>NC_064641.1:316521085-317184835 GCF_023864345.2 Schistocerca serialis cubense | reverse complement strand
CTACTCAAGAGGACGTCGTTATCAGGAGAAAGAAAACTGGCATTCTACGGATCGGAGTGTGGAATGTCAGATCCCTTAATCGGGCACGTAGGTTAGAAAATTTAAAAAGGGAAATGGATAGGTTAAAGTTAGATACAGTGGGAATTAGTGCAGTTCGGTGGCAGGAGGAACAAGACTTTTGGTCAGGTGATTACAGGATTATAAATACAAAATCAAATAGGGGTAATGCAGGAGTAGGTTTAATAATGAATAAAAAAAATCGGAGTGCGGGTAAGCTACTACAAACTATGCTTAGTGAACGCATTATTGTGGCCAAGATAGACACAAAGCCAATGCCTACTACAGTAGTACAAGTTTATATGCCAACTAGCTCTGCAGATGATGAAGAAGTTGATGAAATGTATGATGAGATAAAAGAAATTATTCAGGTAGTGAAGGGAGACGAAAATTTAATAGTCATGGGTGACTGGAATTCGGTAGTAGGAAAAGGGAGAGAAGGAAATGTAGTAGGTAAATATGGATTGGGGGTAAGAAATGAAAGAGGAAGCCACCTGGTAGAATTTTGCACAGAGCACAACTTAATCATAGCTAACATTTGGTTCAAGAATCATGAAAGAAGGTTGTATACATGGAAGAACCCTGCAGATACTGGCAGGTTTCAGATAGATTATATAATGGTAAGACAGATTTAGGAACCAGGTTTTAAGTTGTAAGATATTTCCAGGGGCGGATGTGGACTCTGGCCACATCTATTGGTTATGAACTGTAGATTAAAACTGAAGAAACTGCAAAAAGGTGGGAATTTAAGGAGATGGGACCTGGATAAACTGAAAGAACCAGAGGTTGTAGAGAGTTTCAGAGAGAGAGCATAAGGGAACAAGTGACAGGAATGGGGTAAAGAAATACAGTAGAAGAAGAATGGGTAGCTTTGAGGGATGAAACAGTGAAGGCAGCAGAGGATCAAGTAGGTAAAAAGACGAGGGCTAGTAGATCCTTGGGTGACAGAAGAGATACTGAATTTAATTGATGAAAGCAGAAAATACAGAAATGCAGAAAATGAAGCAGGCAAAAAGGAATACAAACGTCTCAAAAATGAGAGATATAATACTGCGTGAAGAGTTTGACAGAGCACTGAAAGACCTAAGTCGAAACAAGGCCCCGGGAGTAGACAACATTCCATTAGAACTACTGACAGCCTTGAGAGAGCAAGTCCTGACAAAACTCTACCATCTGGTGAGCAAGATGTATGAGACAGGCGAAATACCATCAGACTTCAAGAAGAATATAATTCCGATCCCAAAGAAAGCAGGTGTTGACAGATGTGAAAATACAAATGGAATAACTGGTAGAAGCTGACCTTGGGGAAGATCAGTTCGGATTTTGTAGAAATGTTGGAACATGTGAGGCAATACTGACCCTACGACTTATCTTAGAAGAAAGCTTAAGGAAAGGCAAACCTATGTTTCTAGCATTTGTAGACTTAGAGAAAGCTTTTGACACTGTTGACTGGAATACTCTCTTTCAAATTCTGAAGGTGGCAGGGGTAAAATACAGAGATCGAAAGGCTATTTACTGTTTTTACAGAAAACAGATGACTGTTATAAGAGTCGAGGGACACGAAAGGGAAGCGGTGGTTGGGAAGGGAGTGAGACAGGGTTGTTCCCTCTCCCCGATGCTATTCAATCTGTATATTGAGCAAGCAGTAAAGAAAACAAAAGAAAAGTTCGGAGTAGGCATTAAAATCCATGGAGAAGAAATAACAACTTCGACATTCACCGATGACATTGTAATTCTGTCAGAAACAGCAAAGGACTTGGAAGAGCAGTTGAACGGAATGGACAGTGTGTTGAAAGGAGGGTTTAAGATGAACATCAACAAAAGCAAAATGAGGGTAATGGAATGTAGTCGAATTAAGTCAGGTGATGCAGAGGGAATTTGATTGGGAAATGAGGCACTTAAAGTAGTAAAGGAGTTTTGCTATTTGGGGAGCAAAATAACTGATGATGGTCGAAGTAGAGAGGATATAAAATGTAGACTGGCAATGGCAAGGAAAGTGTTTCTGAAGAAGATAAATTTGTTAACATTGAGTATAGATTTAAGTGTCAGGAAGTCATTTCTGAAAGTATTTGTATGGAGTGTAGCCATGTATGGAAGTGAAACATGGACGATAAATAGTTTAGACAAGAAGAGAATAGAAGCTTTTGATATGTGGTGCTACAGAAGAATGCTGAAGATTAGATGGGTAGATCACATAATTAATGAGGAGGTATTGAATAGAATTGGGGAGAAGCGGAGTTTGTGGCCCAACTTGACTAGAAGAAGGGACCGGTTGTAGGACATGTTCTGAGGCCTCAAGGGATTACCAATTTAGTACTGGAGGGCAGCGTGGAGGGTAAAAATCATAGAGGGAGACCAAGAGATGAATACACTAAGCAGATTCAGAAGGATGTAGCCTGCAGTATGTACTGGGAGATGAAGAAGCTTGCACAGGATAGAGTGGCAGGGAGAGCTGCATCAAACCAGTCTCAGGACTGAAGACCACAACAACAACAAGTCGTAGGGTCAGTATTGCCTCACGTGTTCCAACATTTCTACGGAATCCAAACTGATCGTCCCCGAGGTTGGCTTCTACCAGTTTCTCCATTCGTCTGTAAAAAATTTGCATTAGTATTTTGCAGCCGTGACTTATTAAGCTGATAGTTCGGTAATTTTCACATCTGTCAACACCTGCTTTCTTTGGGATTGGAATTATTATATTCTTCCTGAAGCCTGACGGTATTTCGCCTGTCTCATTCATCTTGCTCACCAGATGGTAGAGTTCTGTCAGGACTTGCTCTCCCAAGGCTATCAGTAGTTCTAACAGAATGTTGTCTACTCCTGGGGCCTTGTTTCGACTTAGGTCTTTCAGTGCTTTTTCAAACTCTTCACGCAGTATCACATCTCCCTTTTCATCTTCATCTACCTCCTCTTCCATTTCCATAATATTGTCCTCAAGAACATCACCCCTATATAGACCCTCTATATACTCCTTCCACCTTTCTGCTTTCCCTTCTTTGCTTAGAACTGGGTTTCCATCTGAGCACTTGATATTCATGCAAGTGGTTCTCTTTTCTCCAAAGGTCTCTTTAATTTTCCTGTAGGCAGTATCTATCTTAACGCCTAGTGAGATAAGCCTCTACATCCTTACATTTGTCATGTAGCCACCCCTGCTTAGCCATTTTGCACTTCCTGTCGATCTCATTTTTGAGACATTTGTATTCCTTGTAGCCTGCTTCACTTCCTGCATTTTTGTATTTTCTCCTTTCATCAGTTAAATTCAGTATCTTTTCTGTTACCCAAGGAATCTACAGTTCATAACCATCTGCCCCTGGAAGTGTCTTACAATTTAAAATCTGCTTCCTAAATCTCTTTCTTACCATTATATAATCTATCTGAAATCTGTCAGTATCTCCAGGCTTCTTCCATGTATACAACCTTGTTTCATGATTCTTGAACCAAGTGTTAGCTATGATTAAGTTGTGCTCTGTGCAAAATTCTACCAGGTGGCTTCCTCTTTCATTTCTTACCCCCAATCCATATTTACCTACTACGTTTCCTTCTCTCCCTTTTCCTACTACCGAATTCCAGTCACCCATGACTATTAAATTTTCGTCTCCCTTCACTACCTGAATAATTTTTTTTTATCTCATCATACATTTCATCAACTTCTTCATCATCTGCAGAGCTAGTTGGCATATAAACTTGTACTACTGTAGTAGGCGTGGGCTTCGTGTCTATCTTGGCCACAATAATGCGTTCACTAAGCATAGTTTGTAGTAGCTTACCCGCACTCCTATTTTTTTATTCATTATTAAACCTACTCCTGCATTACCCCTATTTGATTTTGTATTTATAATCCTGTAATCACCTGACCAAAAGTCTTGTTCCTCCTGCCACCGAACTGCACTAATTCCCACTGTATCTAACTTTAACCTATCCATTTCCCTTTTTAAATTTTCTAACCTACGTGCCCGATTAAGGGATCTGACATTCCACACTCCGATCCGTAGAATGCCAGTTTTCTTTCTCCTGATAACGACGTCCTCTTGAGTAGTCCTCGCGCGGAGATCCAAACGGGGGACTATTTTACCTCCAGAATATTTTACTCAAGAGGACGCCATCATCATTTAATCATACAGTAAAGCTGCATGCCACAACAACAAGGTCGTTTTGGTTAGTGTTACAGGGCCAGATCAGTCCATCATCCAGACTGTTGCCCCTGCAACTACTGAAAAGGCTGCTGCCCCTCTTCAGAAACCACACGTTTGTCTGGCCTCTCAACAGGTACTCCTCTGTTGTGGTTGTACCTACGGTATGGCTATCTGTATCATTGAGGCACACAAGCCTCCCCACCAACGGCATGGTCCGTGGTTCATTTGGGGGGGGGGGGGGGGGGGGGGCGGCTTCATGTAAACTGAGTCTTTTTAAATGAAAAATGTGGGCTGAGATTGTAGCAGTGTTTCTTAGTACTTTTACCAGAGATAACCATTACATCTTTCTGAAACACATGATAATGCAAAATTAATACACTTAAAATTTTAATACTGAAACACGCAGTAATATACTAAAATCATTGTTATTAAGTCCATCTACAAGCTAAATAGCCTCTGTATCATCTACATCAGAAGAATCTGATGGTTCTATAGTCAAATCAGTTTTCATAATGGATTTCTGTACACACAATTCTTCATTGTTCATATCTTCAGAATCAAAGTGTCAGAGGTCACATCCATTCTCTTCATAGACATAAACAAATCCAATCTGCTGTGCCACGTCCGCAATTTCTCCTGCTGCAATGGTGATATCACTTCATCTTCCAGCACTGACACAGCATTGGGCTAAAGTTTCTTCCATAACCCATTCACACAGTTTGGAGTGGTACCAGTCCATACACCTGTAATAGCATCAGTTGCCATCTTAATATTAACATGTTGCCAGAAAAACTTGGTGCTAAGTACGTCACTCAAATCCCTTTCTTCTGTAAAATTTGAAAAAGTTTCATTTAGATAGTATGCCTTGAATGTAGAAATAACTACCTGGTCCATGGGTTGCAGGATAGATATAGTGTTTGAGGGCAGAAACAGGTGGCAGTGTTTTGATTTGAATCAGTAATGAAATGTAGCTGGCTGGAGACATTAACAAAGAGGAGAAGAATTTTGAAATGGAATTTTCCTTTCTCACAGTAGACCTATCATTCTCTATTCAGTTCATTAAAAAAAATAGTCACTGACAATAGCAGAAGTCATCCAACATTTTTACTCCATCTTCAATGAATTTCCAGCCTGCTTTTTTCACAGCCCTTTATTGCCCTAGGATTTTGACAGCAATAGATCAGAAGATGTTTTAATGTCCAATCCTTTGCAACATTTCCTCCAAAAAGAAGGGTGCATTGGTCCTTGGCAGCCTTGAATCCAAGTGCTGTTTTTTTATCAGTAGAAATGAATGTGTGGCTAGGCATTCTTTTCCATATAAACCCGTTTCATCAGGGTTGAGAACCTGCATCACAGTACAGCATTTTTCTGTTGCAGTTTCTTTAAACCTCCTTTTAAAGTCTTCGGCTCTAACTTAATCTACCACAGCTGCCTCTATTGTAATTTTATTGTTGTCAAATCCAAAATGATGTTTGAAGTGTTCAAATCAACTTGATGTGAGTGAGAAAGGTTTGTTACATCTGCATATGAGCGCTTGGTTTTAGATTGAATAGCAGCTCCAGGGAGAGGCATATACTGTTGGTCATGGTGCTCAGTACAGTGGTTTAACATTTTCTTCATTATTTCCATTGTCCCTGAGTGAGGTTTGGTCACTCTAGGCACACTTAAATCATTTGAAGAGTTAACAGCAAACTGATTCGCCATTGTCACGAATAGTTCCCACAATGGATTCACAAAGTCCCAAAGCACGCTGAATGTCAACAATATGCTCATCTTTCCTGTAGCAGCCCAAAACTTCTAACTTTATTTCTAATGAATATGATCTTTGTACTCTTATCTTTTCCTCGATAGGCACGCTTTCTTTCCTTTTACCCTATATTCTTTAAACACATACCCTGTCAAGTGCAACTTCGCAGCTCTGCTGACCTGAACTGACAATCCACATTTCGACAAACACAGTAGATGATGTGTGAATGCATTACTGCTTCCGTGTACTATCAGTAAATAGCAGACCTGGACTTAAAACTAAAACAATGTGTGTATGTAAATGCAGATAATGATTCTGTGCATAACAAGGTATACCTTTATTTCTCAAACAAATAATGGCAGTCAGTGTTTTTGGAAGGCAGTCAGTATTTTTGGACTGTTGACACTGGCTGATGCTTCTTATACTAAAACTGTGCCCTAGAATGCCAGTAGGAGGTTGGGGGTATGTGGCTTGTACAAAGTGCAGCTGTCATGGGTCTCCTGAAGGCTTAACTGGCAGAGCCTAAGGGTATCCTACCAACTTGAACACTATTTTCACAGTCTGCTGCTTACATCAAGAGGAAAAAAATGGAGTGGCTGAAACTTTCCTATCAAACCTTTGCCTCAGGATATTTCTATTATGCTTTGATGTAACATTAATCAATGCTTAATTTTGTTTAGGTGGTGTTGTAGACAGTTTTTCATTTCCAGTTTTGTCAATTCTGTAAGATTTTTTGATGACTTGATCATAGACCATTTAAAGCACAGAAGGGGAGATGAACTGATTTCATCAGTAAACAAACAAAGTAAGGTAAGCAAAATGTGCATTAATAAGTGATAAGAAGCAATTGTTATTTAGCATACTAAATGGAGGGCTTAAATATGGATGGTAACAATCTGATGTCGCATTTTTTCACAAATCGGCACAACAAATCACACCTGAGAGGGTGAAGCCACAGGTACACAGGAACAGAATATGGCACTGATAAGTTGTTCCAACCACAGTGTGGGCAAATGATAGTACCCCTCAAGGCTGGCACACTTCGTGGTTTCCAAATTGGGGAAGGCTGCAACATTTACTCATCATAACTACCCTATAGCAGACAAATCAAGATTTCAGTGAGGAAGCCCACATCACACTGTATCCAAAACTTTACATATTGTGTCTCCTTTCCATTTCATACCCAGCTGCTAAATAACAACAAAAGCTAATGGAAAGATAAGATATGCAGGTAGGACATTTATCTGTCCAAGTCACATTTGACACTATTCAAAACAAGCTGTACACATTTAAGAGAAATCTTTAATGCAGTGTGTGTTAATTTGGTTGCAAGCTTAATTTTTTTATTTTTTCAGCTCTAAACTTGAGATGTTTAATGTTTTGTGTGTGTTTAATCTGGTGCATATGTGGGTTTGAGAGACAAAATAGTAATGTTTCCATGATATCACAAGTCCTGTGCTGTGACTGGCTGATAGAAGCAAATTGAGCAGCCACCACTTTGATTTCATACGTTTCTGTATTTATACTTGTGTATTATGACAATATATATCTAGAATGAAATTTTCACTCTACTGTGGAGTGTGCACTGATATGAAACTACTTCGTGAGCAGGATTCCATCCATCAATCCACCGATTATGGAGCTTCAATGCTAACCACGGCCACCACTATCCCAAGCTCAGGGCCACAACACACCGGTACATTATTGATGTGTAAAACTTCTCTTGCAGTTTGAAGCAAATCCATGATCCGAATGTTGTGGCTTCCCTTTGTAAGACAGAAAAAAGTAGCAAGCTGCAAGTGCAGATTCAAATTATAATCTAGTGAAATAAATAAATAGGAAATCAATCAAAATAAGTATGGCTCCTGTTAGGTTATAATATAGAGTAGTATTCTGATAAATGTTGTCTTGAATTTTAAATTTTCTGATTTCTAAAAGTTATATGTATCCAAAACACGGCATACACTTTTATAAAATCAGGGAGTGTGTGTACTGAAATGTAAGCTGTAAGAAGGCACAGGTAAAACAGCGAAACTGTGAGTCTACAGCTTGTGAGTCTAGTGGCTAACATTGCTGCTTCTGGATCATGGGATCCCGGGTTAAGTTCCCAGCTGCGTTGGGGATTTTCTCTGCCTGAGGACTGGGCGTTTGTGTTGTTCTTATCAATTCCTCATCATTTGAGAAAGTGGCAAGACTGGACAGTGAAAATATTGGGAATTTGTACAGGCACTGATAAACACGCAGTTGAGTGCCTCACAAACCAACTATCATCATCATCAAGTAAATGTTACAATTCAAAGATTTAATGACAGAAGGAAACACAGAAATGCAAATGATGATGTAACTAATTAGCAACAAACAAAGTGAGCATCAAATAGGATAAGTCAGAATTGCTACCATGAATCAGAGTGGCTGTAAAGGGAAACATTGTAACTTCTAGGAAGAAAAATTTCAACTTCAGAGGAAAATCAAAGTTCACTGTGTAGGGAATATGTATGAACTACTCACAAGCACAGATGAGGTATCAGAGATTTGGAACACATACATTTAGGCAGCGGGAAAAATCCTGCTGTGTGGCAAAGCAAATTAACACTAAGAGGGCAGATTTCGATAGTCTAGTAAAAGTATCTGTATAGTCTGTGTGTATTGCGACATAGAGGAAGAGTACAAAGTGAGGTTCCCATGGTGAATGTTGTGGAGAGAAAGAAGGAAAATGCATGTCACTCTTTCTCTTCTAGTTTTGTGGAATAATTAATTTTTGATTGTCCAGTTGTCCTTAACCCTCCCAGCAACATCACTATGTGATTCTAAATTTTGGATTGGCAAATATACCTTTGTCTCTGAAAACTAATTTTCTGTTTCTTATTTGATCTTTCTGTTCACTGTAAAATAGTCATTAAGTGATCCTGTAAAACAGGGCTTAATGAATTGCTGTTTTTTAGTGTGAGTAGTTGCACCAGCTCACCCTCTTGATCACAATCGGAGCAGTTGCGCCATGGTGGGGAGTGAAGGAAATGAACATGCATCATGTTGTCTTGACAATAAAGGATTAGCAACAACTGCAAAGTAGAGGTGGTTCAGTTTTGACAGCAGTGCCATCGAATATCAACATGGCAAGTTGGCATCATGTAACATCAACAATGTCTTCGTTCTTCAATCTACTGTATGAGATACATTATCTTTTACACCAAAAGATGTGTTCACATAATGTTTAGCATATTCTAAGATGCTGAATTCTTCCAGGAAACTCAGTTTACACATCTTACTGTGTCAAAGAATATGGAAATGGAAAATGTAAACAAATATTTAAAGGAAGCTCTCTAAGAGGAGGAAGAAGGGGAAGAAAAATAAAGTGAATGCACCATTCAGATGAGCTACAAAATTGCACTACTTTTAGCAATGTATTCGTGGCCTGTAATGCATGGTTATTTAATAAAAGAATACAGTACTTGGTAGTTGTGGCTTAACATTTAACATTTACTTCAGGCAGAACAATTTCATGTTCATCAAACATGACAGTCATGCATCACAAACAGGTTATGCAGACTACATTCAGAGTTAACTTGCAAAATCTGTGTAAAGAGTTTGTTGCATATTCTCTAGGGCTCTACAAAATGTAGATATCACAGGCACACAGCTGAACGTTACAGTCTTAGCATTTCTCCAAGCATTTCCCTTAGGATCGATTTCTGCCCTTATTCTCTGTGAAGGTAGAGGGATACATTACTCACTGTTCACTGGCCTGCACTCACTGCCTGCTCGCAAAGCACCTTTTCAGTGAAGCCCTACTTTAAAGTACACACATCAAAAAAAGTTCTGCATCACCTCAGTTCCGAGAGTTAACCTGTACAGAAAATTGAAATAGAGAACAACATAAACTTCATTTCTGCCCTTTTTATTGCTCATGAAAACCACACATTGCATGTTGTACCACCATACTGCGAGATCTTCAGAGGTGGTGGTCCAAATTGCTGTACACACCAGTATCTCTAATACCCAGTAGCACGTCCTGTAGCATTGATGCATGCCTGTATTCATCATGGCATACTATCCACAAGTTCATCAAGGCACTGTTGGTCCAGATTGTCCCACTCCTCAACGGCGATTCGGCATAGATTTCTCACAGTGGTTGGTGTGTCATGTCATCCACAAACAGCCCTTTTCAATATATCCCAAGTGTGTTCAATAGGGTTCATGTCTGGAGAACATGCTGACCACTCTGGTTGAGCAATGTCGTTATCCTGAAGGAAGTCATTCACAAGATGTGCATGATGGGGGTGCGAATTGTTGTCCATGAAGACGGGTGCCTTGCCGTTGTGCTGCTGATATGGTTGCACTAAAGGTGGAAGATGGCATTCACGTATCGTACAGCCTTTACAGCACCTTCCATGACCACCAGCAGTGTATGTCGGCCCCACATAATGCCACCCCAAAACATCAGGGAACCTCCACCTTGCTGCACTCGCTGGATGTTGTGTCTAAGGCATTCAGCCTGACTGGGTTGCCTCCAAACCCGTCTCCTACGATTGTCTGGTTGAAGGCATATGCGACACTCATCGGTGAAGAGAATGTGATGCCAGTCCTGAGGGGTCCATGCGGCATGTTGTTGGGCCCATCTGTACCGCGCTGCATGGTGTCGTGGTTGCAAAGATGGACCTCGCCATGGACGTCGGGAGTGAAGTTGCGCATCATGCAGCCTGTTGCGCACAGTTTGAGTCATAACAGGACGTCCTGTGGCTGCACAAAAAGCATTATTCAACATGGTGGCGTTGCTGTCAGGGTTCTTCCAAGCCATAATCCATAGGTAGTGGTCATCCACTGCAGTAATAGACCTTCGGCAGCCTGAACGAGGCATGTCATCGACAGTTCCTATCTCTCTCTCTCTCTCTCTCTCTCTCTCTCTCTCTGTCTCTCTCTCTCTCTCTCATGTCCGAACAACATTGCTTTGGTTCATTCTGAGACACTTGGACACTTCCCTTGTTGAGAGCCCATCCTGGCACAAAGTAACAATGCGGACGCGATCGAACTGCGGTATTGACCATCTAGGCATGGTTGAACTACAGACAACACAAGCCGTGTACCTCTTTCCTGGTGGAATGACTGGAATTGATCGGCTGTCCCCCTCCGTCTAATAGGCGTTGCTCATGCATGGTTATTTACGTCTTTGGGTGGGTTTAGTGACATCTCTGAACAGTCAAAGGGACTGTGTCTGTGATACAATATCTACGATCAATGTCTATCTTAAGGGGTTCTGAGAACCGGGGTGATGCAAAACTTTTTTCGATGTGTGTATAAAGAAGTTATCGTGTCTTTTTATTTCCATTTTTTCACCATTCTCTTCTCCATATAAATTAAAACAGAGGAATAAGCAAATGATAATATTAGGCATACATTTTACCACAAATATGTAAGTGAAATGAAACCTTTAACATAATATTCACTAAATTTAACAGGCATGATAATTTCAACTTGACTGACTTAACAGGACTTGACTGGCTTAGCGGGACTTGACTGGCTTAGCGGGACTTGACTGGCTTAGCGGGACTTGACTGGCTTAGCGGGACTTGACTGGCTTAGCGGGACTTGACTGGCTTAGCGGGACTTGACTGGCTTAGCGGGACTTGACTGGCTTAGCGGGACTTGACTGGCTGAGCGGGACTTGACTGGCTGAGCGGGACTTGACTGGCTGAGCGGGACTTGACTGGCTGAGCGGGACTTGACTGGCTGAGCGGGACGTGACTGGCTGAGCGGGACGTGACTGGCTGAGCGGGACGTGACTGGCTGAGCGGGACGTGACTGGCTGAGCGGGACGTGACTGGCTGAGCGGGACGTGACTGGCTGAGCGGGACGTGACTGGCTGAGCGGGACGTGACTGGCTGAGCGGGACGTGACTGGCTGAGCGGGACGTGACTGGCTGAGCGGGACGTGACTGGCTGAGCGGGACGTGACTGGCTGAGCGGGACGTGACTGGCTGAGCGGGACGTGACTGGCTGAGCGGGACTTGACTGGCTGAGCGGGACTTGACTGGCTGAGCGGGACTTGACTGGCTGAGCGGGACTTAGTTTATATATATGTGGCTTTTGCAGACACTATCTGTCTATTTGAATTGTGCAAGAATATCCCAAGGATGAAAGTAACGCTTTGACTAATCAGTTATGGAACTTTGAGTTTTGTTTGAGCCTATTCAGTTATTCATGTTACAGGACAGCCAACAAAAAATGTATATTTGTTAGAACCCTAAACTTTTGCTAGTGTGTGCTTGTTTCATACTTACTACTACTAACTGTACATGTTTAAAATGCTAGCTGATAGAAGTTCCAGCTCCTCTTGATGCCAAGGATGGACACCATATTTTTTTTATTTTTGGTATATATATATAGATAAAGCTGAAGTGGCTGATGTGCTCCAGAGCAACAATGAACCCTCATCACGGACTCCAAGGGGGCATCAGTTTCCAGCAGCCTTTCTTCTGAGAGTGTCAGGGCTTGATAAAGTGAGTGCTTCAGCAGTTTAATCTGTAAAATTTTGATTTTCATCTGTGTTGAGTCAGATGTGACTATTGCTGTTCCAAGCAGAGAGACATGAAAAACTTTTTCTGTGCTTTTATAATGACGTGTTCTTAATTTCTGCTAAATTAACTGTAGTGACTATGCTGTAAAAGCTTGTTCAACACTTTGAACACTTATTTGTGAATATGATATGTTGACACTAATACTAAAGACATTAATACTACAGATTCGGTGAAGTATGATTAAAATAGGTGACTATGATCAGAATAATGGATTCTGACAGAATTGACAAACATTTTGTAAATAATTTAAAAATAATTTTTACGTTACTACTTTATAAAAATGTGATGCTAGCAATAACACAGCTGTAGTAACATAGTATTTCTTTAATTTGCATTGCACTCAGTGTGTGTTGCTTCTTTTACAGAATGGAATTGGGTCTGACAAGCCAATGAAGTACACCCATGTCGACATTGCAGGTTCTTCCGGTTCACTGCCAAATGAACCGACAGGATGTCCAGTAGTTGGATTCTCTACATATTTTCTTCTTCCTCATGTTAACTAAAGATACTGTCTTTGTATCTCATGATCTCAGTATATAACGGTCGGGTGCTTAATAATATATCAAAGAACTGTACTTACTCTTTTACTTGTTGTTTTATATACAAAATGTACTTATGTTGTTGTTATGCCAATTTACTGGGCTATTTCTGAATAAAAAGGATATAAATAAATAAATAAATAAATAAATACAGCTGTCATATTCTACACAACAAGCTCTAGTTTCCTATCAAAATGAAGACACATTCACTTTAAGGTTGTAAGCCTGTATGTGATACAGTTTTCTATATTGTATACACATTTTTAAGTTTTCTAACCTATCATTACACATTCAACAAAATTAGAAATGTTTACTACATTTCAGTGTAGTAAGTTCTCATAATTGTAATAACAATATGGCTCAAATTATCTTATGCCCCTTGTCCAGCTCTCCATCTGAAGTTTTGTGTTTTATCTAGGACTCCATTAAAATGTGCGGCAGATTGTGCTACTTTTCTTTGAACATTTGCCCATTATATAGAGCCATTCTGAACATATCAAGAATTGCTAGGTAGTTGAAGACTGGTGCACTTCTAAGAAATACATGCTTTACCAGATCACATTTTTTGTTGTTGTTGTTGTTGTTTTTGTTGTTGCAAGTTTCTATCTTTGTTGCAAGTTTCTACAGACGGATAGAAGCTTCAATGTTCACCATGCCTGCCCCTCTAATGACTTTGGGCTTTGAAGTTCTCACAGAACTAGCTGTGTGGCTTCACCACCCATTCTTTCTCTGTGCTACTTTACTCTGAGGTAACAAAAATCATGGGATAGCGATATGCACATTCACAGGTGGCAATGGTATTGTATGCACAAGGTATTAAAAGGGCAGTGCATTGTCAGAGCTGTCATTTGTACTCGGGTGATTCTTGTGAAAAGCTTTCCGACATTATTGTGGCCACATGATGGGAATTAATAGACTTTGAACATGGAATGGTAGTTGGAGCAAGAAGCGTGGGACATTCCATTTCGGATATCATTAGGGAGTTTTAATATTCTGAGATTCATAGTGTCAAGAGTGTGCCAAGAATACCACATGTCAGGCATTAGTTCTCACTATGTACAATGCTGTGACCAACAGCCTTCACTTAATGACTGAGAGCAGAGGTGTTTCAGTAGAGTTGTCAGTGCCAACATGGGACTTATGATCAATGTATCCATTAGGACAAAACAGCGAAATTTGGGATTAATGGTCTATGCCACCAGATGACCAACGCGAGGGTGTTTGGGCTCGTGACCATATCTGTTTGACACTAGATAGCTGGAAAACAGTGGCCTTGTTGGCACTGTGCAAGCTGGTGGTGGTCCATAATGATATGGGCTGTGCTTCAAAAACAGTCTTGTGAGTACAGGAAAAAAGTAGTTAAATCAAATGCTGGAATAGTTCCTTTGAAAAGTGCACAACTGATTTCCTTTCCCATATTACCCTGATCTGAGCTTGATGGGACATTAATCCAAACTTTTCTACAACATAGTGTACACCATAAATTCTCACCTCTATTATGGGTACGTTGTTCACCTAGGCCTGCTGGTTTTCTCTTCAATCCTTGGAGAGAGAGAGTTCAATGGAAAGTGACCAATAATGTGCACTCCAGTGACCGTTTGCTGACTTCCCAATCTGAGTAAATGTAAAAGAATGAACAGTAGGAGAAATAAAGCTGCCAAAATTGTTAAACAACAAGACTAGCTGTATGCTGTTCAGCCATTGGATGTATTTGTACACTGCAACAAGAGTTCACATTACAAAATCTGAACAACTGCAGAGAACTTTACAGCCTTTTGGGTTACAAGCGGAAATGCCCAATGAATTGTAAAAGAGAGCAATGAGTATTCTTGGACCACATCAATTTCTCCATTAACTCATCACAAGTAAGGGATGCAACCAAAAGGATTTCCAGAAAACTCAATTGGTCCATATAACAGCTGTACTGAAAGAAAGTTATCTCCAAGCATCACCTAGACATGTCTGCAAGGTGGTGGCAGTCCATTTCTCCACACCTGCAGCTATGCCTACTTGTATTTACTACCACACTGCCATGTGGAGAGGGTGAGATGGCCTTCAGATTCAACAATTGTAAGTCTGATAACTGCCCTATCTCCATGTGGGAGCTGGGTTCAGCACTGTCTGTCATTTGAGGTTCTGCTCATGATCACAGCTATATCAAGTGCAACGTGCTTCAGATCCTTGACAACAAACCCAAAGAAATCTGTCTACAACTTTTTAAAAAAATGTGGCAGACATTACATTTTCCAGCTCTTGGAGGAAGGCAATTTTTATATTCCTCCTCAAACCAGGAAATGATCAAATATGCTGAAACTTTGTTTTTAGCAAATGATCTAGATAATAAAGACCAGAAAGCCTTACAGCTATTTTTAGTGTGGGCTCAGGATGTATCAATGATCCTTATGGAGTCTGCTATACCACAGGCTCAAAAACAATATTTAATTGATAGTTTTTTTTTATGTAGATACGATGTATGTGATCCTACTTGGAAACACATTATACTTGCTTAACAATTGGGGGGGGGGGGGGGGCAATTTTCATAACATGAGTGGTCACACAGCATACTTTGTACACATGTGAAGAATAGCTGTTTTTATGTCACCAAGATAAACGTTTAAGAGGAAAGCCATTGTTTGATCTACATGATGGTAAAATAAACTTACATAATATACAATAAAGTGTTGTTCAATTAAACAATAATGAAATAAACTTTCATTATTTCACTCTGTTGCCATTGAAAGCTTTTTTCCCACAGTAATGACCCACTCGAAGCAGTAAACAGCACAGTTGCATCAGATCAAAGCTGGCTGCTTATTCAATTGCTCATTATCTCATAGACAACTGCCTATTTGTGAGATTAAGCTGCTAGCTCGTAATGTGGGTAATTTTCTTGCTAGGATTGTATTCTTCTTCTTCGTCCTCCTCCTCCTTGTCATCATTGTTGTCCTCTTCATGTATAAGATGATATTCACTGCCATTGAGAGCTTTACTTATGCTACACTTCTTGAAAGATTATTGTTAAATCTCTTCTCTCATTCGAGACCACGACTGTTTTGTCCACTGACACACATTTGATTGTAGGTTGTTTTAAAGCTCCCTTTGGTGTAAATTCATGTTGGGTTCCTTCCATCATCCATTCATTCCATTTCTCTCATATATACTTTAATTGGTTTATTTACTGAGAAATCAAGAGGTTACAATTGTAAAGTAAGTTCTTCCAGAACAGCAGCAAGCTCTTTATTTTCCTGTCTCAGTTTCTCTTTCACAGAATTTTTCAAATGACTGCTAAATTGATCTAGCAAAAGAATAGGACTTTTCTTTAATAAAGCACTTTTCCTTTTCTCCCACACTCTGTTAATCCGTAATTTTATACGAGCCTCACCCATACAACTCTTTTCATGTATGTGAACATCACCACCTGGTGGTATTTCTTAAGATTTTGGCATTGTTTTGCATTTGAAAATGATCATTGGATTACGTTTAGTACCGGCAGCAAAACATTAAAGGACAACAGTGTAATGCATTTTTTCATGCTCACTTATTTTTATATTTGTCGTTTTTGCACGTTTCATTGCAACAGTTGTGTAACTTGGCACGTCATCAGATGTTAGAGGAGTTTCGTACATATTCGCTACTCGGCTTACTTCCACACTGGTTTTCTTTTAATATTCAATAATAAAAGTGATGGAAAGATAATGTTTTCTGTTCAAACTCATGTGGTATTTTCTCAGATATTTTGGTTTTGTTTTGCATGCTAAGTCAATGACGCTTCATAAACCTGTATCACAAGTCAACTCTACCCTTAAAGTCTGTTAAATTCTACTGTAGTGCTAGCTTATCAGCATGTATTTGAATCATTTTTGTATTAATTCCAATGCCATTTTGATGTTGTCCTTGAATCCATTGCAGTAGTTGTAGCCGTTTTGCATTCAATCTTCTATTTGCACATTTACTGTTCCTCATTTTTTTTTTCAATTTTTCCTTACAAGCCTGCCAACTGAGAATGTTTTTTTCTGTTAATGGAGGAGCGAAATGCCACGCAGCTGGTCTGTTTCCATGTTGTCCTGAATGTGCTATTACTTTCAATTTGTAGCCCACATCACATAAATATTTTTTTTTCCCCTACTAACAAAAATATTGTACTGTTACCAATAATACAAATCACTTTCAATTCAAGCTCTCTGGTGCCTTAGACTGCAGTTGTTGCCAGATAGAGAGAGATTTCCTGCAGCATCAAATATATGGCCATTTTTAAGACTGGCAGAAATTTTAAGACAAACACTGGACATTTTTATATTAATTTCGAGTATAAGAAGCATCTGAACTTTTTCAAGAAAGAAGTGTGTCTTATAGTCTGTAAAATACGGTACTGCTGCTGCTCACTTGGATATATGACAACACAGTTTATCACTATGTTAACTGAAGCAATAATGAAGAAATAGGTATGGTTTTGCAATTGTGGAACAACATTGGAACAATACAAAACAATTTAATTTGTGTTTAGTGCACTTTATACATACACACATGTGCTCAAGGGTTATCCCCATCAACGGTAATTCAGTGGCAGGCTGTTTCTGTTTATTTGATTTGTCCCACCCCAGTGGTTTTTTTTTTAATTTATTTTTTTTTATTTTTATTTATTTATTTTTTTTATTTACTTACATCAGAGATGACTCTGTTTTATGTGACAGAAGAATGGTTGTCACTCAAGGTACTTTAGTATTTTAAATAAGTCCTCTCTGCCATTGCCATAAATGGCACAACACCAACAGTAGTGAGCCAATCCATTCCTGTGGACAGTTTTGCAGCTTTTTCGTTCTCCTTCTAATGCCAAAACAGCAAGTAACCAGTTGCAGCTCAGTCAGGAAGTTTGAGAAGTGTATTGTAGAAACAACAGCCACAGGTCTTGGGTGAGGGTTTACACAGAAAACCACAAACTGATTATGGTTGCCTATTGTACATTTCGGCAAGGCCTACATATCGTAAAATCTTTGTGAAACTGTTCTCCACGAGAAGTTGGGGTGCCCGCAGTAGCTTGCAAGATCAGTCTCTCCCCCCCCTGCCCCCTCCCTTCCCCACACTGAGCCTCTGTGTTAAGGCTGGGGGAGGCACTACTAATAATCTGGTAGTAATTCCTCATGGTAATGTCAGGTGTCTAATATCTCCAGCATACCAAATTTGCCAGCCTACTAAATCATTGCTTGCCTTTGAAATGAACCAGTTTTCACGAACTGTCCATGAGTAACAAGGCCATTTGGAATCTGTGTGAGACATGTGCTAGACACACTTGGTATGGGGCAAATGCTGACCCAAACCCAGGGTTGGAACTAACTGCCACTCTTGTTATTGATCATGTGCAAACTGATACTAGATTTCATGAGGTACAAGGGTGACTGCAGTTCTGTTTATGTTTTGAACCCTTTGACTGCTGTTGATGAATTAACACATGCATCACTGATCCACAGTTGCTGTTGATTAGTTAAAATGCAGCCCTGGGTTTTCTTTCGTTGCTGCTGATGAATTTGCTCTTGCGTCATCACTGACACCTGAGTGCTAATGATAAGTATGGATGTGCTACCACTTAGGTACATGAGTGCTTTTGATGAATTTAAGCATTCAGCAGAATTTCTCCCTTGTGTCCCAGTAGCTTTGCACAGTTCTGTCTTGTGAGTTGTGATCTCATTTTGCTGTATTTGACTTTGATTTATGCCTTACTGTTCATCAGGATTGGCATTATAGTTTCTCTCATCATCAGTTTCACAAAGAAAATGAGATGTCTTGTTGCGCTGAGGAAGACATCCTGGTGTTACCCATGAACAACTATAGTGAGGATGAAGAATACAGTGTTGAAGTAAGTGGTAACTCCTCCACACATTCTGAAAGTAACAGACATAAGCCACCTACATCTGCAGGTCTAACACTACATTTGTACATTTCGATAAGAGATGTAATTGATAGTCCTTCTGAATCCAAAAAATTTAAATTCTTAGTAACTATTGGCATTGGTGTCCAAAATTGGATCAGAAACTTTTGAAAGAAAAGCCATCTTCACATATGTGCAGATTTGTGCCAAGTGCTAAATTCACAGAAAGCTTCAAAGTCAGAAACTAGTTTTTACCTTACAGGAATGTTTGTCTGGGTGTGACTGAAGGAGACACCATGGAAAGCATTCCAGAAATATTGGTCAGAGGGCGAGGTAGGCTGCTCAGGTAACCCCAGCACAAAAGTAGGCTACAGAGTGCAGGTAGATTAGGCAATAATGATGTAGCGCTCAGCTTGGCATGTAGCAACAGCCAAAAACTTTATCTGAAGTTTTATGAACTTTAAAATGAGCACCCAAACTATACAGGGGGAAGTGAAATTCATGCAGTCAGGCTTCGCAGCATGACTCCTCACATGCCAGTGATAAAAAAATGTCAGTCACAAAATTTCATCTAGCGAGTACATCTCGCAGAAAAAGAGCATTAAAGAGTGACAATCTGGTAACACCGTAACCACTTGTACGGTAAGTACCTCTGTCGGCACACATTTGTCGTGCTGTACAATTAGTACATTGGATAGAGTTTTGGGTTAGCATGTAGGAGGTTGATGGTTCAATCCTGTGTTGAGGCTTTTTTTTATTTGGTAAATCTAGTCCAGCTGATACGGTATCTGGCATCTTAAACGTCAATAGCGATTGCAGTAGGTCCTCTACAAAACATTTGCACCTACATACTACAACCGTTGAAATGGAAGACTGGTCAGCTTTGAAAGAAGCCCTTTCTATGTTGTGGGCCTCAATTTATTCACACCACTTCATTTACTAGATGCAAAACCTGTTTCCTTTGTACCTTCCTTCAATGGTCCAATAAATTAGTACCAACTGTTATTCTTGCCTCGTTCAGGTCCATCACATTTTGTTAGGCCTTTGCGTTACCTGTAGGACTAGCAATGTGCTTTGTGAATAATGTCCAAACTCAGTTACTATTTGTGTGTGTTATCACCATGGCCCCACTAATTATGCCTTTCAACATTGAGTCTGGTAACTGCCTACTGTTTAGTATGTATCTCAATGCATTATTATTATTATTATTATTATTATTATTATTATACTGTCGTCGTCCCCCCTCCCCCCACAATGAACCATGAACCTTGCAGTTGGTGGGGAGGCTTGCGTGCCTCAATGATACAGATAGCCGTACCGTAGGTACAACCACAACGGAGGGGTATCTGTTGAGAGGCCAGACAAACGTGTGGTTCCGGAAGAGGGGCAGCAGCCTTTTCAGTAGTTGCAGGGGCAACAGTCTCAATGATTGACTGATCTGGCCTTGTAACATTAACCAAAACGGCCTTGCTGTTGTGGTACTGCGAACGGCTGAACGCAAGGGGAAACTACAGCCGTAATTTTTCCCGAGGGCATGCAGCTTTACTGTATGATTAAATGATGATGGCATGGTCTTGGGTAAAATATTCCGGAGGTAAAATAGTCCCCCATTTGGATCTCTGGGTGGGGACTACTCGAGGACATTGTTATCAGGAGAAAGAAAACTGGCGTTCTACGGATCGGAGTGTGGAATGTCAGATCCCTTAATCAGGCAGGTAGGTTAGAAAATTTAAAAAGGGAAATGGATAGGTTAAAGTTAGATATAGTGGGAATTAGTGAAGTTTGGTGGCAGGAGGAACAAGACTTTTGGTCAGGTGAATACAGGGTTATAAATACAAAATCAAATAGGGGTAATGCAGGAGTAGGTTTAATGATGAATAAAAAAAATAGGAGCGTGAGTAAGCTACTACAAACAGCATAGTGAAAGCATTATAATGGCCAAGATAGACACGAAGCCCACGTCTACTACAGTAGTACAAGTTTATATGCCAACTAGCTCTGCAGATGATGAAGAAATTGACGAAATGTATGATGAGATAAAAGAAATTATTCAGGTAGTGAAGGGAGACGAAAATTTAATAGTCACGAGTGACTGGAATTCGGTGGTAGGAAAAGGAAGAGAAGGAAACAGTAGGAGAATATGGATTAGGCCTAGAAATGTAAGAGAAAGCTGCCTGGTAGAATTTTGCACAGAGCATAACTTAATCATAGGTAACACTTGGTTCAAGAATCATGAAAGAAGGTTGTATACATGGAAGAACCCTGGAGATACTAGGTTTCAGATAGATTATATAATAGTAAGACAGAGATTTAGGAACCAGGTTTTAAATTGTAAGACATTTCCAGGGGCAGATGTGTTCTCTGGCCACATCTATTGGTTATGAACTGTAGATTAAAACTGAAGAAACTGCAAAAAGGTGGGAATTTAAAGATATGGGACCTGGATAAACTGAAAGAACCAGAGGTTGTAGAGAGTTTCAGAGAGAGAGCATAAGGGAACAATTGACAGGAATGGGGTAAAGAAATACAGTAGAAGAAGAATGGGTAGCTTTGAGGGATGAAACAGTGAAGGCAGCAGAGGATCAAGTAGGTAAAAAGACGAGGGCTAGTAGATCCTTGGGTAACAGAAGAGATACTGAATTTAATTGATGAAAGCAGAAAATACAGAAATGCAGAAAATGAAGCATGCAAAAAGGAATACAAACGTCTCAAAAATGAAAGATATAATACTGCGTGAAGAGTTTGACAGAGCACTGAAAGACCTAAGTCGAAACAAGGCCCCGGGAGTAGACAACATTCCATTAGAACTACTGACAGCCTTGAGAGAGCAAGTCCTGACAAAACTCTACCATCTGGTGAGCAAGATGTATGAGGCAGGCGAAATACCATCAGACTTCAAGAAGAATATAATTCCGATCCCAAAGAAAGCAGGTGTTGACAGATGTGAAAATTACCGAACTATCAGTTTAATAAGTCACAGCAGCAAAATACTAACACGAATTCCTTACAGACAAATGGAATAACTGGTAGAAGCTGACCTTGGGGAAGATCAGTTCGGATTCTATAGAAATGTTGGAACATGTGAGGCAATACTGACCCTACGACTTATCTTAGAAGAAAGCTTAAGGAAAGGCAAACCTACGTTTCTAGCATTTGTAGACTTAGAGAAAGCTTTTGACAATGTTGACTGGAATACTCTCTTTCAAATTCTGAAGGTGGCAGGGGTAAAATACAGAGATCGAAAGGCTATTTACTGTTTTTACAGAAAACAGATGACTGTTATAAGAGTCGAGGGACACGAAAGGGAAGCGGTGGTTGGGAAGGGAGTGAGACAGGGTTGTACCCTCTCCCCGATGCTATTCAATCTGTATACTGAGCAAGCAGTAAAGGAAACAAAAGAAAAGTTCGGAGTAGGCATTAAAATCCATGGAGAAGAAATAACAACTTCGACATTCACCGATGACATTGTAATTCTGTCAGAAACAGCAAAGGACTTGGAAGAGCAGTTGAACGGAATGGACAGTGTGTTGAAAGGAGGGTTTAAGATGAACATCAACAAAAGCAAAATGAGGGTAATGGAAGGTAGTCGAATTAAGTCGGGTGATGCAGAGGGAATTGGATTGGGAAATGAGGCACTTAAAGTAGTAAAGGAGTTTTGCTATTTGGGGAGCAAAATAACTGATGATGGTCGAAGTAGAGAGGATATAAAATTTAGACTGGCAATGGCAAGGAAGGTGTTTCCGAAGAAGACAAATTTGTTAACATCGAGTATAGATTTAAGTGTCAGGAAGTCATTTATGAAAGTATTTGTATGGAGTGTAGCCATGTATGGAAGTGAAACATGGACGATAAATAGTTTAGACAAGAAGAGAATAGAAGCTTTGGACATGTGGTGCTACAGAAGAATGCTGAAGATTACATGGGTAGATCACATAATTAATGAGGAGGTATTGAATAGAATTGGGGAGAAGAGGAGTTTGTGGCCCAATTTGACTAGAAGAAGGGACCGGTTGGTAGGACATGTTCTGAGGCCTCAAGGGATCACCAATTTAGTACTGGAGGGCAGCGTGGAGGGTAAAAATCATAGAGGGAGACCAAGAGATGAATACACTAAGCAGATTCAGAAGGATGTAGCCTGCAGTAGGTACTGGGAGATGAAGAAGCTTGCACAGGATAGAGTAGCATGGAGAGCTGCATCAAACCAGTCTCAGGACTGAAGACCACAACAACAACAACAACAACAACAACATTATTCTGTCAATGTGATTGTGGGGAACATCACGTCTATTATGAGATTTTCACTCTGCAGCGGAGTGTGCGCTGATATGAAACTTCCTGGCAGATTAAAACTGTGTGCCCAACCGAGACTCCTACTCGGGACCTTTGCCTTTCGCGGGCAAGTGCTCTACCATCTGAGCTACCTAAGCACGACTCACGCCTGGTACTCACAGCTTTACTTCTGCCAGTAACTCGTCTCCTACCTTCCAAACTTTACAGAAGCTCTCCTGCAAACCTTGCAGGACTAGCACTCCTGAAAGAAAGGATATTGCGGAGACATGACTTATCCACAGCCTGGGCTAAGCCTGTGGCTAAGCCATGTCTCCGCAATATCCTTTCTTTCAGGAGTGCTAGTCCTGCAAGGTTTGCAGGAGAGCTTCTGTAAAGTTTGGAAGGTAGGAGACGAGTTACTGGCAGAAGTAAAGCTGTGAGTACCGGGCGTGTGTCGTGCTTCGGTAGCTCAGATGGTAGAGCACCTGCCCGTGAAAGGCCAAGGTCCCGAGTTCGAGTCTCGGTCGGGCACACAGTTTTAATTTGCCAGGAAGTTTCATCACGTCTATTACTGTTAGGGAAACAGTGTAGTTCGAAACCAAACATTTCACAATTAGGGGTGTCGGGTTGAATCGTGTAGAACAGTATCTGTCGGAGGGGTAACGCACGTCACGTGGAACATTAGGCAGGACTGATGGCATGTTTATACTGTATGTCCTGTTCACCAGAAAGGGATTAGCTGCGAGTGGAGTAACGCGCCAGTGACAGACTCCAATGTACAAGCGTACATGTATCGAATTTTCTTATTGTAAACCTCTAAACCAGTGTGGCAGACATATGGCATACAGAAACAAGGAATATGTTGATATACTTCTGGTCCTTGGTGCATCTGATAACCAGGCAGGTGTTGCCACTCATGAATATGCTGCTAGATATCCTCGTCAACGCAATACAGATAAAAATGTATTTTGTCGTCTGGAGCTGCGCCTTCAGGAGTCAGGTTCTCTCCTTCTAGCATCGTGTGACAGAGGTCATCCACCGACTCGCCATACTCCAGCTACTGAGGAAGACGTTCTAGAGGTCATACACCAAGAACCTCAGTGAAGTACATGTAGTGTAGCAAAGCAGCTGTGTGTCTCGCTATGCACGTTCGTTAACGTTCTGCATGAGCTTGGCTTGCACCCCTTTCATGCAAGACCTTCATCCTGCAGATTGCTGTCAGTAGATGCAATTCTGTGAATGGCTCCAACAACAACAGCAAGCCAACGATGACTTCGTGAACACTGTAGTATGGTCAGATGAAGCAGCATTCACCCGTGAGGGTGTCTTCAGTATGTACAATGCCCAACATTGGTGGGAGGTTAACCCACATGTCACCTGCGACCGTGGATATCAAGTTCATTTTAGTATCAGCGTCTGGACCTGAATTTTGGGTGACATGTGTTTGGGTCCCTACATGTTGCCTGACCAGTTGACTGCACAAAGGTATCATGCATTCCTCTCAAACTATCTGCCTGATGCGCTGGAAGATGTTCCACTACATGTTCCAACGTGATGCTGCACCTCCAACTCTGGAATTAATGTGTGGCAGAACATTTCAGGGAAACGGCTCGGTCGTTGAGGTCCAGTTGTGTGGCCACCACGTTCATCTGACCTGGATTTCTTCCTGTGGGGACACCTGAAGGAGCATGTGTACTCTACTCTGCCGACAAATGTGGAAGAATTGGTAGTGTGTGTTCATGCTCCTCTTGTTACTGTGGACGCAGCTTTGGTGCAAAAGGTCCAGAGCTGTATGATCCGGTGGGCTGCGCAATGTTTTGGACTGCAGGAGGTCACTTTTAGCATCTGTTGTTCTGAGGGCAACGTGTTCTGTTGTGAAGGTCATGTGGTCATTAATATGGACATTATTATTGTCACTGTTTGCTAATGTGCGACATCTGAGCACTCATATTACATGTAGTATAAATGACAAGTAGATGTTGCGATATTATACTGTACGAGCATGTTTAGTATCCTGAAATTGATAAGTTTCTGTAGTTATTCTGTCCTAATGCAGGTAATTTGTTCCAATTGTCTATTTCTTATTTGTCTAACCACGTATTTGTTATGTTCAGCATTACATAATGTTGTAAATTTAGGATACATATGAGCTAAGAAACGGTGTATATTACAGTATGAAATGTCGGAATGAAATTAGCAAATAAAAAAATGTGCCCCAACCCAGGACCAAACCCTTGACCTCCTGCATGCTAACCCAAAACTCTATCCACTGTGCCAGCTGCAGAGGATGGAAAATTCGTGCTGACAGAGGTAGTTACCGTACATGTGGTTACAGTGTTGCCAGATTGCCAATCTTTAACATCCTTTTTCTGCCAGATGTGCTTCCCGGATGAAATTTTGTGAGAGACATTTTTTTATCACTGGCATGTGAGGAGTCGCGCTGCGAAGCCTGAGTGCGCGAATTTTGTTTCACCCTGTATAGCAGTTGAGTGTAAGCCTGGGACTCCCTTTGCTGCTCAGTGGTCAGCTCTTGGCACTTTAGAAAACTTTTCACCCTTCACTACATGCTCCCCGTTTGACCTATCGTTACTCTTCCAAATTTTTGCTTAGGCGCAGATCGTATCATGAAGGTCATCCAGGGCAGTGTATATTCCACCTTTGGTGCTTTTCTGTCTTTCACCCTTTCTTTCTGGCAAGAGTATTACAACCAATATCCAACATGGTACTCATCCCATTGTGGGGGAGGGCAGAGGTCACGAAGTAACAGTACGGGTGCTTTAGATGGAAGCACTCTGCACATGCCAAGGAGAATGTGCCTGTCATGTCTGGGGCATGAGGAATCGACAATTTTTAGTGTGCCAGGTTGTTGCTGCTGCTGCTGCTGCTGCTGCTGTTGTTGGGTGGCACACATAGAAAGAGCCTTCATTTGGAGTGAGTGGTACCAAGGCAGCATATACTTTCTCGTGCTGGTGGTTGCACAGCCCCAGCAGTCTCTTCTGAAGTAAAGAATTACTATAATGCAGTGAGATAAGATCCCACAAGGTTTCTTTCCCTAGCTGTATGATGGGAGGAATGTAGGGCTAAGAGTCAGTGAGGGAAATGTTCCCACAATACTTACTTTGTTCTAGGACTGCTTTATGGTCACAAAGCCATTATTCTTTATTCAACACTTTGAGGACAGGTTTGGGGAAGTAGAAGCAATTTAAAAAATGAAAAGTGGTTGAATTCTGATTAAAACTGCATCCCCTGCTCAGTAGTGGGTACTGCTTACTGTAGTTGTATGATCTTTTCTGCAGGGGTATGTGCTCTATAAGTCTAGCAGAAGTTATGTGTGACGTATGGCATAAACTTTTTGACAGCAGTACAAACCTCCACAAGGCTACTGTACACTAGCTCTGAAGAAATTTTTATCTAAATTATGCAGACTCAGTGGATTTTTGCAGTCTGTATGTGGATAGATAAGAGATAAGTGTTCCAGCTTAGTATGATGATGTTAACATCAGTGATGTAGGTCAGATTTTCTACATTATGTCTTTCAGTGCTATGGGTACCTCAAAACCTATATTTATCTTCGACAGCGAGTCATCAGACTATTAGCAAAATCAATATACATACATAATTAGACATATTTCGAGTTAGTGTGGGACATAGGTATATATGGGCTTCTTCTCTTTAATTTTCATTCACTGTACATGTTGTTGAAGTCCAGTTGACTTAATTAATATCCCATTTTCACAAACATTTGCATAAGCTCTCTCTGCCAGAAATTCTCTTCCTGAGTGAATCAGCGGGTTACACTACCTCTGGACTTCATGTTTACAGAATATGTCAAAATTATTATACACAAAAAAACCTCTCCAAATGCCACTTACAGTCTAAATTTCAAATTAAAATGTCAATCAAGTAAATATTCTGGTGCAATCTATTTTTACAGACTGCAGTAGTAAGGGCTAATTTCATTTTAAAGAAACTGTGACAAATGTCAAAGATGCTGTTCATGGCCAACTGTATGGTGAATGAATTGACTTTACTTTTCTATAAATTCTTCACATTTGGAAAAAAAAAAACCTTGTTGCCTCTTAATAGATATTCAGATGATATCAAACATAAAAAAGTCAAAACTCTTCATAGAAACTCTACACACTTCTTGATAATTTTATTTCATTCTCCTCACACAACATGAGCCAAATAACATAAGTAATGACTGCTCATGGCATACAATACACTATATAACAACCATCTTGACTTAGGAGCAAAACATAGGCTGACTCTATACAATGCAAAATTACTTAACATTTCCCCTCCCCCCCCCCCCCTTTTTTCCAAATTGTAGCAGTCAGAAGATGACACATAAGAAGTCTTGTTTTTCGTCTTCTCCTTTAATACATCACAGTCGGAAGTCAACGCACAAGGTGTCTTGTTTGTCTTATTCTTCATCTTCTTCTTTGTCTTCTTCCCATTGCCGTTGACTGGATGGCGAAGTTGACCAGATACTCTTATGGCTGACTGGGTGGTGAAGGCTGCCATCATTGTCTATTCCTTCCTGTGTCACTCATCGGGAAAAAAAGAAAGAAAAAAAGTATGAAGATACTAGATAAACAAACACCTTACAATTCACAAACAAGAAAGGTTTAACAGCTGTGTATCTTTTGTGCTGACCAAGAAAGCTGTTGAGGAACCTTCTTGTCCCATTACATTGTGTATGACATGCTGGGTGACATACCTGTAACTATCACCGCCCCCTATAAGTCTTCCACCATGACCGCCTTTTACAAACTGATGACGAGTTATGTGCTCCAATTTGGAGCAACGGGATATGCATTGTGTCCATCGTGTCCACTGGGAACCAAAGGACAACAGATTTGATACTGGGGCCTTCATCTTGGCCTTTGAAGGCAACTCATTACTTGAAACGGTCAAGGTGATGGTGTGTTGATATGATCTGAAACCATTTGTCTCCCCTCCCATGCAGTGCTTCAAATGCATGGGATTTGGGCACATTTCTTCATGTTATAATGTCAGCTGCGCGTGTAGGGATGGTGGACATTGGTTGCATAAAAATGCTCCTTGTGCCCCTTCTCTTGTCTGTGCCAACTGTGGCGAACACAGTTCCCCTGTTCACCAGACTGTATCATCTTCCAAAGAGAAAAGGAAGTCCAAGAATATAGGACTCTTGACCTACTTAGGAGGCCAAGAAGAAATATTATGATTTGCATCCTGTACATATGATGACGATCATGACGTCAACCTGTCAGCAACAGTTTGTGCCTTCTACATCGGGGCCTCAGGGTGCTTAGCTACACCATCTCTCCTGGTGGTTGGGGGCCCTCCTCTTGTTGTTTTCCCCACACCTATTTTGGCGGCATCAACTCCCAACCCACAAGGGACATCAATCCTCAACTTGCAGCCAGAGAAACTACACTCTCCTTCGGCATCTCATTTGTTTCCATGGACAAGTAGGTTTTGCCATGTTTATATATCCCTCTTAATTCACCAGTGTCCATTCTGTAGCTCATGTCACCTTTTACTAATACGTTTCCATGTTTAGTTCTGGCAATCACAACCCATTTTATAGGGGGAAATGTCAACTGCCGTTGATTATATGGCTCATGACAGCAGCAACTGCATCCTTCCAACATCGATTGTTGACGTCTATTCCTAATTGGAAAGCTAATCTGTGGTCCTTGAACACTTAATTGTACTCAGTTGGTGAGATATTGTTCCTGTAGACGTGTGAACTGTTTCAATTTGACCAAAAATTGTGGGTACCAAAATGGCCACCATCACCCGTCGCCAACTGATGTCAACCACTGGTAATGGAGATGTGTACAGGCGAATAGATGTGCAACTGCTGAGCAGCTGACCACCCAGATGAACCAAGGGTTTACCAACAGTGTCTCCTCAATGATCCTTCAGTGAACGTTGCTGCATATGGGTCTCCGCAGCAGACACCTGTTTCATGACCAATAGTGACTGCTGTTCATATAGGATGAAGGTTGGAATTTGCATGCCATTACCACAACTGGATGTGCAGTGAGTGGTGACAGGTGGTTCTTTCAGGCAAATCATGTTTCATGTTCCATGCTCCACTGGACAGATTGCCGTTGGCTTTGAATGGCCCCGCAATAATTGTCAGAAGGGTCCACATCAGAGGATGGAGTATTATGGTCTGAGGAATGTTTTGTGGCATTCCCTGGGTGATCTCATGATTTAGGAAGACACAATAGATCAACAGAAATATGCTTGGTTCAAAGAGCACCAGGATGAATTTACCATATTCCTTTGGCCACCAAACTCCCTGGATTTAAAGTTAAGAATCTGTCAGACCACCTCAATCGGGCTGTTCACACCATGATCCTAGAAGCCTAGTGCAGCTAGCCATGGCACTGGTGTTGGAACGGCTTCACATCCCTGTTGGTACCTTCAGAACCTCATCGACTCTTGTCCTTCATGCAAAAAGCCATTACTCAGGCTTTTGATAGGTCGTCACATTACCATGACTGTACCGTGTAGAAGTTAGTGCTTTTTATTTGTGTGGCTTTGTGTCATTTGATGGAATATACTAAATGAGCATTCTTTCATTTTCATACTTATATTAAAGATACAATGACTCACATTGCTAGTAGTTGTTTCAATGGTACATACATAAACAATGCAGTTATATCTTTCAATATAATGTACTCATAAAAGCTATAGTCTACACATGAGAGATTTCATGATTAAATGAATACTGCTGTGGTCAGACAGATGCTTCTGACTGTTGTGCATGTTGTCTCTTACTAAAGGCAATCAGATCCAGGCTAGTTCTCTGTATGTAGCAATTAAATGAAGGACAATGCACTCCCTACACACACGCACACAATTATGCATGAATGCCCCTATTTTCTTAGCAATACTCCTAGTTCTGTAAGGGTACTGATACAGCTGAATAGTAACACAGTATTCACACTGTGGTGGTACTGGACAGTAGGATTAAAGGATGGGATAGTCAGCTGTTCGAGTTTGAGTTACCAAAATAGTAATCATACATTTATTTTTACTACAAGTATTGTAAGAAAAGATAAACATTTTTCAGACACAGATTGATCTCAGTGAGCAAACTACTATGCTCCAACATTTATAGATTAATGGCTTTCTGTCCACCAATTCCTGACAATACCAAAGGAATTTAAAAAATGTTAATAAGAATTAAAATCGATAATATAATGGAGAACAGTTAAATAAGCTAAACAGTGATACGTCAACATCAAAAACCAGACTTCAAAAATTATTATTGAACCTTGATCAAAAGTTACACATACACAGTTGTAACAATTAAAAACTGTAGCTTCCCTTTTAGAAAGAGTATTGATGTTTGCCATTTCAGTTGGCTGCCACTAACATCCATCTTGATACAGTACAATCAGTCAACATCCTCACATATAGTGTTCATGAAAGTTAACAAAGCAGTGATTTACCTGTAGCAATTCAGAATTAGACTCAGAACACAGCAATCCTGTATAAAGATTAATGTCCTTCCCCAACCCCCCACCCCATCAACCATGACCCATGGACCATGTATGTCACCATGCTGGTGTGGTTTGTGTGCCTCAGTGATACAGTTAATGTGTTGTATTTTATTGTATATTTATTGGTCCTGTGAATCATACACTGTACAGGGGTACATAATGATATGGGACAAGTCAAATAATTTGCAATAAAGTTTAACAGAAAAAACTGTTGTATGGTTTTCAATATATAGCAATATAACTCTAACATATGGGAATAACATTTCACAAATAAATTTTACTCTCACACATTTCATACTTTTGGCCTTGATTATACAGACACGCACATATATGTAATAGACCACATATAATACACAGATAAATCTAAATGTACACATTTCTTATTTTGGCCTTAAGTGTATAAACTATTAAAATTTTTCACATATTTACATTGTACATAAAAGTTCATCAACACTATAGTAGCAATTCTGTAGTCACTCACTGCAGTTTTGAATTTATGCATGCCAGTTGATGTGTTGGCAAATGTGCCAACACCTTGTAGATAGAGGAGGCCGAAATGCATGCTATCTAACGCAGACGGGCGTGAATTCTGGCACTGGATAAGTAGTGAATGCTAATAAGAAAAGTATGCAGCTCCTCGAATACTTAACTTTTATTCCTGCATGTGAATACAGCATTCTTGATGAGACATTTCATACGATAACTATCAAACTATGTAAGGCTAATGGCGCCTTGCTAGGTCGTAGCCATGGACTTAGCTGAAGGCTATTCTAACTATCTGCTCGGCTAATGAGCGATGCTTTGTCCATGTAGTCGCTAGCAAAGTCGTCGTACAACTGGGGCGAGTCCTATTCCGTATCTCGAGACCTGCCTTGTGGTGGCGCTCGGTCTGCGATCACACAGTGGCGACACGCGGGTCCGACATGTACTAAATGGACCGCAGCCGATTTAAGCTACCACCTAGCAAGTGTGGTGTCTGGCGGTGACACCACACCAGTTATTGCCTTACTTTCTTTAGGTAGTTTGTTATACAGTTTTTTTCCTGGTTGCAAGGGTCCTTTTTGTTTTAGTGTTGTATGTGAAAACTGCATATGTAAATCTTGATTATTCCTTGTGTTGTATGAATGGATATTTTGGTTTTTTGGAGCAATCTTGCTATTTTCATCTAAGATTTTCCTTATAAACATTATTGTTTCTAGGATATATAGGCATGGTAATGGAAGAACATGAAGCTTTTTAAATTAGGGTTTGCATGAAGATTGAGGTGCTAAGCCTTCCATGGCTCTTATAATTCTTTTTTGTGCAATAAAACAGCTTTTGCTGGGTGGTGAACTTCCCCAGCAAATTAAACCATATCTTAGTAGTGATTCTGCTTGGGCATAGTACACATTTTTATGGCTTGCATAAATGTGCATCCAGCAAGAATTTTTATATTATAACAAATGGTATTTAATTTACTACATAGGTGCTGTGTGTGTTTCTGCCATCTTAGGTCATCTTGGATTCAAACTCCCAAAAATTTGGTGCTATTTACAATTTCAAGTCTTTTGCCTAACAGTTCTATGGTTGCAGTTAAAGGCTGTTTATTCTGCACTGTGTGTAGATGCATAGTGTTTGTTTTATGTGTGTTTATTATTAAGTTGTTCATTGCAAACCATTTTGATACATGTGTAGTGCTCTTTTTTATTTCATTTTGGAGCTCTTCTGGGGTCTTTCCTTTGATAAGTATATTTGTATCATCGGCATATTTAATGTACTTATAGTTATGGCTGGATGGTTCCAAGTAATTTACAAACAGCAAGAACACGATTGGTCCCAGTACAAAACCCTACGGCACACCATATTTATCACACTGTTTTTCTGATTGATAGGAAGTTAAATTGTTTCCTTCTTTGTACAAGACTTCAACTATTTGGTGTCTGTTTTGTAGATATGACTTTACCCATTCATAGGCTGGGCCTCTGACACCAACATGTTCTAACTTTCTAAGCAATAGACCATGGTTAATGATGTCAAATACTTTTGAAAGATCTAGGAATATTGCTGCTATGTGTTCTTTTTTATCTAATGCATTTAAAGCTTCATTTAAGAAATCGATAATAGCTGTCTCAGTGGATTTACATTTTCGGAAACCATGCTGTGTAGCTGAGAAAAGTTTATTTTTTTCAATGAAATCTACGAGTCTTTTATAAAAGATTTTTTCAATTATTTTAGAAAAAACAGATAGTAGAGAGACTGGCCTATAATTTGTTATAGGCTATCTGTTTTTTCACACTTTTTGAACAATGGCTTCACTTTAGCTATTTTTAGTCTTTCTGGGAAGATTCCCTGAGAAAGTGAACTATTGCATATGTCTACCATGGGCTTAACTACTAAGGGTGCACATTTTTTAATGATATGGTGTGGTATGTTGTCAGTACCAGAGAAAAATTTTGATTTTAGCTCCTCTATTGTGTTTAGCATTTCCTGTTCATCTGTTGGGTGTAGGAAGAGACACTTGTTACTAGGGATAGTTTTAATCTGATTTGCAGTGACAGCATTTTGAAAGTTTTGCTTCACCAGAATCTCAACTGCCTCAGAGAAATATGAGTTAAAATTATTTGCTATCTGCTGGGGATCAGATATTACAGAAGTGTTTTCATTCAGTTTGATATTATGGTATTCTCTCCGTTTTACTCCTGTTTCATGCCTTACAATCTCCCATATGGCTTTCATTTTATTATGTGCATTTGTTATGAAGGAACTATTTGCCTTTTTTTTTTTTTTTTGCTTCTTTTATGACTTTAGTTAAAATCTTTTTGTAATTCTTAGAATAGGAATCAAATACTGGGGATGTGGTGTGCTGTCTAGATATTTCATGAAGTAGTCTCTTTTTCTTCACAGATATTTGTATCCCTGTTGTGACCCATTTTATTTTCAGATCCTTTTTTGTGACTGTCTTTTTCTGGAGTGGAAAGCAAAGTTCAAAATAATAGGTAAAACTGTTTAGGAATTTGTTGAACTTTTCATTTGTATTTTCAAATTCATAGATGTCTACCCAAGTTTCTTTACACAGATAGTTAACGAAATGTTGTATATTCTGGTCATTATACTTCCTAGATGTAGTAGTTAGACATTCAGTTGAACTAAACGGTTTTCCTAATCTTATACTAATTTCTTGGGCTGTGTGGTCCCCAAAGCCTGTATTGTCAGTTAGTGTTGTATGTTTCAAGGGCACATTTGTAAATATTTGATCAAGGATTGTGGTTGAGGTTTTTGTTATGTGTGTTGGCATTTCTATAGTAGCCTTTAAATTGAAAGTTGCTAAGAGGTTCAGTAAAGCAGTTTTTTGATTAGACTCACTTGCAAAGTCAATGTTGAAATCCCCACATATAATTAGTTTTCTATTTTTTTGTGTAAGATATTTTCAAGGTTCTTTAACATAATGTTAATATTGCCAGTTGGCGCCCTGTATAGACAAATTATAGCAATTTTTTCATCTGTGATTTCAATTCCATTTACCTCAATATCTTTCTCTATGGATAATTTTTCTACATACGGCATACATTTAAAATTTATGCTATTTTTAACATAAATGCAACTACCACCATGTTTATACAATTTACGACAAAAGTAACTACCCAATACAAAATTTGGAATGCATAGCATATGAAGTTTCTCTTTGTCAAGCCAATGTTCAGTAAAACATAATACAGAGGTGTTTTTCATGTCATTTTCCAACAAAATTTGAAATTCATTTATAGGGATTGTACATTTTGATGAAATACCGTCAGGTTTGGAGTTAAACACGAGTTCTGAAACTTACTATCCTTAGTACTTATATTTATATTGGAATCTCTGCCTGGAAGATATTTTTTATTTTCAATTTTCATTTTTGAATTTTCACCCCCTCCACACGGTATCAGTTTCCCTTGTTCTTGATGATTTTACAGATGTCTGTAGCAATTTTACTGAAATTCATTGAGCCTAGTCTGTTTAAATGCACGCCATCCTTTCCCAAGCATTTATCACTTAAAAATTTGTTGGGGTTAATGAATATTGTCCCGAGTTCGTCGCACTGTTCCCTGATAGCACTGTTTATGTTGCTTATATAAGAACTGCTTACTGACCTTCTGTGCAGAATTCCACTTATAACCAGTCTTGAGTTTGTGTACATTGCTTTGGCTGAAAGAATGATGTTTCTTGTCTCACTTACAATTTCTTCCTGACTGCTGCTTCATACTGAATTTGTCCCAGAATGAATAAAAACACCTTCGTAATTGGTCTTTGGATCGTTTCCATTTTTAGTTGTAGACTGTTTTGCTCGTAAGAGATTTTTAAAATGTTTGTTGAGCTGATGAGGTCGGATACCAGGGCGAACATTGATTTCACAGTTTGGTGAAACTACATTTTTAACGACGATTCTCCGTGGACGTGCCCAGTATGTTTACAAAGTGAAACAACCTACCTAGAAAACATGATCAAATCAAAGGACGAAATAATCAGACTGCTGCAAAGTGATATTAAATCGCTTAGAAGTGAAATTGTGTCTCTGAAGGAAGTAAATGCGAAGTTACAAAGTGATTATTGGCGATTCTATATTTAAAAATGTAGTTTCCCCAAACTGTGGAATCAATGTTCGCCCTGGTATCCGACCTCATCAGCTCAACAAACATTTTAAAAATCTCTTACGAGCAAAACAGTCTACAACTACGTCGTTTATGAGTTTTAGACTTACTTTTGCGCACTTTTTGTGCACCCAGAAATTGCACTTTATGCATAAGATACCTTTCATTACACACTTGTTGCACTGTTTACACGAAGAACTGATAGTTTTTTCCTTTTTGTGGCAGAGCGATGTGTCGTTACACTGTGTACTGGGCGCCATCTTATCATGGAAGCCATCAAACCTATATTCAGGACAGGACAGGCGCACCCATAACAGTAAGGTATCTGCTGAGAGGCTAGATAAATGTTTTGCTCCTGGAAAGGGGCAGCAGACTTTTCAGTAGCTGCAGGGACAACACTGTGGATGATTGACTGATCTGGCTTTGTAACATCAGCCATCGATGCCTCACTGTGCTGGTACTGCAAATGTTTGGAAGCAAGGGGAAATAACAGCCTTTATTTTCCCCAAGAGCACACAGCTCAATTGTGTGGTTAAATGATGATGCCATCCTCTTGGGTAAAATATTCCAGGGGTGAAATGGTCCCCCATGTGAACTGCTGGGTAGGGACTACTTAGGAAAAGCAAAACACAATCTATGGATTGAATTGTGGAATGTTAGATCCCTTAATCAGAGCAGTAGGTAGGTTAAAAATTTAAAAAGGGAAATGGATAAGTTGGAGTTAGGTATGATGGGCGGTAGTGAAGTTCAGTGGCAGGATGAACGTGACTTCTGATGGGGTGAGTACAGACATATAAATACAAAATCAAATACGGGCAATGCAGGAGCAGGTTTAATAATGAATAAGAAAATAGTAATAGGGAAAAGCTACTATGAATAGCATAGGAATGCATTATTGTAGCCAAGATAGCCAATGCCCACCACAGTAATGCATGTATCTATGCCAACTAGCTCCAACACCACAGTAGTGCATTATCTATGCCAACAAGCTTCAAAGATGATGAAGGGATTGAAAGAACATATCGATGAGATAGAAGAAATTATTCAAATAGTTAAGGGAAAGGAAAATATTAGTGTGGTGGGGTACTGGATTTCAGTAGTAGGAAGAGCTAGAGAAAGAAAAGTAGTAGGAGGTTATGGACTGAGGGAAAGGAATGAAATAGGATGCTGCCTGATAGAATTTTGCACAAAGCATAATTTAATCATTGCTGACATTGGGTTTAAGAATCATGAAAGAAAGTTGTATACATGGAAGAGACCTGGAAGCACTGGAAAGTGAGTAATGATTGACTATAGAGGGTGAAGCAAAATTCATGCACTCGGGCTTCGCAGTGTGACTCCTCACATACCAGAGGGAAAAAAATGTCTGTCGCAAAATTTTGTCAAAATGTCTGTTGCAAAATTTTGTCAAAATGTCTGTTGCAAAATTTTGTCCGGTGAGTGCATCCAACAGAAAATGGACATTAAAGATTGGCAATCTGGCAGCACTGTAACCACATGTATGGTAACTACCTTCGTCTTCACATACTATTTGTGCTGCACAGTTGGTGCAGTGGATAGAGTTTTGTGTTAGCATGCAGGAGGTCATGGGTTTGGTCCTGGATTGGGGTGCATTTTTTTATTTGCTAATTTCATTCTGACATTTCATACTGTAATATAAACTGTTTCTTAGGTCACATGTAAACTAAATTTAAACATTTTGTAACTCTGAACATAACAAAAACGTGGTTAGACAAATAAGAAATAGACAGTTGAAGCAAATGACCCCTCATACGACAGAATAACTACAAAAACAATATCAATATTGAGATGCTAAAGCTGCGCCTGTTCCATGTAACGTGCATTATCCCTCTGACAGATATTGTTCTGCATGATTCATACCGACATCACTAATTGTGAAATGTTCTGTTTCAAATTACACTGTATCCCTAACGGTATTAGACGTGATGTTTCCACAATACCATCGATAGAATGATACTGGTTAAAAACAGTCTTGGTTGCAATTTTAGCTTTTTATTTTTCAACTACGCATTTCACCTTATTTAGGCATCTTCAGGTTGATCTTAATTTGGTATTTCTTAGAACGATCCTTTAGACAGTGTAGCCAAAGGGCATCATCGAACACATCAGGCCAAAATTGCCTTCATTAAACTCAGTAAAAACTTTTCTAGAGGGACGCGAGTGACTCCAAGACCTGCATAACACTTGGAGTCACTCGCGTCCCTCTAGAAAAGTTTTTACTGAGTTTAACGAAGGCAATGTTGGCCTGATGTATTCGACGATGCCCTTTGGCTACACTGCCTAAAGGATTGTTCTAAGAAATACCAAATTAAGATCAACCTGAAGACGCCTTAATAAAGCGAAACGCGTAGTTGAAAAATAAAAAGCTAAAATTGCAACCAAGACTGTTTTTAACCAATACTGTTAAGCACTGGTCTGCTGTATGCCACATATGGAATTGATTGGATAGAATGATAATAATAATAATAATAATAATAATAATGCATTGAAATACATGCTAAACAGCATGCGTTTAGCAGACTCAGTGTTGAAGGGCATGGGACCATGGTGATAACACACACAAATAGTAACTGAGTTTGGAAATTATTCGCAAAGAAAATTGGTAGTCCTACTGGTAACATTAGGCCCTAATGAAATGTATGGACCTGAACGAGGCAAGAATAATAGTTGCTACTAATCTCTGAGACCACTGGAGAAGGATACAAAGAAAATAGGTTTCACACCTAGTGGATGACATAATGGTGAAATTCCGTGACATGAAAAAGGCTTCTTTCAAAGCTGACCAATCTTCCATTTCTAAGATTGTAGCATATAAGTGCAAGTGTTTTCTAGAGGAGCTGCTGCAATTGCTGTTGACGATCAAGATGCCAGATACCGTACCACCTGCACTACATTTACCCAATAAGAAACATAGGCCTCAACCCTGGATCGAATCATTGACCTGCTGCATGCTAACTCAAAACTCTATCCATTGCACCAACTGTACAGCACAAGGACTATGTGCTGACAGAAGTAGTTACCATACATGTGGTTACAGTGTTGCCAGATTGCCACTCTTTAATGCCCATTTTCTGCCGCACATACTTGCCGGCCAAAATTTTTTGAGAGACATTTTTTTACCCCTGGCTTGTGAGGAGTTGTGCTGTGAAGCCCAAGTGCGTGAATTATTTTAAATTGGAAGATGTTTACAGGAGCAGAGGTAGACTCCGAGCACAATTCATTGGTTATGAACTCTAGATTAAAACTGAATAAATTGCAAAAAGATGGGAAATTAAGGTGGGGGGACCTGGATAAGTTGAAAGTACCATGGGTTGTTGGAAGATGCAGGGGGGAGCATTAAGCAGTGACTGACTGAAACTGGGGAAAGGAATACAGTAGAAGACTAATGGATAGCTTTGAGAGATGAAATAGTAGAGGCAGCAGAGGATCAAATAGGTACAAAGAAAAAGTAGAGGTCCTTGGGTATCACAAGAAATATTGAATTTAAGTAACGAAAGAAAAAAATAAGAAATGCAACAAATGAAGCAGGTGAATGGAAACTTGCAAGAAATGAAACTGACAAGAGATGCAAAATGACTAAGTAGGAATGGCTAGAGCACAAACATAAGGATATAGAAGAATATGTAACATGGATTTTCCATAGGGAAAAGACAGAAGCCACCTATACGAAAATTCGAGAGACATTTGGAGAAATGAAAAGCAGCTGTGTGAACATCAAGAGCTCAGATGGAAAACCAGTACTGAGCAAAGAAGGGAAATATGGAAGGAGTATTTAGAGGGGTTTCTTCTTATTTGGTCTTCAACCATCAGGTTGGTTAGCAGCAGCTCACCATGCATTTCTGACTTCAGTCTCCCTCTTGAGAGCAGCATTTGGTATCCTCCATAATGTGGTTGATATATTCTAGTCTCAGGCTACATCTTGCATTCTTCTGATGATATCACCATGTCTCACAGATGGCCAACCTGTGTGTCCCTTTTGTGTTTGATGAGATTCAGCAGACAAGGCTTCCCTTTGTTTCATATCTTGTCTACCCAGCAAATCTTGAGCTTTCTGTGGCAGCACCACATCTCAAAGTCTGTTATTTTATGTTTTTTGGTTTCTTCAAGTGTCAATGCTCCATTTCTGTTCAACAGCACACCCCAAACAAACATCTTTAAGAGGTCTTTCCTGAGATATGATGCTGCTGATGTGAAAAGATTTCTTCTCTTGTTAAAAGTAACTTTCTCCTGGTGGATTCAGCTTGCAATATCCTTCTTTGATCTCCCGTTGATGTAACTTTACTCCCTAGGTCGGCAAAGGATCCGATGGATTCCAGTTGCTCATTGTTGAGTGAGTGTTGGGCAATCGTATTTTGCCTACTCATCACTAAGATTTGGTTTACCTTTATTAATTTTCATATTTTAGAAAGAGTTGAGGGTGATTTCCATCTGGTCCAGCAGTGCTTCTAATTATTGGGCATCTTCATTTAATATGGTGATATCATCAGGAAATCTTAGCATGTCAGCTTTCTTACCATGAATTGTAATTCCTCCTATAGCTCCTAGTTTCTCCCCAACTTCATCTATTGCCCTCTGAATGGATTCATTGGACAAGACAGGAGAGAGTGAACATCCATGCCATACACCCTTCTTAATATGTTCTCCATATATTATCACACTCATCTCTTCTCTATACAATCTCTACGTAACTCTTCTGTCCTTATACTTTAAGCTAATCTCTCTCAGCTTCTCAAAAAGCTGTCGCCAATGTACCAATGCACACCACAGAACTGCAGAAACGCCTCAACAAATTTGTATTTGCAATTCGAGTGTTAGCAGACATAGGCGACATAAAAATGAAAAAGCTTGCATACTTTGCCTACTTTCATTCCATAATGTCATATGGTATAATATTTTGGGGTAACTCTTAAAGTCAAACAAAAGTTTTCAGAGTCCAAAAGCGTGTAATACATATTATTTGTGGAGTAAATTCACGAATGTCCTGTAGAAACCTCTTCAAAGAACTGGGTATACTAACTACTGCCTCTCAGTATATTTACTCCTTAATGAAATTTGTCCTAAATAATATATCTCTTTTTCCAACAAACAGCTCAGTTCATACATACAATACCAGGAACAAAAATGATCTGCACAAGGATTTAAAAGCACTTACTTAGTTCAAAAAGGGGTCCACTACTCAGGAACACTCATCTTCAATAATTTGCCAGCAAACATAAAAAAATTAGTTACAAATAATGATCAGTTTAAAAGGAGCCTGAAAGACTTACTAGTCGCCAACTCCTCCTACTACATTGACAAATTTTTTAATAGAAACAAATGATGTATTGTATATATTCATACTATTAGTATTGTTATTTCAGCTTAAAAAAAAAACCATGTTCCACATCCACGAGGGTCTCCTCAGCACAGATATATGGAACGAAAAACTAATCTAATCTAATCAAACCCCATCAAATGTATTTTCGAAGTTGATGAAGGCCTTCTTTAGTCTTTTCTCAAGAATTAATCATAAGCAGAGTATTGTTTTTCATTGCCTACACCTCTTCTAAAACCAAACTGCTCATTTGTGGCCATTGCATCTATCCTGCCTTCGATCTGCCTTAGAATGATAGAGGTCAAGATCTCCAAGGCATGTTACCAAACTGAGGGCCCTATATTGTTCACATCTGTTTGCAGAAGTTTTCTTTGATACTTTTTTATAGTCTGTTGGGAGCTCCCCAGTTTCATATACAACTTGCATAACAGGAAACCATTCTTCATGTAGTTTTTCTGCAGTGGCATTGATGAGTTCTGCAGGTGTATCATCAACTCCAATGGCCTTCCCAGGCTTTATCTGCCCGACTACTAAACAGGGGAAATGAACTTGTAGGTTACATTATAAAAATGAAAGAGGACATAAATGAAGATGAGACAGAAGATAAGATACTGCAAGAAGAATTTGACAGAGCCCTGAAAGATCTGAGTCGAAACAAGGCCCATGGAGTAGATGACATTCCCCCAGACCTACTGAGATCCTTGTGTGAGAAATCTAGGCACATGTGAGGCAGTACTGACCCTATGACCTACCTTAGAAGATCAGTTAAGGAGAAGCAAACCTTCATTTATATCTTTTGCAGATTTTGAGAAAGCCTTTGACAATGCCAATTAGAATACATCTTTTGAAATTATGAAGGTAACAGGGAGCAAAAGGTTAAATACAATTTGTACAGAAATCTGATGGTAGTTATAAGAGTTGAGGGGCATGAAAGGGGACCAATGATTGAGATGAGAGAGAGACAAGGCTGTAGCCTATCCCAGGTGTTATTCAATCTGTACACTGAACAAGCAATAAAGGAAACCAAAGAAAAATTTACAGAAGGAATTAAAGTTCATGGACAGCAAATAAAATTTTTAAGGTTTGACAATGGCACTGTAATTCTTTCAGAGACAGCAAAGGACTTGAAAGAGTTGTTGAACAAAATGGACAGTGTTTTGAAGGAGGGATGTAAGATGAACATTGATAAAAGCAAAGCAAGAATAGTGGAACATAGTCAAATTAAATCAGGTGATACTGAGCAAATTAAATTAGGAAACAAGACACTAAAATTAGTAGATGAGTTTTGCTATTTGGGCAGCAAAATAATTGATGGTGGCTGAAATAAAGAAGATATAAAATTTAGACTGGCAATGGCAAGAAAAGTGTTTCTGAAGGATAGCAATACGATAACTTTGAATATTCAGGGTGATTCTGTGGTGATATTACAAAGTTTCAGGGATGATGGAGAAGATAAATGCATCAATCTGAGCTAAGGGACTGTGGTCTGGAAATGACCGAGTGGAAAATTATGATTAAAAATCACTCTAATACCTCTGTCAGTGGAATACACGTACAGGTACTGTTGTTGCTAAGATTGCCATGCAGGCAACTTTCAGAGGTGGTATTATGGATCAAAACAAAGAAAAAAGTCAAGTTAATATGGACTCTAAAATGCATACCTTAGGAGCTATTGGCACTTGTTCAGTAGAAGAGATTTGTTTCACTGTAGTGTACATGAACAAGTGCTCATAACTCTTAATGTATGTATTTTAGAGTCAAAGTTTATTAGATTTTTTTTTTCTGAGCTACCACTTCTGAAAGGTGCCTACCCAACAGTGTTGGCAACAACAGTATTTGTACATGTACTCCACTGTCAGAGGTATCAGAGCTATTTTCACTTATAACTTTCTACTCAGTTGTTTTCAGACCTGTATCCCTTAACACATATTAATACATCTGTCCTTTTCCATCATCCCTGAAAGTTTGCAACATCATTGTGGAATCACCCCATAGATTTCCGTGTTAGGAAGTCTTTACTGAAGGTACTTAACTGAAGTGTAGCCCTATATGGAAGTGAAACATGGATGATAAACAGTTCAGATGAGAACAGAATAGAACCTTTTCAAATGAGTTGCTAGAGAAGAATGCTGAAAATTAGATAGGTAGGTTATGTGACAAAAGAGGAAGTACAATTGTTGTTGTTGTTGTTGTTGTCTTCAGTCCTGAGACTGGTTTGATGCAGCTCTCCATGCTATTTATCCTGTGCAAGCTTCTTCATCTGCCAGTACTTACTGTAACCTACATCCTTCTGAATCTGCTTAATGTATTCATCTCTTGGTCTCCCTCTACAATTTTTACCCTCCACGCTGCCCTCCAATGCTAAATTTGTGATCCCTTGATGCCTCAGAACATGTCCTACCAACCGGTCCCTTCTTGTCAAGTTGTGCCACAAACTCCTCTTCTCCCCAATTCTATTCAATACCTCCTCATTAGTTATGTGATCTAACCATCTAATCTTCAGCAGTCTTCTGTAGCACCACATTTTGAAAGCTTCTATTCTCTTCTTGTCCAAACTATTTATTGTCCATGTTTCACTTCCATACATGGCTGCACTCCATACAAATACTTTCAGAAACGACTTCCTGACACTGAAATCTATACTCGATGTTAACAAATTTCTCTTCTTCAGAAACACTTTCCTTGCCATTGCCAGTTTACATTTTATATCCTCTCTACTTCGACCATCATCAGTTATTTTGCTCCCCAAATAGCAAAACTCCTTTACTACTTTAAGTGTCTCATTTCCTAATCTAATTCCCTCAGCATCACCCGACTTAATTCGACTACATTCCATTATCCTCATTTTGCTTTTGTTGATGTTCGTCTTATACCCTCCTTTCAAGACACTGTCCATTCCATTCAACTGCTCTTCCAAGTCCTTTGCTGTCTCTGACAGAATTACAATGTCATCGGTGAACCTCAATGTTTTTATTTCTTCTCCATGGACTTTAATACCTACTCCAAATTTTTCTTTTGTTTCCTTTACTACTTGCTCAATATACAGATTGAATAACATCGGGGACAGGCTACAACTCTGTCTCACTCGCTTCCCAACCACTGCTTCCCTTTCGTGCCCCTCGACTCTTATAACTGCCATCTGGTTTCTGTACAAATTGTAAATAGCCTTTCGCTCCCTGTATTTTACCCCTGCCACCTTTAGAATTTGAAAGAGAGTATTCCAGTCAACATTGTCAAAAGCTTTCTCTAAGTCTACAAATGCTAGAAATGTAGGTTTGCTTTTCCTTAATCTTTCTTCTAAGATAAGTCATAGGGTCAGTATTGCCTCACGTGTTCCAACATTTCTACGGAATCCAAACTGATCTTCGCCGAGGTTGGCTTCTACCAGTTTTTCCATTCGTCTGTAAAGAATTCGCGTTAGTATTTTGCAGCTGTGACTTATTAAACTGATAGTTCAGTAATTTTCACATCTGTCAACGCCTGCTTTCTTTGAGATTGGAATTATTATATTCTTCTTGAAGTCTGAGGTTATTTTGCCTGTCTCATACATCTTGCTCACCAGATGGCAGAGTTTTGTCAGGACTGGCTCTCCCAAGGCCGTCAGTAGTTCCAATGGAATGTTGTCTACTCCCGGGGCCTTGTTTTGACTCAGGTCTTTCAGTGCTCTGTCAAACTCTTCACGCAGTATCGTATCTCCCATTTCATCTTCATCTACATCCTCTCCCATTTCCATAATATTGTCCTCAAGTACCATACAGAACAGGATTCGGAAGAAAAGAAATGTGGCATAACTTGACCAAAAGAAGAGATTAGTTGATAGGGCACATTCTGAGACATCAAGGGATCACCAATTTACTGCTGGTGGGAAGTGAATGGGTTAAAAATTGTGGAGGGAGACCAAGAGATGCAAATTCAAAAGGATGTATGTTGCAGTAGTTATTCAGAAATGGAGAGGCTTGCACAGGATAGAGTAGTGTTGATAGCTCATCGAATCAGATCACAACAACAGCATGAATATAGACAATAATGTATTATGGCTAGTCTCTGTAACACACAGTCTGCATTTAAGAGTTTACCAAACATGCTTTATGACCAGTCACATTAAACAGTCTGTTATGAAGTCCGGAGACACTAGAAGGTTTCAGATTGATTATGTAATGGTAAGACAGAGATTTAGGAACTAGCTTTTAAACCGTAAGACATTTCCAGGGTCAGATGTGAACTCTGACCTCAACTTATTGGTTATGAACTGCAGATTAAAACTGAAGAAACTGCAAAAAGATAGGAATTTAAGGAGATGGGACCTAGATAAGCCAAACAAATTAGAGACTGTAGTGAGTTTCAGAGGGAGCATTACGAAACAATTGACAAGAACAGGGGAAAGGAATACAGCATAAGAAGAATGGGTAGCTTTGAGAGACAAACTAGTGAATGCAGCAGAGGATCAAGTAGGTAAAAAGATGAGGGCTAGTAGAGATCCTTGGGCAACACAAGAAATATTGAAGTTAATTGATGAAAGGAGAAAATATAAAAATGCAGCAAATAAAGCAGGCAAAAAGGAATATGAATATCCAAAAAATGAGATCAACAGGAGGTGCAAAATGGCTAAGCAGGAATGGCTAGCGCACAAGGTTGGGTTGGGTTGTTTGGGGGAAGAGACCAAACAGCAAGGTCATTGGTCTCATCAGATTAGGGAAGAACGAGGAAGGATTTTGGCTGTGCCCTTTCAAAGGAACCATCCCGGAATTTGCCTGGAGCAATTTAGGGAAATCATGGAAAACCTAAATCAGGATGGCCAGATGGGGGATTGAACCATCACCCTCCTGAATGTGAGTCCAGTGTGCTAACCACTGCACTACCATGCTCGGAAGAGGACAAGTGTAAGGATGTAGAAGCATGTATCGCTAGGAGTAAGTTAGATTCCACCTACAGAAAAATTAAAGAGACCTTTGGAGAAATGAGAACCACCTATATGAATTTCAGGAGCTCAAATGGTAATCCAGTCCTAAGCAAAGAAGGGAAGCGAAAAGGTGGAAGGAGTCTGTAGAGCGTCTGTACAAGGTCGATGTACTTGAGGGGAATATTATGGAAATGGAAGAGGATGTAGATGAGATGGGAGATATGACACTGTGCCAATAATTTGACAGAGCACTGAAAGCCCTAAGTAGAAACAAGGGCCCGGGAGTAGATGATATGCTGTTAGAACTACTGATAGCCTTGGGAGAGCCAGCCATGACAAAACTCTTCCATCTGGTGAGCAGGATGTATGAGACAGGCAAAATACCCTCAGACTTCAAGAAGAATATAATAATTCCAATTCCAAAGAAAGCAGGTGCTGACAGATGTGAAAATTACTGAACTACCAGTTTAATAAGTCACGGTTGCAAAATACTAACACAAATCCTTTACAGATGAGTGGAAAAACTGGTAGAAGCCAACCTCAGAGAAGATCAGCTTGGATTCCACTGAAATGTAGAAATACATGAGGCAATACTGACCGTACAACTTATCTTAAAAACTAAGTTAAGGAAAAGCGAACCTACATTCCTATCATTTGTAGACTTAGAGAAAACTTTTGACAATGTTGACTGGAATACTGTCGTTCAAATTCTGAAGGTGGAATGGTAAAATACAGGGAAAAAAAGGCTATTTATAATTTGTACAGAATCCATAAGGCAGTTATAAGAATCAAGCGGCATGAAAGGGAAGAAATGGTTGAGAAGGGAGTGAGACAGCATTGTAGCCTATCCCCGGTGTTATTCACTCTGTACATCGAACAAAGTGTAAAGGAAACAAAAGAAAAATTTGGACTAGGAATTAAAATCCATGGAGAAGAAATAAAAACTTTGAGGTTTGCCAATGACATTGTAATTCTGTCAGAGACAGCAAAGGACCTGGAAGAGCAGCTGAACGGAATGGAAAGTGTCCTGAAAGAATGATATAAGATGAACATCAACAAAGCAAAATGAGGATAATGGCATGTAGTCAAATTAAATCAGGTGTTGCTGAGAGAATTAGATTAGGAAATGAGACACTTAAAGTAGTAGATGAGTTTTGTCATTTGACTATCAATATAACTAAGGATGGTCAAAGTAGAGAAGATATAAAATGTAGACTGGTGATGGCAAGGAAAGTATTTCTGAAGAAGAGAGGTTTGTTAACATCATGTATAGATTTAAGTGTCAGGAAGTCTTTTCTGAAAGTATTTTTATTGAGTGTAGCCATGTATGGATGTGAGACATGGACGATAAGGAGTTTAGACAAGAAGAGAATAAAAGCTTTTGAAATGTGGTGCTACAGGAGAATGCTGAAGATTAGATGGGTAGATCACATTTCTAATGAGGAGGTACTGAAACGAATTGGGGAGAAGAGGACTTTGTGGCACAAGTCGACTAGAGGAAGCAATCAGTTGGTAGGACACATTCTGAGATGCCAAGGGATCACCAATTTAGTACTGGAAGGTAGTGTAGAGGGTAAAAATCATAGAGCGAGACCAAGAGATGAATACACTAAGCAGATTCAGAAAGATGTAGGTTGCAGTAGTTACTCTGAGATGAAGAGGCTTACACATGTTGGCACTACTCTGGTTTGACATGTCGCTGGGCAGTGTTGGTGTGCCCTCTCTAGCAGAAGAGGTAATATCTGGCGGTTCCAAGTGGGGAAAGGGAGTGGACTGTAAGCTGTGTTGCAAGTTTGTCATTGATTGTGGAGGACAGCAGACTGCAGAGAAGTTTACTGCATGGAGAGCTGCATCAAACCAGTCTTTGGACTGAAGGCCACAATGATGTGAAGTCTGTATCCAAACTCACCTAATCATTCTCTTTGTCTAGTCATATTAACAAAATCAGGTATGAAAGTCTGTACTTAACAATGTTTCTATGAATACCTGCTGAGGCACTATCTTTCTTAGCACAATTGTTCATAATCACACACCAACCCTGTCATATCACCCTGTATCTAAAATGATTTTGGTGAGCCATACATTCCACAACTCGAAGTTTGTGCTCTGGTCATCATGCCACAGGACAGCTCGACTGCAGTCATCCATCCTCCCCTACAACAAGCCAGCTTCGGCTCGCAGTAAACTTCTCTGCAGTCTGCTATCCTCCACAATCAATGATAAACTTGCAACGCAGCTTACAGTCCACTCCCTTTCCCCACTTGGCATCACCAGGTATTACTTCTTCTGCCAGAGAGGGCACATCATCACTGCCCAGTGACATGTCGATCCAGAGTAGTGCCAACCTCAGTGTCAAAGGAAAAATAATGCCACACTTGGCACACCACTATCCAAGGAAAAATAATTCCACACTTTGAACACCACTATCCATCACTAATAAACTCATTGTCAATAGGAAGGAGAACCATAGTACCCATTATTTAATTTTGGTATTAATAAGAAGAACATTACCAATAGAGAATTATGTAATTCACATTTTGATTGAACTGTCAAGTGACACCCTCATTATCTTTTCTGTTTACCAATATCTTCCTCTTGATTTTCATAGCTTTACAAAAACATATGACAGCATCCCATTAAATAATCTGTACTGATATTTCAGTGAGAGTAAATAATTAAGATATATGTTCCCACAGTTAAAAAAGTTAATGGAGAATTAGATATGAGAATCAAAACAGAAAAGGAAATCTCTCAAGTAACACTACCAACCAAAGGCCTCAGACTATGGTGCTGCATAGCAGCTACATTGTTTAAAATGTGTCTTATCTAAGTTGTTAAGGAATGGATGAAAAATTGAGAAGGAATGGGCCTAGACATGATGTGGTTTACAATCCAGCTAACTGTTCAATGACAATCAAATTATATTGGGTACATATGACTATCATATAGAGTGCATGGTGAGAAAAATCATAGACACATACAATAAGGCCAGACTAACAATAAATATTTCTAAAACAAAATCTCTTTATCAGAAACAAACATCATGATATCATCACAGATGGAAATAATACATACCAAAAGTATAAATACACATGCGTCATAATCTCAGTCCAGGATTCCTTTAAATCAAAAATAATGCAGAGAACAACACAAGCTATACAAGCAATCATTAAGCTTTTGGCAGCTCCAACGTCAATAATGGTAGCAGTAGAGAAGGAAAATCTGGTCGGAGGTGAGAGTGCTGTGATGAGACTGTTTGGCTGAGTAAGTTCTCTCTGAAAAAAATTGTGCATTTACGAGCTTTCCTCTGTGTCACAGAGCTGCTAGTAAATAGTGTGTTATCCACACTAGCTGCCTTAGTTTTTCTGCCATCCTATACAGATACACCACATTGGTGACACTGCAGAGCACATCAGCAGCTACTATCATTACTCAGTGTACTTCACCGCATCATTCAAGTTCCAACAAAGGAGCCATCGCACAATTAGAGTCCTAATAAATTATGGGTACAAAACAATGATGTCTATGGTACTTCTTTTAGTGTTTCAAACCAGCAGGAACTGGCACCATTAGGTGTGAAATACAAAAGTTTTTACATCTTATACTGTGGGTAACAACAACGACCCTTGTGCATGTAGACAATGTGTGAGGACTGCTGCATTCCTAGATGATTTTGGTAATGATTGCAACTAATTCTCATATCCTCAATACATGGTTCCACAGACTGTTTCAGACAGACACAGTGGCACAGTGTCCAGTTTTCGTGGACCATCTGCATCAAGAACATTCCACCTGTGCCCTCTCACATGTAATGTGTGGCCCAGCCAGCTTGCTTACATGAGAAAATTCTCAGACCGGACTCAGAAAGCTCATCTGCCATAGCTCTCCAACCTTACGTGCCACCATATCTACAATATAATTTCTGTGGAGCATTTGTTCAACCTGGACCTCGCCTGAAACTGCACAATTTTTGCCCAGATCAAATGCATCCTGCAGAACTACAGCATTTTTGACAACTCCAAGTTTGTCACTTGCCCCACATAAGTGAGCAATCTCACATCATCAGTGATATCATGCAGACACAACCAGTTGACTGCAAATGTGATGGAGCAAAGCCAGCATTGCTCCACCTATTAGCCAAGACACCAGAGCGGTAACTACCAGTAAGTCAAGTCATTTGCAATGAATGATTAGACCCAAAGATACATCTCAGCTCTGGAGACACCTCCAGACATTAACTGACTTGACCCTGATGCCAATGATGCACTATGGATGCTGTGGTGTGGCTTGTCAAGCTTCTGCCACGCATACAGAGATACAGATGGCTGTGATTTTGCATGAGGATGAAGTGATGAAATGAAAATTAATTATGCCTTAAAGGCTTTTAACTCTATTATAATAACAGCCAGCTGCACAGCTGAGGATCATACCATGGCACAGTGCTGCAGACAGTCAAGCCAACCCAAATGGTCACAGGCACTACTGAGGATGATGCCACCAACAACCATCATGAGAGCAGTGATGTCAAAATGAACATTCCTCCAGCTATGAACAACAATCCATACCCAGGCAAGCAGGTGAGGTCTTGCCAGTGGTGGTTCCATGCACACTTTGGTGACAAAGCATGCAACTGCTCACCACTGTGCAGTCATCCAAAATTGGAACATGATCTGCAGTAGATGAACAGGTGCCCCAAATCGCAGTACTTGTCCAAGTCACCTAAAATCATTAAATCATGATATGTGGGTGAAACTAGTTTTGTCCCAATTCCGTGTGAGGTGACAGACTCTACTTACAGGATTGTTCGACCAACCAATTCTTTCTCGATGACATTGGTTCAGAAGTGATCACCATGCCCCCCCCCCCCTCCCCAATGTGGACCCTCCAATGGAGTGGCATATACCAGCCATCCAGCTTTTTATTGTGCAAACAATTATCTTATTATGATTTAGTGATTTATGGAACTGACGCTTGAACTGTCAACCAGGGCTGCATGATGTTTTACCATGGTGGGTTTTGGTCAGAGAACCTGTCTTGGGGCCAGACTTTCTTTGCCACTTCCACCTCTCTCTGGATTTGACATGTGGAACCCTCACACACCACAGCAGAGAATCTATCATTGGCGTCATTGGTACTGCACCACAATACACACAACAGCCATTGGCAAATACAGACGCACAGACATCAAACCCTATTGCTGCTTATGGTAACCAACTGTAGCACATCCATGGCTGCCAGATGTACCACAGATCACACGGTTTTATGAAGAAGTCAAAAGGAGGTGATCAGACTGTGAGGAGAATCACAAACTGCTTGTTAAAATTCTTTTAACTGCAGCTGAGTTCAGTGTTGTGTCTTCTTATCTGCAACTCATCACACAGGAGCAATCACACTATTCCAGCTTTCTTATCATGAATGAAACACAGAGCTCCAAAACTTAGACAGCAGACACACACATGTCGCCGGGGTGGACGGCAATGCTTGTCCCACCACCAACACACGTCAGTGCAGTGAACTTCTGTCACATTACCCAAGTACTTTCTGTGTATGACCTCCTTGCTCCTCAGGACTCATGTGTGACACTGCAAAAGAGTGTGAACCAAGATGGAACTATACAGTCCCTGGCAAAATCAACAAGGACAATGGATTTCAACTTAGTCAGGTGTGGGCTCCAGCTCTTAAAATTCTTCAGATGCAGCAGAAATGGAATGCTGAGCACGGCGAAGGTGGAGTGCAGACAGACGACCGTAATTCGACTCCTGAGTGCCAGCTACCCCCACTACCATGGCTGGTGCATCATGTGATCCACACATGGAGTCAGTGAAGGGGGAGATGCCCAGTATATATATGGCATCCACTCGTCCAGCAGGATGTCAGTCAGCAAGAGTAACCTGATGATGATAGTATGTTATGCCACCAAAAAATAGTTCTACAATGATCAATCAATCTGGCTGCATGACTAAGAGACTTTCAAGGAATTGTGATAGTTGTTATTCAGCCTGGTCCATTATCACGTATGTGCACTACCCATTATGTATTTTTTGGTAATTTTAGTGTTACATTTCACTTTGATACCATCATATACAGTTCATATTGATGAGTTATATTACCCCTTCTGGTTAGTCCTGTAAAATTTGAGATTATATATATATATATATATATATATATATATATATATATATATGCTATTTAATAGGATTGCTTTATGATGGCAGTATGGCTTATTGGAGTTGAGGGATTCTTGTCTCTGCTGTGATGGTGTCTCCCATCATCATTGCACAACATTGTTCATTAGTTATTTAAGCGTTTCAATGAGTTGTAGTAGTCAAAAATTGATTTTATATTTTTTAGTTTATAGCCACTTCCCAAAATCCACTACTTAAGTTATCCATTTTTTGTTCACATGCTTTGTCCCATTCTATACAGTGTTCAATTGCCTAAACCAGATGACCATGGTTCTCCCTAGTTTTGTTAACTATTGCAAGCTCATTTGCTGTTTGTTTGATGTTCCATGTTGATCTTACACATTTTAGAATTGTATACTGATTCCTCTTGTGATATGTGTTCCATATAATTCCTGGTTGTTTATAAGGTTGATGTTGTGTGCTACATTATTTTAGCCATGTGCTATAAATGGACATTAAATTTATTGACAAATTTTCTGTATACCAACATTAAGATACCATTTATTAAAAATGTTGAGTTTTAACACTATGTGCCTTGTATTGATTAACACTGGACCACAGTTAGCTTTTTCTTACATCCATAATGACGTAGCTTCTCAGTAACGTACTGGGACTCAACCTTAATAATTTGTTCCTGATTCCCTGTCTATTGGGACACATGAGATAATGAGATATTGTACTCAGAAATCATATATAATGCATGCTATTGGTACTTTTGTTTTAATTACATTTTAAAGGTTTTTGTCACAGGTTACATTATTGTCAATAAATGCATATGAAATGGATAGGACATTGTGATTGGCGTATAACATTAATTGCACATGAAAAAGTAAATGTTTTTGGTAACTGATGCTTGAGATCAAATGGTCAGACCATTATCCACTTTTATACAAATATTACTTATGTCTTTATTGCAACTGTAATTACGGTTGCTTTATCTTAAATTTATCTTTGTGTGCCATGGTTAATACTGACTGGACATCTTTGTGATATTATCTTTGAGGCTACGTGTACTTTGGTTAATCATTTTATGTCAAGGCTGCACACGTCCAGTTTCCAGTTGCTTGTCCATGATGAAGGTTGCTGATGTGGGGAAAATACTGTTATTCTGTGTTATTATTCATGATTTTGATAGCAAATGTGACTTTATGGTTGTAGATGATTGATGCGTGACTTCTGTTAGCCAATTTTTCGTATATTACATTTTGTATTTTTGTGTCTATATGGTTTTATACATTGAGGTTTTATTGTCATTTTTGTTTTTTAATGTTGATTCAGGTGACAGATGATGGTCATTGACCAAAACTGTTAGCAAATAAATAAATTGTTCTGATGCAGCCAATTATCATGAGTAACCTGGAAGTCATTCTCCTGAAGTATAAAAGACACACACACATTCTATCCTGTCCTCACCACATCCCTGAATGCTCCCACAGGCAGCACTAGCTTCTTCGTCCAAGCCTTCCCTGCTATTTCTCCCACTTCCTGCCACTTGCCTCTTCCTTACTCCCACTACCCTGCCCAGAAACAACTGCCATGCGCATGTAAGTTACTCTTGTGTGAATGTGTATGTGTTTCCTACTTTGGAAGGAAAACTTTGTTCAAAAGTTTAAATATTTTAGCAGCCTTTGCCATTACGGCTGACGGTAACCCAATGCTTTTCTATGTGGTGAGAAGCAATCTATCCTTTCCATATTGTTGTTACTCCACCCTGGACTATCCATAGTTTGAATGTCTATTTCTGTTGAAGGAGTAGGAAATATGGAATGTTAGTGTAATGTGGATGGCATCCAATGTCTGAAAGCACAACAGTGTGATGGAGAAATTTTGATCAACCAGGGGTTGGAGCCAGTTTAAATATTCAAAGCTGTTTGTTTTGGGTGGGTAACTGTTAGATGCAACTTGGAATCAGATGATCAATGTTGCTAGTTGATGAAATGATTCCCCACCAGCAATCAGTCTGAATTAGCAATAATGGAGAATTGCTAACAGCCACAGTTCCAAAAGTGTATGTAATACCTTGGTAATGAGAAAGTAAAAGTAGGTATACATTGTGCAGCAGTATTAAAGGACCACTTTTTGAAATCCTGTACTTGTCTTCCATTAAAATGCAAAAGTTTGAAATTTTGTTCAGAGCTGCTTAAAACCTTCCTTTGTAATGCTGCAAAAGTGTGGCACTCAGCAACATCACCTTTGCACTCAGCGACACTTCAAACAGCAAGGTGTCGACAAGTGCAAAAAAGGCCACGGCTTGGAAGTTCATGTGAGCAATAAGACGCATTAATAATGTCACCTTGGTAATAGATTTCACAGCAACTCTACCCAACGCCACTGTGGGTGTGTGTCGCATGATGGAATGGAGGTCAGAACCATGGCTCCTAGCACTGAAATCACATGGGTTTCTTGTAGATGGTGGAGGGAAACATTTCAGACACAGCACTGCTCAGAACTGACATGGAAAGGTCCCAGGAAGTAGCATAAAGGGCATCAATGAAACCACCCCTTCCCTGGGCATTCATTTTCATCTACATCTACATCCATACTCCGCAAGCCACCTGACGGTGTGTGGTGGAGGGTACCCTGATTACCTCTATCGGTTCTCCCTTCTATTCTCCAGTCTTTTATTGTTCATGGAAAGAAGGATTGTCGGTATGCTTCTGTGTTGGCTCTAACCTCTCTGATTTTATCCTCATGTTCTCTTCGCGAGATATACGTAGGAGGGAGCAATATTCTGCTTGACTCTTCGGTGAAGGTATGTTCTCGAAACTTTACCAAAAGCCCGTACCGAGCTACTGAGCATCTCTCCTGCAGAGTCTTCCACTGGAGTTTATCTATCATCTCCGTAACGCTTTCGCGATTACTAAATGTTCCTGTAACGAAGCGCGCTGCCCTCCGTTGGATCTTCTCTATGTCTTCTATCAACCCTATCTGGTATGGATCCCATACTGCTGAGCAGTATTCAAGCAGTGGGCGAACAAGTGTACTGTAACCTACCTCCTTTGTTTTTGGATTGCATTTCATTAGGATTCTTCTGGCACCTGCTTTACCAACGATCAACTTTATATGATCATTCCATTTTAAATCACTCCTAATGCGTCCTCCCAGACAATTTATGGAATTAACTGCTTCCAGTTGCTGACCTGCTATTTTGTAGCTAAATGATAAGGGATCTATCTTTCTATGTATTCGCAGCACATTACACTTGTCTACATTGAGATTCAGTTGCCATTCCCTGCACCATGCGTCAATTCGCTGCAGATCCTCCTGCATTTCAGTACAATTTTCGATTGTTACAACCTCTCGATACACCACAGCGTCATCCGCAAAAAGCCTCAGTGAACTTCTGATGTCATCCACAAGGTCATTTATGTATATTGTGAATAGCAACAGTCCTATGACACTCCCCTGCGGCACACCTGAAATCACTCTTACTTCGGAAGACTTCTCTCCATTGAGAATGACATGCTGCGTTCTGTTATCTAGGAACTCTTCAATCCAATCACACAATTGTTCTGATAGTTCATATGCTCTTACTTTGTTCATTAATTGACTGTGGGGAACTGTATCGAACACCTTGCGGAAGTCAAGAAACACGGCATCCACCTGTGAACCTGTGTCTATGGCCCTCTGAGTCTCGTGGACAAATAGCGCAAGCTGGGTTTCACACGACCGTCTTTTTCTAAACCCATGCTGATTCCTACAGAGTAGATTTCTAGTCTCCAGAAAAGTCATTATAGGCTACTCGAACATAATACGTGTTCCAAAATTCTACAACTGATGGACGTTAGAGATATAGGTCTATAGTTCTGCACATCTGTTCGATGTCCCTTCTTGAAAACGGGGATGACCTGTGCCCTTTTCCAATCCTTTGGAATGCTACGCTCTTCTAGAGACCTACTGTACACCGCTGCAAGAAGGGGGGCAAGTTCCATCGCGTACTCTGTGTAAAATCGAACTGGTATTTTCACACATTTTTTACTTGAAAATGACTGTTTGCAATGTGATGAACAACAGAATGATGTTCTTGACAAATATTACCACTGCTAACACCCCCTAATTATTCAACACTTTTCTAAGGACATTACAGGGCTGCAAACACATTGAACATGATCTTACCCCTTTGAAATGTAGCATGACTGCAAGGTTTGCTTTGGCATACAGGGTGAAATCACTAGGGACTGTTCAAAACCGTTTGGCAAAATTTGAACATCATCCAAAGCAGGTAAAGCTGTCAATACTTTTTCATCCTTCCTTTTTTGTGCTCTCCTGTGGCACGAGTACAGGGGAATGGAACATTGAAACATTGAATAAAATAGCAAAGGGTCTCTCTAAGGGCCCCAGTTCAATGACACCATCAGTGTCACCTTTAAATCTACATCTATAAACATACTTGACAAGCCACTGTATAGTGCATGGTTGGAGGTAACTTGTACCCCTACTAGTAATTTCCTCTCCTGTTCGCTCGTAAACAGAACAAAGGAAAAACAACTGTTTAAAAGCCTCCATATGAATCCTAATTTCTTGCAGCTGTAACGCGTCCTCTTATATTATTATGTTTTGCTATTGTAATTGTTAGAAAAAATTTTATTCAGTCGGTTGTCGAATTTTTGAAATAAAAGTTATTCTGGATGTTGCGTAATAAATATTTCGCGTAAAGCGCTGTTGCGACACAGGCAAAGATCAATTGTGGAAACTAAACCACTGAATATTACAAATAATGTTATTAAAGAATACGGCCGACTGACTACATCAAATAAGAGGGCACGTACATTCGCGAATGAGAGGTAAAAAAAAGCGTTAATACTGAGTAGGAAATGAGTCTTAAATATAGTTAAGCTTGTACACACTCAAATGTATGCGAACATACGAACGGTATGGAGGCACGTACATTTTGAGTGCAATCATCCCCCGTGGTCTGGATAAAAAGAATTACAGTTAAATGCATTTATTCATCTTAGAACGTAAATGCGTGGGCTTCTAAATTAAATGAAAAGAAAGACAGCAGGTTCTGAATGTCGCGGCAAATATATTTAAATTGACGATAGCGGCAACGAAAGGAAAAAGATGAACACATTCACGTACGGCTACCTCTACTGTTGAGCAGCGTCGCCGTGAAGATCGTCGCCTCCATCTAAATTCTCTGCATAAAATTAAAATACTAGTAATAATTTTCCAGAATTTCAGGAGCTGGGACCCATGGCATCACAAAAGACGCAATCGCTCTGCTTCAAAATCACTTTCATTATTTAACCCAATTTTATCAGTAAGAAATGGCACAACACGTCTTGACACTAAATTATAGCACAGGATAACAGCGAAAGGTAATAAGGCCCGTCCACACGCAACGATCTGTCTGCGCAAATGTCTGTGCACATCACATCTGCGCAAACAGATCGTTGCGTGTGAACAGAAGATTTGCACCAACCTGAGGTGTGTGCAAACCCGGAAGTTGGAGTTGGAGGTTTGAGCGAAACCTCTCAAATCTGTCGGTTCAAACCATATCTGCGCAGACAAGTTGGAGCGTGTGGACAGGAGATCGTCGCAAATCTGGCGCGAAACAGCTGTTTGCTCAGTCTAGTGTTTGTATTTGTGTACACAGGGCATTAAAATGGCTGATACTCGTCAGTGTTCTCGAGAGTTTGTAAGTGAATTCATTGAAATATACAGAAACCACCCATGTTTGTGGAAGATTAAAAGTAAAGAATATAGTGACCGAGACAAAAAGACAGCAGCATACAATGCTCTAATTGAAAAATTGCGGGCAGTTGGCGCCTCGGCAAACAGAGAAACGGTAATAAAAAAATAATTTCGTTGCGAACGGGCGAAATTATTTGCGGATGGATGTCGAAACTTATAATTATCTCTTAAAGCATGTAACCCCTCATATTATGAGAAAAATACTTGTATGAGAAGGGAAATTTCTCCTCATGAACGCCTGGCAGTAACATTAAGATTCCTAGCAACAATGATTTGGAATTTTCATCTGCAATATCGAAACAAGCATTGAGTGAAATAATACCCAACACATGTGAAGCTATTTACGCTTTCCTGAAGGATGAGTTCATGAAGGCAAGTCAAGTAAATTAGTCTGTCAGCGAACTGTTTGCCGAAAAGAGTTATCCAAAGTTCAGAAATCTAGGAGATCTGGTGTAGGAGTAGATCAAGTATGCCAGCCAACGTTATGGTATTTTGATCTACTTGGCTTTCTTAGTGATCAAGAAACACCAAGACCAAGCAGGAGTACAATTGAAGATGAAATTGGAGTGCCAATGTGCGAGGAAATGGAACACGAGGTTATGTAAAACAAAACAGGTTCGCCCTGCAACTCTCGCAGTAAATTTACATGACAAAACTGCTTTCGCTTTAGCAGCCACTGTCTGCACCATTTTGACCGCTTTCTCTGTTTCCTGCGGTTGGTCTGAATGTTTTTTGCAACACAAGTTGCGAACACAGACCACAACAGAACTTCCTCCATTTCTATTTTTCAAAATAACTTAATTAAATTTTGACGTTTTCGGGGAGCGTAGTCGCTTGCCACTGATATTTCTTTTCTACACCGACAGATGGCGGGCGAGTAGTAGATTGGGGTTTGTGTCGTGTGAACACACCACATTTGCAGCGATTTTTTGCATGTACAGACATCTGCGCCGATGTCTGCGCAGACAGATCGTTGCGTGTGGACCGGGCTTAACTTATTCTAAAACTAATAAACGAAGGGCGTAAAGCTTCTTTTGTTCAGCAACTGCTTTACGCATTAATCTCTGGTAGTTGAACTAGTTTCTATATGTTCATAAAATTTTTTTATATAATTCCTTTACATTGCCCCCTTGGGTGAACTGTCCGAAGAAATGTCAAATTCCGGGCAAAGAGCCCAACCACTTTACACACTGGTAGTTCTTGACTCCTCCACACACGTACTTAAATGGCATTGTTCATTTCTTTAATGGAGTTCTCTTCATCACTTAGTTTATATAGTTATGGTGCTGGCACTGGTTCTTAACAAGGAAAGCAAAACGTACACACTAGGGCACACAAAATACTAACATAATAGATACAAAAATTACTACATCGTCCTTTACATTAAATACATGGATATTACATTGCATCGTCTTTTACATCAAATACATGGATGTTACATTACATCGTCTTTTAGGTCAAACACATTGACAATACATTACATTGTTTTTTAGATCGAGCACATGGATATTACATTACATTGTCTTTTAGATCAAATTTATAGTTCAGTTCTTTACGACGATTCACAGTGTCATTGTTCCTACGTACAAAAAAATCTTCAATCACACGTTGACAATAATATTACATTTCACAAGTCTTTTCTATGATTTTGCAGTTACATTTTTGCTGAAAACAAGAAAGTTTCACAAGAACGTCGTATATTTTAGTGTATCGATCCAGGCTGTATGGCTGCAAGGGTATCTGGGGTAGTAAGTGGGAGAAATTCTTCCTTATAGTTGCTTATGCTCTCCACTTCCTTCCTCTTTTATACCAGGATCTATTTGATAATGTTCTTTCTGGGTTTCATATTTGTCTCATCATGGGCAAGATAAACATGTAACAAATGAAATTCACAGAGATTAGTACTTATTCTTGCTTAACACTAACATACACACAAACATGGGTACTGTTCAATGAACATGGGTGTCGTTTTTTATATTTTGTTTTGTAACGTGGAACGTAAATCTTGAGCTGTAGTGGTAAGACTTTGTTTAGCAGGTCAGGAAATCGAGTCTCTACGCCTCTTTGCACTATGGTGAGCGTCCATTTGAACGTAGATTTTTGCTTCCTATTCAAATTGCCTTCCAGCTTCACGCTGCCAGTCAATAATATGTCAGTTACAAGCAACCGCACGCTTAACAATGAGTCTGGCTGGCGGCACGCTACGCACCGTTTGGAGTCCAGTAGAGATGGGCAAACTGAAACACGTAACTGTTTCGAAACAAATGAAACAGTACAATGAAATGTTTCGATACGCTGTTTCGAAACAGTGAAACAGTTTGTGTTTTGTAATCTAATAAACCTACACATTTTATCATCTTGAATGTCTACTCTATAAGTATGTCCATATAAATACAAATGAGGTGCGAGAGCGCTAATCATATCGCAGAAAGCATGAAACTGTCACTTAGGCGTCTTGGCAGTTTCGTATTTCCTGCAGCAAATACGCTGCTTTCGTGTCGTGTGACTTCCATACTTTTCAATTGGCTGAGGACAGCCATAGCTGAAAAGAACTACCACAAACGGAACTGGAAGTGGAAGCAAACTGCAGAAACAACGGATATGCTACTGGGATTCCCATATTCTGTTAGTATGGGTAATATACCCATCCTGCTAATTTCCATTCACACAAAGGGAATCATTGTGGATAATAGGCACAGTGACTATAGACTCACAAATAACGCCAAATAATTCGAATAAATAACGAAGTATAACAGAAAAAATTTTTGTCTTTCAAGAGTTTTCGAACCGTTACTATAAATTCACCATGCTTCCCAGCCTTTCCTGTTCACCAATACACTACCAGTGATACGTCAAACAGATTGCTTGCAATTATACCTACATCAAATTTATGTATATGTCTAATAATTGTCACTCTACGCCTTTTTTTTATTCAAAATGTTGTAGGCTTATTTGCGTTTCTTAATGTGATTACTGTACATGAACAGAGAAGCGTATGTTATAAAAAAGTGTAATTTAACTGAATGATTTTCACATATTTATTATTTTGAATGTGAATAGTATGCGTTGTTTTATTGTTTGGTTAGTGTTTATAAAGCAAATGTTACGCCATTTCGTAATAGGACAGTCAGCTAGAAACGAAGCTTTATTTTTGCATATCTTCAGCTTCACGCTATTGCTTGTCAAAAAGATTTCGACACTCTTGAAAGTGTTTCATGAAGTGTTACGTTGTGTTTCAGTACCTGTGCCAAGCCCGAATCTCGTCCGACACAGAGCGGCTTGAAACATCACTGTTTCGATACAAGCACAGGTGGACTGAAACAGCCTTATTTTGAAACAACGATACAGTTTCTGTGTCTGGCTCGAGATCGAATCTGGTCCGGTTATCCGAGACAGGGACGGAATGAAACACCACTGTTTCGAAACAGTGAACCACAGCCGTTCCGAAACACTGAAACAGTTCCACGTATCGATACACTTATCGAAACATAGAAACAGTGGCCAAGTCTAGAGTCCAGTAGTCGTGCAAACACCGCCGGATAGCGACGTCGCACGTGCCGATCAATACATTTCCGTGAAGTGTTTTGAGCAGCGTTCGTAGCGTTTACGAAACTACTGCATCTGCTTCCACCCGTCGTACACAGAGTTTGGATGGCGTGTACAGGTACAGCTGCCCATGCAGCTTCAACACGATACCACAGTTCATCAAGAGTAGTGACTGGCGTATTGTGACGAGCCAGTTGCTCGGCCACCATTGACCAGACGTTTTCAGTTAGTGAGAGATCTGGAGAATGTGCTGGCCAGGGCAGCAGTCGAACATTTTCTTTATCCAGAAAGGCCCGTACAGGACCTGCAACATGCGGTCGTGCATTATCCTGCTGAAATGTAGGGATTCGCAGGGATCGAATGGAGGGTAGAGTCACGGGTCGCAACACATCTGAAATGTAACGTCCACTGTTCAAAGTGCCGTCAATGCGAACAAGAGGTGACCGAGACGTGTAACTAATGGCACCCCATACCATCACGCCATGTGATACGCCAGTATGGCGATCACGAATACACGCTTCCAATGTGCATTAACCGCGATGTCGCCAAACACGGATGCGACCATCATGATGCTGTAAAGAGAACCTGGATACATCCGAAAAAATGACGTTTTGCCATTCGTGCACCCATCGCAGGCGCTCCTATCTGTGATGCAGCGTCAAGGGTAACCCGAGCCATGGTCTACGAGCTGATAGTCCATGCTGCTGCAAACGTCGTCGAACTGTTCGTGCAGATGGTTGTTGTCTTGCAAACGTCCCCATCTGTTGACTCAGGGATCGAGACGTGGCTGCACGATCCATTACAGCCATGCGGATAAGATGCCTGTCATCTCGACTGCTAGTGATACGAGGCCGTTGGGATCCAGCACGGCGTTCTGTATTACCCTCCCGAACCCACCAATTCCATATTCTGCTAACAGTCATTGGATCTCGACCAACGCAAGCAGCAATGTCGCGATACGATAAACCGCAATCGCGATGAGCTACAATCCGACCTTTATCAAAGTCGGAAACGTGATGGTACGCATTTATGCTCCTTACACGAGGCATCACAACAGAATGACAGAATTACAATGTCATCGGCGAACCTCAAGGTTTTTATTTCTTCTCCATGGATTTTAATACCTACTCCGAATTTTTCTTTTCTTTCCTTCACTGCTTGCTCAATATACAGATTGAATAAAATCGGAGGGAGGCTACAACCCTGTCTCACTCCCTTCCCAACCTCTGCTTCCCTTTCATGCCCCTCAACTCTTATAACTGCCATTTGGTTTCTATTCAAATTGTAAATAGACTTTCGTTCCCTGTATTTTACGCCTGACACCTTCAGAATTTGAAAGAGAATATTCCAGTCAATATTGTCAAAAGGTTTCTCTATGTCTACAAACGCTAGAAACGTAGGTTTGCCTTTCCTTAATCTAGCTTCTAAGATAAGCCTTAGGGTCAGTATTGCCTCACGTGTTCCAATATTTCTACGGAGTCCAAACTGATCTTCCCCAAGGTCAGCTTCTACTTGTTTTTCCATTCGTCTGTAAAGAATTCGCATTAGTATTTTGCAGCCGTGACTTATTAAACTGATAGTTCGGTAATTTTCACATCTGTCAACACCTACTTTCTTTGGGATTGGAATTATTATATTCTTCTTGAAGTCTGAGGGTATTTCACCTGTTTCATACATCTTGCTCACCAGATGGTAGAGTTTTGTCAGGACTGGCTCTCCCGAGGCCGTCAGTAGTTCTAACGGAATGTTGTCTACTCCCGGGGCCTTGTTTCGACTCAGGTCTTTCAGTGCTCTGTCAAACTCATCACGCAGTATCATATCTCCCATTTCGTCTTCATCTAAATCCTCTGCCATTTCCATAATATTGTCCTCAAGTACATCGCCCTATATACTCCTTCCACCTTTCTGCTTTCCCTTCTTTGCTTAGAACTGGGTTTCCATCTGAGCTCTTGATACTCATACAAGTGGTTCTCTTTTCTCCAAAGGTCTCTTTAATTTTCCTGTACCCCTAGTGAGATAAGCCTCTACATCCTTACATTTATCCTCTAGCCATCCCTGCTTAGCCATTTTGCACTTCCTGTCGATCTCATTTTTGAGAAGTTTGTATTCCTTTTTGCCTGCTTCATTTACTGCATTTTTATATTTTCTCCTTTCATCAATTAAAATCAATATTTCTTCTGTTACTCAAGGATTTCTACTAGCCCTCGTCTTTTTACCTACTTGATCCTTTGCTGCCTTCACTACTTCATCCCTCAAAGCTACCCATTTTTCTTCTACTGTATTTCTTTCCCCCATTCGTGCCATTTGTTCCCTTACGCTCTCCCTGAAACTCTGTACAACCTCTGGTTTAGTCAGTTTATCCAGGTCCCATCTCCTTAAATTCCCACCTTTTTGCAGTTTCTTCAGTTTTAATCTACAGTTCATACCCAATAGATTGTGGTCAGAGTCGACATCTGCCCCTGGAAATGTCGTACAATTTAAAATCTGCTTCCTAAATCTCTTTCTTACCATTATATAATCTATCTTAAATCTGTCAGTATCTCCAGGCTTCTTCCATGTATACAACCTTGTTTCATGATTCTTGAACCAAGTGTTAGCTATGATTAAGTTGTGCTCTGTGCAAAATTCTACCAGGCGGCTTCCTCTTTCATTTCTTACCCCCAATCCATATTTACCTACTACGTTTCCTTCTCTCCCTTTTCCTACCACCGAATTCCAGTCACCCATGACTACTAAATTTTCGTCTCCCTTCACTATCTGAATAATTTCTTTTATTTCATCATACATTTCTTCAATTTCTTCATCATCTGCAGAGCTAGTTGGCATATAAACTTGTACTACTGTAGTAGGCGTGGGCTTCGTGTCTATCTTGGCCACAATAATGCGTTCACTATGCTGTTTGTAGTAGCTTACCCGGATTCCTATTTTTTTTATTCATTATTAAAACTGCTGCTGCATTACCCCTATTTGACTTTGTATTTATAACCCTGTATTCACCTGACCAAAAGTCTTGTTCTTACCGCCACCGTACTTCACTAATTCCCACTATATCTAACTTTAACCAAGCCATTTGCCTTTTTAAATTTTCTAACCTACCTACCCGATTAAGGGATCTGACATTCCACGCTCCGATCCGTAGAACGCCAGTTTTCTTTCTCCTGATAACGACGTCCTCTTGAGTAGTCCCCGCCCGGAGATCCGAATGGGGGACTATTTTACCTCCGGAATATTTTATCCAAGAGGACGCTGTCATCATTAACCATACAGTAAAGCTGCATGCCCTCAGGAAAAATTACGGCTGTAGTTTCCCCTTGCTTTCAACCGTTCGCAGTACCAGCACAGCAAGGTCGTTTTGGTTAGTGTTACAAGGCCAGATCAGTCCATCATCCAGACTGTTGCCCCTGCAACTACTGAAAAGGCTGCTGCCCCTCTTCAGGAACCACGCGTTTGTCTGGCCTCTCAACAGATACCCCTCCGTTGTGGTTGCACCTACGGTACGGCTATCTGTATCGCTGAGGCACGTAAGCCTCCCCACCAACGGCAAGGTCCATGGTTCATGGGAGTTTAGCAACCAGAAATCGTATCATCATCAGAGCGTGAAAAAAAATGTAATATCGTATTACTCGATTTATTCATAAATAAATCCTAGTGGTGTGAACACGTCAAGAAAAAAAATTCACTCTGCAACATGGCATGTACTTGTGTGACCGTATACTTATGTACCTTAGAGAGTCCAATATTTTCTGTAACTTACCCTGTACCTTATAATCTTGAAAAACAAGTGGCAAAAAAAAAAAAAAAATTACATCTACTTGTTCCGAGGTCTGTGCTAATTGCTCGCCCCAGAATCCTTTATACATAAACTTAAAACTAAAATACCACCGGGAGAGTCCAATATTTTCTGTAACTTACCCTGTACCTTATAATCTTGAAACACAAGTATCAAAAAAAAAAAAAAAAAAAACTTCTACTTTGTTCTGAGGTCTGTGCTAATTGTTCGCTCCAGAATTCTTTGTACATAAACTTAAAACTAAAATACCACCGTGATCAGAAACTATTCAGTCAACCTTCCAAGTAGGCTACATCCTATGTTGACATTGCTAGTCATCAGCTGACGTGTATATCCTAGCTTGCTTGTGTATTGAGTCCACAATCACTGACAAATGTAAACAGAAGTAGTGAAATGCTCTGATTCACGTAGCTGCATAGGAAGATATACCTACTTTAACCTAATTGTATTTCTTCTTTTTATCATAGTTTATTTATTCCACTCGTGTGCATAGATAGATATAAAGTGTGATACTTAAACATGGTATGTGTATAGAGTCCTTTGATTTTACCATTGTGAGGATACGCAAGTAAATAACATCTGTCATAAGGAATACGTACAATAATATGCGGATCAGTATATCTTATTTGCCACTTAGTGTTATTTTTGGCTGATAGAGATTATTTCACATGGGTCTTAAGTAATACTATTTCTCTAACCACAAATCTGGTAACACCATGTAGCTGTTTGTCAAAATGTTTCCTACAGCGTTGAGCTTGTTCTGTAATAGAGATCAATACCTGTCTTACCTTTTCATTTAAATCTCCTGGTTGTCTTGGAACAGATGGGATGGGGTTAACCCCTTTCATTGTTTTCTTTCCAGTTGTATATTAATTCCGACGGTGTAACTGTTGTTTCGTAAATCGGAAGATTATTTACTACCTGTTCAAAAACGTTTAAGTATTCAATCCATTTAGACGGTTTGTTGGCTACATACGTCCTCATAAACATGTTCAATTCACGAAAAACTCTTTCTATCGGGTTGGATTGCGGGCTATATTTGGATACCAAAATTTGTTTCACCTGCTGCTCTTATAGAAATTGTTTCCAAGCATGGCATGTAATATTGGTTGCATTATCTGATAAGATCGCCTGCGATTTCCCAACAGACGGAAAGTAGTTATTTAGCTTACGTCTAATAATAGGCTTAGATGCGGTTGTTTTTGAGGCATACAGTTTCATGTATTTCGAAAATACATCATATACACCAATTATATACACTCCTGGAAATGGAAAAAAGAACACATTGACACCGATGTGTCAGATCCACCATACTTGCTCCGGACACTGCGAGAGGGCTGTACAAGCAATGATCACACGCACGGCACGGCGGACACACCAGGAACCGCGGTGTTGGCCGTCGAATGGCGCTAGCTGCGCAGCATTTGTGCACCGCCGCCGTCAGTGTCAGCCAGTTTGCCGTGGCATACGGAGCTCCATCGCAGTCTTTAACACTGGTAGCATGCCGCGACAGCGTGGACGTGAACCGTATGTGCAGTTGACGGACTTTGAGCGAGGGCGTATAGTGGGCATGCGGGAGGCCGGGTGGACGTACCGCCGAATTGCTCAACACGTGGGGCGTGAGGTCTCCACAGTACATCGATGTTGTCGCCAGTGGTCGGCGGAAGGTGCACGTGCCCGTCGACCTGGGACCGGACCGCAGCGACGTACGGATGCACGCCAAGACCGTAGGATCCTACGCAGTGCCGTAGGGGACCGCACCGCCACTTCCCAGCAAATTAGGGACACTGTTGCTGCTGGGGTATCGGCGAGGACCATTCGCAACCGTCTCCATGAAGCTGGGCTACGGTCCCGCACACCGTTAGGCCGTCTTCCGCTCACGCCCCAACATCGTGCAGCCCGCCTCCAGTGGTGTCGCGACAGGCGTGAATGGAGGGACGAATGGAGACGTGCCGTCTTCAGCGATGAGAGTCGCTTCTGCCTTGGTGCCAATGATGGTCGTATGCGTGTTTGGCGCCGTGCAGGTGAGCGCCACAATCAGGACTGCATACGACCGAGGCACACAGGGCCAACACCCGGCATCATGGTGTGGGGAGCGATCTCCTACACTGGCCGTACACCACTGGTGATCGTCGAGGGGACACTGAATAGTGCACGGTACATCCAAACCGTCATCGAACCCATCGTTCTACCATTCCTAGACCGGCAAGGGAACTTGCTGTTCCAACAGGACAATGCACGTCCGCATGTATCCCGTGCCACCCAACGTGCTCTAGAAGGTGTAAGTCAACTACCCTGGCCAGCAAGATCTCCGGATCTGTCCCCCATTGAGCATGTTTGGGACTGGATGAAGCGTCGTCTCACGCGGTCTGCACGTCCAGCACGAACACTGGTCCAACTGAGGCGCCAGGTGGAAATGGCATGGCAAGCCGTTCCACAGGACTACGTCCAGCATCTCTACGATCGTCTCCATGGGAGAATAGCAGCCTGCATTGCTGCGAAAGGTGGATATACACTGTACTAGTGCCGACATTGTGCATGCTCTGTTGCCTGTGTCTATGTGCCTGTGGTTCTGTCAGTGTGATCATGTGATGTATCTGACCCCAGGAATGTGTCAATAAAGTTTCCCCTTCCTGGGACAATGAATTCACGGTGTTCTTATTTCAATTTCCAGGAGTGTATTTCACCCCTTCTCTTGCCAGAGGGTAAAGGACCCATAGCATCTATGCATACGAGCTCTAGAGGTTTTTTTTGGTAAAATAGGATGTAACTCTGTCTTGCATTTCAGATTGACAGGGTTAGCCTTTTGAGAAACAATATAAGTTTTCAAAATTTGTTGTGTGCGTCGAAGCATATTGGGAAAATAGCAGTACACATTCAACTTTTTACAGCACTTGAGGGCACTGTAGTGTTCCCAAGTGAAATGAGTATGCCAAATTAAACTTTTCTCACACGCTTCGGGTTCACAAACGCACCACACATCGCTGCTTATGTTTCTCCTATAGAACAACACATCTTTATACAACTTGTAATGCTGTCATATAGGTGCAGGTGGGTTATTGTTTAATTGAAATCTGACTTTCTTCCACTGCTCATCTTCTTCCTGAAATTTCGCCATATTGTTACACATATAAAAAAATTCTAAATTTAGTGTCTTTTATGAGCATAACCTTAAATTCTGTGTTTTGTTCTATCATTCTTCAAACTCGAGTAATCCTTGGGGTAACCGTGATAGTGCATCGGCGATTACGTTGTCTTTGCCCTTTACATATATAATTTCAAAATCATAAGACTGCAAAAACAAAGTCCACCGCGCAAGGCGATTATGTAATAACTTACATGTGAGTAAAAAGCTTAACGCCTGGTGGTCACAGCAGACTCGTATATGTTTGCCAAATAGATAATAATTAAATTTCTTGAATACCCACACAATAGAAAGGGCTTCTAACTCTGTGGTAGAATATCTTCTTTCACTTTCTGATAGTGTGCAGTTAGCAAAACCAATAACTTTAACATTGTCTTTGCCCCCACCTTCGTCCAGCTCAAACAGACAGGCTCATAATCCCGAAAATGAAGCATCTGCCGCTATACAAAAATCTTTGCTCATGTCAGGACGTATTAAAATATTGGAGTTTACCAAAGCATGCTTTATACTATCAAAATCAGCTTGGCACTGTTGCGTCCAGTTCCACTGTTTGTCCTTTAACAGGTCTAGTAATGCAGGGCTATTGAGCAATTGGTTCGGGACGAACCGGCGGAAAAATGAACACAAGCCTACAAATGCCTTTAGCTGTCGCTTTGTGCAAGGGGCTGGAAATTTTTTTATCGCTAGTACTTTCTCAGGGTCACGCTTTATCCCAGAGGGCAAAATTATGTGACCTAGAAATTTGATGTCTTTTCTTACAAATTTAGATTTCTTAAGGTTCGCTGTAATACTAGTTGCTGAAAATCTCTGTACCATTATATCTAAAAGTTCTATATGTTCATCCCAAGTAGGTGTTGCTATTAAAATGTCATCTATATATACTGTGAGTTTGTCACTTTAATTTTTCCGACTTTCATGACGCTTTTTATATCAGACAGGCTGAAAACCATTAAAATTCTTTTTGTAAGAATAGTATTGTGATGTACTTCTTCAGCTAGCATTTTTGTTTCAGGCAAATTGGTTATGAAGAACTGGGCGAATATTCGCGATTTTTTCCAAAGAAGCGAGAGGATGTATAAGTCATCTCTAAAATCTGGGAGTGGGAGGCAACCACCCAGAACGTACATATACAGCCAACAGCTTCCATTTTTGAAGAAAACAACAGAAGCACGTCCGACTGCCGACAGTTTCTCGCTGACTGAAAATGCGACCACGGGAAGACCAGTTTCTGATGACACTTTTTCCTTCACAAAAGATACTCAGGATCCAGAAACTGATTGTAATGAGACATTCAGAGAGGAAGTACGTAATTCTGACATACCGAAATCACGCAGTAACAAGAAGAGAGAGCTTGACCCTGTAGAGGTAGAGCTGAACAATGCACTGCACTGAAAATCCAATCGCCATATTTCTTTTTTCAGCGGGATAGTTCCAACGCTGGAAACATTTGACGACGATGAGGTAGTCAACTTTCAATTAAGAGTTGTGCAGACTGTTTCTAAAATTAAACAGCGTAAAAAGTCGTGGGATAAAAATAATACTGCCGCTCATCCTAGTACATCACGCGAATACACATGTTTACCCCTTTATGAGATACAACCAATTACAAATGCAGAAGTCAATAGGCAACGACCCACAACCGACTCACAGTGTTACCAACAAGCAGTGGAGCAATTTTCAGGGACATGTTCCAGATCCTCTACGCCATCACAAACCTCTGAAAATTCATGTGCTGGGTCGTTCAATTTTTAAGCTATGTTTCAATTTTTTAATATGATTACAAAAATGTACATCCTTAAGAATAATAAACTTTTTAAAAAATTAACTATTGTTTATCCCACTAACCTGATTGTAATTGCCAACATTTGTTTAGGCTGGATACATTCTCGGAAGGACGTGTTGCGGCGTTGAATGGAACTCTTCATTCTATGAGTAGGTCGTCAAAAGTTCGTAAACTCATCCGAAAATAATTAAAAAACTTCTGCATCTCTCCTTAATTCCTCAAAAAGAACAAAGAATGCACCCACTTCGTCTCTTCTCACATTGAGTGGATGAACTCAATATAACCTTCTTCTCTTCAAACGTCTGTACAAGACAAGCCACGCTAATAACTGGTCGGGCTCCATTAGTCGTCTGCAAGCAACTGCTGGCGGAAGGACGGCGCGGCACGGCATGCCGTGCTGCTGTCGGGTGAGTGTGAAGAGACGCGGCTCTTGTCGGCCCGGCAAGACTGCCGGTTTGTTGGCTGCCGGGTATAGCCTATGTGAAGTAAGCCAAAGCCGGTCGTGACTCGGCCGCGCACGCTACATTGTTGACGCCGCACTGCGGCTGGCGCTGCGGAGGCTGGTTGCCACCGCTGCTACGGAAATTATTTTGATTGGTGTGGCTTTGTCTTGCGTATTCATTAATTATGTCAATAGAGTCCAAGACAGATAGAAAATACTCCAAAGTATTTGTACTAGCTTTTCCCGAATATTTAGCGGTAGTTTAGCTTTCAGAATGCGTAGGACGTCCGTGTGTGTCACTGGTTCATCCCAGAATCTTGTTTTATTTAAATATTTCTCAAAGTACTTTCGGAGTGATCCAAATTTTGGATTATATTGTTCAGGGCTGAACAAGGCTTTTCTTAATCTCTCTTGCACGCCATGTGACCAGTACTTTGAAAGAAACGCGTTTTCAAACTGTTCTAATGTCTGACAAATTTCTGACATTTCCATCGCCCATAACGCTCCATCGCCTTGGATATAACCCGTAACATATTGTGTCTTTTGCTGTTCCGACCACGTTTTAGGCAATACATTTTTGAATGACTTTATAAAGATTACCGAATGCACGCATTTTTTTCCGGGATAAACACTTGAAATTGACGGTGTTTTATAAGAATCACTTCTAACAAAACTGATGAGAAAGTGGGTTCAGCTATGTGCTGTTCCCTTGTTCCGTCACGGTGTCGTTGGTTACCGTACACCTCACCTCATAGTTTGGTGAATACTCACGTACATTCGAAGGTAGGATATCCACTGACCGCACTATCGCTCTTACCTGTGAGTATGTTGTCAAGTTCTTCTGCTGCAAGTTGGTTTCGTTCTTCCATTGTACCAAGTTTCCTGTTTAGTTGCTCGACTTTTTGATTCTGCCAACCTGGTAAGTCCCGTGTCAAAGTTGTCTGTATCTGGCCTATATCAGTTTGCAGTTTAAATAAAAATGTGTTTTGTGTAGTGTATACTTGCTCCATAGTGATACTTATTGCTTTTTGTAGCTCTGTTTCTAGAGTACGGTTTATGTGTCAGTTAGACCGTCAGAGAGAGCGCATCGCTAGTTCCTGCTACTGCTAAGGCGAGTACACCGTTCGCTTTTTACATATTTTTACGAGCTTCAAACAGGAGCGACTTATTTTCAGTTATCTGTGTAGTTACTAGTTTATTTCTGTAATTTCTTGCGTGTTCGAGTGAATACTAGGCACAACCTTTTATTTCAATAACAGTGTAGTGTACAGTATCGCCGTTGCTATCGACTGTCGAGTACACCGTTCGCTTTTTACATATTTTTACGAGTTTCAAACAGGGGGAGTGCAGTAATGGAGAGCAACTGTGATTGTTGTGTACAGATGCAAGCTGAGCTGGCGACCCTTGGCTCACAGCTTCAGGCTGCGTTGGCTTCCGTCACACAGCTTGAGGCTGCTGCCAAGGGGCGTCACTGTGGGGGATCGGACGCGGGGATGCGAGGGACGTCGAGCACGTCCCACGTGTCCTCCGATCGGTCCACTGCTGTGACCTCCCCGGGTACTGCCGGCACTGAGGTTGACTCCTCACCCGAGGTCGTGTGGGAGATCATTCCACTGTCTGGCAGGCAGCGAAAAACTTTCTGTGGGGCCAATCGTAGGGCCTCCTCGGTTCGTTTGACGAACAGCTTTCGGGCGTTATCTGTGGCTGACGATGTCTCTGAGCCGGATGCAGTCGTCCACCCCGTTCTAGAGGAAGTTTCTCGGCCCGCAATGTCTGGGCATTCACAGAGGGTGGGTTTGCTGGTGGTTGGGAGCTCCAACGTTAGGCGCGAAATGGGGCCCCTTAGGAACATGGCTGCCAAGGAGTGGAAGAAAGCCATTGTGCACTCTTTGTGCATTCCGGGGCCGGCCGGTGTGGCCGAGCGGTTCTAGGCGCTTCAGTCTGGAACCGCACGACCGTTACGGTTGCAGGTTCGAATCCTGCCCCGGGCATGGATGTGTGTGATGTCCTTAGGTTAGTTAGGTTTAAGTAGTTCAAAGTTCTAGAGGACTGATGACCTTCGATGTTAAGTCCCATAATGCTCAGAGCCATTTGAACCATTTTTTGCATTCCGGGGGTAGTCATTCCGGATATGGAAGGGGTGCTTCCGGATGCCATAAAGAGTACAGGGTGCAGCCAACTGCAGGTGGTGGCTCATGTCGGTACCAATGACGTGTGTCGCTTTGGATTGGAGCAGATTCTGTCTGGTTTCGGGCGGCTAGCGGAAATGGTAAAGACTGCCAGTCTTGTTTCCGAGATTAAGGCGGAGCTCACCATCTGCAGCATTGTTGATAGAACCGACTGTGGTCCTTTGGTGCAGAGGCGATTGGAGGGTCTGAATCAGAGGCTCCGGCGGTTCTGTGACCGTGTAGGCTGCAGATTCCTTGACTTCTGCCATCAGGTGGTGGGTTTCCGGGTTCCGCTTAATAGGTCAGGAGTCCACTACACACAGGAGGCAGCTACACGGGTAGCGGGGGCTGTGTGGAAGGGACTGGCCGGTTTTTTAGGTTAGAGGGTCTCAGGGAACCACAGAAGGGGCGTCCGTCAGAAAGTTAGCAGGTAAAACACAGTAAGGTAGTTGTAGAAACGATTGGTACTGTAGTTGTAAATTGTCGTAGCTGTGTTGGGAAATAACCAGAGCTCCAAGCCCTAATAGAAAGCACTGAAGCTCAAATAGTTGTAGGAACAGAGAGCTGGCTAAAGCCGGAAATAAGTTCAGCCTAAATTTTTTCAAACGATCCACCAGTGTTGAGAAAGGATAGATTAAATACAGTTGGTGGTGGAGTATTTATGGCTGTCAGAGGTAGTTTGCCTTGTTGCGAAATTGAAGTAGATAGTTCATGTGAAATAGTATGGGTAGAGGTCATACCTGACAATCGGACTAAACTATTAATTGGATCGTTTTACCGACCGCCCGACTCAAAAGTCATAGTTGCTGCACAGTTCAAAGAAAACTTGAGTCTCATTTTAGATAAGTACCCCACTCATACAATTATAGTCGGTGGTGACCTCAATCTGCTCTCGATATGCTGGAAAAATTATACGTTTAAAGCCGGCGGCAGACATAAAAAAATCATCCGAAATTGTACAAAATACTTTCTCAGAAAATTATTTTGAACAATTAGTTCATGAGCCCACTCGAAGCGTAAATGGTTGCGAAAGCATAATTGACCTTTTAGCAACAAATAATCCTGGACGTGAGGCAATACTGACCTTATGGCTTATCTTAGAAGAAAGATTAAGGAATGGCAAACCTACGTTTCTAGCATTTGTAGACTTAGAGAAAGCTTTTGACAATGTTGACTGGAATACTCTCTTTCAAATTCTAAAAGTGGCAGCGGTAAAATACAGTGAGCGAAAGGCTATTTACAATTTGTACAGAAACCAGATGGCAGTTACAAGAGTCGAGGGGCATGAAAGGGAAGCAGTGGTTAGGAAGGGAGTGAGACAGGGTTATAGCCTCTCCCCGATGTTATTCAATCTGTATATTGAGCAAGCAGTAAAGGAAACAAAAGAAAAATTCAGAGTAGGTAATAAAATCCATGGAGAAGAAATAAAAACTTTGAGGTTCGCCGATGACATTGTAATTCTGCCAGAGACAGCAAAGGACCTGGAAGAGCAGCTGAACGGAATGGAAAGTGTCTTGAAAGGAGGATATAAGATGAACATCAACAAAAGCAAAACGAGGATAATGGATTGTAGTCGAAATGCTGCGGGAATTAGATTAGGAAACGAGACGCTTAAAGTAGTAAATGAGTTTTGCTATTTGGGGAGCAAAATAACTGATGATGGTCGAAGTAGAGAGGATATAAAATGTAAACTAGCAATGGCAAGGAAAGTGTTTCTGAAGAAGAGAAATTTGTTAACATCGAGTATAGATTTAAGTGTCAGGAAGTCTTTTCTGAAAGTATTTGTATGGAGTGTAGCCATGCATGGAAGTGAAACATGGACGATAAATAGTTTGGACAAGAAGAGAATAGAAGCTTTCGAAATGTGGTGCTACAGAAGAATGCTGAAGATTAGATGGGTAGATCACATAACTAATGAGGAGGTATTGAGTAGAATTGGGGAGAAGAGGAGTTTGTGGCACAACTTGTCTAGAAGGAGGGACCGGTTGGTAGGACATGTTCTGAGGCATCAAGGGATCACAAATTTAGCATTGGAGGGCGGCGTGGAGGGTACAAATCGTAGAGGGAGACCAAGAGATGAATACACTAAGCAGATTCAGAAGGATGTAGGTTGCAGTAAGTACTGGGAGATGAAGAAGCTTGCACAGGATAGAGTAGCATGGAGAGCTGTATCAAACCAGTCTCAGGACTGAAGACCTCAGCAACAGCAGCAATCCTGGACAAGTAGTGAGTGTTGTGACGAATACAGGGATTAGCGACCACAAGGCAGTAGCTGCTAGGCTGAATACCGTAATACCTACAACCATCAAAAAGAAACGCAAAGTATATCTATTTAAAAAAAGCTGATAAAAATGCTCTTAACACCTTTTTAAGAGACAATCTTCACTCCTTCCGATCTGATCATGTAAGTGTAGAAAAGTTGTGGAATGTTGTCAAAAAGATAGTATCAACTGCAATTGAGAGATATACAGGGTGAGTCACCTAACGTTACCGCTGGATATATTTCGTAAACCACATCAAATACTGACGAACCGATTCCACAGACCGAACGTGAGGAGAGGGGCTAGTGTAATTGTTTAATACAAACCATACAAAAATGCACGGAAGTATGTTTTCTAACACAAACCTACGTTTTTTTAAATGGAACCTCGTTAGTTTTGTTAGCACATCTGAACATATAAACAAACACGTAATCAGTGCAGTTTGTTGCATTGTAAAATGTTAGTTACATCCGGAGATATTGTGACCTATAGTTGACGCTTGAAACCTGCGACGTTCAGTTGCGTGTTGTAACAAACACGGGCCACGGTCGGCAAGCAGCGTCTGCAGGGACTTGTTTACGATGACGACCGTGTTTACGAGTGTGGCTGTAGTGCACTGTTGTGGTTTGGTCTAGTTGTCGCAGTGTCCACATGTAGTGCTTGCTGCTATTGTTATTCTGCATTCGTCTCTGTACGCAGACCAACTGTAGTACACCGTGTTACCAGACGTCTGTGATAGTGTAGTGTTGTAGGAACTGTGACCATGGTGTATTCGAACTCTGAAAAGGCGGAGATGATACTTATCTATGGCGAGTGTCGACGAAATGCAGCTGAAGCCTGCAGGGTGTATGCAGAACGGTACCCGGACAAAGAGCATCCAACGTGCCGCACATTGCAAAACATCTACCGCCAACTGTATGCAACAGGTATGGTCGTAGCACGCAAACGGGTCCGTAACAGGCCCGTCACAGGAGAAGCGGATGCAGTTGGTGTGTTAGCTGCTGTTGCCATGAACCCACACGTGAGTTCACGGGACATTGCGAGAGCCGGTGGACTGAGTCAAAGTAGTGTCATGCGCATACTGGATCGTCACCGCTTTCACCCGTTTCATGTGTCGCTACATCAGCAATTACATGGTGATGACTTTAATCATCGAGTGCAATTCTGTCAATGGGCATTAACAGAGAATGCGTTGCAGTTCTACCTGTTTACCGATGAAGCGGGTTTCACAAACCACGGGGCAGTGAATCTACGGAACATGCATTACTGGTCCGTGGACAATCCTCGCTGGCTCAGACAGGTAGAGCGACAGCGACCGTGGACTGCATATGTATGGTGCGGAATCATTGGCGACCACCTCATTGGTCCTCACTTCATTGCAGGGGCCCAAACAGCTGCGACATACATCGCGTTTTTACAGAGTGACCTGCCAACGTTGCTCGAAAATGTCCCACTGGAAACGCGTCGACATATGTGGTATCAGCATGATGGTGCACCTGCACATTCCGCAATTAACACTAGGCTGACCCTTGGCAGGATGTTCGACGGGCGTTTCATAGGACGTGGAGGACGCATAAATTGGCCAGCCCGTTCTCCTGATCTTACACCTCTGGACTTCCTTCTGTGGGGTACTTTAAAGGAGAATGTGTACCGTGATGTGCCTACAACCCCAGAGGATATGAAACAACGTATTGTGGCAGCCTGCGGCGACATTACACCAGATGTACTGCGGCGTGTACGACATTCATTACGCCAGAGATTGCAATTGTGTGCAGCAAATGATGGCCACCACATTGAACATGTATTGGCCTGACATGTCGGGACACACTCTATTCCACTCCGTAATTGAAAACGGAAACCACGTGTGTTCGTGTACCTCACCCCTCATGGTAATGTACATGTGCGTCAGTGAAAAAGACCAATTAAAAGGTGTTAGCATGTGGACGTAATGTGCTGTTCCAGTCTCTTCTGTACCTAAGGTCCATCACCGTTTCCTTTGGATCCCTACGTAATTCGGTGCTCTCCGATACACACGATCGAACAGCGGAGGAGTGGTACTCAAGCGTCAACTTTAGGTTACAATATCTCCGGATGTAATTAACATTTTACAATGCAACAAACGGCACTGATTACGTATTTGTTTATATGTTCAGATGTGCTAACAAAGCTAACGGGGTTCCATTTAAAAAATCGTAGGTTTGTTTTAAAAAACATACTTCCGTGCATTTTTTTATGGTTTGTATTAACCAGTTACACTAGCCCCTCTCCTCACGTTCGGTCTATGGAATCGATTCGTCAGTATTTGATGTGGTTTACGAAATATATCCAACGGTAATGTTAGGTGACTCACCCTCGGGTCAGATCGTTGTTGCAGAAGTAACGAAAAAGGCATGCCAAATTTAAAAGAACGCAACATCCCAAAGATTGCAAAGTTTTACAGAAGTTCGAAATATGGCGCGTACTTCAATGCGAGATATTTTTAATAATTTCCACAACGAAATTCTGTCTCGAAATCTGGCACACCAGTGGCAAGACACAATCAATACCTTCACTGCGCGATAACAACGGTGAAGTCACTGATGACAGTGCCAGTAAAGCAGAGTTATTAAACACGGTTTCCCGAAACTCCTTCACCAAAGAAGACGAAGTAAATATTCCTGAATTCCAATCAAGAACAACTGCCAAGATGAGAAACATAGAAGTAGATATCCTCGGTGTAACAAAGCAGCCGGCCGGAGTGGCCTTGCGGTTCTAGGCGCTACAGTCTGAAGCCGAGCGACCATTACGGTCGCAGGTTCGAATCCGGCCTCGGCACGGATGTGTGTGATGTCCTTAGGTTAGTTAGGTTTAATTAGTTTGTAGTGACCTGTTTCTGACAATCAATCCCTACAAGTGTACAGTGCTTCATAAACATTCCGTGAAGTGTTAATTTAGGTGCAGTGATATAGTTATTCTTTGACTTAGCTTTAGTTAGTTATTCCGTGCTGTTCATGTCTACACAATTCATTTATGTGTGTAGTGTTCAGTTATTGCTAAATGTATGTGGGAATAAAGGAATTGTTTTCTCCAACACCCACATTTGGTGACCCCGACGTGATTAAAAACTCATTAATAACGCGTTTGCGCAATCAGAGGCAAAACGGCTAAAGAAGCTACTGCGCACTGAAGAACTCGGAGATCGCACTCCATCACAACTCTTACGACGTTTGCGCACACTGGCAAGTAACACTGTAACTGATGATGTGCTACGAAATATATGGTTGTCTCGGTTGCCGTCAGATACTCAAAAAATTCTCACGGTATGTGCAGGCGATTTAAACGCACTGGCACAAACGGCCGAAAGATTAATTGAAATGTATCCCACATCAAGTGTCTCAACATTAACGCCACAACAAGAAAATTCGCCCACAGTGACGCTAGTCTCCCTACAATCACAACTGGCAGAGTTGATCGCACAGGTAGCTGCATTACAAACAACGCACAACCGCCAGCGGCCACGCCGCCGACGGTCACGAAGTCGCAATGGATCACCATCACTACAGAACTTATGCTGGTACCACAAGACATTTGGTAATGATGCACGAAAGTGTACGCCACCTTGCAAGTGGAAACATGAAGCAGACGCCGTAGCAGCGATAACTTCCAGTGCAAACACTCGCCGACTTTTTGTGACAGACCGCGAAACAAAACTACAGCTTCTCGTCGATACAGGCGCAGAAGTGTCCGTATATCCAGCAAACCGCCTATCACGCCGGAGCTGCGACGACTGTTATCTATACGCCGTCAATGACTCCAAAATTAGAACATACGGTCGAGTAACATTATTCCTTAATTTAGGGCTACGCCGTGTGTTTGAATGGCAATTTACAGTGGCAGATATATCACAGCCTATTATTGGAGCAGATTTTTTGTCCTTTACGACTTACTGCCAGATCTGCGACGTCAGCGACTAATAGATTTGACTACTAGTCTGCATGCAACAGGAAAAGTCCGTTGTATCACACCATTAGAGGTACGCACAGTCACAGGCGACACACCATATATACGATTACTGAAAGGATACCCCGAGATCACACAGCAATCGCCTATTCTCCCACCAGTCAAGCATACAACCGTCCACCACATTTTGACCACGCCAGGGCCGCCAACTCACGCTCGGCCTAGACGTTTAACGGCCGAAAAGCTAAAAGTGGTAAAGCAGGAATTTCGCAGCATGCTGTCACAAGGTATCTGCAGAGTTTCTAGTAGCAGTTGGGCATCCCCAATTCACATCGTGCCTAAAAAGAAGAATGGATGGCGCCCCTGCGGTGACTATCGCCAACTCAATGCAAGGACCATTCCAGACCGGTACCCAGTTCCACATATAGAAGACTTTTCTGCAAATGTTCACGGTAAGACTATATTTTCTACCATTTATCTAGTTCGAGCTTACTATCAGATCCCTATAGCTGCAGAAGACATTCCTAAAACAGCGGTGACAACACCATTCGGTCTATTTGAATTCACCCGAATGCCATTCGGACTATGTAATGCCGCCCAGACCTTCCAACGTTTTATGGATGAGGTTACAAGAGATTTAATTACTTTTGAATGCATTATGGGAACAGCAGTGATCAATCTCTTGTAAATAATTACTATTAAAAACAGTCTTGATCACGATTTATTTTACAAGGTGACCGGTTTCGACCACTACTGTGGTCATCTTCAGACCTACAAGATGTATACAAAGCACTAATTAGAGGGCTACATGCATTAATGAAAATAACATAGAGCCAGTTGTGATTCTCCAACAGAAAGGGGTTCCTACTCATTGGTAATTCAACGTTTTATAGCTTTATAGCCGTATAACTCTATGTTATTTTCATTAATGCATGTAGCCCTCTAATTAGTGCTTTGTATACATCTTGTAGGTCTGAAGATGACCACAGTAGTGGTCGAAACCGGTCACCTTGTAAAATAAATCGTGATCAAGACTGTTTTTAATAGTAATTATTTACAAGAGATTTAGATTTTTGCTATGTGTATATAGATGATTTATTGGTGATGTCTGCATCGGAAGAGGAGCACTTACAGCATTTGGCACAAGTGTTTGACCGCCTATGCACACATGGATTAGTAATTAATCCTGCCAAGTGTGTTTTTGGTGAAAAAGAGGTCCACTTTCTAGGATATTTGGTGAATGCACAGGGCATTCGACCGCCACACAGTAAAGTAGAATCCATAAACAAATACCCCCGCCCTGTCACAGTCAGAGAATTATGACGATTCATTGGAGTAGTGAATTTCTACCAACGCTTCATTCGCAATCACGCACTGATAACTGCACCATTGAATGAACTACTTAAAGGCGCACCTAAACCTAACCACAGTGTGCGTTGGACTATCGAGGCGGACACCGCGTTTCACGCTATAAAAAAGCTATAGCAGAGGCCGCGCAATTAGCACACCCTGTCGCGCATGCTCCACTCGCTCTCATGGTTGATGCTTCGTCCACTGCCATTGGTGCCGTACTTCAGCAACAAATTGATCAGTTATGGCAGCCCATTGCATTTTATAGTCATAAGTTGTCACCATCTCAGCAACGTTGGGCAACATATGACCGTGAGCTGTACGCAGCTTATGCGGCAATAAAAAAATTTAGACACGATTAGAAGGGCGACAGTTCACGATTTACGCAGATCATAAACCGCTTACCTATGCCTTTAAGGTAAAGCCAGAGAAAGCATCGCCCAGGCAGCTGCGACACTTAGATTATATCAACCAGTTCACGACCAGCATTGTGTATGTGGAAGGGAAGCTAAATGTTCCAGCTGATGCACTTTCTCGCATAGAAGCAGTGTCCACAGTAGCAGATGACATCGCACAGGTGGAAGCAGTGACAAAGGCCATTGATTACGACGCCCTCGCGCATGCACAACAATGTGACAGTGAGTTGCGTGATCTATTGCAACAAGAGAAAGGATTGAAGCTACAGCTCGTGACATTTCCTGAAGCAAGCATTGAGTTGTACTGTGACGTAGCAAGAGGAAAGATACGTCCATTTGTGCCACAGCAATTCAGAACACAGGCAATTGCATCAATGCACAATCTGTCACACCCAGGAGTAAGAGCCACACTCAGATTGGTAAAAAAAAATTTGTGTGGCCATGTATGCACACAGACTGTAAAGCATTCGTGAAGCAATCCTTGGCGTGCCAGAGGAATAAAATCACACAGCACGTCAGGGCACCATTAGGCACATTTCTTCCACCAAATCAGCATTTTGACCATGTGCATGTTGACATCATCGGCCCACCCTCGACATCGGAAGGCTACAGTTATTGCCTCACGGTGATTGACAGATTTACTAGGTGGCCTGAGGCATTTCCAATGAAGAACACTGCAGAAACTATAGCTCAAACATTTTTTCGTGGTTGGATTGCCCGGTTTGGAGTTCCACTGAGAATTACAACTGATCAAGGACGACAATTTGAAGCCTACGTTTTCAAAGCATTGGCTACGTTACTAGGTACGAAACGCATACGCACCACGGCATACCACCCCGCATCAAATGGCATGGTTGAGCGTCTTCATAGACAGTTAAAGGCAGCACTGAGATGTCACGCAACACCGAATTGGACAGAGACACTACCTATCGTACTTTTGGGTCTACGAACGTCATTCAAAAGTGATCTGAAAGCAACAGTAGCAGAACTGGTGCATGGACAAACGTTACGCCTACCTGGAGAATTTCTGCACAGCATGACAGATGATACAATCACAGCCTCAGAATTCGCCACAAGATTAAAAGAGCATATACGCCAATTGAGACCAACAATGCCCAGAAACAGCTTGGAAGACACTCGTTCGTTTTTGCGGAGATAGACAAGTGCACGCTTGTATTCTTACGCAATGATACTGTGCGTAAACCACTGCAGCCACCATATGACGGAAGATATCTGGTAGTCAGTAGGGATACCAATACTTTCTGCATAATGATTAACGGTACACCCACCACAGTTGCAGTGGACCGTATCAAGCCTGCATTTCTGGACGCAACAGACACACAGCTACCACTGAACACAAACCAGAGAAGACAGGAGAAGCTACAAGATGTGTTCCTATACCCCATGAACACCACAACACTGAGCGAACACCAGTCACTGCAACACCAAGACCGACGTCGAGGACTACTACACCACTCCCTGACACAACCACTGACACACGTGACGCACCGCCCGGTTTCAAGAAAGAAGTAGTTACAAGAGCTGGACGGCGTGTGAAATTTAATCTGCGGTATCGTTAGCATTAAAAGGGGGAGTCATGTAGTGACCTATTTCTGACAATCAATCCCTACAAGTGTACAGTGCTTCATAAACATTCCGTGAAGTGTTAATTTACGTGCAGTGATATAGTTATTCTTTGACTTAGCTTTAGTTAGTTATTCCGTGCTGTTCATGTCTACACAATTCATTCATGTGTGTAGTGTTCAGTTATTGCTAAATGTATGTGGGAATAAAGGAATTGTTTTCTCCAACACCCACAAGTTCTAAGTTCTAGGCGACTGATGACCTCAGAAGTTAAGTTGCATAGTGCTCAGAGCCATTTGAACCATTTGAACAAAGCAGCTTAAATCACTTAATAAAGGGAAGGCCTCCGGTCCAGATTGTATACCAGTCAGGTTCCTTTCAGAGTATGCTGATAAAATAGCTCCATATTTAGCAATTATATACAACCACTCGCTTACAGAAAGATACGTACCTAAAGACTGGAAAATTGCTCAAGTCACACCAATACCCAAAAAGGGAAGTAGGAGTAATCCGCTGAATTACAGGCCTATATCACTAACGACGATTTGCAGTAGGGTTTTAGAACATATACTGTATTCGAACATTATGAAGTACCTCGAAGAAAACGATTTATTGACATATAGTCAGCACGGATTCAGAAAATATCGTTCTTGTGAAACACAACTAGCTCTTTATACTAATGAAGTAATAAGTGCTATCGACAGGGGATGTCAAATTGATTCCATATTTTTAGATTTCCAGAAGGCTTTCGACACCGTTCCTCATAAGAGTCTTCTACTCAAACTGCGTGCCTACGAAGTATCGTCTCAGTTGTGCGACTGGATTCGTGATTTCCTGTCAGAAAGGTCACAGTTCGTAGTAACAGACGGAAAGTCATCGAGTTAAACGAAAGTAATATCCGGCGTTCCCCAAGGAAGTGTTATAGGCCCTCTATTGTTCCTGATCTATATTAACAACATATGAGACAATCTGAGTAGCCGTCTTAGATTGTTTGCAGATGATGCTGTCATTTACCGTCTTTTAAAGTCATCAGATGATCAAAACGACTTGCAAAATAATTTAGATAAGATATCTGTATGGTGCGACAAGTGGAAATTGACCCTGAATAAAGAAAAGTGCGAAGTTATTCACATGAGTGCTAAAAGAAATCCGCTAAATTTCGATTACGCGATAAGTCACACAAATCTGAGGGCTGTAAATTCAACTAAATACTTAGGGATTACAATTACAAATAACCTAAATTGGAACGATCACATAGATAATATTGTGGATAGAGCAAACCAGCTCCCTGCCGCCGTTGGATAAGCAGCTGCCAGCAGCAAGTCGTATATGCCTAGCTTACTTATTTGTCACATAGTTTAATTCTTAATTTCTTTGCGTGTTTTTGGGTACTTGCATTGTTTAATTCATAAATTTCTGGCGTATTATAGTATTTGAGAGTTGTAGCATCGCGTTTTAGTACCTGAATAGTGTAAAATCGCGTAGTCTCCTTCTGCCGCCGAGCAGTGTGTCAGCAGTGCGCAAATAGCAGCGATACTGCATTTACTAGACAATCTTGTATTTTAATAACCATTTAAATTTTGTGTCGAATTGTTTGTGCTCTCTGTAGATTAGTTCAGACGTTCTTTGCACAACAGTTTTCAGCATGGATAGGGACTGCGACTGCTGTGTTCGGATGCGGGCTGAGTTGGCATCCCTTCGCTCCCAGCTTCAGGCTGTATTGGCTTCGGTCACACAGCTTGATCCTGTTGCCAATGGGCATCACGGTGGGGGTTCGGATGGGGGTTTGTCGGGGACGGCCAGCTCGTCCCACGCATCCCCCGATCGGACTACGGCTGTGGCTGCCCGGGATACTGCCAACATTGAGGCTGACCACTCACCCGTGGTAGAGTGGGAGGTCGTCTCGAGGTGTGGAAGGGGGCAAAAGACATTCTGGAGGGCTGAACGGAAGGCCGCTCCAGTTTGTCTGACGAACCGGTTTGAGGCTCTGTCTCCGGCTGATACTGATCTTCGGCCGGTCATGGATGCTTGTCCTGTTCTAGAGGTTGCCCTTCAGTCTGCAAGATCCAGGCAGTCGCAGAGGGTGGGCTTACTGATAGTTGGGAGCTCCAACATCAGGCGCGTAATGGGGCCCCTTTGGGATATGGATATGGCAGCAAGAGAGGGGAAGAAAACCAATGTGCACTCCGTGTGCATACTGGGGGGAGTCATTCCAGATGTGGAAAGGGTCCTTCTGGATGCCATGAAAGGTACAGGGTGCACCCATCAGCAGGTGGTCGCTCATGTCGGCACCAATGATGTGTGTCGCTATGGATCGGAGGAAATCCTCTCTGGCTTCCGGCGGCTATCTGATTTGGTGAAGAATGCCAGTCTCGCTAGCGGCATGAAAGCAGAGCTCACCATCTGCAGCATCGTCGACAGGACTGACTGCGGACCTTTGGTACAGAGCTGAGTGGAGGGTCTGAATCAGAGGCTGCGACGGTTCTGCGACCGTGTGGGCTGCAGATTCCTCAACTAGCGCCATAGGGTGGTGGGGTTTCGGGTTCCGCTGGATAGGTCAGGAGTCCACTACACACAGCAGGCGGCTACACGGGTAGCAGGGGTTGTGTGGCGTGGACTGGGCGGTGTTTTAGGTTAGATGGCCTCAGGCAAGTACAGAAAGGGCAACAGCCTCAAAGGATGTGGGGCAATGTCAGGACATGCAGGGACCAAGCAGCAATCGGTATTGTAATTGTAAATTGTCGAAGCTGCATTGATAAAGTACCGGAACTTCAAGCGCTGATAAAAAGCACCGAAGCTTAAATCGTTATAGGTACGGAAAGCCGGCTGAAGCCAGAGATAAATTCTGCCGAAATTTTTACAAAGGCACAGACGGTGTTTAGAAAGGATAGAATGCATGCAACTGGTGGTGACGTGTTTGTCGCTGTTAGTAACAGTTTATCCTGTAGTGAAATAGAAGTGGACAGTTCCTGTGAAGTATTATGGGTGGAGGTTACACTCAACAACCGAGCTAGGTTAATAATTGGCTCCTTTTACCGACCTTCCGACTCAGCAGCATTAGTGGCAGAACAACTGAGAGAAAATCTCGAATACATTTCACATAAATTTTCTCTTAGGTGGAGATTTCAATTTACCAGATATAGACTGGGACACTCAGATGTTTAGAGTATCGAGTGACATTATACTGAGTGCGCTATCCGAAAATTACCTCGAGCAATTAAACAGAGAACCGACTCGTGGAGATAACATCTTGGACCTACTAATAACAAACAGACCCGAACTTTTCAACTCTGTAAGCGCAGAACAGGGAATCAGTGATCATAAGGCCGTTGCAGCATCCCTGAATATGGAAGTAAATAGGAATATAAAAAAAGGTAGGAAGGTTTATCTGTTTAGCAAGAGTAATAGAAGGCAGATTTCAGACTACCTAACAATTCAAAAGGAAAATTTCTGTTCCGACACTGACGATGTTGAGTGTTTATGGAAAAAGTTCAAAGCAATCGTAAAATGCGTTTTAGACAGGTACAGTCATACTCAAAAGTATCCGAACGACCTGAATTGCATTTCGCCTGATTCGCATGCAACCGGCATAACGCAGCTGTCTAGCAGGTCCTCTAATCGCTCCTTGGTACAGTCGTATGACTATTGAACATGGTTCCAACAAGTCACCACTAGAAAACACTGCTCTGTATCGCAGTAACTCAAGATGTAAAGTAATACCACGATGCTACAAATATCAGGGAACACCTTTTCACAGATAAGACTGTCCTTAAGACTTGTAAGCTCACATTTATTACAATAAATGACATACCTGAAATGTTACCACTCTCATTATTACGTCAGATAGGTAATGCACGTGGTAAGTTCGTCGTATTCATGATTTCCTCTTCGAAGTAACATACAGTACTTATTACTTAAAACCATATGACATATGGACATATGGATTCAAACCCAGGTCAGGCAGACTAAGCGAAGATTTCGTGACTGACGCAAACTAACAGTCATTCCTGATTAGGCATACAGAGAGTGATATATCTCGATTTTAGACAGTATCAGCTTGCAAATATCGACTTTAAATTACATAACGCAAACATTTTTAACGGACGTGAATTCCTACCCAGCATGTATTGTCCCTGTTAACGAACTACGAGAGATGTTAAATATTGCTTCTTCACAAGCAACTTACTTGAAAGGCCGTGAGGCAAAGCTTTGTGCTGGACAGGGATTCGAACCCAGAACCTAATCGGATTGATATAGAAGCACAACCAACTGTGACATATCGGATTTTCTCGGCAGTAGCTCGATGTTTTAACTGAAATGACGAGACGAAACATTAATTTTTTCCTTCCCTGGACTCCAACCCGGTACCTATCGCTGTTATTCTAGAGAAAACGAACGTTAAATATGGGTTTGTTGCACCAGCAGCGACATGTGAGCATGTTTGAACTAGAAATAATATGACGAAGAGTTCAGTGCTCGCTGGGAATAGAGCCCCACACATATCGTTGTTGACTACACACAAAGAGACGTCAGCTACCGAATTTTACTCCACCAGCAGCTCGGACTAACATCTTTAACTTACAGTGATCTCGCAAATAGTTCTGTGTCCCACTGGGAGTCAGATATCGTTAGTGTTGACAACAAATGAAAAAACATTAAAAATCAATATTATTATCCACCACACATGTCGCCACTCACTATTTTATTGTAGTTCAACCTGACGTCTACTTGACAGAGAAGGAATATCATCATTAATGTGAATTTCAGACCACACTGCCATTACATCTTCTTCACTTGGTGTAGCCAGAAGGGAATGGAATCTTTCTCTCCCTATCTAAAATCATTGACAGAAGTTTGAATCGAACACAGACCATAGGTATAAGAACCTATCATCAGTCCAAAAGACCACGAAACCCTCTCTTCTGGGACGCATTTTTCTATCGTAACACCGTTGCGCCACACTGGATGAGAATTCTGACACACAGGCTCCCTGTAGTAAACTGCAGCATGTTCAGTAAATTCATTTACTTGGTTGACCGAATCACCATGAACTTGCTGCCTCGGCTACCGAGTGCATACATTCGACTCTTTTTTGTATTCACCGAAATAAAATCACGTAACTGCCACCTACACAGAACTGTCAACAGTGTAGGATGCAGAAATTTAAATATGAAGTGTTCCTTTCCACTTGAGCTATTCTATTGAGCTATCTGTTTGTAAAAAACGTCGTGCAGCGCAAAAGAAAAGCTGTAACTGTTTCTCTCAGAAGTCAAGACCCGCCCATTTGCATTATCTCGCAGCGCTGTTCTGGAGGAATTGTAGTTCAGTTCTGGACTTGTTGTAGCTAGTAGTGTAATGGTAAGTGTCGTGCACCATAGATAAAATGTAGCGAGTTCGAATACATTTGCTGCTAAATTTTTTTAAAACTCAATTCTGCTGTCTGCTGATGTTACCAATCTAATGGAAATTTGAACATAATTCCCTTCACTTCTCAACTCAAAATAGTCGCATGTGGAAAAAGGGCTAACTTCTGTGACATTTTGTTCTTTTCAGGTTTAATAGACAGCCAGGCAGCAGATGCATCTCGAAGCTTTTGTATTATGTATGGGGAGAGCGCATCGTGCCCAAATACGTCAGAAAAGTATTTTCTACATTAGCTGTCGTGTGGTAGTGGCATTTTATTCTTCTTCAAACATTGTTTGACAGCCTTAACTCAGAACAAGTTTTCTACATGCATGTAATCAATAAACTGCATGTGCATCGTCAGACTGTTATAGATAACATCAGAGAATTCGCATATATCGTTGATGATTAATTTCGCTGCCATGTTTACTATTGTTTCAACAACACTAAAGGAAACCTTACGAAAATTGTGCATTGTATTATAAGAAATGAAATAAAACTACCCACGATAACCTTACGATGAAAGTCTGTTTTAATAAAACTGAGTATCTGTACACAAGCATGCCTCTATTGACACGAATTAGTAAATACTACTCACTTAGATATTGATTGGGTCTGTATTTAATTGGTATGCCGTGTCATACTCAAGAGGTAGGTAAATGTGGCATTTCATAAATATAGTTATGTATTTCTGGAAACCCAAAATTTGTTTGTCAGCACCGGAAAGAGTCATTACCTGTTGTGCAGCATTGTAAGTTTTTCACCACTGCACTATGAGCCGAAAGTATTTTCTTGCGATTGCTTTATTGATGTTTGATCTGACTGCTTATAGCTCTTTCATAGAGGGGTAAAAACGCTGAAGTCAGTGAGACTGGAACAGCGAACCATAACAGACGCTTTTTCACAGGTCAGCATGTTACCACAGAGCTGGCGAAGACGTATGTGTCTTAGCTTCATCTTACGAGGCAAATAGTGGCCAGAACTCATAAACCGCTATTTAAATGACGAGATTAGTTGCGATTTCCACCTGCAACGACTTTCCTGGGCTGAAAACCGTAAGTTTACAATCTTTTGTTACACCTCAAGCGATAATAACTGAGATTATTCAATGGAAATGACAGGTAAAATCAAGTGAACTTTGAGGCTTAATTCCGTGCACACAGGGAAGTAACTCGTCGATCACAGAGTTGCCAAACATACGTTGCCTTGTTGCCAAATCTCAGTTACAGTACCAGCAGGAAGAAGACGAACCGATGTGATCCTACAGCGGGCTGGGAAGTGACCAAAGCTGGTGTCTCCAAGTCGCAGCTGCTACGGCCTGGAATACGTGATGCGTCTGATTCGCATTTCTGTAACTAGGTTTAGGGACTGGAGCTAGTTACTAATAATACTCAGAATTGACTGCAAACTAAGGATCATAAATCAGTAACTCTCACAGCTGTTTTTATATTTCTTTCGTAACTGTACTCAAAACTAAGAAACTCATTCACAGGCGTTCTCGTGCCTCGCCGATAGTCGAGCACAACAAACAAATAAAAATAAAAAAAGAATGTGTGTGTGTGTGTGTGTGTGTGTGTGTGTGTGTGTGTGTGTGTCAGAGAGAGAGAGAGAGAGAGAGAATTAAAAAAGAATGAGAGAGAGAGAGAGAGAGAGAGAGAGAGAGAGAGAGAGAGTGTGTGTAAAACATTGTTGCAAAGAAATTGAATCATGGTATGTAAAGAAATCTTTCATTGGAAATGACGCATTCCACATCATTACGAAATGTCTTATTCATGTTCTATGGAACAAGAATTAATCTAATCTAATCTAATAACATCATATTGATGACTAGCCATGAAGAGTCATGAATTACCGAAATTTTTGCCAATACCAGTCACCAAACCTAAACTTGAAAATAAAAGACGACAGTTTTTGTACTAAATGGTTCAAATGGCTCTGAGCACTATGGGACTTAACTGCTGAGGTCATTAGTCCCCTAGAACTTAGAACTAGTTAAACCTAACTAACCTAAGGACATCACAAACATCCATGCCCGAGGCAGGATTCGAACCTGCGACCGTAGCGGTCTTGCGGTTCCAGACTGCAGCGCCTTTTGTACTAAACCGGGACTCCTATCAAGACCCTTTCGTCCCCGTTAGCTAACCACGAAAGATGTCTGATATACCTCCATTCTGAAGTAACAAAGTGTGCAAGCATTTAAAGATGAAGTGCATGATATGAAGTTCTGTAACGGAGTTACGAACCCAACACGTAATCAGATTGTTAACTAAGAAAAATCAAATGTTACATGTCGGTTTTTCTTACGAGCTGCTAGGTGTTTGAATCTAAAATGAGGATATAAACTTTTGTGCCTAAGCGACAATCGAACTGCACACCTACCGTGCATCCACGAATATAGCTTAAGTATCAGTTGCTTACTCACCAACAGTAAGATTGACCAGAAATAACGACACCTATTGCAATTGTTGGCAACACATGAACAGACATTAAAAATGCACGTTAATTTTCACTAGCAGGTGGGTGTGCACTTGATAGGGCTTGAAATGAAATCATGAATATTTTTGTACTAGATCCTTTGGAGGAGACCTAGAGAAGATTGCAGTCTTGGGAAAAGGAACGAAATGATTGAACTATACTGTTCTGAGAGATTCAGATCCTCGAAACAGGAGATACAAATTCGAATCACAGTCCAGCACCAAATTTTTCAACGTCTCTAGTTCAATCAAGTACAAGTAAAATAAGAGACCTGTTCCTTTAAATGGCTATCGGTTCATCAAATAAAATAAAATTTTCTAATGTAAGTAAGTTTACTGACGACTGTATTTCTGTTTGCCATGACTTCCGCTATGCCATTTCCCAACGTAAACCGGCTCTGCCCAGTTGGTAATGAAGGAACGTGATGTTTAATGCGGATTATGGATTATAACGTCTTTCTCTTGAGGTTACCAGAGGCAAAATAAATCTGTTTCTGCCACTTAAAAGTAAATTCCTGAACCCACGCAGTGCACCTGTGATAGTTCGTTCCACCAGACCATTGTTGCCACATTTCCCAGCCTCAAGAGTGTGCTGAAACGGATGATGTGCTTAGCTTACAAAATTAGTCACGGTGGATAAAATGCGAGTCTATTAAATGGTTAAGTAGAAGCAAGCTTATGATGCGCTGATTATGCTATTCTCATGTCAGCAGGATGTAAAGACTCTTCTAGGCATCATACACTCGAAGTAAAGCCATTTCGAATTTTCACAAATTGAACAAATTTCTTAGTTAGAGAAAATCCCCTGTAAAGTGTGAAGTTACCGGATAATTCGATTATTACCGTCATTATTATTATCATTTTATTCATACCGGTGCTGGAACACATGTGCTTGAAGATTATTTAATGCATTTTGGTCACTATAGAAGTAGTTTCCTAAGAACAGGTTCTTTCCCTGTCTACGGAATCCTTTTCATGTTAATACCAAACATTAGCAGTTACTCGTAGATTACACTAAAACTAAAGCAATTGATGAAGACGTTACTTGATAACAAAAACGCGCTGCCTTTCTTCATTTACTTGCGCCTAGAAATGGCTATCGAGTACTGCCAAACCAAAAGGCAAGAGATCTTACTGCCTTCCGATATACGTCGTTATCAGTTCTTCCATATGATTTGGTCGAAATGACCTGTTTAACGTTATGTATGACAGACAATGTTTCAGAAAATCAATTGTTTTCCTTTGAAATAAACAGAAAGATTTTCATTCTAAGCTATCCAAGTACATAATTTTTGCAGTATTAGTTCAAATTTTATATTCGCTTCTATAATGTAGGAAAGTATTTCAGAGATGCAAAACTTGCATCCGACTCATTGACCTTACACTTAGTCGCTGACCATAAATTCTAGCTTAGAGTGACAGCAGTTTAAGTAACCTGGTGAGAAAGAGCACTAGCAAACAGTCTTTGCTACTTCTGAAATTTTCTCGGCGTATTTCTTCTTCTAATAATTTCCGGGTATGCAGCCGGATCCCGTCGACATTCTGCCACGATATTTCGGCCCAGAGACGTCCGGCCATCATCAGGTGAGTACACAACTACTGAAGAGCCCATTTTTTTTTTTTTTTTTTTTTTTAAATGGACTGGTGGTCCGGGGTGATATGTTACAATACAGCATCACCGGTCTATTGCGGTCTAACTGTGTTGGTGAGGCAGTAATTTTCCACAGGGCAGTGACTGCGTCACTGCAATTCACTTTGGAGGTGTGGCGGTGGGACTTGTAGTCCCGTACCACCCTCTGACGGTGATAGTACTACACGAGTCAGGCAGACAAATTTTGCCGAACATGGGCAGGTGCAGTCGCGGTATTTATGCCGAATCTCGCGCATGTGAAATGTACTGGCATCCTACAGCGCATGCGTCAGGTGTTAACATGCGCAGCATAGCCGAGTTGTACGTGCTGCCCTCGGTGGTGGAAATAAAGATTCATCTAGTCATTGAGTATCGAATGACACTGTCGATTCCGCTGTGATTGTATAATTTTAATAACAGGATTCCAATTTTTATCCAGCTGAAAGCCGTTGTCTCGATTTATAAGATTATTGGCAAGACGTATTTCCACTGATTCCTTGATTACGGAATCCCAAAAACCGGAAACCGGGGATAAAATTTTTGTTACATTGTATTCCATTGAATGTCCCAAAGAAATACAGTGCTCTGCTACTGCCGATTTTGACGGTTGCCGCAGACGGGTGTATCTTTCATGTTCTATACATCGTTCATGGACAGTTCTTGTCGTCTGGCCAATATATGCAGCGCCACATTCACAGGGAATTTTGTAGACGCCTGCCTTCTTCAGTTGTAAATCGTCTTTAACGGATCCAACCAGGGCCCGGTTCTTTGCTGGTGGACGGAAGATAACCTTGATTTTATTTTTCTTCAGTAATCGGCCTATTTTCGACGACACATTCCCGGCGTATGGAAGGAACGCAGTTGATTTAAAGTCATCATCTGCGTCCTCAGTGCGTTGCTTCTTGTTATGATAGTTGCGCATGGCCTTCCTTATTTGGCGAGAAGTGTAGCCATTCTCTTTGAAAACCTTCTCCAAGTGTTCTAATTCTGCGTGGAGGTTTTCATCATCCGATATTATATGCGCTCGATGTATTAAGGTACTGAGAACACCGGCTGTTTGTGCTGGGTGATGGCAGCTTGACGCCTGGAGATACAGATCTGTGTGAGTCGCTTTCCTGTACACAGAATGTCCTAATGACCCATCATTTTTACGGCGTACTAGCACGTCTAGAAATGGTAAAGTGCCCTCTTTTTCAATCTCCATCGTAAATTTGATGTTCTCATGTAATGAGTTTAAGTGATGAAGGAATTTCTCCAGTTCCTGTCTGCCATGAGGCCATACAGCAAAAGTATCATCTACGTACCGCCAGAAGACCGCAGGCTTTAAAACAGCAGACTCAAGTGCTTTCTCCTCAAAGTCCTCCATAAAGAGATTAGCTACCACAGGCGACAAAGGGCTCCCCATGGCGACGCCGTCTGTTTGTTCAAAGAATTCGTCATTGAATAAAAAGTACGTTGAGGAGAGTATATGTTCAAACAAGGCCGTCATTTCTGCACTGAATAAGTTACCAATAAGATGTAATGATTCCATTAAAGGCACTTTGGTAAAAAGTGAGACCACATTAAAGCTGACTAATAAATCCGAGCTGCTAAGCTTAACTTCCTTCAAGCGACTGACAAAATCCTCGGAATTACGTATATGGTGGCAACACTTACCCACATACGGCTTTAGTAATGAGGCCAGATATTTTGCTGTAGAATAGGTCGCAGCACCAATATTACTCACTATTAATCGTAGTGGGGCACCATCCTTGTGTATCTTCGGAAGACCGTAGAGTCTTGGTGGTACTGCATTGTGTGGTCTCAATCTCTTGATGACTTCTTCAGGTAGAGAACAGTCGTTCAAAAGGGTAGTAGTTTTCCTTGATATTCGGCTTGTTGGGTCCTTTTCAATTCTACGGTACGTAGAATCATTTAGCTGACAATATATCTTCTCGTTGTAGGCTTCTCTTGTCAGAAGAACTGTGGCGTTACCCTTATCCGCAGGCAGTACGACTGTGCTAGTATCTTCTCTCAGGCTGCGGAGAGCAGCTCTTTCAGCTGGCGAGATGTTACTCCGTTGTGGCGCACATTTCAACAACGTTCGGCAAGATTCACGTCGAATTTCGTCTGCAGAATCCACAGGGAGACGTCTAATGGCTTCCTCAATGGAACTGATGAAATCCGTTAAAGGCAGTGAGGCAGGTGTAGGAGCGAAGTTTAAACCTTTCGCAAGCACTGACATCGTCGCATCGTCAAAAGATTTCTCCGTGAGGTTCACCACGGATCTGTGTGAGTCGCTTTCCTGTACACAGAATGTCCTAATGACCCATCATTTTTACGGCGTACTAGCACGTCTAGAAATGGTAAAGTGCCCTCTTTTTCAATCTCCATCGTAAATCCTGTTATTAAAATTATACAATCACAGCGGAATCGACAGTGTCATTCGATACTCAATGACTAGATGAATCTTTATTTCCACCACCGAGGGCAGCGCGTACAACTCGGCTATGCTGCGCTGTAGGATGCCAGTACATTTCACATGCGCGAGATTCGGCATAAATACCGCGACTGCACCTGGGCTCTTCAGTAGTTGTGTACTCACCTGATGATGGCCGGACGTCTCTGGGCCGAAATATCGTGGCAGAATGTCGACGGGATCCGCCTGCATACCCGGAAATTATTAGAAGAAGAAATACGCCGGGAAAATTTCAGAAGTCACATCAAATACCTTTACGGGGAGGAGATGGTTCAGGATATCCACGTATTGGATAAATTACGTGAGAAAAGAGCCAGGTTGCTGTGTTCACTAAATTTTTTACTGAAATGTAGAGACAGTAACTTGATTCCAACTTTCGCCAGAGTTGTTCATTTTATTAATAGTGTGGCCGCCAACAATATAAAACGCAAGGCGAGTCTGGCTTTAGTAAGAGAACGAATCCGTTTTACGCGTCGTGAGTTAGACGCTGTCGCAAGGAATTTATATTATTTACATCTGAAGATTTCAGCAAGATGTTCTTCCCTTAGTTGGGACTGGATTGACGGCGTATCCTGGGCCAAGGCAGACTGGGCTCACAGGGACAGTACGAACAGACAAAGTGCGAAGTTTAGCCAACTCGTAACACGAAAACCGCAAGAAGCTATCTCTGGACGATCCGTGGTGAACCTCACGGAGAAATCTTTTGACGATGCGACGATGTCAGTGCTTGCGAAAGGTTTAAACTTCGCTCCTACACCTGCCTCACTGCCTTTAACGGATTTCATCAGTTCCATTGAGGAAGCCATTAGACGTCTCCCTGTGGATTCTGCAGACGAAATTCGACGTGAATCTTGCCGAACGTTGTTGAAATGTGCGCCACAACGGAGTAACATCTCGCCAGCTGAAAGAGCTGCTCTCCGGAGCCTCAGAGAAGATACTAGCACAGTCGTACTGCCTGCGGATAAGGGTAACGCTACAGTTCTTCTGACAAGAGAAGCCTACAACGAGAAGATATATTGTCAGCTAAATGATTCTACGTACCGTAGAATTGAAAAGGACCCAACAAGCCGAATATCAAGGAAAACTACTACCCTTTTGAACGACTGTTCTCTACCTGAAGAAGTTATCAAGAGATTGAGACCACACAATGCAGTACCACCAAGACTCTACGGTCTTCCTAAGATACACAAGGATGGTGCCCCACTACGATTAATAGTGAGTAATATTGGTGCTGCGACCTATTCTACAGCAAAATATCTGGCCTCATTACTAAAGCCGTATGTGGGTAAGTGTTGCCACCATATACGTAATTCCGAGGATTTTGTCAGTCGCTTGAAGGAAGTTAAGCTTAGCAGCTCGGATTTATTAGTCAGCTTTGATGTGGTCTCACTTTTTACCAAAGTGCCTTTAATGGAATCATTACATCTTACTGGTAACTTATTCAGTGCAGAAATGACGGCCTTGTTTGAACATATACTCTCCTCAACGTACTTTTTATTCAATGACGAATTCTTTGAACAAACAGACGGCGTCGCCATGGGGAGCCCTTTGTCGCCTGTGGTAGCTAATCTCTTTATGGAGGACTTTGAGGAGAAAGCACTTGAGTCTGCTGTTTTAAAGCCTACGGTCTTCTGGCGGTACCTAGATGATACTTTTGCTGTATGGCCTCATGGCAGACAGGAACTGGAGAAATTCCTTCATCACTTAAACTCATTACATGAGAACATCAAATTTACGATGGAGATTGAAAAAGAGGGCACTTTACCATTTCTAGACGTGCTAGTACGCCGTAAAAATGATGGGTCATTAGGACATTCTGTGTACAGGAAAGCGACTCACACAGATCTGTATCTCCAGGCGTCAAGCTGCCATCACCCAGCACAAACAGCCGGTGTTCTCAGTACCTTAATACATCGAGCGCATATAATATCGGACGATGAAAACCTCCACGCAGAATTAGAACACTTGGAGAAGGTTTTCAAAGAGAATGGCTACACTTCTCGCCAAATAAGGAAGGCCATGCGCAACTATCATAACAAGAAGCAACGCACTGAGGACGCAGATGATGACTTTAAATCAACTGCGTTCCTTCCATACGCCGGGAATGTGTCGTCGAAAATAGGCCGATTACTGAAGAAAAATAAAATCAAGGTTATCTTCCGTCCACCAGCAAAGAACCGGGCCCTGGTTGGATCCGTTAAAGACGATTTACAACTGAAGAAGGCAGGCGTCTACAAAATTCCCTGTGAATGTGGCGCTGCATATATTGGCCAGACGACAAGAACTGTCCATGAACGATGTATAGAACATGAAAGATACACCCGTCTGCGGCAACCGTCAAAATCGGCAGTAGCAGAGCACTGTATTTCTTTGGGACATTCAATGGAATACAATGTAACAAAAATTTTATCCCCGGTTTCCGGTTTTTGGGATTCCGTAATCAAGGAATCAGTGGAAATACGTCTTGCCAATAATCTTATAAATCGAGACAACGGCTTTCAGCTGGATAAAAATTGGAATCCTGTTATTAAAATTATACAATCACAGCGGAATCGACAGTGTCATTCGATACTCAATGACTAGATGAATCTTTATTTCCACCACCGAGGGCAGCACGTACAACTCGGCTATGCTGCGCATGTTAACACCTGACGCATGCGCTGTAGGATGCCAGTACATTTCACATGCGCGAGATTCGGCATAAATACCGCGACTGCACCTGGGCTCTTCAGTAGTTGTGTACTCACCTGATGATGGCCGGACGTCTCTGGGCCGAAATATCGTGGCAGAATGTCGACGGGATCCGGCTGCATACCCGGAAATTATTAGAAGTCTGTGCTACATTTGCTCAATTTGTGAAAATTCAAAATGGCTTTACTTCGAGTGTATGATGCCTACAAGAGTCTTTACATCCTGCTGACATGAGAATAGCATAATCTGCGCGTCGTAAGTTTGCTTCTACTTAACCATTTAATAGACTCGCATTTTTTCCACCGTGACTAATTTTGTGAGCTAAGCACATCATCCGTTTCAGCACACTCTTGAGGCTGGGAAATGTGGTAACAATGGTCTGGTGGAACTAATTATCACAGGTCCACTGCGTGGGTTCAGGAATTTACTTTTAAGAGGCAGAAACAGATTTATTTTACCTCTGGTAACCTCAAGAGAAAGGCGTTATAATCCATAATCCGCATTAAACATCACGTTCCGTCAATACAAACTGGGCAGAGCCGGTTTACGTTGGGAAATGACATAGCGGAAGTCATGGCAAACAGAAATACAGTCGTCAGTAAACTTACTTACATTAGAAAATTTTATTTTATTTGATGAACCGATAGCCATTTAAAGGAACAGGTCTCTTATTTTACTTGTACTTGATTGAACTAGAGACGTTGAAAATTTTGGTGCTGGACTGTGATTCGAATTTGTATCTCCTGTTTCGAGGATCTGAATCTCTCAGAACAGTATAGTTCAATCATTTCGTTCCTTTTCCCAAGACTGCAATCTTTTCTAGGTCTCCTCCAAAGGATCTAGTACAAAAATATTCATGATTTCATTTCAAGCCCTATCAAGTGCACACCCACCTGCTAGTGAAAATTAACGTGCATTTTTAATGTCTGTTCATGTGTTGCCAACAATTGCAATAGGTGTCGTTATTTCTGGTCAATCTTACTGTTGGTGAGTAAGCAACTGATACTTAAGCTATATTCGTGGATGCACGGGTAGGTGTGCAGTTCGATTGTCGCTCAGGCACAAAAATTTGTATCCTCATTTTAGATTCAAACACCTAGCAGCTCGTAAGAAAAACCGATATGTAACATTTGATTTTTCTTAGTTAACAATCTGATTACGTGTTGGGTTCGTAACTCCGTCGCAGAACTTCACATCATGCACTTCATCTTTAAATGCTTGCACACTTTGTTACTTCAGAATGGAGGTATATCAGACATCTTTCGTGGTTAGCTAACGGGGACGAAAGGGTCTTGAAAGGAGTCCCGGTTTATTACAAAAATTGTCGTCTTTTATTTTCAAGATTAGATTTGGTGACTGGTATTGGCAAAAATTTCGGTAATTCATGACGCTTCATGGCTAGTCATCAATATGATGTTATTAGATTAGATTAGATTAATTCTTGTTCCATAGAACATGAATAAGACATTTCGTAATGATGTGGAATGCGTCATTTCCAATGAAAGATTTCTTTACATACCATGATTCAATTTCTTTGCAACAATGTTTTACACACACTCTCTCTCTCTCTCATTCTTTTTTAATTCTCTCTCTCTCTCCCCCTCTCCCTGAACAACAATTCCTCCAGAACTTCTGCATACTACAGCGCTGCGAGATAATGCAAATGGGCGGGTCTTGACTTCTGAGAGAAACAGTTACAGCTTTTCTTTTGCGCTGCACGACGTTTTTTACAAATAGACAGCTCAATAGAATAGCTCAAGTGGAAAGGAACACTTCATATTTAAATTTCTGCATCCTACACTGTTGACAGTTCTGTGTAGGTGGCAGTTACGTGATTTTATTTCGGTGATTACAAAAATGAGTCGAATGTATGCACTGGGTAGCCGAGGCAGCTAGTTCATGGTGATTCGGTCAACCAAGTAAATGAATTTACTGAACATGCTGCAGTTTACTACAGGGAGCCTGTGTGTCAGAATTCTCATCCAGTGTGGCGCAACGGTGTTACGATAGAAAATGAGCCACAGAAAAGAGGATTTCGTGGTCTTTTGGACTGATGATAGGTTCTTACACCTGTGGTCTGTGTTCGATTCAAGCTTCTGTTAATGATTTTAGTTAGGTAGAGAAAGATTCCATTCCCTTATGGCTACAACAAGTGAAGAAGATGTAATGGCAGTGTGGTCTGAAATTCACATTAAAGATGATATTCCTTCTCTGCTAAGTAGACGTCAGGTTGAACTACAATAAAGTCGTGAGTGGCGACATGTAGAAACTCTATCACCAGTAACCTTTCTTATACTAGTTATTTATTTCTGGTGACGAAACAAACGCTATGTAGGGTCACAGGACACTTATTGCATCTTTTATCTGAGCCTCTGTATGTCGATAAAATTGGTTCTGAACTAAGAATGCAACTCAGACCGCCCTTAACGCGGAATTTGATCCCTTCGTGACAATACAGCTCGGCTACAATTTGTTGTTTGTTCAAGACTGCAGATTCCTCAGCATCTCCACATATTACGCGTGAATGGGTTCGAATCCTGGCCCAGCACTAAAGATTTCATTATGTATTATCAAGCTCTAGCATGAGAACACCTGTCTGCTGGTGGATAATAATATTGAGTTTTAATGTTTTTTCATTTGTTGTCAACACTAACAATATCCAACGTTTTTGTCTCCCAGTGGGACACAGAACTATTTGCGAGATCACTGCAAGTTTAAGATGTTAGTCCGAGCTGCTGGTGGTGTAAAATTCGGTAGCTGGCGTCCCTTTGTGTGTAGTCAACAACGATGTGTGTGGGGCTCTATTCCCAGTGAGCACTGAACTCTTCGTCATATTATTTCTAGTTCAAACATGCTCACATGTCGCTGCTGGTGCAACAAACCCACATGTAACGTTCGTTTTCTCTAGAATATAACAGCGATAGGTACCGGGTTGGAGTCCAGGGAAGGAAAAAATTAATGTTTCGTCTCGACATTTCAGTTAAAACATCGAGCTACTGCCGAGAAAATCCGATATGTCACAGTTGGTTGTGCTTCGATATCAATCCGATTAGGTTCTGGGTTCGAATCCCTGTCCAGCACAAAGCTTTGCCTCACGGCCTTTCAAGTAAGTTGCTTGTGAAGAAGCAATATTTAACATCTCTCGTAGTTCGTTAACAGGGACAATAGATGCTGGGTAGGAATTCGCGTCCGTTAAAAATGTTTGCGTTATGTAATTTAAAGTCGATATTTGCTAACTGATACTGTCTAAAATCGAGGTATATCACTCTCTGTATGCCTAATCAGGAATGACTGTTAGTTTGCGTCAGTCACGAAATCTTCGCTTAGTCTCATGACCTGGGTTTGAATCCATATGCAGAACGAGACGGCTCGTCGTGTCATTTGAAGTTCATACATATTCTCAACTAGCTGATCGTGGATAACTTAAATTTTTAATGTCATTTGGTGTTAAGTAATAAGTACTGGATGTTACTTCGAAGAGGAAATAATGAATACGACGAACTTACCACGTGCATTATCTATCTGACGTAATAACGATAGTGGTAACATTTCAGGTATGTCATTTATTGTAATAAATGTGAGCTTACAAGTCTTAAGGACAGTCTTATCTGTGATAAGGTGTTCCCTGATATTTGTAGCATCGTGGTATTACTTTACATCTTGAGTTACTGCGATACAGAGCAGTGTTTTCTAGTGGTGACTTGTTGGAACCATTTTCAATAGCCAAACGACTGTTCCAGGGAGCGATTAGAGGACCTGCTAGACAGCCGCGTTATGCCGGTTGCATGCGAATCAGGCGAAATGCAATTCAGGTCGTTCGGATACTTTTGAGCACGACTGTACGTGCCGAGTAAAACTGTGAGGGACGGGAAAAACCCACCGTGGTTCAACAACAAAGTTAGGAAAGTACTGCGAAAGCAAAGAGAGCTTCACTGCAAGTTTAAACGCAGCCAAAACCTCTCAGACAAACAGAAGCTAAACGATGTCAAAGTTAGCATAAGGAGGGCTATGCGTGAAGCGTTCAGTGAATTCGAAAGAAAAATTCTCTATACCGACTTCACAGAAAATCCTAGGAAGTTCTGGTCTTAGCTTAAATCAGTAAGTGGCTCGAATCAGCATATCCAGACACTCCGGGATGATGATGGCATTGAAACAGAGGATGACACGCATAAAGCTGAAATACTAAACACCTTTTTCCAAAGCTGTTTCACAGAGGAAGACCACACTGCAGTTCCTTCTCTAAATCCTCGCACAAACGAAAAAATGGCTGACATCGAAATAAGTGTCCAAGGAATAGAAAAGCAAGTGAAATCACTCAACAGAGGAAAGTCCACTGGACCTGACGGGACACAAATTCGATTCTACACAGAGTACGAGAAAGAACTTGCCCCCCTTCTAACAGCTGCGTACCGCAAGTCTCTAGAGGAACGAAAGGTTCCAAAGGATTGGGAAAGAGCACGGGTAGTCCCAGTTTTCAAGAAGGGTCGTCAAGCAGATGCACAAAATTATTGGCCTTCATCTGTGACATTGATCTGTTGTAAAATTTTAGAAGATGCTTTTTGCTCGCGTATCATGTCGTTTCTGGAAACCCAGAATCTACTCTGTAGGAATCAACATGGATTCCGGAAACAGCGATCGTGTGAGACCCAACTCGCTTTATTTGTTCATGAGACCCAGAAAATATTAGATACAGGCTCCCAGGTAGATGCCATTTTCCTTGACTTCCGGAAGGCGTTCGATACAGTTCCGCACTGTCGCCCGATAAACAAAGTAAGAGCCTACGGAATATCAGACAAGCTGTGTGGTTGGATTGAAGAGTTTTTAGCAAACAGAACACAGCATGTTGTTCTCAATGGAGAGACGACTACAGACGTTAAAGTAACATCTGGCGTGCCACAGGGGAATGTTATGGGACCATTGCTTTTCACAATATGTATAAATGACCTAGTAGATAGTGTCAGAAGTTCGATGCGGCTTTTCGCGGATGATGCTGTAGTATACAGGGAAGTTGCAGCATTAGAAAATTGCAGCGAAATGCAGGAAGATCTGCAGCGGATAGGCACTTGGTGCAGGGAGTGGCAACTGACCCTTAACATAGACAAATGTAATGTATTGCGAATACATAGAAAGAAGGATCCTTTATTGTATGATTATATGATAGCGGAACAAACACTGGTAGCAGTTACTTCTGTAAAATATCTGGCGGTGTGTGTGCGGAACGATTTGAAGTGGAATGATCATATAAAATTAATTGTTGGTAAGGTGGTGACGAGGTTGAGATTCATTGGGAGAGTCCTTAGAAAATGTAGTCCATCAACGAAGGAGGTGGCTTACAAAACACTCGTTCGACCTATACTTGAGTATTGCTCATCAGTGTGGGATCTGTACCAGGTAGGGTTGACGGAGGAGATAGAGAAGATCCAAAGAAGAGCGGCGCGTTTCGTCACCGTGTTATTTGGTAAGCGTGATAGCGTTATGGAGATGTTTAGAAAACTCAAGTGGTAGACTCTGCAAGAGAGGCGCTCTGCATCGCGGTGTAACTTGCTGTCCAGGTTTCGAGAGGGTGCGTTTCTGGATGAATACCCCTACTTATACCTCCCGAGGAGATCACGAATGTAAAATTAGAGTGAGTCGAGCGCGCACGGTGGCTTTCCGGCAGTCGTTCTTCCCGCGAACCATACGCGACTGGAACAGAAAATGGAGGTAATGACAGTGGCACGTAAAGTGCCCTCCGCCACACACCGTTGGGTGGCTTGCGGAGTATAAATGTAGATGTAGATGTAGACTGCGATTCATGGGTAGAACACTTAGAAGGTGCAACAGGTCTACCGAAGAGACTGCTTACACTGCGCTTGTCCGCCCTATTCTGGAGTACTCCTGTGCGGTGTGGGATCAGCATCAGGTGGGACTGACGGATGACATCGAAAAAGTACAAAGAAGGGCTGCTCGTTTTGTACTATCGCGAAATAGGGGAGATAGTGTAACAGACATGATACGTGAATTGGTGTGGCAACAATTAAAACAAAGGCGTTTTTCCTTGCGAAGGGATATTTTCATGAAATTTCAATGACCAGTTTTCTCCTCCGATTGCGAAAACAATCTGTTGGCACCCACCTACGTAGGGAGAAATGATCATCACAATAAAATAAGAGAAATCAGGGCTAGCACGGAAAAATTGAAGTGCTCGTTTTTCCCGCGTGCCGTTCGAGAGTGGAACGGTAGAGCGGGCTCGTCCAAACTGTGCCCCTGGGGCGCTAGCGCCCGCGATCGCTTGCGGCCAGCGCCCCGGGCGAATCCGTTTGTTGTCGCAGTGGCCGAGGCGTGTCGCTTAGCTGGCCGTGCAGACCGCCCGCCGAGCCTCGCCATGCCGCTGTACGTAAATAGTGCAATAGATAAAAATTTATTTTGCGACTACACATCGCTGTCCTTTTCAGCGGAACTGGGGGAAATCGCATCTAAAACCAATCTTTTCTGTTAGTTTTTTATTTGAGTTTCAATGAATGAAACAATCAATTGTTAAAGTGATAAAAGTGTTTTACACAATTTTGATAAACATTTTTGGAATACAGTGATCAATTAATTGTTATATTTAGAATAAAGTTCAGTCTTGATCACGTTATGTCTGTTTTAATGAGTAACCGGTTTCGGTTTTTTCTATAAAACCATCATCAGACCCATTGGCTCTCTTGGGTTGGTAGGTGGAGCTCTCCTTGCTGCTGTGCAGTCAACTGATCATCACGATCAGAATTACTTTGTGATCCTAAGTGGGTGGCGAATTTGGCTTTTTTGAGTATCCTTGCTGGTCATGTAAATACTTTGAACATTTCACTGCACAGCAGCAAGGAGAGCTCCACCTACCAACCCAAGAGAGCCAATGGGTCTGATGATGGTTTTATAGAAAAAACCGAAACCGGTTACTCATTAAAACAGACATAACGTGATCAAGACTGAACTTTAATCTAAATATAAAAGTGTTTTAAAAACAGGGTTGTACAAAATTAATTGTATGTTCTTTTTTGGCGTGGTACGAGCGGGAAACAGGTGGGAAAAGTTTGTGCGCAAGTTACAAATGATCGCTGAGATTTGGGAAAGCAGGGAAACTCTTTGCTGCTGGGGATCTCATCAAGGATTGCCTGGTCGACTCGGAGGCTTGTATTTGTCCACCAGACCCCACGGAAAAATTTGAAAAAATAGCTCTTTCGCCTCAAACTGTTGCTCACAGAGTAGAAGATATGGTCTCAGATATGGAGCAGCAATTGATGGAGAGAGCGCCAAACTTCATTTCACTTTCTGTCGCTCTTGACGAGTCCGCGGACGTTGCGGACATGTCTCAGCTCGTCAAATTCATTCGAGGTGTCGACGACAATCTGCGTGTCACCGAAGAATTTCTCGATCTTATACTATTAAAAGACACAACCACGGGTTTCGATATTTTCCTAGCCGTGGAAAACGTCTTAGAGTCAATGGGTTTAAAATGGGAACGCCTGACCAGTGTAACAACGGATGGGGCCCCTGTGCTACGAGGGATACGCACTGGATTCCAGGGTTACGTCAGGTCAAAAATGGCTGAAGTCGGCTGTTCCTTATTCGCGGAAGTCCATTTTCTGATATACCAGGAGGCACTTTGTGCGAAGATTGTCAACATAAAAAATGTTATGGACACAGTTCTTCGAACGGTTAATTATCTTCGATCGCATGGACTCACACATCTCCAATTTAAAGAATTTGTGGCTGATATCGAAGCGGAATACCCGGACATCCCCTACCACACCGAAGTAAGATTGCTGAGCAGAGGAAAAGTGCTTCATCGGTTTTTCTCCTTGAGGGCTGAAATAAATACCTTTTTGAAATGAAAGGACGTCCAGAAGAATTACTTTGTGATCCTTAGTGGGTGGCGAATTTGGCTTTTTTGAGTGTCCTTGCTGGTCATTTAAATACTTTGAACATTTCACTCCAAGGCGAAAATCACTCTGTTGCTGATTTAGTGCAGACAATTCAAGCATTTAAAAACAAACTTATTTTGTGGAGAAAACAGTTGCGCGAGAAGAATTGTGGACACTTTCCTGCACTAGACAGTGTTAAAGAAGATGTGGATTTTACAGATTATGTTCAATTCATTTGCGAATTACAAGAACAGTTTGAAAACAGATTTTTGGAGATAAGTGAGCTTCAACCGGCCTTACTTATATTTGTTCGCCCCTTTTCCCTTCGGGCAGAGGACGTTTCATAAGTGCTTCAACTGGAGCTGATTGACCTGCAGTGTCATATCCGCCTGAAGGACCTCTTTCTCATGTGTAAAACTTTGGATGACTTTTGCAGCTGTCTTCTACGAGAGAAATATCCTCTTTTGCACAAGCACGGGGCCTAAGTTCTCTCAATGTTTGGCTCCACGTATGTATGTGAGCACTTTTTCTCTCTTTTAAAGCTTGCTAAAACTAAGAACCGTTCATTACTTGGCGATAAAAATTTGACTAATTCTTTGAGGTTATCAGTTTCAGGGAATATTGTACCAAACATTGACAAAACCATTTCCTCGAAAAAGAAAAAGTGTAAAATGTTAATTGTCTTCTTTAACAATGTTGCCTGAAGAATTAAAGAGCTTTATAACCTTAATTCTATTTTTTAATAAGTTTTCAAACGTGGTCGGTTAAAATTATTACGTACAAAACAGCAAACTAAGGATCCGATTTCTAAACTCTGAAAATGGATACAAAGAGATGTAGCCCGAAGTATAAAAAAAAAAAAAAAATATTTACTTGTAACTGCTAACAGTAAGAATGAGACTCTATATCCCTTACACCAAGTTATTTCTAAAATAGAATATTTATGACTCTAGTTCATTTAAGAAACTGATATAATTTTCAGAATACACCTATTGTACATATGACGAGTGCGCATGTGCAGTACTAATAGAATGAACCTGTGGGTCAGAAAACGACTAAGATGTGTCTTCGATTCTTGTTTTGGATATTGTTGTCTAAAGCTGTGCGTAGTAATTCTGCCACACGAACACTAGTTGTTACCTAAACGGTAAATGGTATGCTTGTTTTACCGCTCATCGGCCTCTTTTACAGACGTGCGCTTCCTCTGTTATTTTGTTTGCGTGGACTCTGCGGGACAGTCCACCGCAGAGCAGTGGTGTGCTGTCTCACCCCGCAGCTGTCTCTCTCGCTCCTATGGCGACACCAGCGACACACGGTCGCGGACGGGGCGCTGAACTACACTGCCTCGCGCGCGCGGGGCGCGGGCGCGCCCGCCGGGCGCAATTCTTGGATGAACCTGCGGTAGAGAGACAGCATGAAGGTGGTTTATTGAACCCTCTGCCAGGCACTTTATTGTGAATAGCATAGTAATCACGTAGATGTAGATGTGTGTGTCTTTTTCTTCTAAAAAGCCCTCGAATTGCTGTTTCTGCTGTTTTATCAAGTCCTCAACTTGATTTACAGCTTCCTGCATTTTTTGTTTTGAGCTCGGTTTGCTGTACACTCATGGCATTGAAATTTTCAGTTAACTTACTTATCTGATTTGGAACATCCTTAACTGTGGTTCTCAAATTATAACTATCCCGGTTCATACAGTTTAGATATTCACACACCACGTCTATTACCTGACCCACTACCTCTCTTTTTAGTTGTGTCAGTTGTGTCGTTAGGTTATTGTGCATTTCAGTAAGGGTTTTTACATCACTGTCTAGTTTGTTCATTTGGTCTGTTACATTCCCTATCTGTGCTGTGACATTTTCTGTCTGTGTATTCATTTGGACTCTTACATTCCCTATCTGTGCTGTAACATTTTCTATCTGCGTTGTGGCATTTTCGGCCTTTGCAGTCATTTGGGCTGTTACATTCCCTGTCTGTGCTGTGAAATTTTCTATCGGTGTATTCATTTGGACTGTTACATTTTCTATCTGTGTTGTGACATTTTCTGCCTGTGCATTCATTTGGGCTGTTACATTCCCTATCTGTGTTCTTATTATTCTTAACATTTTCATAATGCCTCGCTCTGCTGGACCTGGTACATCTGCGGACTCCGGAACAGTTTCTAGAGTTGACATATTTTCGTCTGTCGCTTGCGACTGAGTACCACTAGTCGCTGCGATTGCAGTATCTGTATCTGCAATGTTTTCTATCTCTGTGTCAGGTATAGGTTGAGCAACTGATTCCTCATCTGACGAATTATCCATCGTTTTGGTTTGTGATCTTAATTTCACCATAGCTGTATGTAATCGTAAACCAGCGTGCAGCCGAACTTCACTACTACTGCGGCTCGTAGTACACGTAAACAAATCACAGATGAGGTCGCGCTCTTTCGCGTAATTCAATGTAGTAAAATATGTCTCTCGTAAAACAGGAGACTGATAAATGACTTTTACGCGCGCAATCAATGAAAATGATCCACCATCTTGTGACGCATTCACGTATATTTTACTAACATCAATCTACAAATCATCTAAAAAAATTGAATTTTTGAAAAAAATGCGTGCTACGCTGTGGGTGTCGGAAAAATAGTATTCAGTCCCACATTTACGGTCAACCTAAAAGCGTAGTAGTGCTGTTGCTCCTACCTTACGTATTTTCTTTTGCCGGTCGTTTTCTTAGTAATCGGTTACAAATTTGATGTTCCAGAAGTTTCTCCTTTTTTCAAAATTTTTATTTTATGGATGTATGTGTATTTGATTGGCTGATTTCATTAGTAAATTTGGTGATCTTATACGCAGTTAGCGTAACATGTAACAGAAACAATAATGGATGGGAAAAATTACTTAAATATTTCCACTTAAAATTTGTACCAAATTTTTCTGAAAATTAACAAACGTCATGGCACTCGGCCACCATTTGTAACGCGTCCTCTTATATTATTATGTTTTGCTAATGTTATTGTTAGTCGGTCGTCGAATTTTTGAGATAAAAGTTATTGTGGATGTCGTGTAATAAATATTTCGCGTGAAGCGCTGTTGCGACACAGGCAAAGATCAATTGTGGAAACTAAGCCACTGAATATTACAAATAATGTTATTAAAGAACACAGCCGACTGACTACATCAAAGAAGAGGGCACGTACATTCGCGAATGAGAAGTAAAAAAAGCGTTAATACTGAGTAGGAAATGAGTCTTAAATATAGTTAAGCTTGTACACACTCAAATGTATGCGAACATACGAATGGGATGGAGGCACGTACATTTTGAGTGCAATCATCCCCCGTGGTCTGGATAAAAAGAATGACAGTGAAATGCCTTTATTCATCTTAGAATGTAAATGCGTGGACTTCGAAATTAAATGAAAAGAAAGACAGCAGGTTCTGAATGCCGCGGCAAATATACTGAAACTGACGGTAGTGGCCACGAAAGGAAAAAGATGAATACATTCACGTACCTCTATTGTTGAGCGGCGTCGCCGTGAAGATCGTCGCCATAATAGTAATAATTTTCAAGAATTTCAGGAGTTGGGACCCATGGTACCACAAAAGACGCAATCGCTCTGCTTCAAAATCACTTTCATTATACAACCCAATTTTATCAGTAAGAAATGGCACAACACGTCTTAACACTAGCACAGGATAACAGCGAAAGGTAACTTATTCTAAAACTAATAAACGAAGGGCGTAAAGCTTCTTTTGTTCAGCAACTGCTTTACGCATTAATATCTGGTAGTTGGACTAGTGTCTATATGTTCATAAAAATATTATATAATTGCTTTACACAGGTTATCTTCCTGATCTTCACGCAAATGTATGTTGACAGCAGTGGAAACATTCTGAAGCTGGTCTCAAATGTCAGTTCTTTAAATTTGGATAGTAGTGCCTTGTGGAATGATCATCATCTTCCTCAAAGGGTTTCACCATTTGAGTTCATGAAGCATCTCCATAATATCTGCATGCTGATCAAATCTACCAGTAACAAATCGAGCAGCCTGTTTCTGAACTGCTCCGATGACTTATTTTAACCTGACCTGATAGGGATTCCAAAAATTGAACAATACTCAAGAATGGGTCACTCTAGCATTCTATATGTCATTTACTTAATGGATGAGCTACCCTGTCCCAAAATAAAGCCAATAAAATGAAGTTAAGCATTCACCTTCCCTACTATCAACCTAACACGATCATTCTGTTTCCTATCATTTTGCAGTGTCATGCCTAGACATTTAATCTAAGTGACTGTGTCAAGCTGGACCCTACTAATGCTTTATTTGAATATTGTGGGACTGTTTCCCCAACTCATCTGCATTTAACCTACATTTTTCTACAGTTAGAACAAGCTGTCATTAATCACAACTAGAAATTCTGTCTAAGTCATCTTATAGATTCCTACAGTTACTCAACGATGACACTTTCATGTACACTACAACATCATCAGGAAACAGCCATAAATTGCTTCTCACCCTGTATGTCAGGTCATTTATGTATATAGGGAACCTTTGTTGGGCACTTTAGAAACGTCTCTGTACAGACACATCCATCTAGCAATCTCCAACTGCTGGCCAGACAGGCATGCCGTAGATTTTGTACGTGGCCAGCAGGAACTAGTGTGGAGTGGGTTACTTGTCCCATATGTGAGTAAATATCAGTGAATGAGTATCTCTGTATTGGGAAATTTTCAAAGTGCTCAACAAAGGTACTCAAGTGGCACCAAGGGAGTTACCAAACTGTGAGTCTTAGAGGGCTCTTTGCTGTTTCTCTCAAAAGCATGTCAAAGTCACATCCCTCCAGACACACAACACAGGAGGACACAAAAGTGGAGGAATGATAAAGCTTAGACACCCTTTTCTGCTTTGGATGATGTTCAAATTTTTCCAAATGGTTTTGAATTGTCCCTAGTGGTTCCACTCTATATACCAAAGCAAAACATGCAGTCATGTTACATTCCAAAGGGGTGAGATAATGTTCAATGTGGTTGCAGCCTTGTAATGTCCTTGGAAAAGTGTTGAATCATCTGGGGGTTGCCATTAGTGGCAATATGTGTCAAGAACTACATCATGTTTTCCATCATACTGCAAACTGTGATTTTTGAGCATGAAGTGTGTGAAAATGGATGCCTCTAGGGAAGGGGTGGTGTAATTAGCATCCTTTATGCCAGTTCCCATGGTCTTTTTGTATCTGTTTTGAGTGACAGTCTGTTCAAAATGTTTTTCTCATCCACCAACAAGAAACCCACATGACTTCAACACTAGGCATCGTGGTTCTGACTTCCATCACAGAGGCATCAAATGAAGAGGTGAAATGCGTGTTGGAGTGGAAAGAGGGGGGGGGGGGGGGGGAGACTGTGTAATGACCTTCCCATTATGTGACACATCAGCAGTGACATTGTTCAGAATTGGGATGAAATTTGGTGTCAATCTAATATCATTAACCCTCCTTACACTTCACACAAACTTCTGAGCTCTAGCCTTTTATTTGCATGTGTTAACATCTTGCTGTTTCAAATATCACTGAGCACAAGAGTTACGTCACAGGATATCATACTTTTGCACTATCACAGTGGTAAGTTGTAGGCAGCTCTGAGCCAAATTTCAAACTTCTGTGTCACAACGGGAGAAAAGTATGGGTGCTTCAAAAAAATGATTCTTTAACTGTGTTGCACAGTGTATGTGTATTACGGGTTTGAATAGTCTTTTGTTACGTACTGCTAGATGGCAATGAGGAGATACATATAAAAGTGGCCTCCTTTATTTACTTGTGGGGATATTGTGAAAGAGATTTTAAATAGAGGTAACTGGGAAAAAGTTGCTCTTTTTAGAGATTACTCAGTTGTTTAACACACTTCAATTTGTTGAACAGTGGTAATGTAGTATTTGAACAATCTAAAAATTTTCAGTCTGTAGTAAAACAGTTTCAAAGAGAATTGCTTACAGGTAAAGACTGGCTGACTACTACTAAATGGAATGTGTATTTTACTGCTGAATAACTGTCATCATAGGGACAAGTAAAGATGTAATGAGAGTTTCAATGAGAAATTGAATGAAGTTTGGGAAAGAGGTATAAATGGTACCTCAATAAATTATCATATGTTATCTTTCTTTCTACTATATATTGCAAAAAGAAGCAGAAAGTAAAGGATAGTAAATGTACTTCCAAAAATTTTGTAGAATAGTTTATTAATTGTGTATTATTTTTCCTCCTATTCATTTTTAGGATTTACAGTAAGGACCAGATACTCAATTTGGGAATTTTTGATTTATGCAATGGGTATAGTATTTAATGGTACAACAGAACTTGGCGAACCTTCAGCTGGAAAGATAAGTGGACAATCCTGAGTACGAAGTTGAGTACGAAGACAGCAACACCAAGAAGGGTAGCAAATAACAACATTTTATTTATTGTGCATATACAATAGTTAAATTTGTAGTGATTTGGGAGCATATAGGGTGCAAAGAGAAGCACACAGAATTGCCACATCTAGCAGCAGGAATGGTTCTAACTTGTCTGTGCAATGAGCCGGACTGAGCTCATATGAAAGATACAAGTATGTCATTTCATACTGCTTCAACTCAGTGTGAGTTCACCAATAACAGTGGCTGATGAATCATGGTATGCCAATCTCTTTGCAACATATGAACAGATGTTTTCATTCCACTAGTCTCATGCATAAGTCCATCATCGTGGTGTGCACAATACCAGGACTCATCTGAAAAGACAACTTGTTATCACTTCTGTATTCAGTATTTACATTTTGATGCATTGCTGTCAGCACATCTCTCTCTGCTGCCATGTCAAAGAAGAACTGCAACAACACTGACCATGCTGACGAATATGGGCAAATATTAACCATAAAATATACCATACAATTAGGTAAAGATCATAGAAGAAAAGCATTATACCACATGAAATGCACCTGTACATTAGTAACACGTGTGTAACAGTAGATAACACTACAGTTGGGTCTAATGAACATCTCGATACAATACATGTCCTTGCAATATTTGTCAGTATTTACAAAATATATTTTCTCTGTGTGTGATTGCAGACCATGGATACCAATATTTGAAATTTCATTCATTATTTTACATTATTTCTCTTATATTTTGAAAGTCCTTTTCTATAAATTTTGCCTATTATCTGAAGGAATTAACTATCTCATGTGATCCATCTTGCTGTCTATGCCAAGTGTCAGCAGCTACATTTATTCTCAGCAAACACAAGTTATTAAAAAGCTATTACAGAAACTGTATTTAAAAATTACCTAATTAATTATGTTTTACAAAATATGCTCAAAAGTTAGATATTATTTTTCACATTAATGTTGTATTGGTTAAACTGTACTGATATTAATGAAAGTCTGACACTTGTTGAAGTTTGATACCATTGTATTGCTTTTGTGTACCTGAAGTTGGTATGTAGAGGAGTTGTAAGGAAGTATGGTTTGAGTGTTAATAGTGGTTTGAGTTCTAATGGTGGAAGGATGTGGGGAAGCAAGATTGCAACATGTCTCCATTGCATCCATTTAAATGCATTCAGAAAGTTATGTTGTTGTACAGAAAGTATCAGCAGTCAAGATGTGTTTTGTCAATTGTGTGAAATACATGTAATTGGTACTTCGAAAAATGTTTCATTCAGGAATATTTCAAGTTCACCTGTTTACATTATCTCAGAACTAAACAGTACTTCATTGCTGACCTAATTGTTTGATGAATTGATTACACCAAAACATTGATTCCAGGGATTCTTAAATGTGACAAACTGTGGTGGGAACATACCCCATTTTACTACAGGACAATGAACAATAACAATTAAGACAACATCAGTATAGTTAAGATGAAACGATCTGCAACCTATGTCATACAAAGTAAACAAATCATTTCTAGGTCTATTTCTTTTGACAGAAATGTAGTTAAGTAAATCCAGATTGTGACAGTTAATGATCTTTTTCTTTAATTGGACTGTGGGACTGTATTGTTTAGACACAGAATCATAAACAGAGGCTCAGTCACAGAGGTTAGAGAGAAATTACAGGAAGGATGCTAAGCAGGAATATATAAAGCATACAGCCAGATGAAAAATTTAATTCATTGTTAAACATATTTCTACACCACTTCAAACCCTATTTTCCCTAAAACAAACAAGGGTAAACCTGAATGGAAATAAGGACAGTACATCAATAACTTCTGGGATTAAAGTATTTTCTGCTAGTAAGAGAGAACTCTGGCTAATGCAGAGGAGAAACTGTAGTCAAAAGTAGAAAGTCCATTATCACAAGGATTGCAAAATCCTATAGCTGTTATTAAAATGCAACACACAAGACAATCTGAAGAATAAGGCAAAAACAATTTGAAAGATCACTATACAAGAAAAAATCAAACATAATGGCCCAAATGAAGTAGAGACCCCATAAAATAGCTTTGGCAGAAGGGGTAATACATTAAAACCATTGACCACTAAATTCAGTTATTACTTTTGTACAGTGGCAGTAATTGTTACATTGATTAATAAACGATCATATAAAAATGCATTAGATTTACTTGTACAGATACCGAATCCACTATGACGAGATATTAGTTTAAAAAATACAGCTCCTAAGGACATAACAAAATTCAACAGGTTACTAAAAAGTAATAAGTATGTTGGCTGTGACAGTTTTTCCAATGGCCCTGCCACAATGGTAACACTGGCTTGTGTCAGGTCACCAAAGTTAAGCACTGTCTGGCAAGGCTAGCACTTGGATGGGTGATAGTCCAGGTCAGCTGATGCTGTTGGCAAGCAGGGTGCACTCAGCCCTTGTGAGGGCAATTGAGAAGCTACTCAATTGAGAAGTAGCAGCTCCAGTCATGAAAGCTGACATTGGCTGGGAGAGTAGTGTGCTGCCCACATGCCTTCCAAATCTGCATCCAATGACACCTACTGGCTCAGGATGGTATGGTGTTCAGTCAGTAATATTGGGCCTTCTGAGATCTGCTTTCATGGAGTTCACTTTAGTTTTACGATAGTTTTGGTAACACAGTATTAGATTCTTGTGCTGATATGATGTGACTACCTTTAAGCTAAGGTATATTTCTAGGTAGACTCAAATATTCTGCAGTAACATCCATCTATGAAACTGGAGGTAATAAGCAAAACATATCTGATTAGAGAAGTATTTCAATCTTCTCAGAATTCTCAGAAGTGTATGAAAAAGTGTCTTATGATAGCGATTGTTTAACTGAGCAAAATTTGTTAGTTGCCTCTCAGCTTGGCCTCCACAGAGAAAGCAATCAAAAGACTTCATAAATGAAATCCCGACACAGATTAACAAGAAAAATTATCCCATTGGTATATTTCATACCCTTGCCACTTCTTTCGATTGTGGGATCACAAAATTCTACTTGGTAAACTAAATGTTGTATCACATTTCAGTACCACCCCATGGGTATCTTTAAGTTGGCAGTGGAGTTGCAAGTTTCTGTCAAATGCTGATAGTGGTTGTGTGAGATCTAGTGGACCCAATGGTGTGGGCCTGTTAAGCCACACCTGCAGTAGCAGTGGGCAATGGGCACCCTCTGCCAGCACAAAATAGGATGGCTTGCTCACACAGACAACCCAGTCACATTTGGAGGCTCTTCACCATGTGATGCTAGTTGTGGTTCCAGCTCCATCATTCAGGCTTTAGTACAGAGAGCCTCATTGCTGTTACTACTGTAATAGCTGGGCTTATTTTTTGCTGCATTATTTGTAATGAGTCTTTGTATACTTGGAGAAATACAAGTTAATTAAATCTTATGTTTAGTATGTTGCCTAGTTTGCTAATCACTTCTACTCCTGTCAAGCTTTCCTACGATGACAGTTGCCACACCACTCTGTAGTCCACCTCTCCTTACCATTGTGTACAAAGTCACACACGACATACATGGTGGCAAGTGGTAGTACATATGTGTGACTGTCTTCAAATTGACTTCTTCCTGTTCTGTCATCTTTCTGATTGGTCTTTGCTGTTTTTGATTGTCTTCTGGGTCCTCAGTGTTTGCCTTGTTTTTGCTCTTTATCTTCTAGAATCCACAGTTGCTGCTTTTGTACCCCTTTTTGCTTTTCTGTGCTTATTTGTCTTGTTATTTTGCACATCACTTAGTGGAATATGCCTACTCCACTGCAGTCACCTGCTGTGCTACCTGCAGTTGATGAAACTCAGTTTTCTCAGTTTCAGAGTCAACAAGACCCAACAGCAGTTCCACCAACTGCATCACTTGCATAAGTGCCGCAGTTTCATGAGTTTGATAAGATGAAGAAGACTGGACTGAGTACCTTGCACAGTTCAATGTGCACATCTCAGCATGTCAAATAGAAGGTACTGGTAAACAACTTATTTCTTGGCTACAGCAGGAATGATTATACTGCCAGTGTGTGAAGTTGTTTCCCACATCCTGCCCTGAACTAGGTACTTACAAAGTAATATGAGGACAGAGTACAAGTCACCTCCTGCCTGTTACAAACCCTTTAGTTTATGTAAGCAAGGACAGTCATTCTGTCAGTGGGTGATTGAACTGCAAGGACTTACTAGACAGTGTAGATTCAAATGTGACTATGGTGAATATGACAGTGATGCCATGATTTATGTTGCCATTATGCACAATGTAACTGAATCTCGAATTTGGAAACTGATTTTTAAATACCTGGACCTATCCTCGCAACAAGTTTTACAGATTTTGGACTATCAAGATTCCTGTGAAAGCCCATCAGACAGTTTTGAGGTAGTGCCTGTTTGTTCAATAGGCAGACATGGTAAACAGGCCTTACAGTCACCGAGCGAGGTGGCGCAGTGGTTAGACACTGGACTCGCATTCGGGAGGACGACGGTTCAATCCCGCGTCCGGCCATCCTGATTTAGGTCTTCCGTGATTTCCCTAAATCGCTCCAGGCAAATGCCGGGATGGTTCCTTTCAAAGGGCATGGCTGACTTCCTTCCCTGTCCTTCCCTAATCCGATGAGACCGATGACCTCGCTGTCTGGTCTCCTACCCCGAAACAACCAACCAACCAACCTTACAGTCAACTCACAATCAGTGGCTGCAAGCACAACACACACATAAAAATGTGATGCATCTGACACAAAATGTGAAGTCACACCCTCACTGTAATATGGCCCATGGCACATGATCCCTGATTTTGCCCCTCACATGAAGTGACTTGCTTTTTTTGCAGCAAACAGAGCCATCTTCAGTCTGTGTGCTTACAGAAATGTAGGACATCCCCTTCTGCTACTCCCTTATGCAAGTGTAAGTAGTCTGTTTTCAAAGCCCCATAGTGTCATGAGTGTGAAACAACAGTGCAGTGGCCATTCAGGACAGGCTTCCTACTCATCTGCAGTACTACATGAGGACAAAAAACTTTTGTGTGGACAATTAATTCTCTTGTAACTTGATACTGGTGCTTCAGTGCCTTTGCCTAACCATAAACATTGCAGTTTTCCTGGAAAACATCAGTTGTGCACATTGCATGTAACAGATAGGGCATTCCTGTCTTAGGCACTTGTAGCCTTCCTGAAACTTTCCAAAATTTGATGAAGAAAATAACATTTACAGTGCTACCATTTTTTGTCTAGACTCTATTGATTAGTTTGGGTTAAGCATTCAGAACAATGTACTTTCTATTTCTTCATTTCATCCTTGGGACAGTGTTTCTAAGTGACATGCAGAATTCCAGGATTTGTTTTCTGAGGGTTTACGCACAGCTAATAATTTTATTGCCCATGTCACAATGAAGGATGATGCACAGCCACATTTTGTTACAGTCAGTCCTGTTTCTCACACTCTTTGAGGACATATGACTCAGGAACTTACTGTTTTGCCAGACAGTGGGGTCATGACACCCATTACTGCCAGTCAGTGGGTGTCCCCTCTTGTTATTCTAAAGAAACCATTTGGTAGACTCTGTTTTTGTGCCAATTTTAATGGAACTGTGGATTCTCAAACTGTCATTGACAGTTATCTCTTTTTGCACTTGAAAGAACTGATGGATAAATTGGGTGCCAGTTGCTACTTTTCCAAAGTTGATTTGCATGACACTTTACTTGCAGATCCCTCTGGATGAGCAGTTGCAAGAGGTCTTTGTCATTAATACTCACCTAAGTCTCTTCAGATTTTTGAGACTGCTGTTTGGCAGTGTTTCTGCACCCACCATACTTCAGTGCTTTCTAGAGCAACTGCTTGCAAAAGTTCCTTTTTACTCAAATTATGTAGATGACAATCAGGTCAGACTTCTGAAGGACACATTAGGAATCTTTGCACTCAGTTTCAAGTGTTGTCTGCAACTGGTCTCAGATGTAACAGATACAAATGTGTGGTTTTTCTTCAGACTTACCCAAGGTGTTCACCCATTGCAATCACATTTGCTTGCTATTCATGACCTTCCATCCCCATGCAATGTGCGGGTATTGCAGTCTTTGTTAGCGAATCTCACATATTACATCCAATTTATTCCTAACACTGCTCAAATTGTGACTCCCTTGCATCACCTGTTCAGGAAGAATGTTCCTTTTGTTTGGTTGCAAGAGTGTCAATCTACTTCCCAGAAGTTGAAAGATGCTTTGCTTAGCAATCGATACCTTGTTTATTTTGCTCAAGCTAATCCTGTCTTCTTGGCTATGGATGCATCCTCTCAGGGCATAAATTTGGTGCTGCTGACAGGCCAAGTGCTATTGCTTTGAAATTGTTGAACAAAACTCAATGAAATTATTTGCAAAGTGAAAAGACAGCTCTCACCATTGTCTCTAGTGTCACTAAGTTTCACCAGTATCTTTTTGGTAGAAAATTTGACTTGGTGACATACCATAACCCTCTACAATGTTTGTTTAGCCCTTCTCAGTCAGTGCCAACTCACCCAACACAGAAGCTGCAATATGAGATTGTGTATCAGACTACTAAGCATGCCAATGCAGATGCTCTTTCTTGCCTCCCTGTTGGCCAAGATTCACATTTGATGAGTCCTCTGATTCTTGTTGCTACATTTATGCTCAAGACACAGATGCTTTGCATAGCTTTCTGCTTAATCATTAAAAAATCACGTAGGCCACAGCAGCAGATCCAGGTTTGCAGATTTTGTTGCACTGCATCTGCACTGGTTGGCCGCATTCAGTCGGACAAATTTGTAGCTCTGTGGTTCGCTGACATTTTGCCCATCAGAATGTCCTTACAATTCACCAAGGTGCCATTTTGCTTAACACTGGTAAGACCAGTCATATGTTGTGGTTCCTCAGCCTCTTCAGCCTGACATGCTTTGTTAGCTACACCAAGGTCACTGTGGCATCATACTTCCAGGCAGTTGGTGTGATGTCATTGCACTTGGCACAGACTGGATGTGTAAACTGAACAATTGACTTCTGAGTGCCAAGCTTGTGCTGAACATCAGTCAACCCCACCTCAGCAGTTCTTTGCATGGCCCAGACCTCAAGCATCTTTGCAATTTTTGCACTTGGACTTCATGGATCCTTACTGGAACACATTTTGGCTCATCATCATTGATGCTTTCAGCAAATTTCCCTGTATGGTTCCATACACTCTACTAGGGCTTGCTTCACAATCCAGGCCTTGTCATCAATCTGTTGCCTTGAGGGATTGCCTGAAGTGATAGTGACTGACAATGGACCTCAATTTGTTGTTGCCAAGTTTCAACAGTTTTGCAACACCACCGGCATCACCCACATCATGAGTGCACCATTCTACCCACTATCCAATGGCAAAGCTGAATGCTTTGTACAGAAATTTAAAAAACAGATGGATACATGGTATCAAGCTCCTTTGCTGTTCTTGTCTTCCTACTACACTCAGCCACATGACAGACCATCGCTAGCAGAGTTGTGGCATAGACAGTTAATAACAACAAATGTGGGTGTTACCAGCACAACAGCTCCCTCTTCCCTGCAGAAAACTGTTCCTGTAATACTGGTATGTCAAAAGAAATAAAACTCAGTCCCAACAGTGGCAGCACCACAACCAATCATGTAATTAAAAATAAGCTCAAAATTTTTCACCAAAATATTCAAAGCCTGCTCTGTAAGTTAGACCAATTTACTGTAAATATTGATGAACCAACAGATGCAAATTGTGCTCATATTCTCTGTCTGACAGAACACCATGTCACTTTTGGCATCGAAATGCTCAATATACCAAGCTATGTTTTAGCTACATCATTTTGTAGAAAGCATACGTGCGAAGGTGGGGTGGTTATTTATGTGAAAAACAGCCTGCCCTTTAATACAATAGATGTAGAGAAAGACTTTGAGGCATGTGTCACAGAAATAGTAGAAGCTAACAAGAAACTGGTAATCGTAGCATTATACAGGGCTCCATCTGGTAATTTTAAAGTATTCATGAAACAATTAGATTCTGTGCTATTGTATCTCACAAGAAAAATAGGGACATTATAGTGACTGGAGATTTTAATATAGATTTCCTAGAAAGCTCATCTTCTAAGAGAGAGTTTGCAAATTTAATGCATACCTACAACCTTGTCTCCACTGTCAGTTTTCCCACATGAACTACTGCCACTTCCAGCATTCTAATAGATAATATCTTTGTAGATATGAGTAAAACTAATCACATCAAAGTTGAAAAAGTCATAAATGGTCTCTCTGATCATGATGGGCAAATACTCACAATTGACAACTTTAATACAAATCAGAACAAAGCTAGTGCACAGTGGAAAACCGTTAGAAACATGAATGAGGAAAATATCCAAAAATTCAAATTATGCATTTGGGAGACTGACTGGAGGTATGTTTATCTTGCAAATGATGTTAATAGAAAATATAATTTATTTACTGATGAATTATCAGGTGTATTTGAAAATGTCTTTCCAAAAAAGTTCTGTAGACTACAGAACAGGCAATCAAGCAAAAAACCATGGCTCACCAAGGGCATAAAAATATCATGCCAGAGAAGAAGAGAACTGTATATAATATCCAGACAATCCAATAATCCCCTCCAGATGAAATATTATAGGACATACTGCAAAATCTTAACTAAAATCATTAAAAAAATCTAAAAGTATGTGCATACAATCTGAAATTAACTGTTCAAACAATAAAATCAGAACGATTTGGAATGTAATAAAGAGGGAAACAGGTACTGCACCATCTGACAGTGAAAAAACTGCTGTCCTAACAATTAACAATTTGGAAATAACTGATGGTAAACAGATAGCAGACACATTTAACAACCACTTTCTAAGTGTCACCTCTCAAATAGGTTGCTATGGTGACCTAAGGGAAGCTGCAAGTATTCTGAAACTTAACCTCCCACAATGTTTTAATCATATAAATGTAACACCCATAACTGTTAATGAAATAAAAAAAATAATTAACTCATTGAAAAGTAAAGGATCTTCAGGTATAGATAACATCTCTAATAAACTGTTGAAAGCCTGCAGTAATGATGTAAGTGTAGTACTTGCTCACATTTGCAACACGTCTCTTTATGAGGGAGTTGTTCCAGAGAGAATGAAATATGCCATTGTGAGACCTCTTTTCAAGTCTGGTGATGCTACAGATGTCAAAAATTATCGTCCTGTCTCCCTCTTAACAACATTTTTAAAGGTTCTTGAAAAGGCAGTGTATAACAGGATTGTGGCACATCTTGATAAACTTAATATTATTAACCACAGACAGTTTGGTTTTCAAAAAGGGGTTTCCACAGAGCGTGCCATATATTCACCCACAAATGATGTCTCGGAGTCTATTAATAGTAAGAAGTCACCAGTTGGTGTCTTCTGTGATATTTCCAAGGCCTTTGATTGTGTAAACCACAAGATACTCTTGGAGAAGGCCTATCATTATGGAATCAAAGGGCCTATAGGTAACAGGCTAAAATCATATCTTGAAGACAGGAAACAAAAGGTGGTTCTAAATGGCTGCAACATAGGATCTTCTAATCTAGTGGATTCTGAATGGGGCAAAATTCAGTATGGAGTTCCCCAGGGATCTGTCCTTGGACCCTTGCTGTTTTTAATATATGTTAATGATTTACCCCTGTCCATTAGTAAAACTTGTGAATTCACAATGTTTGCTGATGATACAAGCATTGTCGTAGATGGTAAGTCTACTACTGATCTGGAGACTGATGTTAATGATATACTCAGAGAAGTTACAGCTCAGTTTTCAATTAATTCTCTTTCAGTTAGTATTAAAAAAACTAATTTTATACAGTTCCACACAAAAAATAAAACTCTAGAAAATATAGTAATTGCTCATGGCAACCAGGAACTAGAACAGGTGCAAACCACTAAATTCCTGGGGGTTCACATTGACAGTAGGCTCAACTGGGAACAGCATGTGTCCCTTACTCTAAAAAGGCTTTCATCAGCAACTTTTGCTGTGAGAATCATTACTCATTTTGAGGACATCAACATTTTGAAATCAGCTTACTTTGGGTATTTTCACTCATTAATGAGTTACGGCATAATATTCTGGGGTAATTCACCAGCCTCAAAAAAAATCTTAACTGCTCAGAAGAGAGCAGTCAGAATCATGTGTGGGATTCCTCCACGAATCTCATGTAGAAAACTTTTTACACAGTTAGGTATTCTGACCACAACATTTCAGTTCATATACTCTCTGATGAATGTAGTTAATAAAGACTATGCTTAGTATGAAACAAATTGTTCATACCATAACTACAATACTAGAGGTAAAGATGATCTACATGTTGAACTAAAAAACTTAAAACTTGTACAGAAGGGAGTAAAGTATGCTGCTATAAAGACTTTTAATGCATTGCCTAATTATATTAAATGTACAAGAGAAAATGAAACGCTGTTCAAAGGTATGTTAAAAAAATACCTGCTTGACCATCCACTGTACTCGTTAGATGAATTCTTTTCCAGAAGTAATGTCCTCCCTTAATAATAGGTGTATTTAGTCTCTTAGTTATTAGATGGACGATACAATATTATGTTAATGTTATAGTGTTAATGTTATAGTTATAATGTTATATTAAGAATAGCTATACTAGTTAAATGACAGCTTGTAAATGAGAAAAAGTGATACTTATTAATATCTATATCATTGTATTATATTACTATTCTGTAGCATTAATTCTGTGTCACTAAATAAATTAAATATGACATGCTCTGTAAAGTAAGTGTTTGTGATGGAGTTTGGGGCACACATGGTGTTCTTTCAGTGGAGTTCTCCCCAAACAGGACCAGCACCAGAAGTATATACCACACTGTTGTCAAACTGTGTCATTCTCTTCATGACACACAAACAAACAGCAAGGCTAAAATTTTTTGAGTACTTCAGCACAGTGTGTTGCTCTATGCTGGAGATTTTGTTTGTACCAGTATCAAATAGTTTGTGCCACAGGTGCTGTAGCACTCATCATTCAGCCTTTTATCTTGTGCCATTGAATTTCCACCTGCTTAGCTGATTGGTAACATGCTTGCTGGGTTCGATTTCCAGCCAGGTTGGAGATTTTCTCAACTTGTGGATTGGGTATTTCATCCTCATCACTGGTGTGCAAGTCACCCAGTCTGGCATCGACCGAAATAAGATTTGCACTTGACAACTGGACTTCCCCGGATGGGGTCTCCCGGCCAACAATTCCACACGCTCATTTCATTTCTTCTGTATGGCAAGAGAGCTTTGGGCAGGTGTCACTTTCATGATATTATGATCACATTAATTGTCTGCAGGTAAAATAAAGAAAAAAAAAAGGAGGGGCCATGCTATACTATGAGACTTAGTGCACACATGGAAAAATAGCAAGAGTGTCAGCTTATATTGTCTCACACATTAAATATCTTGTAAAATAACTTGTTCATGTCAATATTTGATCCACCATAATAAACAAAAACCATGTTAAGTTACTGTTTTTACCTTTTTGCTTTTAATTTTTTGGTTATTTAAGTAAAAGAGATTAGCTGTTATTATAAAGCTTACATTTCTTGTCCCGTAAGGATGGACCTCTGGGATGTTTGCGAAATTTCTACCATTTACTATTCTTTTAATAAAGCTGAATGTTGTTTTCACTTTATTACTTGAGTTTTATGTGTATATAAAATGTTTTCTTTCTTGTCACAGCAAAGATTAAAATATTTGCAATTAGTGTGCAGTTTAGTTTCAGTCCTTAACTGCTTCTGTGCATTATTTCATGATTTTTTCTATTTTATTATGTGAAACACTTATTTCTGAATTTATTCAAGCTTGATTTTAGTCCCTCTTGTGTACATAAAAAAAACACATTATTCTTTTATTGTATTATTCAGCCAATTTCAACTTCATAATAAATCATTGTCAGATGATTTGAACATGATACAAAGTGAGCACCTTTCCTGGCCATTAAAATGACAAGTCACCATGTAACAGATTTGTATCATCAGCTCATGACTTACTACAAAATGAAGCCAGTCATGATACTATTTGTGTGACATGAGGATGAAATATACAGTAAAAGAATTTTGTTACTAGATAGTCACTGTGTTCCCCTTAAGGACATTAATATGCCTAGCCCATGGAAATGACCTATTAGATTCTGTAGAATCATATTTTAAAAACATTATGTCTCATGTACTATGTACACTAAGAAAACCTCTTCCCATGTTATGATGAAGACTGTTTCTAAATAATGATTTTACACTTACTAAATACACTACTGGCCATTAAAATTGCTACACCAAGAAGAAAGGCAGATGATAAATGGGTATTCATTGGACAAATATACTAGAACTGACATGTGATTACATTTTCATGCAGTTTGGGTGCATAGATCCTGAGAAATCAGTACCCAGAACAACCACCTCTGGCCATAATAACGGCCTTGATATGCCTGGGCATTGAGTCAAACAGAGACTGGATGGCATGTACAGCTACAGCTGCCCATGCAGCTTCAACACGATACCACAGTTCATCAAGAGTAGTGACTGGCGTATTGTGACGAGCCAGTTGCTTGGCCACCATTGACCAGACGTTTTCAATTGGTGAGAGATCTGGAGAATGTGCTGGCCAGGGCAGCAGTCGAACGTTTTCTTTATCTAGAAAGGCCCGTACAGGACCTGTAACATGCAGTCGTGCATTATCCTGCTGAAATGTAGGGATTCGCAGGGATTGAATGAAGGGTAGAGTCATGGGTCGCAACACATCTGAAATGTAACGTCCACTGTTCAGATTGCCGTCACTGTGAACAAGAGGTGACCGAGACGTGTAACCAATGGCATCCCATACCATCATGTCGGGTGATACGCCAGTATGGCAATGAGGAATACCTGCTTCCAATGTGCATTCACAGCGATGTTGCCAAACACGGATGCGACCATCATGATGCTGTAAACAGAACCTGAATCCATCCGAAAAAATGATGTTTTGCCATTCATGCACCCTGGTTCATCATTGAGTACACCATCGCAGGCACTCCCGTCAGTGATGCAGTGTCAAGGGTAACCGCAGCCATGGTCTCCAAGCTGATAGTCCATGCTGCTACAAATGTCGTTGAACTGTTCGTGCAGATGATTGTTGTCTTGCAAACGCCACTATCTGTTGACTCAGGGATCGAGACATGGCTGCACGATCCGTTACAGCCATATGGATTAGATGCCTGTCATCTCAACTACTAGTGATATGAGGCCGTTGGGATCCAGCACGGTGTCCCGTATTACCCTCCTGAACCCACAGAGTCCATATTTTGCTAACAGTCATTGGATCTCGACCAACGTGAGCAGCAATGTCGCAATACGATAAACCGCAATCATGATAGGCTACAATCCGACCTTTATCAAAGTCGGAAACATGATGGTATGCAGATCTCCTCCTTACACGAGGCATCACAACAACGTTTCACCAGGCAACGCCGGTCAACTGCTGTTTGTGTATGAGAAATCGGTTAGAAACTTTCCTCATGTCACATTGTAGGTGTCGCCACTGGCTCTGAAAAGCTAATAATTTGCATATCACAGCATCTTCTTCCTGTCGGTTAAATTTTGCATCTGCACATCATCTTCGTAATGTAGCAGTTTTAATGGCCAGTAGTGTATTTTGTTAACACTTCAGTTGCTGCAGATTTAATATCAATAAGCGCACTCTATGCTCCACATCAGAAAAATGTAGGATTAGAGATGAGTTTACCGACATTTAATCTAGCTATTAAGCTTACTGGTGGGGAGCTATCAGGTTGATGTCGATGTACAAACTTCTTGACTTTTGTATAATGAGATTGTATGTAGCAGGGCTTATTCAAGTTGATAAATATTAACTAATTTCTTGAATCAACAGCAAAGATATTGACATAAATTGCCAAAGTGATACAAAATTAGAAGCAAGCAAACTGGACCCTCGTATTTTTTTAACTGTGACATAATGTATATCAAAATAAGGGGTGCTAATTAGATAAATCTTCTGGTTATGTACATTTGTCATAATTTTATGTTTTTGTTAGTTAAATATGTATAGAAATGGATAAAACACCATACTTTGAAAATTAATTGTTCCAGCACATGATTTATGCTACAAAAATGGCATAATTTTGGGTGCAGAGTGTAAACTAATTTTGCTAGTTTCATTTTTCACAAAGAATAATTATTGTTTTAGTTAAATGTATATTTAATTGATGTTTATAGATATGAAAGTTTTATGACATAAGTTAACACAAACACACACACACACACACACACACACACACACACACACACACACACAAATGGACACATGCACAAAAAGAATTCCATTCTTGAATTACATTTCATTTCTAAGTATAAGTTTCCTTCTCAGTAATTAACTAACATTTTAACATTTTTTTATTGTTCATATTTTAGTCTGAATTTTATACACATTTTAAACTTTAGTTTCACACCAGTAATAACTTGAGGTTTGAAAGTTCTGTAATGGTTTTTCAGATCACCTTGAGTTCTCAGCAGATTTTGAATGTATAATAACCACTTCTCATTTTTATGTTTATCAGTAACATAATTGGTAGACTAAACATAGCACTGATGGTATTAACTTTTTTTACCATTTAGCTATTTACACTGTGATGAGGTACCATTAAAATACTGGATGGCATTCATTAGAAAATTTATCTTTTGGTTGTATGATTTACTTATGTGACTGGCAAAGTGACTTTACTCATAACATTTAAAATACTACTGTTTAAAATTCTTGAATACCTGAAGAATATGTATTGCCATTAAAAAAACTACATCAATGTTTGTTTTACATTTTTCCATGTATTAATGTCTTCATTCAATGGAAAAAATATTTGGCACATATTTGCTTTAAACAATTTATGAAGTACATATTTATATATGTATGTATACACGTACATCTAGCCATAATGTATTTTACAAGCTATTCCATTTATAATATTAACATATTGAGTTCAATATATTATTTATAATTTTTATATTTATGCAGTATGTACACAAACAGTATACTATATATTATTGTAGTAATAAATATTTCATTAATGTGTTAACAATAATATTTTTATATGTTTTATTTAGTTTTGCACTGCCCAAATGTACTCGTATAGACTCTGGCAAAGTAGATGAAGGAGAATAAGTTTTGTTACAAATAAGAGAAGGAAGCAATAACAGATATGGAAGGTCAACAAGAAATATATAGACTTATTTCTGTCGAAAACGATTCTTATGTCATTTACATTATAACTTACACATTTTGAATATGTCTACATGTCTTAAAGTAATTACATCATTTTATATGAGCTTCCACAGAGGTACTACTAATAAAAAGTACCAAAAATATGAGTATAGTTGTGAGAGGTAAGGAAATATTGATTTAAGTGGCTTCAGATATAACGTATGGAGGAAAATCTCTTTACCACTGTTATTAATATACTGCATTTGTTCATTGGGGAGGAATGATTTGTAAGAATGCACTATAAATTGCTAAAATTTCACATTCCCTGATACACTGCATTATTCTCCATGCAGTGGAAGTAACTGTTTTGTATTACTTTGGAGTAATTGAAGACTGAAATAATTTTTATTTTCAAAATATCAGTTATATTCTTCATATTCTTTGTTTTACATGTACAACAACAGTATAAAAGGTGAAAGCTATTAAGGACAAATATTTTTGGTTTACAATTATGTTAATAGTACGGAGAGATCTATGCTGAAAAAACTGTAGACTATTCCTGTCTTGTGGCCCAGTGAGGTCATCATTTCAACATTTATTGTTTTATCTGAAATTAATTAACTGTGAATAATAAGTGTGACAAATTTAACACTTATTATTTAAAAGTATGATTCAGTGACTTTTATTACTCCACAGTGAATATGCCATAATGAATATAAGGCCAGAATAATCTGATGTATCAAAGTAATCAAATTCCTTCAGCTTCTTACTGTTGATAGAATAGACATTCAGTTTCATCTTTAACAATTAATTAGTTGTTCATGTGCATCATATATGTAAAAAGTAAGCTTTAACAGTTGTAAGGGTGTTATTTAAAAATTATAAAAGTTAGGTTTCCAGCAGGCTTTAGACAAATATCTTGATTCTTGTCAAATACACTTTTGTAAAACTCATTACATAAAATCTGTTTTATCACACTAGTGAATCTATGATAACAGCACTATTTGCATTTATATGAAAGAAATAGACGTATGAAACTGAGAAGTAGCAACACAACAACATATTCAGGTACCATAACAAACTTTCAAGTATTTCATATCTTCTGCCCTTTTTTATTTTTTAATAAAAATGGAAGCCATAGCATTTGGAATTCATAAACTCCTGCCATGTATGTTTCATATTGCTCATTGTTTCTCTCTGTGAATTAATTATGCTGACTTATTTGTTTGTCATTACTGACAGTACACTGTGTTACACATAATGTTAACAATAATCATAATTCTAGTGCTCCTATTACCCACTTACTGTCATATGGTTACAAATCAAGTAGTCTCAAATGAACATCAGGACATTACATTGAACATTTTAATTCATTTTTTTAAATAAATGAACATAATGTGACAATAATATATTTTAATTTACCCCATTGATTCACAATGAATCAGCAAAGAATAAAATAGAAAACATATTTCATTTATATAGCTCATCTGTGGAAGCTTTATAAATTTCTAAACCTAAAATATATGTTTTTCAAATCAATCAGGTACATGACAACTATGACATTATGTTCATGTCCACTCACAAACTTCTGTGTCCTGTAAGTACTGAGAAATTTCTTCTCATTTAAAATGCTGTGACTCTCAATGCTGTATTTTAATGTATATGACATAAGAACATAGCTGCTCGTGACATTAACAACATTAAAAATAGTTATTTAACAACAACTGTAAGTCATAACATGGCACATGTGCATGAACAAGAACAGTTAACATATTCTGTTGGATTTGCAACTGCAATTCAGCTGTCTCATTATTACATGGGTAGCACCATTTTGATTTTTTGAGCATTTTGGTTTTTCATTGCACAATTAAACAAACGATTATGTGGTATTTCAACAGTTACATATCATATGGTTAAAAGCTGTCTAAAATAATGCAAATTCAGTGGTTCATAATACAATAAAACAATCATTTGCATAATTGAAATATGTAGTTGCACACAAGATGATCACTCTGGGGTGATGCAAGTGTATTCTCTCTCTCTCTCTCTCTCTCTCTCTCTCTCTCTCTCTCTCTCTCTCTCTCTCACACACACACACACACACACACACACACACACACACACACACATATGCACACACTCACACTTGCAAATGCACAGGTTCACAAAAAATATGTTATGTTTATGCCCTTTAGTACATGCATTTTATTCATTACCATACACTGCCCAATATTAGGTAGCACATGTTTTTTTTGAACTGAAAACCCTTTTCTCGATTTACTACATAATGTATTTTTGCTGCTGCTCTGTTTCTTTTTTCCACTAAAATATTTACACCTTTCATGAAGTGTTATGTGTACAAAGTTAGCTTGTCTTTATCAGCTTTAGATTTATCTCACAAATTTCATTTCGTTGGTTTAGGAATACTTTACTGTTGCTATGAGAAAATATATTGGACCAGCCAACACACCAATTAGCACATGAATCACAGTACAGTTTCCATTTCTGCTATTTCTGTTCTGCATGGCCTGTAATAGAAGAAGAGGAACATCACTCAGAAACATGAGGTTAGGTTGAACAAGATAGTGCAATAACATTAACAAGAGTAGTTTAAAAATAATTGGAAACTTTTAAAAGTGAAGCGAATTACAGAGTCTCTAGAATATTTTGTTCATTACTCTTGATTCCTGGATCAATGACTAAGGCATCTGCATTCTTCTATAATAATGGAGACTATTGCAACTGATGAAAAATGGTATGAGGAGAGGCTATCACTTAAAAAAAAGGAATCCTTGAACAGTGGTCAAGCACATTAAAATTGGCAGGCAATCGCCATAACTAAACTACCAAAGATGCATTGTTTATTAGTGAACACATGGACAACTGCGCTACTCTGAAAGGAATGTCTGTCTTCCTACATCATGGGTTAAAGACACTACCTAACTTGCAATGATGGAGTCATATTTCAACAACAGAAAACAAGGGGCCACATCAACAAATTTAGTATGGGGAAACAATAATGTCTTATGTAACTTGGATGTAATCATTTACCAAAGACATCTGAGGTCTCTCGAAAAACTGTGCTATTTGCTGATGATACACTATGTGATCAAAAGTATCCGGTCACCTGGCTGAAAATGACTTACAACTTCGTGGCTCCTTCCATCAGTAATGCTGTAATTCAATATGGTGTTCGCCCACCCTTAGCCTTGATGACAGTTTCCACTCTCACAGGCATATGTTCAAACAGATGCTGGAAGGTTTCTTGGGGAATGGCAGCCCATTCTTCACGGAGTGCTGCACAGGGGAGAGGTATCGATGTCGGTTGGTGAGGCCTGGCACAAAGTGAGCATTCCAAAACATCACAAAGGTGTTCTACAGGATTCAGGTCAGGACTCTGTGGAGGCCAGTCCATTATAGGGTTGTTATTGTCGTGTAACCACTCCGTCAGAGGCTGTGCATTATGAACAGGTGCTCGATTGTGCTGAAAGATGCAATTGCCATCCTCAAATTGCTCTTCGACAGTGGGAAGAAAGAAGGTGCTTAAAACATCAATGTAGGCCTGTGCTGTGATAGTGCTATGCAAAACAACAAGGGTTGCAAGCCCCCTCCATGAAAAACATGACCACACCATAACATCACCAACTCCAAATTTTACTGTTGGCACTACACATGCTGGCAGATGATGTTCACTGGGTATTCACCATACCCACACCCTGCCATCGGATAGCCACATTTTGTACCATGATTCGTCATCCACACAACATTTTTTCACTGTTCAATCGTCCAATGTTTACATTCTTTACACCAACCGAGGCTCTGTTTGGCATTTACCAGCCTGATGTGTGGCTTATGAGAAGCCGCTTGACCATGAAATCCAAGTTTTCTCACCTCCCTCCTAAACATCATAGTACTTGCAGTGGATCCTGATGCAGTTTGGAATTCCTGTGTGATGGACTGGATAGATGTCTGCCTATTACACTTTCGACCCTCTTCAACTGTCGATAGTCTCTGTCAGTCAACAGATGTGGTTGGCCTGTACGCTTTTGTGCTGTACATGTCCCTTCACGTTTCCACTTCATTATCACATCAGAAACAGTGGGCCTAGGGATGCTTAGGAGTGTTGAAAACTTGTGTACAGAGGTATGACACAAGTGACATCCAATTACAAGACCATGTTCGAAGTACACGGAGAGCCCCATTCTGCTCCCTCATCGTGCCTAATGACTACTGAGGTCACTGATATGGTGTACCTGGCAGTAGGTGGCAGCACAATGCCCCTAATATGAAAAACATTTGTTTTTGGGGGTGTCTGGATACTTTTGATCACATAGTGTATAACTGCACTGGGAAAGGGACCAAACACATCCATATACACAGCCAGGAGGATTCCATGACTAACTTAAAACTGGTTCACAACAAATAATTCTTATTCTTAATCTTACAAAAACTCAATTACACAGTTCCAGACAAGTACAAATAGTTGCAGGTACCAGAAATAGAGATCAGTGGATCCATACTACATGAAACTTTGTGTATGAAATTGACAGACATCCTGATGAATAACAGACTGAAACTGGGCAAGAATTTGGAAAAGTTATTAAAAAAATGCAGTTCTGTCTTCCTTGCATTTAAAAATCTGTCTGACTTGTTGCTTGTACATCAGATTGCTAGTACACATTTTCATACTGTCAGTAATAACTGTACTATGCTATAATCTTCCAGGGAAGAAAGGTAAAAAAAAGAGTTTATTCCACAAAAGCATGCAGTAATAATATACTGTCCAGTCACATTAATGTGGTCACTTGTCAAAAACCTGAATAACTCCCTTTTGCAGTGCGGTCAGCTGTGAGATGTGCAGGGAGAGTGTCACTGATGTTATGGAAGGTACAGAAAGGAAAGTGATAGCCATGCTGACTTCAGTGTCATGGCCAGCTGCACAAGGTTTCTTGGTTGAGGATCCAAGGTACAAACTGCCTGACTGAGGTGGTCCCGCAGATTCTCAATTGGGTTGAAATCCAGAGAGTTCGGTGGCCCTGGGAGTACAGTAAACTCATCCTGGTGCTCTTCGAACCGTGCATGTACACTGGAAACTGTGTGACACATTGCAGCATTTTGCTAACAGATGCCTCATGCTGAGGAAAAACAAACTGCATGTGTGGATGGACATGGTCCCCAAGGATAGATGCATACTTGTGTTGATCCATTATTCTTTCCAGAATGATGAGATCACCCAGGGCATGCCCCCTGGCCAGGATGCTTCCAATATTCTTACAGTCTGTTTGCTATCAGAAGTTTCACATCATACATGCCACCGTCCATCTGACAAATAGAGCAGAAAATGTGATTCAGCTGGAAAGGTCATCTGTCACCACTCAGTGGCTGTCCAGTTGCAGTACTCATGTGCAAAGTCCAGCCTTCATTGCCCATGAACAGCAGTCAATATTGGTGCATGAAGCAGGCACGTGCTGCGGAGGTCCATACACAGAAATGTTTGCTGAATGATCAGTAACGAGAAACTGGAAACTGTTTGTAGCCCTTGGTTAATCTTGGTGGTCAATTGCTCAACAGCTGTATATCCATATTCATATTCACAGTTTTTGTTCACGGTTGTCATCTATGGCCCATGGTGCACCACAGCTGTCTCAGAGCCAGTTTGGGATAGTGCCCTTTTGCCACACATGGTATACTTTAACCATGGTGGCACATGAACAGTTTACAAACATAGCTATTTCAGAAATGTTTCCACCCTTGGCCTGAAAGCCAATGTAACATCCTTTTGAATGTCATATAAATCACTCTGTTTTCACATTACGACAATGACTGTGCAGTTTACTGCATCCCCCAGACACACTTTATATGACCTTCACTACTAGTGCTGCCATCTGCTGTAAATGAGTGATTATTGCATGTTGATGTTGAACATTGGTGGGATCACATTAATGTGACCGGATCGTGTATGCTAATCTTATAATAGAACACCTAGCAGAAACCTCCTTAAGAACCTTGATATTACTGTATTTATGTGACAAAACATTTACTCTTTAATGGTAATTGTGTTTAATAATAAAAGTAAATTTGGGACATACTGATACAATGAAATTCATATACACAGTACTAAATGTAAGAGCAATTTCCATATGGACTGTGCTTCCAGTCTAAAGTTCAGAATGACATTCTTTATAAGGTTGTCAGCAGACAACAGCCATGTATGTCCACTTCTGTAGCTGAGCAGTGAGTGCCATATATGGACTTCGGTTCAATTCAGACAACAGACAGGAATTCTTTCTTGGTGAGCGGACTGGAATAGAATGTACATAGCCTTTGTGATGGAGAAAGCTGGGATAGTTTTACTTCCCCTCTGGTTTGCCCTCTGCCTCCTTAAAATTCATTTTTTCTATTTTGAATGAAGTCCCATTAACATATGTGAATATAATCTGCATTTTCATAGAAGAGAAAGGTTGGCCCACAGTTTTAAAGAATATAACACCAGATCTAATTTTGTGCTTAGTTGATTTTCTGATTTATTTTGACTATTCGTAGTTAGTATCTTTCATTATAGGGCAAAATCAGTAACTGTTTCGTAACTTAAATTCTATTGTTGACTTATAAACAAATATAAATTCTGTACTAATTATAAACATTTGGAAGATGAAACAATAGCATTCTTAAAGAATCTATTTGGCTCTATTTGAAAACATGTTAGCAAAACCAGCCCTTCATTAATTCCAAAGTAGTTAACAGTTTTGTCAAAAGTATTGTTTGCATAACCATATTTGTTAATTTCATGATTTAAACAAATAATTTGGCCTAAACCTTGTAGTAGAAGAAACTGTTAAAAAAAACCAACAATGTTTTGATGTTTTCAGTTAATTTAATGAGTTAAGTTTTTATTGTAATTTCTGTAAATTTAACTTCGAACAATGTGAAGTTTCAGCACCCATTATTGTGAAGATATATAAGGGCCCAATTTTTGGTCATGAGACAGTCACTCCACAGCCGAGTTTCAGACAAGGAGCCTGTGTTGGTTAGAACAACAATGGTTCAACATAACTTTGAAATAAGTGTTAGACAATTAGGCCATGTGTTAAAACAATGACAGTGTCTGCTCCGTACGTACCTGTCTATTCTTCAAGAACTGTGACTTTGTGGTTGTTAGGTTTCTACTGGTCGTAGATGTTCAATAGTAAACTATTGTAGCAGTATGTGGATGTTCCCCTGCAAACTATTAATGAGGCTTTTGGAAAGTTCAAACAATAGTGCACTGGCCATATTAAATGGGTAAATGGGGGGTTGTGGAAACTGAAAGTATACATCTGTGAAATGCAAATGTGCATCTCTCGACTTCATCATAAGTAGTCAGTGTTTACTTCCAAACCCCATTTTTCAGCTAGTGTAGCAACACAGTATGTCAACACTGAGGACAACAAATCAATGAAGAAACAAAGTAGGCAAACTGCTACACCTTGTGAAGCCAATTGAGGGACTTCTTAAATTGGAAGTAGTAGGTTCAAGGTCTGCAAACCTACAGTGACCAGGAGAGTGATGTGCTTGTCTCATGCCCCTCCACATGGCTTCACCATATGGTGCACCATAAATTCCTCTGCTGCACAAACCTCTTCATCTCATGTAGAACTTTTATTCAACACCCTCAATCATTTGTTGGATATATTTCAGTCTCTGTCTTCCCACTCAACTTTTACCCTATAAACACTCCTATAGTATTTATGGAATTTATTTCTTGATGTTGTAACACATATCCCATTATCCTGTTTCTTCTTGTTGTCACTGTTTTCCACAAACTCCTATCCTCACAGATTCTGCAAGGAACTTCCTCATTTCTTATCTTCTAATTCTCAACATTCTACTAAAGCACCACATCTGAAACATTTTGATTCTTCTCTTTTCCAGTTTTCCTACAGTCCTTGATACACTTCTGTACAGTGCTGTGTTCCAAACACACATTTTGAGGAATTTTCCCTAAAATTGAGGCTGATGTTTATACTAGGAATGCCATCCTTATTTGAGCCACTCTGCTCCTTATGATCTACTTCATTTGTCATGTGCCATTTTGCTTCAAGATAGCAGAATTCCTTCACTTCACCTACTTCATGGTCATCAGTTTTGATATTAAGTTTCTTATTTCTGTTACTCCTCATTACTTTAATCTTTCTTCAGTTAGCTCTCAGCCTATAATGCGTACTCATCATACTGTTCATTCCATTCAACAGGTGGTACAGTCCTTCATCTCTTTCATGAGGATAGTAATGTCATCAGCAAATCTTATCACTGTTATTCTTTCACCCTGAATTTTAATCTCACTCTTGAACTGTTCTTTTATTTCCTTCAATGGTTTTTTCTGTGTATAGACTGAACAGTGGGCATGACTCTGCATCCCAATTTTACACCCTGTATAATTTGAGTATGTCAATATTGGTCATCCATTCGTATTTTTCTGTTTTGATTCTTGTACGTCTTGCATTGATATTACTGTCTTTCCCTATAGATTACAACTATTTTCATGAGAACTTAAAATGTATTGCATCTTTTTACACTGTCATACACTTCTTTTAGGTTGACAAATCCTGTGAACATGTGTTGATTTTTCTGAAGTGCTGCTTCCACTATCAAGCACAATGGTGACTGCCTCCCTTGTGCTTTCACCTTTCCTAAAGCCAACAGATCCTGAACTTTCTTTTCTGTTTTTTTTTTTTTTGTGTATTGTTCTTGTTATCAATTTGGATGTGCAGTATGTTAAGGTGACTCTACAAAAGTTCTCAATCTTCCCTGGATTTGAAATCTTCAGGATTGTGTATGTGATGTTTTTTTGAAAGTGTAATGGTATGTCATATTTCCAAACTCATGGATTTTACAAACAAATGTGACTAGTCATTTGATTGCTGCTTCCTCTAATGATTTTACATCATTCATGAAAGTGGTGAGTTTGGACTGAGGAAAGGTTGGGAATTTGTACAGGTGCTGATAACTGCACAGTTGAGCACCCCAAAAATCAAACATTATCATCATCATCATCATCCAATGATTTTAGAAATTCTGGAGGAATGTTAACTATTTCTTCCACTTTATTTGACCACTATTCCAATCACTCTACTACCAGATCTCATATGTTTTTGTTATTAGTTCTCATTATTTCTGCTATCATGTCATTAGACAGGTTTTCCACCTTGCAGGGGCCTTCAGTGTACCCATTCCACCTACCTAGTCTCCTCTGCATTTAACAGTGGAATTACTCTTTCACTCTGAATGTTGATGCCTTCACATTTATTTCCACCAAAGGTTGCTTTGTGTTTTATATATGCTCAATCAGTCCTTATGACTAACATTTGTTTTCTTCATCACCAGTGATCACTGTGTTAAGAAAGTTGGGATTACTTTTCACAGTATCCAGCAAATCCTGCTCAGTTGTTAGCAGCTCTAGCAAAATTTTTGCTGAGATCCTCCTGAGATTCAAATGTTCCATTAAAATGGAATGAACTGATCCAGTACTAATTTTAACCTTGTCTGCAAGTTATCTGACTGTGATTCATTTATTATGCATGTGATCAGTATCAACCTCATTTGTGGACGTTGAGGGCCCACTTGAATGTGCTTTACTCTTCACTGATGAGTGGCCATTTTTGAAGCAGTTGTACCACTCCTTTATTTGTGCAGTACCCGTTGCTTTGTCCCTAAACTCTTGTTAAATCTTGCAGATTGTTTCAACTTGAGAATTGCTGAGCAAAAAACAAAATTTGATGCAATAACTTTTTCTGTTATTTGGCCCACAACACAAAATCTAATGAGTTCTACTTGCAAGTGTTCACTTGTCAATGGATAGTGAATGAATGGTTGTTTCCACAGTTACGAAAAAATCAGACATGTGCACTACACATGCCTACAAACATAGAGAGTGCACATGCTCTGATATTATTGTTGGTTTCAATAATGAAAAATAATGTCAGATACTTTTTGAACAGCCCTTGTACATAATTTACCTTCTGCTACATTTGTCCTTCTGATGTTGTGTCCTTATGAAACTGTTAAGAACTGAGAGTAAATTAAATACTTTCCAAGTCAGAAGACTGTCCATTCTTCCTTCCAATTCACATTACAATTTAATAGTGGCAAAACATGAAGTTCCCCAAGATTCCATACTGGATCAAACCTGTTTTTACTATATGTAAATGATTTGGTTATAAACAGTAATGCTGGTGACAGGAAACTATACAAATTTTCTGATTAATTACTGGAAGTACTAAAGAAACCTTTGAAAACGACTTTACGGTTGCCACAAAGAATATCTTAGACTACTTAGATCAAACAATTTGAATATAAATCTGGAAACACTGTTACAATGGGCATATTCATCAAGCAGGATAGGGCACCAGCTAAGTCTCATATTGAAATAAATAGAAAAATAACTGTAGAAACAGAGAGCTCAAAATTTCTTAGTATACAGATACAACAGAACATGAAATGGGGTACCTATGTAGACTACATAAACAGAAAACTGAGCGAAAGATGTTTTGTAGTGATACAAATACTAAGAAACTATTTGTTATATGTTAATCTCAGGATTTTATACTTTTCTTGTGTGCACTTTATATTAAAATACTGTGTAGTATTTTGAGGAAACTGTGGAGCAGTTGGAAATTATTTATATTACTGAAAAATATTATAACACTAATGGAATGGGTAGACCAGTTATCAACAGGCAGGCAACTATTTAGGAAAAATAAAGCACCAACTTCCATGTATTTACATACTAGAAATTATAATTATCATAATAGAGAAATTAGCCAGCAACAGTCAATGCATCTTCCAAAATCTGGATAAATCTACAACCCAAGCAAATAAATTATGTACTATATCTACATCTACTTTGATGCAAACAATAGAAAGGCATATTACATTATGGCACCAGACTGCCAGACTGCATAATGTATTACCCACATTCATAAAAATAATCAGGGACAGAAAAAATTTCAAATCAACCATGAAACCTGGCCAAACGCTGCTACTGTAGAATTTGAGAACATATGCAAAATGATGAAAACACTCAATTTCCACATGTTAACTACGTAGAGACAGACAGTTTTACAAGACATGGTATGCACTTAAATGGAAAGAGACTTCTCAGCTTTTTTTTTTGATGGCAACAGCAGAACCAAGATTACCATGCCAGCCACAAATAATAGCACAGCAATCACCACCAACTACAGCAGTGAAAGCATAAAAAAAAAAAAAAAAAAACAAAACACTATCAATATTAGAAACAAAACCAGCATCATCAGCTGATACAGCGCAGCCCTCATCAGCAGCAGAAAAACCAGCATCGACAGAAGTAAGACAATACTCATCAGATGTGGCAGGGACTACAGGTGCAGCAACATCATCTCAATCAACAGCAGAATCATCATCATCAGGGACAACAACAGAACTGCTACCACAAATGGTGGCAGCATCAGCATTGCCAGAAACACATGAACAAGCAACAAAGAAAGAAGCAACAACAGAAGATTCAATAGGAGCCACTCATAACAAGAGAAAAACTTCACCACCATGCCACCTTAAGGATTTTTTTAGTAGAAACTGGGAGGAAAAAACATTAAGATAAGTAATCTTCAAAAAGTTGTGTCTGGCCAGTTTAGAGTAGATAATTTCAATGACATCGCATCTAGAATAGCAAATAAGAACTTTATTATGCATTTGAATATTGGAGGTTTATCAAGTAATCTGGTCAGTAAGCTTCATGACGTAGAAATATTTCTAGAGAGAACAAAATGGTTTGTAAAGGTTATTTGCTTAAGTGAACATTGGCTTAGAGATGAAAATATAAATTAATTGAACAAACTTACAGATTATGAAGTAGCAGCTAGCTTCTGTAGAGATAATGGGTATGGTGGTTCATGTATTCCGGTTCATTCACCAGTAAAATACCAAATTAAGCAAAATTTCAATAATTTAAATGAAGAACACACATTTGAGAGTTGCTGCATTGAACTTAAGGACTATAACATGCTGGTATTCAGCATATATTGTACCCCTTGGTTACTCAATCTTCTGAAGTTTTCTGGTCACACTTGAAAATTTACTCCATCAACTAAAAATTGAAAAGTTATGTAAAAAATTGTTGTTTGTGCTGATTTTAATACAGATGTGAGAAAAAATAACAAATTTGCCTTTAAGATGAAGGGGCTGATGTCCACACATGGTTTTATTCTAAATTTTCTAAAAATGACAAGGGTAACTGCTTTGTCGGCATCCTGCATAGATAACATTGCTAGTAGCTTAAACTACAGAGTAATAGAAAAATGTATAGTAAACTTAGGGATCTCAGACCACAGTGCTGTATTAGTGCCATTACCCTGTTTTAGCCCAAAGCACGCAAATAAGAAAATCAGAAATTTTAAATAAGAAAATATAGAAATGTACATCAATAAAATCAGCCTTATTTCATGGCCATTTACTGCTTAGTCCTCAGTAAATGAAAATTTCAATAACTTTCTGGAGGCCTTCTTGATGGTGTTCAATTAATGCTTTCCTTTTATAACTATAAAAACTGACAAACCTAAGAAGGGTTCATGGATAAAAGAGGTATTCAGATTTCAAGCATGAGGAAAAGAAGACTTCATATGGAGGCAAAAGTCAGTTGAGACCCAGAATTATTAAATTATTTAAGGCAATATAAGAAAATCTTTGATAAAGTTGTCAGACAAGCCAAAATATGAGCGAATAATGATTACATTGCAAATGCTAAAAATAAGTCTAAAGCATTATGGATCATTCTAAAGAATGAAATAGGTATCAAAAGCGGCAGACAACAGAAACTTGAACTGGTGGTTGAAGATGAGACTGTTCGGGACCCTACACAAATCTGTGAAGCATTTAACAGCCGCTTCATAAATCCATGTAAAACTGATGAACTTTCACTGTCAAACATGTACCCTCTTTCTAGTTTATGTAACCCCACTAAATTTAAGTTCACCCATATATCCTTTTCTGAAGTAGCTGATATAAAGTCCTTGAAGAATTTAAATTCTGTAGGCTGGGATGAAATTCCTACAAAAATAATAAAGGCAGTCACCCATAGTATTGCACATCCTCTGTCCCTTATAATGAATCAATCTTTTGAGGAAAGATGTTTTCCTGATAGACCGAAGTATGCTGAAATACGGCCCATTTACAAAAAAGGCAGACACGATGAAGTGAGTAATTGTCAACCAATCTCAATGTTATCAATATTTTCCAAAATATTTGAAAGAGCAGCATGTAACTAGATAGTTAACTATAACAACCTGCATAATATCATCAAGAACAATTAGCATGTTTTTCAAAGAGGACAGTGCACTGTGCAAGCCATTAATGAACTTATTACAAAAATTAGTAGTAGTATAGATAAAAATATGAATATATCGTGCATCTTTAGTGACCTAAGTAAAGCTTTTGACACAGTAGATCACAAACTACTACTTTGCAAGCTACAAGCATTTGGTTTTAGTGAAAATTCATTGAGATGGATGTCATCTTACCTATTAAACAGGAAACAAAAAATAGTAATAGAACAAACTTGTAAGAGATTCTTCTCAAGTTGGAAAAAGACAGAACAAGGTGTGCCACAAGACTCTATCCTTGGGCCAATATTGTACTTGTATTATATAAATGACCTGCCAACCAACATAAATTCAGACACTATTCTTTATGCAGATGACTCTATGGCAATAGTCTGTTACAAGAAAAGTGAAAATTTAATTAGTCATCTTCAGCAGTCTCTGGCTGAAATTGAGGCCTGGGTGAGAAATAATGGTCTGAAATTATATCTAACAAAGACACAAATCATTCACTTTGCCACAAAACAAACTGTACAGGATATACTAGAAATACCATATGAGGACAATCACCTTGCCACCATAAACTGTACCAGATTTCTAGGTGTAATGGTGAACAAGAATTTAGCATGGACAAACCAGGTAGATGCCATATGTCACTGTCTAAATATTTGCAATGAATGTTATAAGCAGTATAATAGAAACACCAGTCAAACAAGTTGTATATCATGCATATTTTGTATCTCAGATTAGGTACGGAATAATTTTTTGGGGGTCAGAGAAAACAAACTTACAGAGAGTCTTTAGGCTACAGAAAAAAATCATTAGAGCCATGGTAGATGCAGCAAAAAAACAATCAAGCAGACCTCTGTTCAAGGCCCTTGATCTTATGAATGTTCCTGGTCTCTATATCCCTGAGACAATTAAGTTTTCAAAACAAAACCCACAACTTTTTGAGGATAACCTGTTTAAGCATGATTATGAAACAAGAAACAAATACCAGTATAAGTTACGAACTCATAGGCTAAAAGTGCTGGAGGAGACACTTTACTATATGGCTATGAGGCTGGGAAATAAAGCCTGTGAAAAAATTTAGAAATTATGAACCAGAAGAATCTGGACATCATTTAAAAAAATACCTAGCAAGTAAATATTATTACAGTGTAGGAGAATTTAGACTGACTGTCACACATAACTGTGCCTGATGTTTCATTTTATTCTGTCATGCTAAAAAAGTATGTTAAGTAAATACTTATTCTTAATTTTACTTTATTTTCACCATGATTATTTTAAATCATTTTGTGGTACTTAAAATTACAAAATACCTTAAATTATTCTGTATACTTACAATTAGAAGTAGCTTTAAAGTGATGAGTCACCTATGTCCCAATCATCTGATTGTATATGACATGTTATTTGACAATAAAGTTTCTATTCTATTTCTATTCTACTCTAGAGTCAGAAAGCAGAAAAACAAAATTGTGGCACCATGTTTTTAAAGTGTACAGGTCAACAAAGTATTCTGTGATATTACTTTCTGAAAAAGTGATCTGCGTAAAAATATTTTGAGAAATGAGTGTAGAAATAAAGGAGTGGTTCAATAGCTTTAGTACACTGTACAGTCCTTGATTAACAGATTAATTGTAACACACACTCACAGATCATTATGCAGGAATCTCTAACATCTGTTTGCTGGATGATTATTGTACCTAATAATTACATTGCAGTTTAATTTTTCTGTATCTGTTTTATCATATGCTCTGTTATATCCTGATGTATGCTGGTTTCTGGCACCCTGTAAGTTTTTTTCTAATACTGGGCTAAACTATTAGTTTCCATAATAGAATGTTGTATGCCTTTCCACAATGATTACAATAATTCTGAAATATCAGAAAAACATTTTAAACAACAGGAAACTCAGGATGGAGTAGTAACATTAAGAAATAGTTAGATTTCTACTCATAAAATAGAGGGGACATTGAGCTGTAGACAAGCACACTGCAAGAAAACCTTAGCACCCAAAGAAAGCAGTGGATGTGTGTATGTGAATTATGTATGATTGTTTGTATATATTGACCCTGTCTAGTAGCTTATAATATCTAACAATCTTTTTTCAGAGTGACCATCTGCCACTCAGTTCCTCCTCTATGTGGTGAGTAGCAAACTACCCATTTCATACAGCAGAAAATTTTAGTTTCACATTCTGTAATCCAAAAAATTAGCAGGAATAGGCAAGCCTCTCTGGAGGAAAACACCCAGATTGGCCTTAGAGTAATTTACATTCTGACAAAAGAAATCAGTACAGAAATCAGTGCAGGATAGCGAAAGTGTTAAAGAATTGGGAAAACACAATGATTGCTGTATGGTGTTTTAGAGGCTGATAATCTGAGTAATGAGAGAATGCATGTTATTTGAGAGTATGTGTACTGTCTGCATCTGTGTGCTGTTGCTGTACAAATACATTAAATAAAATAGCTTACATAGTGTAATCAGCTTGTATCATATGTAGTTGACAATAAAGTGAATCACATAAAAATAAAAACACAATGGGTTATGGGCCCAGAGCTCTAAAAATAAATAAGGTAAAAACAGTGGCTGTGAACAATGTAGAAAGATCACAAAACCAGCAAAGAAGTGTTAGAACAATTAAGACATGTTGAGAAAGAAGAAAAACAAGCAAAATGTCACAAGAAAATGAAGAATTTCATGCTATACAAGTGATCAAGGGCAGCACTACTTTTTCCATGCGGGTCATCTTGTTTCCTATGCAGGATCTGTGTGATATATTGGATGGAACTGAATTACTTGAAAAATGTGCCGCAGAAAAAAAATGAGGAAATGGTGCGGTGGGATAACAATGCAAAACATTACAATGAGAATAATTGACAAAAAGCTGATGCCACAAGTGTTTGAAACTTTCCTGGTTGATAAACTATGAGAGGTATCTCTTTTGTATGTTGCTGTTAGAACTCAGCAGTTGCTTCAATAATTGTGTAGTTTCAAATACAATAAAACTAGAGATGTTGCAAGTAATATAAGTGTACTGCAGAATACAGCATCTGAACTGAATCGTTTACAAACTGAAGAGATGTCACAGAGTATGCTCGTAGCCAAGGTATTGTCTGTTTTTTCAAGTGATTTCAAACATTTTTCTCCAACATTTGATTCAACATCCAGTGGTGAGAAGCCTATGGAAAATCTAATGGCAAGGCTCATACAAGATGAGGAACAATTCATAGCTAATAATCAAGAAGAGAGTATTGTAATGGGACACCCTCCTGTAACATTACCTTTTTTTATATTTCATAGAAATAGCCAATACCAGGAATATTTTTGAATCTTGTATAGGTGAACTTTATCTCAGCTGTTTAATTAAATGAATTTCACATGATTTTGTACACAATGTATTATATTATAGGCTGGAACGTGTAAAAATAAATTAATTTGCACGTACGGGAAAAATTATTCTTCTTTTGGAAATATTTGAAGTCAGTGTGATATAGAAGAATGTGACATAATAAAAAAAGGTGCAATTAGAAATCATGTAACGGGCATTCTTAATATTTATCTAGTCATCTGGAACCCACAAAGTTAAAAAATTTTCAGCCTCAAGAATCTACCACTAGACATACTGCAGCCAACAATGAGAAAATGAAGATAAGTAAAAAAAGTGTTTTGTTCATCTTACTCCTCTTGAAGTGTTTGAAACAAAGCAATTAATCTTTCTGAAGGGACTGACTGGTGATGTGTGGGAGCGTTATTGTTGTTGTTGTGGTCTTCAGTCCTGAGACTGGTTTGATGCAGCTCTCCATGCTACTCTATCCTGTGCAAGCTTCTTCATCTCCCAGTACTTACTGCAACCTACATCCTTCTGAATATGTTTAGTGTATTCATCTCTTGGTCTCCCTCTACGATTTTTACCCTCCACGCTGCCCTCCAATGCTAAATTTGTGATACCCTGATGCCTCAGAACATGTCCTACCCAGTTGTGCCACAAACTCCTCTTCTCCCCAATTCTATTCAATACCTCCTCATTAGTTACGTGATCTACCCATCTAATTTTCAGCATTCTTCTATAGCACCACATTTTGAAAGCTTCTATTCTCTTCTTGTCCAAACTATTTATTGTCAATGTTTCACTTCCATACATGTCTACACTCCATACAAATACTTTCAGAAACGACTTCCTGACACTCAAAACTATACTCGATGTTAACAAATTTCTCTTCTTCAGAAACGCTTTCCTTGCCATTGCCAGTCTACATTTTATATCCTCTCTACATCGACCATCATCAGTTATTTTGCTCCCCAAATAGCAAAACTCCTTTACTACTTTGTGTCTCATTTCCTAATCTGATTCCCTCAGCATCACCCGACTTAATTGGACTACATTCCATTATCCTCATTTTGCTTTTGTTGGTGTTCATCTTATATCCTCCTTTCAAGACACTATCCATTCCGTTCAACTGCTCTTCCAACTCCTTTGCTGTCTCTGACAGAATTACTATGTCATCAGCGAACCTCAAAGTTTTTATTTCTTCTCCATGGATTTTAATACCTACTCCGAATTTTTCTTTTTTTTCCTTCACAGCTTGCTCAATATACAGATTGAATAACATCAGGTAGAGGCTACAACCCTGTCTCACTCCCTTCCCAACCACTGCTTCCCTTTCAGGCCCCTCGACTCTTATAACTGCCATCTGGTTTCTGTACAAATTGTAAATAGCCTGCCGCTCCCTGTATTTTACCCCTGCCACCCTTAGAATTTGAAAGAGAGTATTCCAGTCAACATTGTCAAAAGCTTTCTCTAAGTCTACAAATACTAGACACATAGGTTTGCCTTTCCTTAATCCTTCTTCTAAGATAAGTTGTAAGGTCAGTATTGCCTCACGTGTTCCAACATTTCTACGGAATCCAAACTGATCTTCCCCAAGGTCGGCTTCTACCCGTTTTTCCATTCGTCTGTAAAGAATTCGTGTTAGTATTTTGCAGCTGTGGCTTATTAAACTGATAGTTCGATAATTTTCACATTTGTCAACACCTGATTTCTTTGGGATTGGAATTATTATTTTCTTCTTGAAGTCTGAGGGTATTTCGCTTGTCTCATACATCTTGCTCACCAGATGGTAGAGTTTTGTCAGGGCTGGCTCTCCCAAGGCCGTCAGTAGTTTTAATGGAATGTTGTCTACTCCCAGGGCCTTGTTTCAAATCAGGTCTTTCAGTGCTCTGTCAAACTCTTCACACAGTATCGTATCTCCCATTTCCTCTTCATGATTAGGGTAAGATTACAGTATTGCCACTGTCTAACATATAGTCTTGCCTTTGATGTTCATCTTAACAAAGATAAAATAAAGTACATTTAATCTGTAACAATTGTGATGGGCATGGACATTTTGCAAGAGAGTGGAAGAAGCCCAAGGAAAAAGAATACTGTTCTATATGCATGAAAAATAATAACAGAGAAGAAGGGTGTTACTTTAAAAATAAGTCAAGAACCAAAACTGAGGCCTTACAAGAGCTGGCCGCACTGGAAAAGGACAAACCATAAAGAAGAAATTGTTATACAAGAACAAATGCAACACAAAAATAGTATTTTATGCATTAGAAGACATCAGAGAAGATCCAGTAATTCAAGAAAACAAGGAAGAAGAAATAATGTAAGGAAACAAGAAAGAAGACAATGCTCAATAAAACAAGAAAGCAGCCACCATTGAAGAGAAAAAGGGAAAAGTCATCACTAAAGAGAAGAAGGAAAAAATAATTACTGAAGAGAACAAGAGACGAAATGGCAATGAAGAAAAGAAGAATGAAGATCTTGCATTTATTGCCTATGACTGTAACAAAGAAAAGATTTCAGAATAAATTAATAAGTAAAAGGAGATGGTTGTGGCAGTTGATAGTGCATGTACAGCATATTTGTGTAATGATGTTGACAAGTTTACAAATGTGAAAGACTATGGTAATATTGTGAAAGTTGTCATACAAGGTGGATCAGTGAAAACAGTAGCAACAGGAAACTTTGTAGGTGAAAACTGTGCTCTCACAGATGTTATGTGTTTTCTTGAATCAAGTAGAAATCTAATGTCTGTGAATGCTATCACTCAAAAAGACTGCACAGTTGTATTCAGTAAACATTCAGTTCAAATTTCAAATCTGTTAAGATAAAAATACTCATTTCAAAAGAAAAGGCAACATCATGGTTTAATCCAAATGGTCTTCTATTAAATGAGGAAAAGACCCGGAATATGTGGTTCAGTCTATCAAAGACTACAAAAACAGAAAAACAAAAGGCACATTTTGTAGGTATCATACTTGACAACAGTCTAACATGGAACTCTCATGTTGATCACATAGTGGTTAGGTTGTCAAGAGTTATATATTTGTTGAAGAGACTGATGTGTAAGGACAGCATACGTTGCCTTTTTTCAATCTGTTTTAAGGTATGGGTTAATACTCTGGGGAAACAGCAGAAAAATAAATGAAATTATGGTGATACAGAAGAAAGCAATCAGAGTAATGGCTAAGGCAGATAATAGGACACATTGTAAACCATTGTTCATTAAATATAGAATATTAACCATTATTAATTTATAAATTCTTGACAGTGTTAACTACATACTTGCTGAACTACCTAATACCAAAGGCATGACTACTATACAAGAACCTGTACTTCTCTGCTGTTGCCACAAAATATATTAGCTAAAACTAACAATAATCATAAGTATATGGCAATTAAAATATATAACAAATTGTCTAAGAATGTGTCAGTCAAGCCTGACAAATTATTTAAAGAAAATGTACATATCTTCTTGTTAACTAATCCATTCTATTCATTAGAAGAATTTTTAGAAATGCCCAATATCAACTTAAATATGTAAAAATTTATTTTGTAAAATTAATAGGTTAAGTGGACTGATGAAGTCTATTGCATGTAATAACACTGAATGACCTATAAAGAACCTGAATCTGAAAAGGACATTAAACCATAAAAGTAATAAGTATTAATAGAAAAAGAAAAGCAAGAATGGCATACGAAGCTACATCATCCAGGCATAAGTTGTACTTCAGAGATCAAGAGAATGTTCTGAGGACTTCCTAATAGCTTATGCTCATCAGAAAAATTGTGTGAAAATTCTGTGAGAGCTAAGCTAGCAAAAAAATCGTTCTGTACTATTAGAGAAAGAGCAACAAGACTACTTGAAATAATGCATTCTGCTATCTGTGGCTTGTCTTGTCTGTAAATGTGGTCTGGTGAGCTTGTTGATTATTATATCCGTGGTTTAGGTTTTCTACTGCATCTATGTAGTTATTATTCAGGATCTTAAGAAGTACTCTTTTATCTCTGATTATTTTGTTACTCACTTTGATAGTTTCTATTTCATTTGTTTTCTTTTTGTATTTTTTGTTGCCCTCTCAGAATTAATTATATTGCAGGTTGCTTTCATTTCATTTGTTGATTTTGTAGTAATCTCTTTGATAGAATTTATTGTACAGGCCTTTGACAACAGGAATGGCAGGGTCTGGAGTTCTTTGACCTATCCAAGGCATCTGACTCAGTTAATCATGTAGTTCTAATAAAGAAACTACAGAAGACTGGTATTCGTCAACAAGCAGTAGGGTTGATAACATCGTATTTCAGTAATAGGAGGCAACAAATAACAATTAACAATTTATACAGATCAGAAGTTGGAAGCAACAAACGTGGTGTATCTCAAGGGTCTATAATGTGATCTATCCTCTTCAGTTTCTTTGTAAACAATGTACAAATATGTGAAAATGTAAATAAGTTACTGTATGCAGATGATGTGACTGTCCTAAATGTTTCCAACAATTTTGATGCACTTGAGAAAAAACTTTGATATCAGTTATACAGTCCTGTGGTTCATGAAAAACAAGTTACTTATTAATCTGACAAAAAAACTGTGGATGTAGTTTCCAACAGTAAACAAAAAGAAGAACACATGGACATATTTTAGATGAAAAAGGACTGGAAGGAGTAGCTTGAATTAAGTTTTTAGGTATAACAATAGACAGTGAACTAAATTGGAAGCAGCAGATAAATACTGTATCCAATAAGCTAAGCTCAGTGACATTTTTAATGATGAACCTAGCTCAGTATTCTCATCAAGACCTCTTGTGCTCTGTCTATTATGGACCTTTGGAGCCATAAATGCTATACGGAATCACAGCGGGGGGGAGGGGGGGGGGGGGACACTTCACCATCACAGAAATGAAAAAAAAAAATCCGTACTATGGAAGAAGGTCATTTGAATTATATAAAAAAAGAAGCAAAAAGAATCTTGTAGAAATTGTTTCAAGGATCTTAATATTTTGATGTTTCCACCACTGTATATATTCAAGACCACTGAGACTGCATTACAAGATCCTGCAATACTGGGTACCAATGTGATTGTTCATCCCCTCACACAAAGAACAGAAAACTGGTGTGAGGTAAATACAAACATTGCCAAGAGAAATGGAGATGATGTTTCCTGCAACCCTAAAAAGTTTCTAATGGAAGAAGAATTCCATAGTGTGACTGAGTTGATGAGCAGTGATCGAAAGTTCACTGTGGGAGTGATAAAGTTTATGTACCACATTAAGAGGAACTAACAATAGAAATTAGTGTTAGAAAGTAAATCTAATCACAATTACAATATAAGATAATACTATATCCCAAAACTGTATTTTTTAAATGCTAGTTCTGTAAGACATTATTTATTGTAAATCACTATGCATTATGTAAATATTATGTGTATACACTGCCTACTTCATGACAATACTAGATGATCTCACTCATTTTTGTGTATTTTAATTGTTAAGTTATAAGTCAGAAACTGCAAGATTTATATAAAAATAAGTGTTAGAAACTGAAAATCAGTTCAATTTGAAAATGTCAAACATTTGATAAAGATGATGAGTGCCCAGCCAACAACTTTAAGAATTGGTGTGAAGGAAAAAGATTGTGGTAGAGTATAAATTTTCTTAAAGTGCTCAACTCAATGGAAAACCAGAGTGACTAAATCTGACAATATTGAAATGAAGAAACTAGATGATTTAAATGAATTATTTGAATATGAAGATTATGAAACAGAGTTACTTTCATGTGAAGAATGTATTCTTGTTGTTGTTGTGACCTTCAGTCCAGAGACTGGTTTGATGCAACTCTCCATGCTACTCTATCTGCGCAAGCTTCTTCATCTGCCAGTACCTACTGCAACCTACATCCTTATGAATCTGCTTAGTGTATTCATCTCTTTGTCTCCCTCTACAATTTTTACCCTCCATGCTGCCCTCCAATACTAAATTGGTGATCCCTTGATGCCGCAGATCATGTCTTACCAACTGATCTCTTCTTCTAGTCAAACTGTGCCACAAATTTCTCTTCTCCCCAATTCTATTCAATACCTCCTCATTAGTTATTTGATCTACCCATCTAATCTTCAGCATTCTTCTATAGCACCACATTTATCGTCAATGTTTCATTTCCATACATGGCTACACTCCATACAAATACTTTCAGAAAAGACTTCCTGACACTTAAATCTATAGTCGATGTTAACAAATTTCTCTTCTTCAGAAACACTTTCCTTGCCATTGCCAGTCTACATTTTATATCCTCTCTACTGTGACCATCATCAGTTATTTTTCTCCCCAAATAGCAAAACTCCTTTACTACTTTAAGTGTCTCATTTCCTAATCCAATTCCCTCAGCATCACCTGACTTAATTCGACTACATTCCAATTTGACTACATTCCATTATCCTTGTTTTGCTTTTGTTGGTGTTCATCTTATATCTTCCTTTCAAGACACTGTCCATTCCACTCAACTGCTCTTCCAAGTCCTTTGCTGTCACTGACAGAATTACAAACCTCAAAGTTTTTATTTCGACTCCATGGATTTTAATTCCTACTCTGAATTTTTCTTTTGTTTCCTTTATGACTTGCTCAATATACGAATTCAATAATAAGAGGCTACAACCCTGTCTCACTCCCTTCCCAACCACTGCTTTCCTTTCAGGCCCCTTGACTCTTATAACTGCCATCTGCTTTCTGTTCAAATTGTAAATAGCCTTTCGCTCTCTGTATTTTACCACTGCCACCTTCAGAATTTGAAAGAGAGTATTCCAGTCAACATTGTGAAAAACTTTTTCCAAGTCTACAAATACTAGAAATGTATGTTTGCCTTTCGTTAATTTATCTTCTAAGAGAAGTCATAGGGTTAGTATTGCCTCATGTGTTCCAATATTTCTACAGAACCCAACTGATATTCCCTGATGTCAGCTTCTACCATTTGTCTGTAAAGAATTTGCGTTAGTATTTTGCAACCGTGACTTATTAAACTAATAGTTCTGTAATTTTCATGTCTATCAACACCTGCTTTCTTTTGGATTGGAATTATTATATTCTTCTCGAAGTCTGAGGGTATTTCACCTATTTCATACATCTTGCTCACCAGATGGTAGAGTTTTGTCAGGGCTGCCTCTCCCAAGGCCGTCAGTAGTTCTAATGGAATGTTGTCTATTCCCGAGGCCTTGTTTCAACTTAGGTCTTTCAGTGCTCTGTCAAACTCTTCACACAGTATCATATCTCCCATTTCATCTTCATCTAGATCCTCTTCCATTTCCATAATATTGTCCTCAAGAACATCGCCCTTGTATAGACCCTCTATATACTCCTTCCGCCTTTCTGCTTTCCCTACTTTGCTTAGAACTGGGTTTCCATCTGAGCTCTTGATATTCATACAAGTGTTCTCTTTTCCCCAAACATCTCTATAATTTTCCTGTGGGCAGTATCTGTCTTACCCCTAGTGAGATATGTTTCCTTACATATTTCTTCTAGCCATCCCTGCTTAGCCATTTTGCCCTTCTTGTCAATCTCATTTTTGAGACATTGGTAATCCTTTTTGCCTGCTTCATTTACTGAATTTGTATATTTTCTCCTTTCTTCAATTAAATTCAATATAATGGTAGTAGTAGTAGTAGTAGTAGTAGTTTATTCATCCAGGGACAAGAACACAGTGTAACAAAAATAAGATAAGGATGTACAGTTTCCTACATAATGCTATGGTTCATTGTGCCCATCACATTATTTTTTGGGCAATACAACTTTGATTACTGTAATAGTATAAAAGTATAAGAAGGATCTTTTATATGAGATACCAGTACATTACAAGTAAATAATTGATTTAACACTTTTGTTCAGAAAGATTAACATTGAGGCTGTGGCAAGCATTTGATTTATGGTACTATTAACATATAGTAAATGAATGTAGTTACTTACTACAAGGTTACTGCAGATATTCATTTATACTAAAATAGCAGTTGGTCATTAAGAATTTAAATATTGTTTCCTTGAATGTAGACAATGTTTTTATTTATTTTAGCTGAATTGGAAGTTTGTTGTACAGAATAGTACCCTGAATGTTGGTTTGTTTGTGTTTTAAAGCCTTGCTTACTCTTTTTATGTGGATGTCGTTGCCCATTCTTGTATTGTACAAGTGAAGATCTGTGTTGGTTTTATAATTATCAATGTGCATTTTTATATTAACAACACTTTTTTATATAGTGGCATGGTAAGGGTACAATATTTAGGTGCTGAAATAACTGTTTGGAAGGTGTTAGCATCGTACTGTTTGAAATCATTCTAACAGTTCATTTTTGTAAGGTGAAGATGGTTTTCATGTTTCCCTTATTATGACCCCAGAGGGTTAGGCCATAGGTGATAGCAGAATGGATGTAAGCAAAGTAGACAGCTCTGCTGCACTCCCTGCTACACACAGTATTAATCATGCATAATGTAAAGCAAGCAGAGCTTAACTTGTTAGTGAGGTAGACAATGTGGGCTTTCCAGTCTAAATTTTCATCAATTTGCACACCTAAGAATTTTGTGGCAGCTACCCTTTCAGTTAGTTTATTTTGAATTTTGAGATTCACATCATGATGAGACTTTTAATTTTCCTGTAATGTATATAATTAGTTTTTGAAATATTGAAGGTTAGGTTGTTCTGTTCAACCAGTTTTATATGTATTCCAAAACTCTGTTTGCAGATGTTGGCAATACCCTATTTATGTCTGTTACAACAATATTTGTGTCATCAGCAAACAAAGTTATGTGTGTACCACTGATTGGGAGCTATATAATTAATATATATAAGAAATAAGAGGATTGTACAAGGCCCCTTAACAAATACAATAAATGAATCCTTCACATCATGGACATTTCCAGAGCAGTTATAAGAGGCAAGAGTTGTACCTTTGCTTAAGAAAGGTAATGCAGAAGACAGAAAATTACCAGCCCATTTCCCTGCTGTCAGCATTCTCAAAAATAATAGAAGCAATTATGAAAGACAGATTAATGAATTACTTGAATACATACAATCTTTTAAGCGAATCACACAGTTTGGTTTCTGAAGGGACAAAAAAACGCAGTCAGTCGTAGTAGAATTCACAAAAGCTGTACTTGATGCTCTTGATAAAAATGAGTGTGTCACAGGCATATCTTTGAATCTTTCTAAGGTGTTTGATACAGTCGACCACATGATTCTATTAAATAAATTAGAAGCATTAGGAATAAGAGGGGTAGCTAATGACTGGTTTCAATCGTAACTAACAGATAGGGTATAAAGAGTAGAAATAACACATACTTCAAATAGATCTAAACATTTAGTAAAACACTTATCAGAAGCAAAACACAATAAGCATTAGGAATAAGAGGGGTAGCTAATGACTGGTTTCAATCGTAACTAACAGATAGGGTATGAAGAGTAGAAATAACACATACTTCAAATAGATCTAAACATTTAGTAAAACACTTATCAGAATCAAAACACATTAGTATAGTGGTTCCGCAAGGTAGCATATTAGGACCAATACTGTTCCTGATATACATCCATGATTTTCCCAGTAGTGTTACTCATGGTGAAAAAATTCTCTTCGCTGATGGCAGCAATATTATAGTCACTCGGAAAACAAGAGAACTCCTTGCCAAGAAAGCAAATGAAACTCTCGAGGAAGTTTATGAGTGGTCAATAAGCAATAAAGTGACACTGAACATAAAGAAAACTACTGCAATGAATTTCAGTTTGAAGAGGAAATATTACAATGTTAAATTAAATGTAGATGGCACCTCTGTAGACTGTGTAACAAATGCAAAATTTCTGGGAATGAATATTGATTCTCAGTTGAAGTGGTGTGAACACACAAAGGTACTTGCAAACAGAATGTCATCAGCATGTTAGTTAGTTAGTTACGTGTTCCAATAGCACGGAAAACCATTAAGATGTGGAATGTGTCAAATGCACAAGAAATGCGCACAGGAAACAAGGTCTTTTTCTTTTTTTGTTTACATTATAGTGTTACACCTAAATACTTCTATTATCTATCCCATTCCCTTAAATGGCACAAAATGCATATATTATATCTCCAGATTTATGTACTCATATTCAAGACTTCATCTATGGTATAGAAGGAATTGTCAAGGATGTATGGTTTCAATTTGTTTTTGAAACTATTACTGCTGTCTGTCAGACATTTTATTTCATCTGGTATTTTATCAGAAAGTTTTATAGTAGCATATTTTACCCCTTTTTGTGCCAAATATAGGTTAAGTAAAGGATAGTGTAGGTCTTGCTTTTTTTTGGTATTGTAATCATGAATGTCACTGTTGATTTTAAACTCGTCCATGTTGTTGAGAAAAAATTTCATTACTGAGTAAATGTACTGTGAAGCAGTTGTAAGAATTCCTAATCTTTTAAACAGATGCCTACAAGATGTGCAACTATGAACCCCACACGTTATTCTAACTACTTTCTTTTGAGCAGTGAATACCTTTTGCCTAAGTGTTGAGTTGCCCCAGAATATTATTCCATATGACATCAGAGAGTGGAAGTATGCAAAGTATGTTAGTTTACTAATTTCTACATCCTCAAAATTGGCAATTATTCTGACTGCAAAAGTTGCTGAACCTAGTCGTTTTAGAAGATCCAAAGTATGAATTTTCCAATTAAGATTCTCATCTATATGTACACCCAAAAACTTAGTATGCTATACCCTGGCTACTGACTTCTTTTGAAGTGTTATGTTTATTGAAGGAAGTATACTTTTAGCAGCAGAAAATTGGAAGTACCGTGTTTTTTCAAAGTTCAGAGCAAGCCCATTTGCAGAAAACCAATTAATAACTTTTCCAAAGACCTTATTTGTATCATTTTCTATCAAACTTTCTTTTCCTGGATTAATAATTATGCTTGTATCATCAGCAAACAGTGTCAGTTCAGCATCTTGTTTCACATAAGAAGGGAGGACATTCACATAGATCAAGAACAGGAGGGGACCCATGATCGAACCTTGTGGAATACCTAATGTAATTTCACCCCAGTTAGATGAAGCAGCAAATTCCTTTTAATCACTCGAAGCATATAAAGAGACTTTTTGCTTCCTGTTCTGTAGATATGACTTAAACCACTCATATGCTGTTCCATTTATACCATAGATTTGTAATTTCTTTAACATTTTATCATGGTTCATACAATCAAATGCTTTGGATAAGTCACAGAATATTCCTACTGATGACATTTTGCTATTTAAAGTCTCTGTTATGTGGACAGTGAAACTGTATATTGCTGTCTCAGTGGAACAGCATTTCTGAAATGTGAACTGTGATTTACTAAGTATCCCATTACTGTTGAGATGGCTAACTACTCTTGAGTACATTACTTTCTCAAAGATTTTTTAAAATGCTGTAAGCAAGGATACTGGCCAGTAATTATTGACATCTGTGGTTTCCCCCTTTTTATAGAGAGGCCTGACAATGGCATATTTTAACCTGCTTGGAAAAATACCCTGAGACAGTGATGCATTACATATGTGACTCAAAACATCAGCTGTAATTGCTCCACATTGTTTAAATAACTTGTTAGAGATGTCATCTACTCCAAAAGAACATTTATTTTTCAAAGATTGAATAATTTTCCTTATTTCAAAAGAGGTTGTTAGATGAAACTTAATCTGACTAAAATTTTTCAAAACTGTCTCTTCCATGTACTGCCTAGCTTTTTCTTTTGCACTATTCTCACCAATTTTTTCTCTTACACTTAATAAGTGAATGTTAAATACATTGGTTACCTGTGTACTGTTGGTTAAGATGGTCTCATTCTCATTAACAGTAATACTACCTACCCCAGTGGTTACTTTTCCTGTCTCCCTTCTAACAACATTCCATATTGATTTGATTTGATTGCTGGAGTTGTTAATTTCTTCTCTAACATACATATTTTTTTATTTCCTTACAACTTTTCTCAGTATTACTTCTGGATCTTTACTAGTTCTTGCTGTCTCATACAGTTTTATTTTCTTTCTGAAGATGCTTTAATACTTGTAGTAATCCAAGGTTTCTTTGAAAAGTTTGTGGTGTTACATTTAGTAATTTTCTTTGGAAAACAATGTTCAGAAAGGGATATAAATTTATCAAGAAATATGCTGCATTTATCATTAGCATTTGGCTCATTATATACATCTTCCCAGTTTACATTTCTTAAACTTTCTCTGAAGTGATCTATAGATGCTGGGTTGAGCACCCTCACACTTTTACTTAATGGTTTCTGAAGTGTACACCCTGTTAGGTTTTGTAAGCTAATCAGTTGTGCATCATGGTCAGATAATCCATTTACCACAGGGAAAGCATGTGTTTGTTCTACATCCTCTTGCTGTACAAATACGTTATCTATTAGAGTACTACTGTCCTGAGCTATACATGTAGGGAAATTGATCGCTGATTCTAAATTATATATTGTTAACAACACTTCTAGTTCACTTATCCTATCAGAATTGCTTAGAAAGTTAACATTGAAATCACCACAGATTAATAACTTCTTTTTCTCTGACAGACAGCATAATAGGGAGTCAAACTTTTTCACGAATAGCTCCCAATCTACTAGTGGAGACCTGTACACTATTGCTAATATCAACATAACATTATCTAGCTGAAGTTCACATGCACAAATCTCAAAGTGCTGATCAACACAAAATTTGGTTACTTCAACAGTTCTTTATTTATACCCTTGCTTTATGAAAATGGCAACTCCTCCTTTATCCATACTAGATCTACAAGTGTAAGATGCTAAATTATACCCATTTATACTGACATTTTCCATTCCCATAGTTACATGGTTCTCAGACAGACAAAGTATATCTATCTCATTCTTATTTTTGAGATCATCTAAACACATTCTCAGCTCATCTACTCTATTTTTTATTCCCCTGATATTTTGGTGAGGTAAGTTGATACCTTTAGCTTTACCCCTGTTTGCTGTGCATGAAGTTTCTTTTCTTCTATTTTCCATGGTTGCTGTCTGTCTGGAATTTGGCTTTAACCTAAAAAACCTGTCTGCCTGATTCCAATAACCACAGGGATCACCCCTTGTGTGACTGTGGCCCCCTTACAGTATCTGCTAAAAGAGAAGCTAACTTATCTTTCCCCTTCCTATTAAGGTGCAGGCTATGTGTAGCGTAACCCCACCTACCAATAGCATCAACTGGAACAACACTCATGTGAGACTTTGCCAGTGTCTTGAGCATCCTGTTCAGCTCAGTGTTAACACGCCTTATAGCAGTGTTTACCCAGGGATGATCATGGTGCTGAAAGACCTCCGCAAACTCCACATTCATGTGCCCAGTTTCTGCTCCTATTTTATCCAGGTCACTCCTAATGCTATATCTTGGATTCATAGCCAGTCTGTTTCCTTCTCCCCCAACTATAATTACCTGATTTTTCCTTCTCAAAGTCTTTGCGTAGCTGACCTGGTACTCTGCCCATAATTTCTCCTGAAGCTGTTGGCCCACATGCCTCCCATGACTGCTACCTATAAGCAGAATTCTTATTTTCCTATTCTGTTATGCCCTTAGAATCCTATCATCAGTGTGTAACATGCAGTGTCTTTTAGTTGCATATTATTCATATGTACAAACGATTCTTAGCTGTGGCATCCTTTTTTGGGGAACATATGCACAAAAAATGAACACAGTTTTCAAACTCCAGAAAAGAGCCATATGAATAATGACCAACAATACTAGTCGAGCTCATTGTAAGGATCTGTTCAAAACACTGGGGATTTTAACTGCTCTATGTGAATACATTTAGCAGTCAGTTACACACATCAAAAATAACATTGATAATTACTGCACAAACAGCTCTGTCCATGACCATGCAACAAGAGATTGACTCAACTTACATTTACCAAGAAAAAAATAAACATAACACTCAAAACAGCATTTTCTACCTAGGAATAAAACTGTACAGTAAATTACCAAAAGAAATTAAAGAAATTGCAAAAATACACTTATTTAAAGTGCAGCTAAGTAGTACCTGTCACGCAATACATTTTATACATTGAAGGATTACTTAAATAAAACAGAATAGGGGTTTCATAAAAAAAATGTTATACAAATAAATAACAATAATAATGATTATAAAACATTCAACATTCCAAATAACACCTTCACTTTGTTTTTGTCCCTTCTGTTTTCCTTTCTAGAAATACTTACCCCAAGCTATGCATAGCACAATACTAACACCTCTTTCTGAGTTCAACATCTCACTCATTATGGAGGGATGCAGACAGAGTTTTTCAGGATAGCAAATGGGAAGTTGTAATACAGAAAATAGCCCAGAGATCACCAGTGTATGTGTGTGTGTGTGTGTTTGTGTGTGTGTGTGTGTGTGTGTGTGTGTGTAGTGAGTGAAGTGTATGAAACAACATGTGTATAGTGTGTGCAGTGATTGATAGTGAGATACAAGTGACCAGTGTGGCATTACATTATTTAATAAGTTTTTGTAAAAAAGTACTGTATACCAGGAGTAAATCTAATGATTGTCTCTAACTCTCTAACTAGAAGTCTGTAAATATATGTGTACACAAATTAGCTTATTTTAAATTGATCTAAACTTGTAAATACTTTGACATGTCCTATATCCATGTAAAAAGAGATCTATGGATGAATAAAGCTACTACTATACTAGGTCCTAGAACGCTGCCCTGAGGTACTCTGATTGGTACAGTCTGCATGTACGATCTGGGCACAATGTTTTGATTTTTATTGTTTGCTGAGGTAAATTCTACTACCTGTTCTCTATTGTGGAGATATGACTGATACCATTTTAACGCAACTCCTCATATACCTATAGCTTCTAGTTTGTCTAGCTAGATATCACGATCAACAATGTCGAATGCCTTGGAAAAGTCCAAGTTTATTCGTACTGTACTATTATTTCTGTCAAATCCTATTACAATGTTTTTGATGAATTGGGTAATTGCTGTTTCTGTACTCAAGCCTTTGCAAAAACCATGTTCTGTTACAGAAAAGAAATTGAATTTTTTGGGGTAATTTGTAATTATATTTTTCATGACAGTCTCTAATATTTTTGAAAATACAGAAAACTAAGCTATTGGTCTATAGTTTCCCACGTCATATATATCACCCATTTTATGTTGTTGTTGTTGTGGTCTTCAGTCCTGAGACTGGTTTGATGCAGCTCTCCATGCTACTCTATCCCGTGCAAGCCTCTTCATCTCCCAGTACCTACTGCAACCTACATCCTTCTGAATCTGCTTAGTGTATTCATCTCTTGGTCTCCCTCTACGATTTTTACCCTCCACGCTGCCCTCCAATACTAAATTGGTGATCCCTTGATGCCTCAGAACCAACCGATCCCTTCTTCTGGTCAAGTTGTGCCACAAACTTCTCTTCTCGCCAATCCTATTCAATACTTCCTCGTTAGTTATGTGGTCTACCCATCTAATCTTCAGCATTCTTCTGTAGCACCACATTTCGAAAGCTTCTATTCTCTTCTTGTCAAAACTATTTATCATCCATGTTTCACTTCCATACATGGCTACACTCCATACAAATACTTTCAGAAATGACTTCCTGACACTTAAATCTATACTCGATGTTAACAAATTTCTCTTCTTCAGAAACGCTTTCCTTGCCATTGCCAGTCTACATTTTATATCCTCTCTACTTCGACCATCATCAGTTATTTTGCTCCCCAAATAGCAAAACTCCTTTACTACTTTAAGTGTCTCATTTCCTAATCTAATTCCCTCAGCATCACCCGACTTAATTCGACTACATTCCATTATCCTTGTTTTGCTTTTGCTGATGTTCATCTTATATCCTCCTTTCAAGACACTGTCCATTCCATTCAACTGCTCTTCCAAGTCCTTTGCTGTCTCTGACAGAATTACAATGTCATCGGTGAACCTCAAAGTGTTTATTTCTTCTCCATGGATTTTAATACCTACTCTGAATTTTTCTTTTGTTTCCTTTACTGCTTGCTCAATATACAGATTGAATAACATCGGGGAGAGACTACAACCCTGTCTTACTCCCTTCCCAACCACAGCTTCCCTTTCATGTCCCTCGACTCTTATAACTGCCATCTGGTTTCTGTACAAATTGTAAATAGCCTGCCGCTCCCTGTATTTTGCCCCTGCCACCTTTAGAGTTTGAAAGAGAGTATTCCAGTCAACATTGTCAAAAGCTTCCTCTAAGTCTACAAATGCTAGAAATGTAGGTTTGCTTTTCCTTAATCTTTCTTCTAAGATAAGTCGTAAGGTCAGTATTGCCTCACGTGTTCCAGTGTTTGTACGGAATCCAAACTGATCTTCCCCGAGGTCGGCTTCTACTAGTTTTTCCATTCGTCTGTAAAGAATTCGTGTTAGTATTTTGCAGCTGTGGCTTATTAAACTGATTGTTCGGTAATTTTCACATCTGTCAACACCTGCTTTCTTTGGGATTGGAATTATTATATTCTTCTTGAAGTCTGAGGGTATTTCGCCTGTTTCATACATGTTGCTCACCAGATGGTAGAGTTTTGTCAGGACTGGCTCTCCCAAGGCCGTCAGTAGTTCCAAAGGAAAGTTGTCTACTCCCGGGGCCTTGTTTCGACTCATGTCTTTCAGAGCTCTGTCAAACTCTTCACGCAGTATCGTATCTCCCATTTCATCTTCATCTACGTCCTGTTCCATTTGAATAATATTTTTCTCAAGTACATCGCCCTTGTATAGACCCTCTATATACTCCTTCCACCTTTCTGCTTTCCCTTCTTTGCTTAGAACTGGGTTTCCATCTGAGCTCTTGATATTCATACAAGTCGTTCTCTTATCTCCAAAGGTCTCTCTAATTTTCCTGTAGGCAGTATCTATCTTACCCCTAGTGAGATAAGTCTCTACATCTTTACATTTGTCCACTAGCCATCCCTGCTTAGCCATTTTGCATTTCCTGTCGATCTCATTTTTGAGACATTTGTATTCCTTTTTGCCTGCTTCATTTACTGCATTTTTATATTTTCTCCTTTCATCAATTAAATTCAATATTTCTTCTGTTACCCAAGGATTTCTACTAGCCCTCGTCTTTTTACCTACTTGATCTTCTGCTGCCTTCACTACTTCTTCTACTGTATTTCTTTCCCCCATTCCTGTCAATTGTTCCCTTATGCTCTCCCTGAAACTCTGTACAACCTCTGGTTCTTTCAGTTTATCCAGGTCCCATCTCCTTAAATTCCCACCTTTTTGCAGTTTCTTCAGTTTTAATCTACAGGTTATAATCAATAGATTGTGGTCAGAGTGCACATCTGCTCCTGGAAATGTCTTACAATTTAAAACCTGGTTCCTATATCTCTGTCTTACCATTATATAATCTATCTGATATCTTTTAGTATCTCCAGGGTTCTTCCATGTATACAACCTTCTTTCATGGTTCTTAAGCCAAGTGTTTATACAATGGTTTTATTTTTGAAATTTTTGATCTTTGTGAGAATGCCCCTTCTGTTAATGATATGTGAGAATGGTTTTGCTATGACACTAGCACATTTAATTATGACTGAACCTGGTAGCTCATCAGTTCCAGAAGACATTTTATTCTTGATTGTTTTTATTATATTAAGAACTTCTAATTTATTTGTGGGATATAGTAATATTGAATTACCATGTTGCTTTATTTGAACTGTGGTACTGCTGTTACTAGCAAAATTTTTACTCAGATTGTCTGGAGTGTTTATGAAATAGTCATTTATGTAATTTGCTAGAGTACCTTTTCTGAGTAACACACCATATCATCTTTTAATACAATGTCATCTTGCTTTTTAACACTTTTGTTTGTTTCCTTTTTTACTATATTCCATATTGCTTTCAACTTGTTTGCTGTTCCTATGATTACTTTGTCATTGTGCATTGTCTTGGCTGTTTTAATTACTTTCTTATAAATTTTCTTATATGTCTTAATATATTCTGCAAAGTGTCCATCTTGGTTGTCTTTTCTCAGTTGATTGAGAAGTTTTAGCTTTTGATGGGGTACTCCGATAGCAGGTGTTATCCACTGGCTGTTGTTTTTTGGTATGACATTAATTCTTGTCAGCTTTTTTGGAAAACACATCTCAAATTTGGACATGAAAGTTTTATAAAATTCATTGAATGATACATCAGTTGATGATTTTGAGAACACATCTTCCCAGGTTTCTTTTGCTAACCATTGAATAAAAATATTAACCTTTTCTGGGTAGAAGTGCCTTTTATACAGGGTGATTCAAAAAGAATACCACAACTTTAGGAATTTAAAACTCTGCAACGACAAAAGGCAGAGCTAAGCACTATCTGTCGGCGAATTAAGGGAGCTATAAAGTTTCATTTAGTTGTACATTTGTTCGCTTGAGGCGCTGTTGACTAGGCGTCAGCGTCAGTTGATGCTACGATGGCGACCGCTCAACAGAAAGCTTTTTGTGTTATTGAGTATGGCAGAAGTGAATCGACGACAGTTGTTCAGCGTGCATTTCGAATGAAGTATCGTGTTAAACCTCCTGATAGGTGGTGTATTAAACGTTGGTATAAACAGTTTATAGAGAATGGGTGTTTGTGCGAAGGGAAAAGTTCTGGACGGCCAAGAACGAGTGATGAAAATGTAGCACGCATCCAGCAAGCATTTGTTCGCAGCCCAGGAAAATCGACTCGCAGAGCTAGCAGAGAGCTGCAAATTCCACAATCAACTGTATGGAGAGTCCTACGAAAAAGGTTAGTTATGAAACCTTATCATCTGAAATTGGTTCAAGCACTGTCTGCAGCTGATAAGATTAAAAGAATCGATTTCTGTGATTTTATCCTTGCTCAAATGGAAACAGATGAATCTTTCATTTCAAAGATTGTGTTTAGTGATGAAGCAACTTTCCACACTAACGGGAAAGTCAACCGTCACAATGTCTGTATATGGGGCACTGAGAATCCGCGGGAAACAACTCAGTATGAACGTGACTCGCCTAAGGTGCACGTTTTCTGTGCCATTTCAGCCAATAAAGTTTTTGGTCCCTTTTTCTTCGAAGGTGCTACTGTAACTGGACTACAGTATCTGGAGATGTTAGAGAATTGGCTGTTCCCTCAGCTCGAACAAGAAGCACAACAATTCATATTTCAGCAGGATGGAGCACCACCACATTGGCACTTATCTGTCCGTAACTACCTGAACGTCAACTACCTGAGGCGATGGATCGGCCGCCAGGCAGCCCGTGACAGAGCACTTCATCACTGGCCTCCAAGAAGCCCTGATCTTACCCCCTGCGATTTTTTCTTATGGGGGTATGTTAAGGATATGGTGTTTCAGCCACCTCTCTCAGCCACCATTGATGATTTGAAACGAGAAATAACAGCAGCTATCCAAACTGTTATGCCTGATGTGCTACAGAGAGTGTGGAACGAGTTGGAGTATTGGGTTGATATTGCTCTTGTGTCTGGAGGGGGCCATATTGAACATCTCTGAACTTGTTTTTGAGTGAAAAAAAACCTTTTTAAATACTCTTTGTAATGATGTATAACAGAAGGTTATATTATGTTTCTTTCATTAAATACACATTTTTAAAGTTGTGGTATTCTTTTTGAATCACCCTGTATTTCCACTTGCATTTAACCATCTCAGGTACAGAAGAGTTTATGTTACTAGTATGTTGTGGTCTGAAAGACCTAAGTTTACGTTTTGTGCCTCAGTAACATTGTTTTCGATATTTGTAACGATATTATCTAATAGGGATGAAGATGACTCTGTTATTCTAGTGGGGGTCTGTGAAGAATGGTTTAATGTGAAATCTGTTTAGGATACTCAAAAGCTGTCTTTTTTCTTAATTTTCAATTAACAGGTTGATATTAAAATTCCCACATAGTAATAAGTTAACTTCATTGTCATACAAAATGTTTAGCACTGCTTCCAAATTTTTTTAAAAAAATTGTTTTTTCGCCTAATGCTGACCTGTATATTAATATGACAGTTAGATTTTTATACTTCTCCTCAGATTTTAGCTCAATGGCACATGATTCAAAATGTTTCTCGATATTTGGGTGGTATGTTTCAGATCTAACTTTATACTGCAACCCAGCCCTAGTGTACATGCATACTCCACTACTTTTACAAACATTGTGGCAATAATGAGATGCTAATTCAAAATTACTTATATTTATAAGACTTAATTCACTGAGCCTGCATCAACGTTCTGATAGACAAATACAAGAAATATCTACAAAGTAGTTTATGGCGACTTCTAATTCTAACACTTTATTCTTCAGACACTGAATGTTTTGACTCATTATCTTGAAAGTTTTGCAAGTATTTGTTATTTTGTCAATAACTGGTGAAGCGCTCCTTTGTTGCTGATTTTTGACACTTATCTGCAATTTTTCAGGTTGATTTGTCAGAATCTCTTCCTTTTCTTCTTTTGGTGCCATAAAAAATCATCACTAAGCGAAGCAGCTGTACCTAGCCTTTGGCTCCTCCTCAGGTGGCGTTGATCAGCTGCTACTGTTGTTGAGGGTTCAGTGGCTGCTGCTGTTGATGCTGTCATTGACATGCTTTCTCGTACAGTGACTGCATTTGCTGTTTTTTACTGACACTGTTTCTGCTGGAGGAGGGCTGCTGCTGTAACTGATGTTGGTTTTACCTCAGCTACTGATGGTTCTTCTGCTGTTGATGTAGGTTTAGTTGTTATTGCTGTTTCTTCTGTTGTTTTTTATGTTGTCGATGGTGGTGGTTGCGGTGGGGGGGGGGGGGGGGGTGGTACTGCTGGTGCTGTCATTTGTGTTGTACTTTCTGCCACTGGCTTTTGTAATTTTACTGACACTGCTGTTTGTGTTGCAGATATTTGCAGGTGCCTCTTGATTTTTTCCAGTAATTTCTGGGTCACAATTTCCTTCCTTAGACTGTTCAAGTGAAGGTCATGTAATGTGTGAAACCTGTGCCCAATGTAACTAATATCAATAACATCAACATTTTTTAATTGCTTGCATATATCAGAAAGAAGGTCTTTGGTTACTCTGATCTCCTTATTTACACAAGACCAATGTGGAAAATTGTAGCGGTGGAGAATGGTCACAAAGTGAATGTTTTTGTGTGACATATGAACCAGTTGTTTCCTTAATTCTGATCAAGCTGTGGACATTTCGTTTCTGTACATATCGTTTGAGTCACCAAACAGAGCTATAAAGTCACCTGATGATAACTCCATAATTTCTGAGAGGAGCACTCCTGGCTTGACAAAGCTCGTGGCTTTTAAACTGCTGTCTAGTTAACACAGGAGGCGATTCTGCATCCATGGCTATCAGCTAGAATATAAAGTTTCATCAGGCAACCACGAATTTTTTGCTGCGGCATAGGTTCATGTTGTAGTCTGCAAGTCTTCAGGGGTGCAGAAATGGCTGGTTTAGGTATCTGAGTGTTTGCAGTAGCATTTTATGATGCAGAGTCGTCACTTACACTACTTTGGACGTTATATTGGCTTTTTAAAGGAATTGGTGAATCTGGTAATTCTCTGCTGTTACCAGTATCACATTCCCATTCCAATATTGTGTTTTCAGCTGTTTTTGCGACGGACTGAGTTTTTTGTACTGTAAATTGAGCTCTCTTTCACATAAAATGCATATGACACCATTTTTGCCTCCTCTCTCATAGTTTTTACACACACTATAACTTGTTTTAGTGTTGATACAAGTTCTTGTATCTCAGTGAAATTTGTCATACAATTTACTTGCATTCTGTTGTGTGCCTTAGTTACAGTTATGTTTTAAATCCTTTATCTCCTCCAATAAGACAGAGATTTAGGAACCAGGTTTTAAACTGTAAGACATTTACAGGGACATATGTGGACTCTGACCACAATCTATTGGTTATGAACTGTAGATTAATTATGGAGTTATCTTCAGGCGACTTTATAGCTCTGTTTGGTGGCTCAAGCGATATATACAGAAATGAAACATCCACAGCTTGCTCAGAATTAAGGAAACAACTGGTTTATATGTCACACACAAACGTTCTGTTACCCAAGGATTTCTCCTAAGCCTTGTCTTTTACCTACTTGATCCTCTGCTGCCTTCACTATTTCATCCCTCAAAGCTACCAGTTCTTCTTCTACTGTATTTCTTTCCCCCATCCCTGTCAATCGTTCCCTAATGCTCTCCGTGAAACTCTCTACAACATCTGGTTCTGTCACTTTATCCAGATCACATCTCCTTAAATTCCCACCTTTTTGCAGTTTCTTCAGTTTTAATCTACAGTTCATAACCAATAGATTGTGGTCAGAATCCACATCTGTTCCTGGAAATGTCTTAAAATTTGAAACCTTGTTCCTAAAACTCCATCTTATCATTATATAATCCATCTGGTACAGGTAAAGAAAAGTGGATAAAAGCAAGAGAAGAAGAAAGAATTCACTTGAGAAGAATGACACTTTTAAGTTGGTGAATCCAAAGGAGGCAATAGGGAAAGAAATCTTGACAAGTAAATGGATTTTTAAAGTAAAGCTAGGCTGCTTGTCAGAGGTTTTGAACAAGAAAAGGATATAAGTTATCAGGAATTATTCAGCCCAGTAGAAATATCTGTTCACTAAGACTGTTATTAACTCAAGCAGCAGAGAATAACTTTCATATGAGAGTGTTTGATGTGAAAACAGCCTTTCTTTATGGGAAAATGGATGAAGAAATTTTAATAAGGATAAAAAGTGCTGGCGAGATTTGTGTTTTGAAGGTAGTTCTGTGTGGACTTAAACAAACTCCATCCAGATGGAATAAAAATATTATAGATTTCCTAAAAATAGGACTAATCCACTCAAAATCACATCAATGCACATTTAAAGATGTAACTGAAGGAATGTATATGGCTAATCATAAAACAAGACTTGGAGAAAATTGAGAAATGTCAAAGGAAGTTAAGAAGAATTTTGAAATGTCTTGTAAGAAAATCCATATATTTACTTAGGGACACAAATACTGTAGATACAAGATGAAGGAATATTTCTACACCAAGAACAGTATGTGAAGAAAGTACTAGAAAAATTCCATTAGTCCTAGAGGGGAAGTCAGATGAAGAAAATCAAGAAAATGAAAACATTAAATTTACTTATAGTGAAGCCAAACGAAGTTTCCTTCATTTGTCATGTAAAACCAGGCAAGATCTTGGATTCACAGTCATTTAGGAGAGCCACTTCACAGTAGACCCATAGAGAAAATATTACCAGAATGTCAAAAGAACTCTGAGATGCCTACCAGATACAAAGAATTATGGTCTTTTTCATAAAAAGATAGACTATGAAGAAGATGACACTATTGATTTGAATGTCTACTGTGATGTCAATCATGCACAAGACTAATGAAACAGGAGGAGTACAACTGTATACATTATTTTTTCTAATAGTGCCGCCATTAGTAGGTGATCCAAGAAATGAAATGTGGTAGTTACTTCATCAACTAAAGCAGACTACATTTCAGCAGTAAAATATGTGAAAGAAATAAAAGATATCAAGAACCTACTGCTAGAGCTATTTAGAAGAGAAGTGAAGACCATACTTCATGTAGACAATCAAAGTGCTATCTAGGTGATTAAATCAGGACAGACAGTTAGATGAAGCAAACACATAGACATGACATTCCACTTGTTAGTGAGCCATACAAAGAAAATTTATTCAAGATAAAGTACTGTAATACAGAAAAACAGTTGTTAGGTATACTTACCAAAGCTCTGCAAAGATCAAAGTCTGAGAAATTTAGAAATGCTACTGTAAAACAACTACCATAACTTCCTTTTAGAAATATATAAACAAATAACAGTTTTATGTGTGAATAATTAAAAAATATAAAAGTCTATGAAATATGGGAAAGGCAACCACTTACATATAGAGGATTGCTGCATGGCACACAGAAACATGTAAAGGAAACCAGTTAACACTAGCTTTTGAGTTCTTGCTCTTTTTCTAGTAAAATTAAACACAATCACAAGGACAACCAGACTTACACAACTGAGATAGCAGCAGGACTGATTACTGAAATTAATTACTGAAAGCAGTTGCCTGGGTAGATAGGGAAAGATGCATGAGGCAAGAAGGGGTAGCAGGTCAATGTGAGGCAGGTCTTTCATCAGATAGCGATGGCACAACAAGACAAAAAGGATAGATCATATAAGGAATACAGACAGTGAAAGGGTGAAGAAAGGAGAGAAATACGGTGATAAAGAGGCAGACAGGGAGGGGAGAAACTAAAGGAGAGATATGGAAAAAAAGAGGGAAGAGGGGGAGATAGTGAGAGAGAGAGAGAGAGACGGAGGGAGGGAGAGAGAGAGAGAGAGAGAGAGAGAGAGAGAGAGAGAGAGAGAGACTGCTTGGGGAGGGGGTGGAGGAGGAAGAGTGCTGTGAGAAGGCACTGGTACACAGCAAGGGTGGGGAAAGACTGGTGTGGGCTGAAGAGTGAAGGGAAAAGATGGGGGGGGGGGGGGGGCAATGTAAATGAGTTAGCAGAGGTTTAGGCTGGGGGCAGGGGGAGGGGGAGGGTCTCTCCATAACTCCAGCATATGCTACACTTTCATAATCCTCCTGGCCTATGGTCTAAGTCTCTGCTAACTTCCTTCCACTTTACCACCTTGCTTTTTCCCTTCTCTCTTCTGTTCACACTAGTCCTTCCCCATCCATATAGTGTACTGCCTTCTCCCATGACTCTTTCATCTGTGGCCCCCAACTCCCCATATCTCTCTCTATCTCTCTCTCTCTCTCTCTCTCTCTCTCTCTCTCCCCTTTCCCTTTTTTCCACCCCTCTCCCTTATTCTCTCTCCTCTCTGTCTCACTCTTCATCATCACCTTCCTCTCCTTTTCTCCTATCTCTCTCTTCCCTCATCTGTCTGTCTGTCCCTTTTATGCTCTGCCCTCTGACTTTCTTTTGTCTTATTGTGCAGTTGCTGAGTCGTCTGGCAAAAGACCTGCTATCTACTCCTTGCCTCAGGCATTCTTCCCTATCGCCTCCTCACCTCCATCTATGCAGGCAACTGCTTTCAATAATTGATATTCAATAATCAGTCTTGATGCTACAATGGCCACATACATTTGGGTGTCTGTTTGGTTGTGCGTGTGAATGTGTGTACTCTTACTAGAAAAAGAGCAAGAGCTCAAATGTTAGTGTTAACTATTTTCTGTTATGTATTTCTGTGTGCCACAAACCAGTCCTTTGTAAGCTAGTAGTTGCCTTTCCCTTATTTTATGTGTTGTTTCAGCCAAGAATTTTCGTTATTGCTATAAAAAACGTAACATATATGACTAAAATTTGTTGAAAGAAACACTGATTTCAAGGGGGCAAAGATGAATGAGTTAAACAGTTTGTAAAATGCAATGTTTGCTGTATGGTGTTTTAAAGGGTGGCAACATGAGTAATGTGAGAGTGCATGTTATCTGGGGGTACATGTACTGTTTGTATCTGTTTGTTGTTGGTGTCTAGATATGTTAAATAAAATAGGTTATGTAGTGCAATCAATGTGTGTCTCATAAATTTATTTTCATAATACAATGATCACATAAAAATAAAAATACAAAACTGGAAATGAAAAATAATTATATCTAAGTTTAAGAGAGAAAACTGTGTAGTAATAGTAAGGAATTGTGATGCACATATTTTTCACTGTTGGATAAAACTGTGAAGTATACCTGAACAACTGGTTACTGCCATCAAAGCGACCAGAATACTCTGTGGAAGTAATATGATTTCTTGTCATGTCACGGTGTTTCAGGACATCAGTACTGTCCATAATTCTGCAACATATGTAAATTGAAATTATATTATCTCAAGTATTATTTAGGATCTAATTACCATATCTTTGTGTACAGAATACATGTGTTTTATATACTTTCTGTTTTGAACTTTATATGCATTTTTCACATATTCTGTGTAAAATCTCCTTGAGTATAAGTTGTCCAGTCACACTTCAACATCTGAGGTGATAATGTTACTGACCTGAAGCGTTAATGCATAGTAAAGTAAGAAGTAAATACCTAGATAAAGTAGTAAATAAATAAATATTTATTTGTAAAAATGATTGACTCAAGCTACACCTAACAATTATAAACATGCAGTGCTGCTGTTGCTGTGGCTCTTTCATGCACATTCGATAGCTTAACTAACACACAAAAGTAACATGATGTTTTGAATGGAAATATTGCGATCGTGCTTCATAGGAAGCAGTGTGCTAAAAGGGGTACACAATTGATAAGCTTGCCTTATTTTTTTAAAAAAAAACATTACTAAATATGCCATCCAACAGATTCATGCATGGCACTGAGATTATATAGAATATCCCTGACTCAAGAGAAACCACACATTTTTTGTTCCATGGATGAAGTTGTCACTAATGTCTTCTGCAGGATTAACATAACTGACAATTTTTATTGCATGTTTTTGTAGGATGCACAGTTACTAACATAGTAGAGAAATTCTTAATTGATTTAAAAACATGGTAAACACACAGAAAAAATTTTCAGACATGCTTATAAACCTGGGAAGAAAAGTTCTGTCATAAAAATGCAAATTATGAAAGATAACCTTTTTTGTTGGGATAAAAATGGTTAAAAATCTATTTCTACACATCACATACATTATTTTTACATTCATTTGAGTAAAATTAAATGTGTTATTCATAAAAATTTGTCATTTAGGTATTAGAGAAGTGACATAAGATAGTAGTTTCATAAAGACTCCTATTTACAGATATAACATATATGTGATTCACTGGATGTCATTAATACTGAAAATGTGTCTTGTAAAAATCATAAATTATTTATGTATTACAACTAAAGCAAATATGAACTTGCTGAGAAAAAGGCCATTCCAGTACAGCCACATACACAGTTTTTACACAACAGAAACAGCAGGAACAGAAGCATACTTGCAGCCAATTATAGCCCTCAGCCCTGCATTTAATTTCTGCACCAGGTGAATTGTTTATAAATAACAAGCTTGTAATAACATTATAGAAATAGAATTTACTGTTTTAATTAACATTTATTATATTCTGAACTATGAGGAATGACTGGAAATGATTAATAACGTAATGATTTTATGTAGGGCTTCTCAAATTTAATTTTTATAACAAACCTTTGGTAGTAGCCAAAGTGTAGGGTCTGTCTAGAAAGTTTGGTGAATGGCGTGACATGTAAATGATTGGAGGAGGGGGGGGGGGGGGGGTAGAGAGAGAGAGAAAGAGAATCTGTTGAAAAGTGCCACATAACATTGCACGCATAGTCTGAGACAGATTTGTCTGCTATGGACAGTCAAACATAATGTTTCTGAAAAGTCACATCAAGTTTTGTTGCAGGCTGTGAAAAGCAGTGATGTAGGTGTGTACGATGTTGGTGCAAGTCTATGGAACAAAAGGCTTAACGTGGAAGAGTGTCTGATCCGTTAAACTGCTTTTCTGTTTGAAATGGAACTGCCAGCTAAAATGATAACAAACACCACTGAGATAGAGTGACAAATGATTGCACAAAATTACTGATAATCTATGAGAGCGATATCACAGGAGCTGAGGATTAGTGAACAGATTGTTTACTTCGTTATTAACATGGACTAGGATACATGGAAAATCATTTTCTGATTTACAGCATACAAACTGAAGGAAAAGCAGAAGACAGCATTGATAATACGAGTGGAGAATTCACTGTTGCATGTTACCAGGCTTCATATTTTCTCTGACTGGTAACTGTCAAGGCAAAGATTTCTGCATCAGATTTGATTGACATGCAAATACAAGTGGTAACAATGTTTCAAGCATTTCCATAAGAAACTTTCAGTAATATTTTCCATCTGCTGTATAGATATCGGTAAATTGCTCTGTGGTTAATAGATATTAGTTTAAAGATCACCAAAGGTATTTTGCTTGTACCTATATTTTATAATACCATTCACCAAAATTTTTAGATGCCCCTCATAGATATTACTTTACATCAATAAACAGAGATATATATGTTGGCCTATATAATTTAAATTGGAGGAACATATGTTGTGAGAAATGTGTGCTAGAACTGAATCCACACTCTAGAATCTCTATTTCTACAGCATTCAGTAGAAAGCACTTAATATCTGGAGCCTAATGTTATATGTTTCCAGAGTGTGATTCTATTTTTTATTATGCAAGCAAGCAACATCATTAAAAAATGAAAGTACCAGTAAGCATTCAAAGTTTTAACCCTACATTTTTATCAGAATATTAAGGATGTCATTCCTCATTGTTATTTATATGAGAGGCTTGATACAAGTATGAACAGTCCCTTTGATGTTCTTTAGATTTGCATAATTTATTATTAACATTGGATGCTGCATTTGATTATGAACAATAATTTGCTAGATTTTCAGTATGTGTGCTTGTGTGTGTGTGTGTGTGTGTGTGTGTGTGTGTGTGTGTGTGTGTGTGTAGCAAGATCTAGGACTAAAGCTAACAGCAAAGCAAGCTTGGAAAAGGACAGTTGAAGTAAGTAGTGTATGTGTTTTATTTCTCATCAGTTCTCACCATTTAACAGTTGTTTCAGCTACAAAATATTTTTGAAAAGCTTTGTGAATTTTTTATTTCAGTAAAAACTATATCAAACAAATTATGGTAGTTATTACTGAAAAATTTATGATCACACTTTTATGATTTATAAACAATTTTTAAACTAATGTTAGGGAATGGAAAACTGAATCAGATGGAGAAAACATGGGGAATTTGGTTAGCAAATGGCAGCAAGAATATACATTTCTAGTTGCATGCTTATCTTTGATTTTGAACAACATTTAAACATGATCAAGTATGGTGCCTATTTTAATGTCCAGGTGTCCTGCCCCTCACGAAACTTCACTTTTCAACCAATTACTTTTGTTTTATAAATGGATTATAGTTTTGTTGTTACTGTAAGTTACCAAATACACTCAACATTCTTTAAATGAATTTCAAGATTTACAGAAATTTCAAATCTGATTATTTGTTCTCTTGTTGGAAAGTATTTCTTTATGAACTGAGTAATGGAGCATAATGGTTTTCAAGATGTGTCCAGATTGTATTCCTTAATAGGGACTTTTGAACAGACCAGAGGGTTCTACTAAACATCATATTTTTGATGAAAAAGGATGGAAAGGCTGTATACTTATATATTTTCTGAGATTTAGTGAACTAACATTTGTGGAAGTTCTGAAGATGAATACCAGAGATTACAATATTTTCATCTTTCAAAAAGATAATAAACTTATAACATTGTATTTCTAGTTACTTCATAAAGGGAAAGGAAATATAGGAAATAAAAAAGATGGAAAGAAAGAGAATTCACCACAAACAATGGGTTGAAAGAAACATAAGGTGCAAGAAAGGTATCTAAGACAACTTTTTCTGCAAGGTTTCAGGCAACTTTTTTCCCAGCAGTAGCTTATCTTATTTTCCACCATTGAAAAGCTTAAACGGTAGTGATGGTCTTTTTAATTCAATATCACTAAACCATTCCACATTACTCCTTCTGTGGTACCTGATGAGTAGATGCCATTTTATGTCTCGTACAGCATTTTAAATTAAATTTGTTCAACTTCTAAGCAACACAGTGTCTGACCTAATTAAAATCAAAGACAAATTTGACACATAAAGTTCATCCTAAAATGTTTATGGTGTACAGCTTAGATCCTTAATATCTAATAGTTAAAAAAGATGTGCCAAGTTATTAACATTAAAGAATGGAAATTTTCAAGTGGTCTGAAATGTAATTAAAATAACCTTCTGTTTACAGTTTTATGGTAATGGTAATGTACTAACACAATTTTTTGTGAATTACCTTCCTCACTTTATAATAACATTAGCAGTTATCTTAAGTTTTTTAATGGTGCTTTGCAGAAGTGTTTAGATTAATAATGAATTTTTGTTTAGTGAATGAAAAGATTAATCTGTAAAAGATTTTGTTATATTTCCAAGTACTCTGATGCTACAGATCATAAAACTTCACTATGGAACTAAGATCTGTAGTGTAATAACAGAATCATTGTCCACAACATTCAGTTATTATTTTCTAGCTGTGACAGCAGGCAAAGGGGCTATAAGGAATCCATTGTAGATACATTAGGCTCATTTCATTATATGCACCATCAACAGACTGTAGTTTCAAATATGGAACCTCTAAAGAAATTACCAATGTTATAAGATTATTAACAGACAGTAAATCCATTTACTACAATGAGGTTTCGAAATGAATTTTAAAACACAGAGAGTACCCTTTTCTCCATTAAGCAATCTTTGTAATTAGTTAAGTGCTTTGACTATATTTTCTGACAGGCTTAAACATGCAGTAACAATATCTATCTGAAAAAAGGATCAAGCAAATACCATCCTATTATAGAATCATTAATGTCTTTCCAGATTTTTTTTTTTTTTTTTTTAAGGGAATTTGTTAATTAGTTCATATTTCATCTGAATAAAGAATTCTCTACAGAGGAAACTGTACTGCACCTCTTGGGTGAAATCTTGGGTGAACTAAACAGGAAAAAATATTCTGTTAATATCCTTTGTGACCTCAACTGGGTATGTGACTGTGTAAATCATAAAATTATACTTGGGAAATGAAAATTTTGTGATATTAATAGCTTCCCTCTAGGAAGGATTGTGTGTTCCTTGTAAAATAAAAAGGATTTTTTTTGTGAATTGTGGTTTTTAATACCATAACATACATAAGCTAACTCATTTGAGTCACATACAGGAGACATGTCAAAGCTGTGGTAAAATTTCTCTACAGACATAGAACAACTGATGTTAACAAACAGCATAATAATAATATGCTGGCGTAAGCTGTCACCAGCCCACCAGGTGGCAAAGAGGTTGTGTAAAGATTGATAGTAGGTGCAAGCAACAAGCCTATCAAGAGAGAGGCCAAGTACAAACTCGCAAGAAATACCCTGCCAACACCCTCTCGATCACCAGTATTTAGATTGCCACTGTGGACCGGATGGCCCAGGATGTTCCAGCCTGTCATCCAGTAAGTCACCGAGACATCAGTCACAGCCCAGTCACTTGCACTCACAGACAGTCGCAGGCAGCACATAGCAACCAGAGTAGTGTGCACAGCGGACTTGCACTTCACCAGCAGTGAGGCTAATCTGGTCTATTATGGAGAGCTTATACCACAACACCTGGACTATCTTGAGTTAAGTAATTTTCTATTCTTATGAATAAAGAACCCAGTTAATATAACCTAGCAATTTGTGTTATAGAAAGAGGATACTGGCGACCAACCAACATCCTCTGCTTGCCTCCCACGGTAAAAGTCTATAGTGACAACGAGACAATGCAAAAAAATGGTGATGAATAAAATTTGGTGCAGATTTTGCTTGTTTCAAATTACAGGGGTGATCATATTCAAGTGTTTGCTGGTTTTTTGTTGTGTTCTTGCACGTATTCAGGAGGGGTGCCACAGAACTAATCAAATTTCTCTTTTCAGAGGCTTTGCTTCCTTTTTTGCTATAATATATTTGTGTAAACCATGGCTACCGCGTCCCCACCAGCCCCTGCTCCTCCACCTCAGCCACAGACAATCAATGTGATGGCTCTAATACAAGCTTTTCAGCTTCAGACCCAACAAATTACTACTTTGCTGATGACGGTACAACAACTTCTGGCTGCACACACCATGTCGACCACACAGGAACAACAACAACAACAACAACCGACTAGCCCAACAAGTGCCACTGACCAGCATACCCATTCTGGCAATTTAATGACACTGAAGAGGAGTGGTTCAAATAGCTGACACAGTTTCAAGCACATTGTGAAGTTAATCGAGTTCAAGGTACTATGAAACTACAATACTTTCTTTTGATTGCAGGGTCCCCAGTGTTCAGGTTAATACAAAAACTATTTCCAACTGTGTCTCCCACAAACTCAGCTATGAAGAAGTAATTGTGGCATTAATTCAATATTTTGACTAGCAGGTCCAAGTAGCTGCAGCCAGATATCAGTTTTTTTGCTTGCAGGAAAAGCTGGAACAGACGTACCATCAGTGGTACACAGAACTAACAGGCATGACTAAGAAGTGTAAATTTAAGTGTAGTTGTGGAAACTCTTACAGCAGCCTAATGGTTAGGGATGCAATAACATTCAGTGTCCCAGATAGTAGTATATGGGAACAGATCTTAAAGTACTCTGATCCATTACTTCCCCAAGTATTGCAAAACTTCAGAGCAGTATGATTCGGGTGCCATAGTGGCCGATAAGTTTGACCAGGCCCTGATTTGTTGGGTCGAGTCGCTCCTTGCTCATGACTACCCCAAGCAGGCACAACAACAACCATGTACACAGCCACATGGACAGCCGCATAGACAGGTAAACAGGCCTGTGAACTTAGTGAGGTCTTGCCCTAGATTTTCTGCTCACCATAAAATGACAAAATTGCCCTTCACATAATGCAACGTGTTACACATGTGGGAAAAAAAAAGGCTAAGTCCAAGCAGTTTTTTCACAATAGCACAAAAACACCAATTTTGCGTGCTCTCAGAAAAAGAGGCTTGTGTGCATGCAGTGGACGCTGCGTCTTCTAAACCTACAATGGGTTCTGCCAAAAGTAAGATTAAGGTTGTGCCCAATTCTAACCCTAGTGCTGTGCAGTGATATTCTAACAAACTATTTGTCTCACTATGAATTGCTGGCCATCGTGTGAACATTCAGTTAGACAGGGATTCCTTAATAACCTTGCTAAATCAGGCCACATATGAACAATTAGGCTCACCACATCTTTCTAAATCTAGAAAGCATCTCACTGCTTGCAATGGACAGGAAATAACAGTGCTTGGACAGTGTAGGTTGCTGGCCACGTACAAATCTCACACTCGGACAGTGAATTTTACTGTGTTGAAATCAAGAGACAGTGAGAACATTATCAGTTTAGATGCCTTTGATTTGTTTAGCCTTAGCATCCACAACAATATACTTTCCATATCGGTTTTTGATCCAATAGACAGTGTCGTTAGCTTGCTTAAAGAATTTCCTGAACTATTTTCAGAAGGAATGTGGAAAGCTAATAACTTTGTAGTGCATGTTACATTGAAAGAAATGGCACAGCCTAAGTCTTTTCGGGCCCAACCTGTTCCAATTGCTTTATGAGACAAAGTAGCCAGAGAACTGACAGAATTGCAAGATAGTGGTGTAATTGCTCCCATTCAAACTATTCAATTGGCAAGTCCTCTTGTATTGTTGCCTAAGCCTTCTGGTCACTTTCACATTTATGTTGACTTCAAGTCTACAGTCAACCCACAGGCAGTCATTGACACTTATCCATTACCTCACCCTGAGGAAGTCACAGACAGGCTTGGTGCAGGATGTTACTTTTCTGAGATAGATTTGTGAAATGCCTACTTGCAAATTCCATTGGATGAAGAACCACGGAAAGTGTTTTTTATAAATAAACACTGAGGACTATTCAAGTATTTGCATTTGCCCTTCGGCAGTGCTTCTGCATACGCCATTTGTCAACGTTACTTGGAACAGCTGACTGGGGAAGTGCAATTTTGTTCAAACTATGTTTATGATATTGTCATCTCAGGTTGTACACCAGAGGAACGTATTGCCAATTTGCGTTTTTTTTTTCCGAGTGTTGTCAGTAGCACGACTCAAGTGTCATCTCAAAAAGTGTGATTTTTTTCAAACTGAACTACATTCCTTAGGACATGCGATAAACAGTCAGGATGTGCACCCCCTCCTATCTCACTTGCTTGCAATCCGTGACCTGCCTGTTACTCGCAATGTATCTCAACTGCAGTCAGCACTAGGCAAGTTGACATACCACATTCATTTTGTTCTGAACAATTCACAGATCACAGCTCCATTGCAATTCTTACATCACAACAAGTTGCCTTTTGTGTGGACTAAAGACTGTCAAGATGCATTTCAGAAACTCAAAAATGCTTTGCTTGGTGACAGATGTTTGGTGCCTTTTGAACCTGCCAAGCCAGCAGATTTGCAAGTTGATGCTTCTTCTGATGAAATCAGTGCTGGGCTTTCACACAGAATATGTGCACAAGACAGACCTATTGCTTTTGCCTCAATTATGTTAATTCAAATTCAGCGCAACATTTCACAAACTGAAAAAGAAGCTTTCGCTATTGTGTAGGGTGTCACAAAATTCCATAACTATTTGTGTGGTCGCAAGTTCTATTTAGCGACAGATCACAAGCCTTTGCTGTCCTTGTTTCATCCATCATAGCCATTTCCTACATGAAGTGCCCAAAAATTGCAATGTTAGGCTTTGTTGCATTCACAGTATCAGACGGGAGATGGACCATCACTGGAGGAACTTCTGCATGGGTGCCGCCATCGGATGCTGCTACACTTGCTGCACCCACTGCAGCATCCAGGGCCACCAATGGTCCACAAGTATCACTTTGCGCTGTGTGATCTTGTTCTTTTCAGGGTTTATGGCACTGGCAAAGACGCGTGATCCAGAAATACATTGCCTCTTTTATGTATTTGATTGCAGGTCCCGATGGTTTGCAGTGCTGCCACCACAACCAATTTGCCCCATGATTCTGCAGCTTTTCTTCCCCCAGATTTACTGACTCATGGGACTATGTGGCCTTTGCAGCCATCTGCTGGTTCCACCAGGGCACCCCAGGAAGAGCGGATGGACAATGTGCCCTTGTCCCCACTTGCTGATGCCATGGACCTGGACCAACCATCTCCATCATTGTCATCATCCCACCACATGCCCTCAGGCCTGGATGCATGTCCTGGCAGCAGTTTTCTGGAGGATGTTCCTGTTACATCGCAAGCCAGATGGTGGAGTATGGTCAGGAATATGCCGTCTTCCACAGCTACAGATCCTGGTTCATCTCTACATCCAGCATTCTGTCTCCCTCCCAGCTGGGGCATTCCCTGGGGGAGGGGAGGGGGAGAGGAATGTGCTGGCATAAGCTGTTTCCAGCACACCATGCAGCGAAGATGTTGCAAGAAGATCGATAGTAGCAATGAACCTATCAGGAGTGAGGCCAAGCACAAACTCGCAAGAAACACATCACCAATACCCTTACGACCACCAATATTTAGATCGCTGCTGCAGACTGGAGGCCCCAGTCAGTTCCAGACTGTCATCCGGTGAGTCGCCAGACATCAATCACAGCCCACTCACTTGCAGTCACAGGCAGCACATAGTGACCAGAGTAGTGTACATAGTGGACTTGTACTTTATCAGCAGTGATGTTAGTATGGTTTATTATGGACAGCTTGTTCCACAATGCTTGGGCTATCTTGTGTTAAGTAATTTTAAATTCTTACGAATGTTATAGAAAGAGGATACCGACCACCATCCAACAACCTCTCCTTCCCATGGTACAAGGCTACAGTGACACCAAGATGACAAAATAATAGTAATAATAATAATAATGATAGTAGTAATAATAATAATAATACAATTTCGTAATATTTACAAACAATAAAAAGATCAAACATTTAATTGCCCATTACTCAAATTATCATTTCATCCTGTATAAATTCTTCTGCTGAATAGTAGCATTTCTCCTACAGAATCTAATGTAGCCTCGTCTTTAGGAGATTTGCTCTACATTAAATATGTTTTTGCCCATTAATTTGTTATATGTAGTCACCCCCATACACTACACTGTCTGTGCATATCATTTCAATGGGTGCATGGGCAGCATAAAATTATTTTTATTTCTCGTATTATGTTGTTGTGGACTTCAGTCTGAAGACTGGCTATCCATGCTACTCTATTTTGTACAAGCCTCTTCATCTCTGAATAGCTACTGCAACTTGCATCCTTCTGAATCTGCTTGCTGTGCTCATCTCTTGGTCTCCCTCTATGATTTTTACCTCCTCCCCCTCCTCCCACCTCTTTCCCTCCAGTACTATGTTGGTGATCCCTTTATGTCTCAGAACGTGTCCTATCAACCTATCCCTTCTTCTAGTCAGGTTGTGCCACAAATTTCTTTTCTCCCCAATTCTATTCAGTACCTTCTCATTAATTATGTGGTCTACCCATTAAAACATAAATATCCCAGCTCATCAAACTGTTTAAAATGTAACCAGGTCTAAGAGCCCAGCTCCGACATCAAATCTAATGTAACTTCTCATACCAGCTCCATTCACCAAACCTGATGTAGCAATTCCATCAGTTCAGGTTTAACATAGTACAACTGACTGTACCATGTTTTACATTTTTGGAGGTGATAACTTTGCTGCAGAAAGCCATGGGTCACTACCATAAGTACACCAATTAATCTGTTGACAACACTTGTTTATTTGTCACAACTTAACAGAAACTGGGACACACCAGATAGTCCTCCAACCGCACTCCGCATGCACTCAAGGCTTTGGACAAGATGTATAAATACACCTTGTCCATAGCCTTGAGCATGTACAGAGTGTGGTTGGAGGACTATCTGGTGTGTTCTGGTACCTGTAAAGTTGTGGCAAATAAACAAGTGTTGTCAACAGATTGATTGGTGTACGTCTGGTAGTGACCCAAGACTTTCTGCAGCAAAGTTATCACCTCCAAAAATGTAAAACATGGTACAATCAGCTGTACTACATGAAACCTGAATTGATGGGATTTCTATGTTAGATTTGGTGAATGGAGCTGGTATGAGAAGTTACATTAGATTTGATGTTGGAGCTGAGTTTCTGGGTCTGGTTACATTTTAAATGGTTTGATGAGCTGGGATGGTTACATTTTAAATTAGTTAGTGATTTTCATAAGAATATGTTGTCCTGGCTTTCAAAGATACATAAATGTAAAGCTTTTCCAAAATTAATGGTTTACACAGTTATTTTGTGTTATGGCAAACAATGAATTTTACTAACTGAATTATAATTACAAAACTGAATGAAAAAGGTTACTAATATTTATACACTATTAACACTGATTCCAGAACTTGTTCTTTCTCTTCAAAACATCCCGAAATTCATATCAAAGTGATAATGACTTATCCTAACTATGTTACTTTATCTGATTAAGAACATACATTCATTGGTCTGTGACACAGTTTAACATTTTCGTTACAACTATTTCATACTGTTGCACTAAGTGACCTTATTCACTAAGTGGCCTTAAACACTACACACGTTTTAGTGTGTATTGCACACTATGAAACCTGCTGCTTCTTGTACTCCACATGACCCAGTACAGCCTGTTTCATTACACCATCTAATCACCAACATTCTTCTACAGAACCACATTTCAGATCCTTCTATTCTCTTTTTGCCTAAACTTTTTACTGTCTTTAGTTCATTTCCATACATTGCTATACTCCATACAAACACTTCCAGCAACTTCCTAATACTTAAATCTATATTTGATGTTATCAAATTTCTCTTCTTCAGAAATGCTTTTCTTGCCATTGCCAGTCTTCATTGCTTTCCGAGTCCTTTGCTGTCTCTGACAGAATTGCAATGTCATTGCCAAACCTCAGAGTTTTTATTTCTTTTCCCTGAACTTTAAGTCCTTCTCCAAATAGTTCTTTGGTTTCCTTTACTGATGTATCAATGTACAGACTGAATAACATCAAGGAAAGGCTACAACCCTGTCTCACTCTCTTCTCAATCACTAATTCCTGTATGTACCCTTTAACTTTTATATCTGCTATCTGGTTTCGGTACAAGTTGTGAATGGAATTTCTCCCCCTCTATTTTACCCCTGCTACCTTCAGAATTGCAAAGAGTGTATTTCAGTCAACATTATCAAAACTTTTTATTAGTCTACATATGCTATAAACATAGGTTTGTCTTTCTTCAACCTGTTTTCTAAGTTAGGACTTAGGGTCAGTATTGCTTCACATGTTCCTACATTTTTCCAAAATCCAAACTGATGTTCCCTGAGGTCAGTTTCTACAATTACTCCAATCTTCTGTAAAGAATTCGTTTTAGTATTTTACAACCATGACTTATTAAACTGATAGTTAAGTAACTTTCATACATATCAGCATCTGCTTTCTTTGGAAATGGAATTACCACATTCTTCTTGAAGTCTGAGACTATTTTGCCTGCCTTATATATCTTACTCACTAGATGGAAGAGTTTTGTCTTTGCTAGCTTTCCCAAAAGTATCAGCAGGTCTGACAGAATGTTGTCTACTCCCAGAGCCTTCTTCCAACTTAGGTCTTTCAGTGCTCTGTCAAATTCTTCTACCAGTATCATATCTCCCATCTCTTCTCCATCTACACTCTCTTCCATTTCTATAATATTACCTGCAAGTTCATCTCCCTTATGTAGTACCTGTATATACTCCTTCCACCTTTCGGCTTCCCCTTCTTTGATAAGGACTGGTTTTCCATCTGAGCTCTTTACTCCAAAGGCCGCTTTAATTTTCCTGTATGAAGTATCTATCTTCCATTTAGTTAGATATGCTTCCAAAGCCTTAACTCTAGTCATTCCAGCTTAGCCATTCTGCAGTTCCTGTGAATCTTATTTTCTAGACAATTGTATTCCTTTTCACCTACTTAATTTGCTACATTTTTATATTTTCTCCTTTCATTGGCTACAACCAATATCTCCTGTGTTACCCAAGGATTTCTACTACACCTTGTCTTTTTACGTATTTAATCCTCAGCTGCCTTCACTATTTCATCTCTCAAAGCTACACATTCATCTATCTTGTACTGTAATCCATTCCCCTACAGTATACAATCGTTGCCCAATGCTCTCTCTGAAACTCGCAACAACCTCTGGTTCTTTCAACTTACTCAGGTCCCATCTCCTTAATTTCCTACATTTTTCAATTTCTTCAGTTTTAACCTACTGTTCATGACCAATAAACTGTGATCAGAGTCCACATCTGCCCCTGTAAATGTCTTACCATTTAAAATCCGGTTCCAAAATCTCTGTCTTACCATTATATAATCAATCTCAAATCTTCTGGTCTCCAGGTCTTTTCCATGTGTAGAACCATGTTTCATGTTTCTTAAATCAAGTGTTAGTGATGATTAAACATGCTCTGTGAAAAATTCTAACGGGTGCCTTTCTCTTTCATTCCTGTCCTCTAGCCCATATTCATGCATAATTTTTCCTTCTCTTCCTTTTCCTACATCAAATTATAGTGCCCCATCACAATTAAATTTTCATATCCTGTAACTATATGAACAATTTGTTTTATCTCATCATATATTTCTTCAATCTCATCATCATTTGCACAGCTAGTTGCCAAATAAACTTGTATGACTGTGGTGTGAGTGGGCTTCATGTCTATCTTGGCTATGATAATGCATTCACTATGCTGTTCATAGTAGCTTATGCACATTCCTATTTTCCTATGCATTTTTAAACCTACTCCTGCATTAGCCCTATTTGATTTTGTATTTATAAATCTGTACTCACCTGACCAGAAGTCCACCAAACTCCACTAATTCACGCTACATACGAGGGACATTTCATAAACAATGTACACCACTTTTTTTTACCTACACATTTCTTTTTTAATATCTCTTTCACGTCCTTCAGTATAGACTCCCTGATTCTCTGTGACTGAATCCTAATGTATTGGAAGCTTTATTATTCCATCCAGGACACCACTTCTGTTCATCTGTCAAATGACTCAGGTAATGGTTCTAGAAAGCCCTTCCAGAGTATGTCAACAACTTCCATGAATAGTTTTTTTTTAACTTGGAGAACAAGTGAAAGTCTGGTAGATTCATGTCCAGGCTGTAGGGGGGATGTTGCAACACTTCCCATCTGTATTTGTGCAGTTTTTGGGCTACTACATTGCCGATATGCTGGCGAGCATTGTTGTAGAGAATGAGTGGCCCAGCCTTGAGCAACTAAGGTTGGGTTTGGTGCATTGTTCTGTGCAGTTTTGCATGAAGTTACAATAATACACTGCTGTGATACTGGTTCCACAGGCATTCTATATGTCATTATGATTCCTTGGTGATCATAAGCAAAAATCATCATTTGCTTGAACTTTGATCGACAGCATCAAAATTTTTTAAGATGTGGGGAATCTGGAGCTCTCCACTCATTGAATTGGGATTTCAACTCCAGTTTAAAGTCTCTAATCCATGTTTAATAAATAATGACAATTCGACACAAGGATCCTTGACCTTCAGGGTTGAATCATTGTTTGAGCAAGGCCACAATGTCCAGGTGTTCCCGCTTGTCTTCAGCAATCAAATAATTTGGGACCCATTTCCTGTGGCTTCAGAGAGTTCCTCACAAGTCACGCTGTGATCTTCTTTAACAGAATCTGCCACAAGTTTCACACTTCATTCATCTGTTGATGCTTAACTTAATGCACCATGAATTTGTGTTGGGTTTTTGCCATGTAAAGTTTTGATCTTGATGTATGATCTGTGGTCTTCAGTGATCACAGTACCTGAGACCACTGCAGGATCCATGTGCTTCTCCTTCGAACTCCCATAACATCTGCCAAATTTTCAAAATTGTTACATCAAACAGTCCAGCTGCGCATTATTTATGAAATGTCCCTTGTATAACTCCAATCAAACCACTTCCCTTTTTAAATCTTCTAACCTATTTGCATGATTAAGGGATCTAACATTACACCTTTTGACACATAGAATACCAATTTCGTTTTTCCTGATGATGGCATCTTCATGAGTAGTCCCTCCCGGAGATCTGAATGGGGGACTATTTTACCTCTGGAATATTTTACACAAGAGGATGCCATCATCATTTAATCATACCATAGAGCTGCATGCCCTCAACAAAAATCATGGCTGTAGGTTTGCCTTGCTTTCAGCCATTCACAGTACCAGCACAGCAAGGCCATTTTGGTTGACATTACAAGACCAGGTCAGTCAATCATACAGACAGTTGCTTCTGCAACTGCTGAAATGGCTGCTGCTGCTCCCCAGGAACTATATGTTTGTCTGACCTCTCAACAAATACCCCACCAATTTGGTTGCACCAACAGTACAGTTATTGTATCACTGAAGCATGCAAACCATCTCACCAACAGCAAGGTCTATGGTTCATGGACAGTGATCTCATATTATGTGTGTGGTTAAAATGATTCTCCTCAAATAATTTTTGTCTGCAGTGGAGGAAGATTATAATTTCATAAATGTAAATAGAGGAAACAGTTAGGATTTGCAGTTTCCAAAATAGTGGGCAACAAGATCCTGTTTGCTGTGCAGTGCACATGTATCTGATAATATTCTTCTGTGGTTTCGGTATTCGAGATACACTATTTGAACTTCCCCAGAAAATTATACAATACCTAGTGACAGGTTCAAAATAACTATAATATGCTACTTTTTATGTACTCAGGTCAGTAGACTTCACCAGTATTTGCACTGCAAATACAAAACTGGTTAGTTTATTTGTTAGGAAGTCAATATGTGTATTCCAGCTTAAGTTCTCCACATTTAGTCCCAGGAATTTGACTGTGTCAGCTTCTTCCATAAGTTGATTGTTATGTTGTATTTTAAGTTCCACACATTTCAAATGTTAACTGATGGGGAATTTATATTTGTGGGTAAGTCATTTACATAGAAAAGGAATAAGATTGGCCTCAAAATGGCACCTTGAGGCTCATGTTGTGATACTGTACTCCATTTAGAATAATAATTCACTGCATTTGAAGTGATACAAAAAATATAAGTATGCCATAAGAGAAAAACTGAGTTCAGGCTGGGGAACATAAAATATGATGTCTGCCAAATATTGTTCTGTATCCATTTGTTTCCATAACTGTTCATACGTTCTTTATATATATCATGATTTTATATATCATGATTCATAACACCCATCATGAAGAAGAGGCTTCAGGGATGTGCAACAAGTCAAATTATACATTTACTAGTAGAGGTAGCAATTGCATGCTAGTTCTCTATGGTAAATTAATAAACAATTATGGTTAGTGCTAATCTACTTTCAGTGATACTTATTGGAATTAACTTTTAGATTACTTTATTGCTGTACACATTATCAGAAAAACAACCAATTAAAAATGCATCACTATTACATTTCTTACACTATTCAGCTGGTTTTTTTTTTTGGTTTCTTTCTCTTTACCTCATCCATGAGATTAAATGTTCATGTGATTTTTCATAATTCTCTGATTGTTGTCCATATACTAACAAAGTCAAAACTTGTCTAATACAAACATTAGTGTTAAATAGAATTTACATCGTAAGTTCAAATATTCAGACAAATTACAGGAATGGTGAATAAGGTACTCTTTTAATATGGCTTTCAATATTTGTGGATTTCAAGTTTCTTGCCTTATATCTGCTGGGCCCTTGCTAATGCCTTTAGAACCTGTATATAAAACTGCTTTGTGAACCTTAAATAATGATGCACAGCCCTTGCAGAAAATACTTTTACTCCTAGCACTGTGATTGTGGTGATCCTAAATTCACTCTTATTGTTAAACAAGAACATTATTAGGGATAATTGTATTGACATGTAACTGTAATAATTTATAGTCTCTGAAGAGACTTTTGCACAGTATTTGGTTGTCAACTTTACAAAATATTCTTATGGCCTGCATCAGTAGAATAAATATCTTTTCGCAGAAGATTGTAATGTAAATAATACTGAATTTAAGTATGCAAAGTATGCTAATCCCTCTGGCTATAGTTCAATCCAATGAGAGAAATATCTATAAGCAAAGCATGCAAAATAGAACTTTTTAGTCAATTTATTCATATGCTGGTGCCAACTCAGTTTCTTATCCATCTGGATGGCAAGGAATTTCATCAAATGCAGAGTTTTGTTTTGTGTGTGTACTGTGATGTCTGTCGCTAGTACTTACAAGTAATTTTATTTGTTTGGAATTGCACAGTATGAATCTCTGTAAAATGGCAAATTAAGCAGTGAACCATTTGTAAACCTTTTCAAATTTTTTCCTGATTATATTTAAAAACAAAGATGATGTGACTTACCATACGAAAGCGCTGGCAGGTCAATAGAAACACAAACAAACACATACATACACACAAAATTCTAGCTTTCGCAACCAATGGTTGCTTTGTCAGGAAAGAGGGAAGGAGAGGGAAAGACGAAAGGATGTGGGTTTTAAGGGAGAGGATAAGGAGTCATTCCAATCCCGGGAGTGGAAAGACTTACCTTAGGGGGAAAAAAGGACAGGTATGCACTCGGACACACACACACATATCCATCTGCACATACACATCCCGGGAGCGGAAAGACTTACCTTATGGGGAAAAAAGGACAGGTATACACTCGCACACACACACATATCCATCCGCACATACCCTCTCCCTTAAAACCCACATCCTTTCGTCTTTCCCTCTCCTTCCCTCCTTCCTGACGAAGCAACCATTGGTTGCGAAAGCTAGAATTTTGTGTGTATATGTGTTTGTGTTTCTATCGACCTGCCAGTGCTTTTGTATGGTAAGTGACATCATCTTTATTTTTAAATATATTTTTCCCGCGTGGAATGTTTCCCTATTATATTCATATCATTAATTTGAACCCAACAATTACTTTTGTTATTGTCACTGTTGCATTTCGAAATCTTTTCTGTCGTCTTATTTTCTCTTTCTGTTTTTTGCCAGTAGTTTCATTTTGTATTCACCTTCTCCTTTTTACCATAATCTACTATACAATTTTATCCCACCGATATATACTCAATAATACGTAATACGTAATAATACGTAACCCACTTCCAAACCATAACCAAAAAAATTTTTTTCCGCTTTCAACACTACCGCCGCTATAAAATCCACCGTTTCTAGTTCACAAACAGTTCCTTTCACCTATTAAACAACCATTTCGGCTAGTTCTAATAACTTTCACTTTATTTCCATTTCCGTTTTTTCACACATCATTGATCATTTTTAGCTGCATCCCACAGGTTTTAACGTCATTATTTCTTCGTCAGACAATTGTTAGCCTCATTCTCATAATCTGCCACCACAAAACCACTCCTTTTAATACATTTACACGTAGGTTTTTCGCAATTTTCCCGAATTTCTCCACCCTTTAACGTGTTTTGGCGGCAACACAACCACCTAACCTTTATGCACATCGTTGTCTACCAACCCAAGTTCACCACAGGATCAACACAGCCCAGCTTTAACCAACACTTTTTCGCCTTTTTTTCACACCAGATCTCCAGTTGCTTTCTAGTTCACCTTTATCTCTCCCCATATATATATATTTTTCATTTTCATTTCAGCCTCTTGTTACACTTTCCACCTTCTAATACCATGTCACCCTCACAACACCCCCACAACGACCCCATTAAGTTTTATTTACATTCCCTCCGCAAACATGCCTTCGCCCTAGCCAGATTACACTCCCATATTTTATTTTCTCAGGCTTGTCTGACATTTGGCATTACCCCCAAAGGCCTCACACTTAAAGTTCCCATCTCTGGCTGCAACCCTTCTTTAAAAGGTCTGTGTATGTGCGGATGGATATGTGTGTGTGTGCGAGTGTATACCTGTCCTTTTTTCCCCCTAAGGTAAGTCTTTCCGCTCCCGGGATTGGAATGACTCCTTACCCTCTCCCTTAAAACCCACATCCTTTCGTCTTTCCCTCTCCTTCCCTCTTTCCTGACGAAGCAACCATTGGTTGCGAAAGCTAGAATTTTGTATGTATGTATGTGTTTGTTTGTGTTTCTATCGACCTGCCAGCGCTTTTGTATGGTAAGTCACATCATCTTTGTTATTAAATATATTTTTCCTGCATGAAATGTTTCCCTATTATATTCATATCATTTTTTCCTGATTATGTTAGATATGGGTGTGTTTCTATCCTTTATTAGTTTGCTTATTGTTTGTCCATAATAAGTTGATAATTTTCGCTGGTGCTGCCAGTAACATAGAAAATTGCCTCCAATTTATAGACATTAATTTGTTTTCAAATGCTGCCAATATTTCCTCATGTATCATGGCTGCTTTCATATAAGCAGAGCCCACAGGTAACAGTGCCAGCACTGCAAGATGGTGTCAGTGCTGCTTTTCCCTTATTGCTCCTCTCTCCCTCAGCATTCATAATACAGGGGGCAAGGCCCTCCTCAAACAATTCCTAACAGCCACCACACAAGTTGTCAACTTATAATGGCAAACAGTAGGTGATCATCAGACATTAGTGTTGTCTGTCGTTTGTGTAGCAATGGGATACTGTGCCAATCACAGTTTGGATTTCAGGAGACACAATCTACTGGGATAGCTATTTGTATAGTCACTGAACACAGAATAAATGATAAATGATAAAATATGACAATTTGGGATCTTCTGTGACTTACCCAAGAAACTTGGTTGTGTCAATCATAATATTCTACAGAGAAGTTAAGTTTTTATGTAGTATGTAGTTCAGCTCATGCCTGCTTTAGTTATTATTTAAGAAACAGAATGCAGAAAGTTATCCTAGGCTGCCTAAATAATACAAAGAGGGCAGCCACATCATGTGCATGGGGAGAAAGCACAATGGGAGTTCCACAGAGCTTGATTACTGGCTCACTACTGTCCTTCATTTATGTTAATGCACACATTTTATTTGAATCAAGAGGGAGGATTAGTCCCATTTGCCAATGATACAAGCATTGTACAAACAACAAAAACAGTAACAGATATTTAGATATTTTTGTGAATGTCACTGACTGATTGCTTACAAATAGAACTAGCTTTTTTAAAAAAATAAATACAAAAACAGCTCATTCAGTTTTGCACTGCCAAAAGCAACATACCTCCTATTAACCTAGTATGTCAGAAGAAATAATTAACAAAGTAGAAAGTTCTAAGTTCTTTCTTTTTGAGTCGTTGGTCTTTTGACTGGTTTGATGCAACCCATCACAAGTTTCTCTCTTGTGCCAACTGCTCAGAATAGCACTTGCACCTTACATCCTCAAAGTCAAATGGTTCAAATGGCTCGAAGCACTATGGGACTTAACGCCTGAGGTCATCAGGCCCTTAGACTTAGAACTACTTAAACCTAACTAAGCTAAGGACATCACACATGTCCATGCCCGAGGCAGGATTCGAACCTGCGACCGTAGCAGCAGCACGGTTCTGGACTGAAGTGCCTAGCACTGCTCGGCCACAGCAGCTGATCTTACATCCTCAATTAGTTGTTGTTTGTGTCCTAGTCTCTGTCTTCCCCTACAGTGTTTACCCTCTACAGCTCCCTCTTGTGACATAGAAGATATTCTCTGATGTCTTGAAGCATGTGCTATCATCCTGTCCCTTCTTCTTGTCAGTGTTTTACATATGTTCCCTTCTTCACCAATTCTGTAGAGAACCTCGTCATTCCTTATCTTATCAGTTCACCCAATTTTCAACAGCCTCCAATAGCACCAAATCTCCAGCACTCAAATTCTCTTCCTTTCTGGATTTCCCACAGTCCATGATTCACTTCCATAGAATTCTGTGCTCCAAATGTGCATTCTCAGAAGTTTTTCTTTTAATTAAAGCCAATGTTTGATAACGGTAGCTCGTCTTTGGCCAGGAATGCCCTCTTTGCCTTTTCTAGTCTGTTTTTATGTCCTCCTTGCTTCATCCATCACATGTTATTTTGGTCCCAAGGTAGCAGAATTTCCTCTTTGTCTATTTCCCAGTCCTCATGTTTGATTTTAAGCTTATCACTAAATGTGTTTCTGTTATTCCTTTTATTTAAATCTTTCTTTGGTTTTCTGTCAATTCATATTCACACTCATTAGACTGTTCATTCCATTCAACATATCTCATAATTCTTCTTCACTTCCACTAAGGAACACAATGTTGTTAGCTCCATTATCATTGCAATGCTGCTTGTCTGTTGCCTCATTCATTTCATCAAAATTACAACATTCAAATAATGTGCCATGGCCCACTCCATATTATACTACTAAGTGGCAAAGTGTAATGTTCTCTGACATATCTTGCTTCGACTTATCACAAAATGAAAGCAATGTATATGCTAGACACTACCTCACTGAACACAATCAAGCAGACTGCATTGTTGAGTGACGTAGTGGACAAATGTGTAGTGTCATATTTTGGAGCACCATTGGCTATAAAATGATCTCATGTTCTATGTATTGAGGATAATATGAACAGCAACCACTTCATAAGGAAGATTGCAGATCGTGAGACACTGTCCCCTCTGCAGGCAGCTTCACATGCCATATTTCTGCCCTATCACATGGTCAGAGAAATGTGCAAGCCATTTTTGAAGAACAAGGGGTACCATTGATTTGCTGGCCTGCAGGTTCACCTGCCATGTATCTCATCAAACATGTCTGGGACATGGTAGGTCAGCAACTTGTTTATTTCTGACCCTCCTGCAATCACTGTCAATGCTTTGTAGATGTATCTACAAATTGTGTAGCAATCTGTACCCCAGCAGCATACCGTGGTGTCAGATTGCATCTACAGTTCTGTAATTATAATCATTTGGGTATTGTCATTTCCTAGTTTATGGAATAAAATTCATTATAACCACATCTCTCCTCCTTGGTGTTGGTATTTTCACACACAGTTGTGTGTGTTCCTGTGTCTTTTTCCAATTTTTCTGTATACTTCTTCTGCTTTCGATTTTTGAGAATTGCATTTGGTATTACTAGTTTAAATGTATTACAGAATTCAAGGAGTTTTGCTTCCCTTATGTTACTATTGACAAGCCTGTATTTCCGCCTAATTGTGCTTTGAATTCCTTTCCTACTACAATGTTCCAGCTTTAAATTCCTTTACATCCTGAATCACTCATTCAGTTCCCTCACATACTTTCTAGGTTGTCATTCTCTGCTTGTAAAATTCACATGTGTACCTGAATTAGAGATGCTGAAGTTGGTTTGGTTTTGATTCTGTTGAAAACTATCCTACTGTTAAACTTTTAATAGTAACTCACTACCAGTGCCTTCCTATTCATGATGAATCCCGCACCTGTTACAACATTTTGGTATTATCCTATACTCACCTGACTAAATGTCTTTCACCATTTCACCATTACACCTCACTGACCTCTGCTACAGCTGTTTCAAACCCTTGCATTTTCCTTTTCAAATTTTACAGTTTCCTGAGCTGCAGGAGTTCACTGTCATATGTCTGTGAGGTGTGCTTGCTTGTGTGTATGAATGGTGTGTGTCTCTCTGTTTCTCATTTGTTGATGAAGGCTGTGGCTGGAAGCTTTGTGTAAATGTCTTTTATTGTGCCTGTCTGTGACTTAATGTGTCTTCCTTATTGTAAGTAGCAATCTATATTTTCCTACAGTCTAGAAACTTTACTTTATAAAATTCATAGAGCAAAGTTACAGCAAGCTGAAGCATACTGGTACAATGGTAATTGCTTACTAAATACCTTACGTCAAAATTTTATGAAACCTAATGAAAATGTTTTTGAAACCTATACTGTCTACTGCCCATCATGAAAGCTGGAGCGCCCAGTAGAGGGTGATACAAACCAGGTTGACTACCACTGCTCTAACACATAGGGTGTTACACTCTCAATGGTTGCGAAACCTTTACCTCATGGGCACCCTTTTATTAGTTTAGTTAGCCCAGGAGGGATCATCATGAAATATTCTTAATTAGAGGTTACTTTTCCAATGGCCACTGTCTGTGTCCTTAACACAATAGTTTCCTCATTTACTTTCTGTATTACCAGGACTTCTTAATCTATGCAGATACTCCTACCTATTAAGTGCAGTTTGCCATCCCAAGAGCTGAAGGGTGCCCTGATCATTTTTGGCTTCACTTTCATCTTCTTAATAAAAAGCCACTGGAAACTTAAGTTTAACTTTGTAATTGTCTCATACAATTATTTTTAGGGGAAATGTAACTTAATTGAATAGAATATTTGCTATACAGGAATAGGGCATGAGAATATTATTTGTTTTCAGAGGTTACATATCATACATTCATCATTTAGGGAATATTAGCATACAGGATGTATCCAGAAAATAAGTTGAATAAATCCGTAAAAAAACCAATTTATTGAAATAAAAGTACAAATGTTAAGTAGTCTTCAAAATAGCATCCTTGGGAATCAGTACACTTTTTATAGTGATTCTGCCATCTCTGATAGACTTCCTGGAACACACTGATGGGAACATCCTTCAGACACCTCATCCTGGTGGCTTCCATGGTATCTGCCATCCCAAAATGATGGCCCTTTATGTTTCTCTTTATTTGAGGAAACAAAAAGAAGTCTGTTGGTGCCTTATCAGTATTCCATGGTGGCTGGAGCATTGTTGCCACACCGTGCTTTGCCAGGAACTCACTAACAATGAAGGCAGTATGGGAAAGCATGTTATCATAATGGAGTCACCTATTTACAATAATCTCCTTCCTGGCAAGGACCACCCAGTTTTGCAGCCTTTCAAGGACTTTCAAGTAAAATCAGCTACTGACAGTTTGTTCCCACAGCTCAAACTCCAAATGGACATTGCCTTTGGAATAAAAAAAAGATGAGCTTCACTTTCACCCAGGTTTTTGTCATCCTTGCCTGTTTTGCTTCAGGGAAGCCCTCATGTGCCACTCTGCACTTTGTCTGTTTCATCTACATCTGCAATGATTCAATGGCATGTCACTGTTCAGTGAATTGTGGCATTTTGATCTCTTGATACTTCACTTGAATCCAAGCACACACATGAGAAATCCACACTGGGCAACAGCCAGCAGGCAACTGGTACAGAAACATTACCTTTTCAAGACTGCCCACCAACTTTTCCCCCACCAATTGCAGAACTGCAATCTTCTGGGTTGGCAGGAAAAAAATCATTCAACTTACTTTCCGGACACACACTGTATATACAATATATTTACCTTTTAATGCTGTTAATTGTGAGTATGTTAAAGAGATAGAGGGAACTGACTATACAGTAAACATCATGATAAAAGAAAAATGTTCTTAGACTTGTACCATTTTCTGTGAAATTTGTACATCTGTTAAGAATTTAGAATTCAGTCAATTGTTGAGCTCAAAAAGTTCTGAAAATACTACACAGATGTACAATATAAGTTTAGAATTAATGAGAAGCGAATCTATCAGCCTCTGTATCAATAAATTGTATTAATTTATGGTCCCTCCCACACTCTATTATAGATACATCTCTGGTTACCTTTTAGAGATGGTAACATCAATGTGCTGTTTTGTTTACATAACAGCTTTCGCTACTTGATAAAAAAAAGTTGCAATAGTATGATTAGAAAAGCAGCTGCTTTTTTCAAAAGTAATGGCTTTTCTATCTGTGGAATAAGACATAACTTATTATTACTTGAAATATGCATACTTAACATATGTTTCCAATTATATTTGCATTAATAACTACTGATGGATAATGTAAACCATAATGATGATCTGTCACAGTGTTTTTGCTAATATGTAACTGGCCCATTCCACATTCCTCAATGTTTATCCTCTTTCTGAGACTTATGAAATATATGTTAAATAGTACTTAGAATATGATGATACTTAATCAATTACTTAAATGTTTAAAATAAAATCGGAAATGTTTTCAGTTTGGGGCAGAACATCTGGACTCAAATACTCTTTTAAGAATGAATACATTTTGTAAAATTGTCACTGCACTACAAAAGTAACACAATTGTAAGTAAATCTCCCTAGACACCCTAAAACAATACTGCCAAAGAAAATTTGCAGCACAACAACTGTTAACTGGCAAATTTACGTAACATGGATGATTTATAGATCATATAATATTACAGTTTTCATGTTTTTCTTCATTTGAGTATGAAAGCAATGAGTCACTATCTGTAACAAATAATCTAAGCTAAAATGTTTTCTTCCAGAGTTTTCTGATGTTGCATTGTGATGAGATATGAGGATTTTGGATAGTAGGATGCCGTGCAAGTGTCTGTGCACTTACTGACGATCTGCAGGCAGCTCGTTGCAATTCAAACAGGATGCCCAGCTTCTGCCTCGTTTCTTCTTTCTGCCAGAGTGCATGATGGACACACATACATTCCAGTTAGCGAAGATCTAGCTGAATTTCAGCATATGCCTCAAACCAAGAATTAAGAATTCCATTTTGCTTGCATATTAATGAATCAGGAGGAAAGAATAAATCATTTCAGTGCTACATTCTGCCTTATGATGGTCATAGAAAATGCATTCCATTCTTGTAGTGTGTCCTGTGTTCTTCCAAGTATTTACAAGACAAGTATATGTCCATTCCTTATGTTCTTCCAGTGTTCAAATCTCTGTTAGTTTGGTAAATTTCATGCATATTTGTCACAGAGCTTTAAAAATTACTTCTCAAGGAGTTTCTGTAATAACTGGCATAAATGTGAAAAAAAGTTATAAATGAAACTAAAAGAAGTTATAGATGTTTAGTAACAGTAATTTCATGATGTTATCTTCAGTCATTTCTCAAATTCAGTAGTGAGTAATGTTTTTTTTTTCTGTGTCATAAAGAAGAAATGTTATGTTCAACAGCTATTAAATGCTTCAGTATACTTCTTCTACATATCAAGTGAAATATTATATTTTTGGGTATCTGTTAGCATGATGATAGATTTGTCAGTAGAAGCAGTTTCCCTTAATATCATCACACTGTAATTGTGTTAATTTGATTGTATGAGTTTCCACAAAAAATTGACTGCATTTTTCATCTTTATGACAAAGAAGCACTTTTATGTCTGCCAAATTATAATATTTATTCAAGTCAGATAAACAAGTGGCTCTGTATCTACTGTAACCAAAACAGTTGAAAGGTATTTCAACTGTTATGAACCTGCCTCATTATTTTATGAGCTTTCTAGTTGTTTCAAATCTGATTTGCTGCTGTTGTGACTTGTCATGTTAAGACTGAAGAAGGTAAATTAATGAAACTAATTAAATCGCAGTGTATCTGACAGAACTACATTTGTGAGGTACCTTGGTATTAACTGCATGTTTGTTCTAACTCCAAAGGTAATTAAATATATAAATGATTTTGACAAAAATTTGCTTCACTATGCCTTACTCAAGTAAATGTTTTACAGAAACAGTTATAAAATATCTAAAGTGGATTTATAATGGAAATCTAATAAATGGAATATTCTGTATTTATAAAGGTTATCTGTTACATATTTTTCTAAATGCATTCCAAATGAATATCTGACAACAATCCAACTTAAAAATATGTAAAATATGATAAAGGCAACACTCACTACAGTGGATTGAAGTGTGGAGCACAGACATATATAACAGAAAACAAAATTCATACGAGCTTTTGAGCACTGGTTTTTTTCTAGTAGTAGTACATACATTCACACACACACACACACACACACACACACGCGCGCGCACACACACACACACACACACACACACACACACACACACACACACACACACACCATAATGCACTATGAGGGAATTATCCAAATAAGATGGGAATTGGTAGATGTGATATACATGTACCAATAAACAAATGATGACAATTTCAGAAAAGTTGGATGATTTATTCAAAAGAGAGAGAGCTTCACAAACTGAACAAGTCAATAATGTGTTGATCCACATCTGGCCCTAATGAAAGCAGTTGTTTGGCTTGGCATTGGTTGATAAGAGTTTTGGGGTGTCCTTCTGAGAATATGATGTCAAATTGTGTCCAAATGGTGCTTTAGATAATCAAAGTCCTGAGCTGGTTCGAGCGCCCTACTTACAACGCTCCAAACATTCTTAATTGGGGAGAGGTCCGGTGACCTTGATGGCCAAGACAGGCATGAAGCAAGCAGAGGAAACTCTCACCATATGTGGGTGGGCATTATCTTTCTGAAGTTTAAGGCCAGGATGGCTTGTCTTGAAGGGCATAAAACAGGTCATAGAAGATCATCAATGTACTGCTGTAGTCAAGGTTGCTGTGGATGAGAACCAAAGCGTTCCTGTTACGAAATGAAATGGCATTCTAGACCATCATTCCTGATTGTTGGGCTGTATGGCAGGTGACAGATTGGTGTCATGCCCCTGTCTGGGGCATCTTCTTACACCTCTTTGCTTGTCATTTGGGCTCAATTTGAAGCAGGACTCACCACTGAAAATATTTCCACTCCAATCAATAAGATTCCAATCTGAAGACCTGTCTGGAGACACCCCAGACTGTGATGGGATAGTGACAAGACTGTCACCTGCCATATAGCCTGACAACCAGGAATGATGGTCTGTGGTGCTTTGGCCATAGGGGTGAGTCTGACCCATCTGACATGTTAGCCTGCCTGTTTGGATAAAAATAAAGAAAGCTCAAACAATATATTATTTGCTGGGATGACAATGACTTTATTTGTTCATAGATCAAATAATACAGAAAATCTTTAATTTAATGATCCGAATTCATCTAAAGATGACCAATGTAAATCTCCTAGGCTGTGCACTTCTGGAGGAAGCCAAACTCCAGAAAAAATTGGCACTCTCAATTCTAGAGAAAGTCAAGAGTTGAGTGATCTGATGAAAATAAAGAATTAACAGAACTTCTAAAAGCAGAAGCTGCTGAATCTTCTAATGAAGAGAAACAGAAGAATAAAAGACAATGAAGAAAACCAACCTGGATGGAAAGTGGTGAATTTTGTATGGCAAGAAAAGTTGATGCGCTTGAATACAAAGATCCAAACTGTTTTTCAGAAATATTGCAGTCAAATGAGAAGGAAGAATGGATGCAAGCTATCAGTGAAGAACTTCAATCACTAAAGAAAAACAATACTTGGGTGCTGGTTGACCATCTGAAGAATGCCAAAGTATTGCAAAACCGAAGAAGAATTAAAGATTTACACTGATGCAGATTTCGCAGGTGATAACCGGACAAGGTGCTCAACAACTGGAATTATTGCAAAGTACTCAGGTGGTGCAGTGTCATGGACAAGTCAGTTGCAGAAAGTAGTGGCCACATCCACAACCAAGGCGGAAATAATTGCAGCTAGTGAAGGAGCGAAAAAGTTAGTTTGATTATGTCATCTGCTATCAGAATTAGTGGAAATGTCGGGGCAGCCTCCAGTTCTTTACATTGACAATGCTAGTGCATTGAAGTTAGCAAAAAATCCAGAATATCATCGACGTTCTAAACATATAGAGGTCTGACATTTCTATGTTCGTGAAAGATATCTGAATGGTGAGATTTTCTTGGAACACATTGATGGACACAACCAGTTGGCAGATATTTTGACGAAACCCCTTGAACGAGTTCAATTTAATTTTCTATGTTCAGAAATCGGCATGCAAGAGACAAAGCAATAATTTCATGATTTTTTTCTTTTGGAGGAAGTGTTAAAAGAAAAGAAAAAAATTCCTTGATGTCTATATTTATGTGCTGCTCCATGACTCTGCTGTCAATATTTTTATTCTTGGCTTGTGTGTAACTTCTGTGTTTTTTTTCAGTAAATGTGTCTTTTTTTCGTATCCAGGGTGTAATTATAAAGTTAATAAAATGTTTTCCTGCCTTTAAAATAATATTGTTCATCAAGATGCAGTGTAAGCAAAGACAAACTCAAGAGAGAACAAATAAGCCTCTTGTTGACTCATTACTACAGGCTATGCATAATTACATAACTAAATATAGAGTAAACATGAACATCTATATCATCATAAACTAAGAGTAAATGGCGTGGAGTTTATACACAAAACAAAGTGCTTCCTGGATAGTGCTCTACTTCCATCAAGAGGGCTGTTGTAGTGACTGTGGCCAGCAGTTCTGTATAGTGTAGTGCATGAGTGTTTGATGTGTGTGTTGTATTGGGAGTGTTCAATTTTGTGCTGTAAAAGTAGTTCTGTGCTGGCTGACAGGAAGTGCTGTGTTTTGTCTATAAACTCTGTGCCATTTACTCTTAGTTTGTAATAACATATATGTTCATTTTTGCTCTATGTTTAGTTCTGTGATTGTACATAGCCCTTAGTAATGAGTCAACAAGAGGTTTATTCATTCTCTCTCAAGTTTGTCATTGCGTACACTGCACCTTCTGTATTATTTGATCTACAAATGAATGAAGTCATTGTCATCCCAGCAAAGAATATACCATTTGTGCATTATTTATTTTTATCCAAACAGGCAGGCTAAGCAGTCGGACAGGCCGCACTCACCCCTATGGCCAAAGTGCCATTTCTTTTCATAGCACAATCCCTTTGGTTGTCATCTGTGACACCCTTACAGCGCAATGGTATGTTGCTGATATTTTACGCCCCATTTTGTCACCCTCCATGGCAAGTCATCTTGGGCTTTCACTTCAACAAGATAATGCCTGTTTTCACATGGTGAGAGTTTCTCCATGTTCGCCAAATCCTACCTTTGCCAGTAATGTTACTGGATCTCTCCCCAAGTGAGAATGTTAGAAGCAATGTGGGCAGGGCTCTCCAACTAGCTCGGGATTTTGATGGTGTAACATGTCAATTGGACTAAAGTTTGGATGATATCCCTTAGGAGAACATCCAAAAACTCAATCAGTCAATGCAAAGCCAAATAGCTGCTTGCATAAGAGCCAGATATGGACCAATGTGTTACTGACTTGCTCAATATCTGAAGTTAATTCACTTGAATAAATCATCCATTTTTTCTGAAATTGTAATCATTTATTTGTTTGTACATTTAGATCACATCTGCTGATTTCCATCCCATTGAGATAATTCCTTCATGGTACATCGTTTCTTCTTTTTTTTTGTCTTAAAGTGTATTTATTAAAGTCAGATAAACAAATGGTCTTTATGTGGCCACTGGAGTATGCATTTAGGTGGTTGTGTGTGTGTGAATGAGTGTACCATTGCTAAAAAAAGAGCTAGTGCTTGAAAGCTAGTGTAAATGCTGTTTTCTGCTATGCATTTCTGTGCTCCATGCATTGACCTTCTTATTTTACATGTTGCTACATCCAGGAATTTCCATTAAGTTGCAAATATCACTTTTCTGATATGATATGTGTGTTGGAGACTTCAATTTTTTGCAGTATTTTTGTTTCATATTCACTTTGCCCACTGACAATGCAGAAATTGAATATTGACAAAGCAACAAAATAAAGATGAAATACTTTTTACATAACTGTGTACATTCATGTACTGACAACAGTCCTAAATGTACAGCTGAAAATTTATGAGAAATGAACAAATAACAAGGATATCAAAGAAATATGACAAACTGGTAATTTTCAGATTTCAAATTTGTGAAGTTTCCAAGATAAAATGAATGGACGAGTCTGACACACTATAATACAAGGTGTGATTAAAAAGTAAAAGAAATTTTTTTATTACATGGGCTTTGTACATCCGATTTTCAATTACTTTTGGCTTGCTGGTGTGCTCCTGATGTATGTTTGTGTTTTCAGCTGTTTTGAATAATTAGTTTATTGTTGACAATCAAAAAAGTTATACAAGGTTTTGAGTGCTTCGCAAAGTTTTACTTTTAAAAAAGATGGATCAAATAACTTGTAAATTTTGCTTGAAAAATAGAATAAAGGGCATAGCTGAATTTGAAATGTTGACTGTGGCTTTTGGCAAATCTGATATAAGCAAGACAAAAATATAAGCAAGACAAAAATTTATGAGTGTTATAAATGGTTCAAAGAGTGTTGAGAAGATGTTGAAGATGATGACTGCCCTGGACACCCTAGCACATCAATTACTCATGACGATGTGGAAGAGGTAAAGAAAATGATTCTGGAAAATCACCAAATCACCATCATGGAGGCTGTCTGAGATGTTTGCTTATTCTTTGGACCATATCAAGCCATTGTTTTGGATGTTTTGGGCATGAAACATGTAGCAGCAAAGTTTGTTCTGAAATCGTTCAATTTTGACCAGAAATGACATAATGTAGGTGTCACTCAGGAATTGCTGCATGAGGTTGATAATGATCCAGAACTTCTAAAGAAGGTTATAATATGTGATGAAACAAGAGTATATGAGTATGACATCAAAACCAAGGCCCAATTGTCCCATTGGAAACTGCCCAAAGGGCTAAGACTGAAAAAAATTCAACATGTTAAATGACATGTGAAGGTTTTTCTCAGTGTTGTCTTTGATTGCAATTGGATAGTGCATAATGAGTTTCTGCCTTATGGTCACACAGTCAAAAGGGATATTACATGGAAGTAATAGACTGTCTGCATGAAAAATCTGAAGACAACAACCAGAACTGTGGCAAAACTACTCGTGGAAATTGTATTGTGATAATGCTACCACTCACACCTCAATGCAATATTTCTCGGGAAAAACAAAATCGTTATGTTGAATTAGCCACTGTATTCATCAGATATATCCCCCTTTGCCTTCTTTCTATTCCTGAGGTGGAGATGAGCCATGAAAGGGTGTCATTTCACCATCACTGATGAGATAAAAACAGAATCACTAAATGAACTGAACACTATAATGAAAAGTGAGTTCTAGAAGTGCTTCTAAGAACTGAAAAAGCACTGACACATGTGTGTCATATCTGAGGAGATTACTTTGAAGTGGACAAAGTAGATGTTGGTGAATAAATAAAGATTCTTTAAGAAAAACAAAATTCTCATTACTTTTTGGTCATGCCACATACAAATATTCAGTGACATCAAAAAATGGAATATTAAAAAGTAAGGCTGTTATCAGAAGTGAGCACGCTTTATATAAGATTTGAAAACAAATTATGCAAATGTTCCTCCAACCCACAGTAATCAGTACTGAACATTAATGGTTAATGAGATTGAAAATGTTCACACAAATGTTTATAAATGCATACTGCTATTTGTGTAGATTGCAACATCCAGGAAGAATGACACAACTAAACTGAAATTGGAAGATGTGTAGAGCCATTTGATGTTTAGTAGGCCTACAATGTGCCTGGACAGGCTAATTTTATGCCAAACTCTCTGAGTTCAAATGGAATGTGAATGCGGAACCAAGTGTCTGTATACTCCATTAAGCTTAGATGGAATATTAGTAACAGATGAGAATTAGTTGACTGGAGAAGAATGATTGGTCTCCAAAAATGATTTGTCATACCATGATATTTCAACTTGTTTATCACAGTTCTCCAGCAATCACTGTTGATGGTTTGCCAACTCTCATGTAAACATCATGGAAAGAGAATCTCAAGAAATATATCCAGGTGCTCTTTGATTCATTGCCATAATATTTGGAATCTCTGATTGCAGCACATTGTGACAATACATTTATCAATATTCACACCTATGTAATGTAATGCACAGAAAAATATTATAGATTATCTAGGAATGTACTGCAGCTCAGAAAGATTGTCAGTGATATGATATGAATATAGGAAATGGTGTAGTACTGTCATATTGGAATTTTGTAAATTAATTACTTTTTCATAATACTGTGGTCTTTTTCTTCACTTCATGGAGTAGTCTTACAGCCTGTTCCAGCTTCACCTACACCATTTGTTTCTCAGTCGTCCTACATCTCTCTTACCTACTGGTTTACAGTTAATTACCTGTTTAACTAACCTGTCCCCCCTCCATAAGAGTGGCATGTTGTTTTCATTTTACACAACCTTCCTAGATTTTTTCATTTGTACAGTATATATATTTAGTACTTCACATATAATGTTGTTTTTTGTTTGATCTCTGAGTGCATGTTTTTAACATTCCTTATAAATTTTGTTTCAGTTGACTATATTTTTGTCCTTCGTAGCTAATATCCAAGATCCTCTTCCATCTGTTAGAAAAGAAGTATCAATTACTTCAAAGAAATTTAGCTTGTGCCCTTCCTTGTCACACAGTGTTCTGCATATTTTGCCACATATTATTGGTATTTTTTAAATTTGTTAGTGGCATAATTTTCATATTCATAATTAATATTGCAGACTAACACCGGAAAGTGCAACATCTGTCTTTCAATTATTCATCTATTGCTATTTTGGAGAGTAGTGGAAATTCTCCTTTGAGGACCATTACTTCAATCACTTTTATTGAAATTTTTAGATGGTGGTTTTAATACACTGGACTAGGCAATGTATTGTAAACTGGAATTCATTTTCTGTCTTCTGAATAATTGGTTGGTCATCAGTAAAGAGCAGAGTGCTTATGTTTGCGTGTGTGTCCTGGTATTAACTGACACCTTGTTTAACTTTCCATTTGCATTGTCTAGCAACATCATTCAAGTACATATTGAGTATTCCAGTTGAAAGGAGACACACTTGACACACTCCTCTGTTGATATTTATTGGTCCTGTCTTCTTTTTCTCTCTGTTTATTGAAATTTATGCATTCTGATACAAACTCTTTATTAATTGTATTAAATGTCTTGGATACTCTTGTTTTTCCATGATGTTCCAAAGCTTGCTTCTGTTCACTCTATCTGTTGACTTTCATAATCTAATATGTCTAACATGAGTCTCCAGGTTTTTGTTGTTTTAGATAAAATCTGAGTGCTGAAGTTTGCTGTCCACTTCTTGAATGCATATTCACTATCACAAATATTGTTATTGTCAATGACAAGATCAAACCACATGATGGAATTGTTGTTGAAGAGAGCTATCATAAACTTTTATTTTCATTACTTCAAACTAACTTATTTTCACTATTCTGAAGTGTAAAAAAATGTGCAACAAATAGCTCAGTTTTGATGATGGTGTTTGAGTTGTCTTCTTTAATAGTGAGAGTATTCTTCTGGAGCACTTAAAACATGAAAGAAATCCACGATGACCAGTAAATACAAATTAACATGTCACCTCTGTATTATAGAATTTTTGAGGTATTCTAGTGACACAATTCAGTACTTTTCATAAGGACAATTGCAAATATGAAAGAGAGGAGAAATGATAAGAGTTTCCATGCAAACTGAATGATTGCAACAAAGACAAAAGTAAAGAAGCTTCTGATATCACAACTGTTAGTTTGTTTTAGTGTGATGTTGTAATGAGGCAAACTAGTGAGACCACCTCAAATCGAGGAAAGGATTTGGGGGAAGGGAGAAGTGGGGGACAGATATCTGCAACCTATTATCAGAAGTTCATATTTTCAGTATCTCCCAGGAACTTACTTTCTGCAGTTTTATTACCAATCAGGCAGATGTAAAGAGATATTAACTGTGTTGTCTGTTTATTGCAACAAGCTGTTCTAAATTTCTCTAATTTTTCTCTTATTGTGCAGTAATAAAGTTTTATGTGCATTTTACATCAATTATTGCCTTAATCTCTTTTTACTTGCGAGCTGATGAAGTCTAGTAAATAGAGGATGTAAGTTTGACAGCAGTGTATATTATGAATTGCAATATATTGCATACTCAGAAATGATTATTTACACATTACTGAATCAATTATGTGCTCCCTGAAATAAGCAGTAATATTAATTGTAATCACTTGATTTGGTTGCAAGATACAAGATGTTAGTAGCAACCCTTAGCAATACAATAAATGACATGCATAATTTTCATGTACGGTACCATAAATCTTCCAAAGTGAACCTTTCAGCAAAACGTATAGCAAAGGCAGTGATAGTTAAAGCTTTGCATGCCTGATTGAAGCTTCATGATGATGACATAAATGTTCTTTGAGATTTCAGCAAAGTGCACACAATTTTAAATGATAGGGTGTAAGAAATGAAGTCTCAAATGTAAGCTTGTGAGAGATATACTCTGCAACAAATATGTAATATGCATGCTCCAGCAGACAAGTTTTCATTTGAAAAATATGTGAAGTACGTGCTTCACAAAAATTCAGTGTAGCAAAAGGCAATGAAGCCTGTTTTAAAGTACATTGAAAAGATAACCATACAATAATAACAGTAAAAAATGACAGTTGACTAGAGAGCGCTAGTGTATAATCAGAATTTTCTAGATCTCACTATGCAAATTATTTATTATTTTATCATCGGTAATGAGCAGATATATTGTGAATATTAGTCTGTGAAGAAGTAAAAAGTTCACCAGTAATTTATTGTAGGGGTTCTTCATTCAATTTCTCACACTTTGTGTTATATATATATATATATATAACAAAAAAAAAAAAAAAAAAAAAAAAAAAAAAAAAAAAAAAAAAACCACACTAGTCATAGATTTAGGACTGTGAAGGAGATAAAAGTGCCTCCTTATTTATGTATGTTAGAGGATGAAATATATTTAATCGCTCTCTATATCCAAGTAGTAGTTTAAATCTGTACTGTGTGATATTTGTATATTTTGGTGTGATCAAGGACGAGTAAAGAAAAAGTAGTTCTGAAATCTCTGATACTTTAAGGGATCAAGCTATTTTGTTTAAAGTGGTACGTGAAAAGTATACACACCAGACAAGGAATTTATTGAAACTTGGGACAAGACCAAGATTAGTGTCTACAGTGCATCATGAATAAACTAGGCTTTTGATTGGAATAGTGAAAACAAGTTACTATTGACTTGAAATCTGGAGTCAGACCTTCGGTAACTAATAATTTAACACCATATGATAATGTTCAATAAGACTGCAAGTATTCTCATATGAGGAATTATGGGAATTATGGACCTCTCAACAGAATGATTGTACTTAATGCCAGAAACTACTACAGATGATACTGTTATTGCTGAATGGAACTTTCACATTGCTGCAGAATGTGCACTTCTCAGTACCTTTTGACTATAGAAAACATGATGTGATTTATTTCAAAGCCAGATCCTTAGATCAGTCTATTTAGTCAGTGAGTTCAGAAAATAAACCTAAATCAGGATGACCGTGCTGTGAGCTGAAGCTAGCCCTCTTCAGGAGTCAGCCAAACCACCTTTCAAGCTAAGTTAAGCTTATGTGGATGACTCTGTACAGCTGGTTCCATTACATCACTTCATAAACACGGCTGCATTACATCATACAAAGATTCTAGCAATGTTTACAGAGTTAAAAATGTTACAGTATGCTGTTTTAACAACACATCAATGCACACCAGTTTTGGAAACACTACTGGAAACTAAAAAAAAAATTAACTACAAATGCTCGTATGAGAAGTTCCAACTGAAACTCTACCCATTGCTTCATTATTATACAAGAGAGAAAGCAAAATAGGAATCATAGTGTTCTGGTTACCTCTAACATAATAGTTCTGTCAGTTATTAACAGATATTGTCTTTTGGAAGTTTCCATTTGGACTGGGGTGCAGTTGATGATACTAGTATTAAAGGAATTACTACAGAGAAACAACCAGAGAAGTTTTTGTGGTCAAAAAAGTGAGGAACAACCAGAGTCTTATCTTAAGTAGGAGCTATAATATTCACTTGCAGGAAGAAAAATCCAAGGAATCTGCATTCAGGTTGAGATTCATTGGTAAGATATAGGGAAGCTATAGTTACTGCACTAGCAAAATTGTTTATATATATGTAATTGAGCAGAAACTTCAAGAACATAAGGACACTATAAAAGGTGAAACTACATAAAGACCCTGTGGAGAGAATGGAAGTGGAGCAGGACTAAGAACAGCTCAACAATAGGCACATGAGCGACCCTTATTCCCATACTCTATCGGTGTATTTTCAACAAAATATACATACAGTAGAGCAAGAAAGTATCTTCCGTTATGCAGCTTTAAGTGATTTTAAGTGTGTAAATATAGATATAAATTCAGATCTATAGGAATGTAGGAAAAGTATATTCAGTTTAAAAAGGTAAACAGTAGACTGTCATTGGATCTCATCATTTTATTCAGGGTTGTGGTGAGAACTTATGATGTGTACCTTTCATCTAGAAGTTTTAAAAAGAGCTAATGTACATTCAGTTCATTTAACAAAAACCAGAATTATAAATAAAAAAAAAAAAAAATAAAAAAAAAAAAAAACTGATAAGTTATTTCCAATTTCAAGGTCAGATTATATATGTAGACTGTGCTTTGTTTATATCTGACACAGTGTATGCTGCCTATGGTGCAATTCATAGTAATTTTATTCATAATATTTTAGATGAGTCTTTTTGTGCTTTGCCATACACTCAAAATGGGTTGAAACAGCCCCATTGAATCTTAAAAAGGAAAGTGCTCAGAACAGCTCAATAATGCATACAGTTCCAGCATAAGTGGCCAAAATTTGCTGTACAAGACTTAAAGGAGTGGATGAGCTACTACAAAGTATTCCCATACTTTGTCTTTGTACCCACAATGCAGGGTGTTCACTTCAGCTGCAGTACCAGTTTTGGAAAACAGATAAATACCAAGTTTCTGGACTTAGTGGAAACCTTTCTTACAATTCCATATTGTTGCTTGCAGAAGAAATTCATGCTTCTGGAGTGAGAGTTCAGATGTTTGTCTCAACAGATGAGTTGCTGACAGACAAAAGTCATTATGTCCTTCTATTGCACAGATGTTGTCTGAACAGAAAGTAACAAATGAAGTACTGATTGACAATCATCATTTATATTATTTTTATTGATAACATTTAAATAGTTTTGTAATGGGTGGTAGTTTGATGCAGGTCACCAGATTGTCATTCCTGGGGTAATACATCTGGAGTTGGTCACATCAACCATCAACCAGAAATCCGATCAAATTGTAAAATTGTAGTACTACGTAGGATTGCTAAAATTGAGGCAATGAAAGGAATATTAATGCTGGCGATGAGAAATAATTGTACGCATCACAAAAGTAAATGGGTTTGGTTAATCTACATGCCAGAGGGAAGGCAAGAGGCTCCCAGGGCTTATCTGCAGTGATATACACTTCTCCCAAATCTATCTCCTCTCCAACCCACATCGACCAATGCAATGGTAAGACAATAATAAAACAAACAATTGCTTCTAGCAATGTGAAGAGAAGAGCCATGTTAGTAAAAGTTAAAATTCCAAAAATGTAATGAACACCAGTTGGACTAATGGCAGTAAGATTAAATGAGAGAAACAATCAGGTCAGTAGCTTAGAGGGCACAGTTGAATGTTCCCAAGGGCTCAGCATGTTGTGGGAGGCATTCTTCCCACAATCATCCCATTCCCAGTCCATTATAGTGAAAGTGTTAAAGCTGGAACTAGAATCCACTTTTCTGAAGGAAGCATGAAAACCAGTTCAAACATTTTTATTTTATTTTATCTATTTATTTTTGTCATCTGCTAGTTTCAAGGCTAAGGAATCCTCAAGATTTTGCTTTCATCAGAGTGCTATAAGAAGAGGAACTCCTAAAATGTACAATAGGGTGAAATAGAAAAAGGGCCCAATTGTATTTAAACGTAATTAAAAACAGAATAATAGAAGGATGACCATGGTGGCTTATGGAGGTAGGGGCAAAGATCCACCTGGGCCCTGCATACAGTGGTAGGCATTCCAAGCCACATTACCCTGACGTCATGTCAAAAGCAGTTTAAAACATAAGATCTGAAAAAGATCAAGATTTTTTTTCACATGAAATGAAGAACCAGTTGATCTGTTCATGTGTCATCCATCAATATTAGAGATAAAGAATCTGGAAGATCATGCTTGTCACGGAGAGACAAAAAGAGGGGGCATTCTACCAGGATGTGAGCTACCATCTGTAAGTCTCACAATACGGGGGTGACTCATTACATAGAATAAATCTATGGATTAATGTGTTACGGCAGTGCTGGGGCAACATAGGAGAACTGATTCCTTGCGGGAAGAATTGAAGGAGGAATGCTATGCAGCCATAGTCTCCTTCATAATGTGGAGTTGATTAGAGGGTGTAGTAGCCCACCAGATGTTGGTCCATCTCTTATCTGCACTTGCAAATCTGTGCCAGGGATTGTTGAAACAGATGTTGGGCAAGTAATCACTTCTCTAGTCAACAGTCAGTAAAGTAAGCTCATTCCCATTGAAACTGTTGCAAAGAAAATCAGTACATGTGTACAGTTATGTATAGAGAAAGGTCACCATACGAAATTGCTGAGCCACTCTTACAGATTTTCAACACCTGCTTCAGAGACTGACAGTTGACTCTCAATACAATTAAATGGGGTCAACGGAAGCATCAGATTCCACCCGTCTGCTTTGACCCTATGACATAAGGGTGTTGTGTGTGACGTCATTACGGCTCGGAGTTTATGAGTTGGTTGTGTTTGTAGATGTCGTCTTGTTGTGCTTATTGGCGCCCTGTGTGTGTGTGTGTGTGTGTGTGATGTGTGTGTGTGTGTGTGTGTGTGTGTGTGTGTATGTTTTTGGGATGGCCGACCTACCTTCCAGTGCCGAAATTTGTTGGTGGTATGTAGTTGATTTTTTGGGGCTCCATTTTTCTTGAGTTGTAACGTTTTGTGTATTTATTGTGTATTGAATGTGTTTTAATTTACGTATGGATGTGTTACTTTTTGATGTGTAGTGGTTTTGTTTTTGTTTTTCGTAGTTTTGGTGTTGGATTTTTTGTATCAATAGTTGTGGTTGACCTATATAGGTCAAAGGAAATGATTGATTCCAATTTTTGTAGTTTTATATGTAGGTATTGGTGTTTTGGTATTGTCAGCTGTGGTCAAGGGAAATTCTGTTTCAAATTTTCGTAGTTTTTGCTGTAGGCATTGTTGTTTTGGTATCGTAAGCTGCAGCTGAGCTATAGAGGTCAAGGGAAGTGTCCGATTCATGTAGGCTTTTTTTTTTAATTATTGTTTTTTGGTCATCGTTTTGTGTGATTTGGGGTCGTGGTGTGTGTTTTTTTTACAGTTATATTTAGCTTGTCCCCCTCCTAAAGTCCCCAATTTCCTGCGGTTGTCCTGTTAGTTTGATTATATTTTTGGAGGGAGATGTTACTGTCTTATTTATACATATTTTCGTGTTTGTTGCCGTGTGTATGTAGTAACATCATAGGCACCATATTGGAGATGCTTAGAATAGCCATTCCATCGTATTGTCTGCCCCGATAGCTGAATGGTCAGTGTGACAGACTGCCATGCTAAGGGTCCCAGGTTCGATTCCCAGCTGAGACGGGGATTTTCTCCACTCAGGAACTGGGTGTTGTGTTGTCTTCATCATCATTTCATCCCCATCCGGCGCACAGGTCACCCAATGTGGTGACGAATGTAATATGTCCTGCACCAAGGCGGCTGGATCTGTCCCGTATGGGACCTTAAGGCCAATGACGCCAAATGCTCATTTCATTTTTTTCCCATCATATTGATGACATCATGGGTCAAAGCAGACAGGTGGAAGTGGACACTTCCGTAATCCCATTAAATGTAGTTTTACAATAGAGTAAATCTATCCTGGACTCTTGACTATAAGCCATAAAGTAAGTTAGTGACACAAAATGTTCAGTAGTTACCATCTAGAGTGACTCAAAGTAAACCAGATACATCCAGTTGTTGGGAAACAGATTTCAGGCTGTGATTCAATGGATGAAAGTCTTGGAAACTGTAATGCATCTACAAAGGATGCACTTATACAATCATCTTTCAACATATTCTTAAATCCTGTTCCTCTGTCTGATATCCTTACCAAGCAGGATTAGCAGAGCAAACAGTGAAGACCTACAGACATATTGTGAGTATCCAAGAATGTAGCTTTTGAGTAACATTCGTAGACATAACAACGGAGTGTGATTTCTTCTACACATGTCTTGTGGGTGAGGCAGTGACATTGATAATACTGTATACACTCTGTTGTATGGGGTGTCCCAAACAATTAAAGTCAAAATTATGATATAAGATTCTAAATGGAGCATTTTGAGTTAAGGAACTAATGGCAAGAAATTATGATATAATTTATTGACACAATTGAACTCTGGTGTCAGAATAATTTAGCCCCATTGCGACTCATGCATTCTGGTTCAAGCTGCCAGAGTTGGCAGTCATGTACGTGTGAGGCGGCTTGCATGTGTGAATGAATGTGTGCATTTTTCTTTCTTTCCCTGACAAAGGTTGTGACAACAAGCTTACATGTAAGTGTCTTTTAAATGTGTCTATCTTCAACTTAATGTGTCACTTTAGAGTAAGTAGTGATCTATCTTTTCCTACATTGTTGTTATCCATCAGTGCTCTTCAAAATGTATTCTTTGACGTGTGCATTTCAGATCTCCTTAATTTATATAACGCAAACAATTATTTTTTAAGAATTGTACCCAACTCTCTGTATCTTGTACAGTCCAGTTACTCTCAAGATTCTGCCCAGTCTAATAACTTTCTCACATTTAAGAAGCCAATTTTTACAAGATTATTTCTCTGCATATTAATTTTGCTCTCAAGGCAATGCATCCTGCTGCACCATAACTTAAATGCTTGTCTGCAAATTCCAATAATGAGTAATACTCTGTCTTCATCAGCCTGCCATAACTCGTAAACAATGGAAAATTCAACTGTGGACATTGTAAGATGTGAGGTCTGCCAGTTATGCAAAACACCGTTTTTCTCAGTACGCAAACATGTTTCAGCACCACTGTGCCATCATCAGTTGGTTTCCATTTTATTTATTCTGTAATGTGAACATTTTTATTAAATAATTACTAAATTATGTGGATGTTTAGTTGAAACAATAGTTCGTTTCTTTTTGTTAATACCTTTACACTTGGTGTGCATGATTTTTCCGGATCACTTGTGTATTATTTACTACAGGTAGCGTGCCATCTGCAAGCAAACGATGTTGATGAGAAATTTAGCTGGGAGTTAACCTATCGTCTAGAATGTAACTTAGTTTGTTGCAATATTTCATGCCTATATTAGTTTTTACTTGCGTTTTCATGTGGAAAGCCCTTTTATTCTCCGTATAATTTTCTCTTCAGCAAAACAGTGTGATTGTGGTTGTTGTGTGTCCCAGCCTAGTCAGTGTTCAGTTGTTTACCAGAGAGTTCGGCTCCAAATTTTAATTCTGTTTACATTTTATCTTTGTGTGTGTGTGTGTGTGTGTGTGTGTGTGTGTGTGTGTATGTGTGTAACTTTTGTTTGTATGAAGCTGGTATCTGCACAGATGTCATTGGTGGTCTTGCAGCTCTCGAAGAATGAAGTTATAATGAAATCTAGACCTTTTGCTGCTTAAACGCATTGATAAATATCAATGGGGACAGTTGAAAAATGTGTGCCCCAACTGGGATTCGAACCTGGGGCACACATTTTTCAACTGTCCCTGTTGATATTTATCAATGCCTGTAAGCAGCGAAAGGTCTAAATTTCATTATAACTTCATTTATCTGTTTGTGTTGTCTTTTTTGTAAAGTTCCTTTAATGTGTTAAATAGTGTGTCCTTACAGAGTGGAGTGTATTCATTTAAGACCTGTTTTCCTTCTGCTATTGCCTTCTGTATGTGGAAGTGTTCCTCAATAGTCAGTTTGCTGTATAGGCTGTGGCTGGGTTTTAGTATTTTTAAGTCTGTTTCTGCTGTAGTTGGCTGGTGATTGTGGGCTACAAGTTGGTCAGCTAATGTGGGGAATACGGAAGTGTCCGATTCCACCCCTATGCTTTGACCTGTGACGTCATCAGTATGGCTGAAATGGCTATTCTAAGCATCCAATATGGTGCCTATGATATCACTACATACACACAGCAAAAAACACGAAAATATCTATAAATAAGACAATAACATCTCCCTCCAAAAATACACTCAAACTAATGGGACAACCGTGGGAAATGGGGGGTTGTAGGGAGGGGCAAGCTAAATATGACAGTAAAAAAAACCACACACCATGATCCCAAAACACACAAGCTGGGGGAAAAAAAAAATATCTACAGGAATCGAACACTTCCCTTGACCTATATAGGTCAACAGCAGCTGACGACACCAAAACACTGACGTCTACAGCAAAATCTACAGAAATTGGAATGAGACATTTCCCTCAACCACAGCTGATGGTACCAAAACACCTATACCTACATATAAAATAAGAAAATTGGAGCTGGTCATTTCCATTGACCTATATATGTCAACTATAACTACTGATACGAAAAAACCAATGCCAACTATGAAAAACAAAACCAAATCCACGACACCTCAAAAATTAAAAACTCAAACATCCCTACGTAAATTAAAACACATTGAATACACAATACCTATCGGAGCTGTCATTTTTTAAAGCGCAGAGATGTTCTGAATATCTGGTTTTGAAGTTTCTGCATGTTTGTCCTATGTACACTGAGTGGCAAGTGTTGCATGTGAATTCATATATTCCTGATCTGTTAAGATTTTCGAAGGGTGTTTCTTGTGTTTTGATCTTTTTCTGCGTTGTGTTCTCTGTCCTGTGTCCTATTTGGAGTCCCTGTTTCTTTAATATGTTGCCTATTCTGTGAACAATCTTGTTATTGTAGGTGAGTATGTGCCATTTCGTTTTGTGTGTGTGTTGTTGCTGTGTTGTGTCTTGTAGTGGTCACTGTTTGTGTATTGTGTTGTACTGTATTGCATGAGGAATTGTGTGTGTGTGTGTGTGTGTGTGTGTAGTTGTGTGTGTAGTTGTGTGTGTAGTTGTGTGTGTGTGTGTGTGTGTGTGTGGTATGTTCATTTTTGTACCGTTTACATATTTTTTGATTTAACTGTCTACCATATGGGTATCATAACCTTTTTCTACTTCTATTTTTTTATTGTGTTTAGTTATAGTGTGTAGTTTTGTTTGTTCATGGGTGTTCTGTTGCTTGCTTATGTGTCAATGGGTTGTTCGATAGGTTGTGAATGGTGGTGCTTGTGGTTGTTGGTTTCCTGAATATTGTGAAGTTGTGTGTGTTGTTTGTTTTATGAATGGTAAGATCTAGAAAATGTAGTGTGTTGTTAGTTTCTGTCTTTAATGTGAAGTTAATTTTTGGGTGTAAGTTGTTTATTTCATTGTGTAGCTGTTCTGTGTGAGTGTGGTTCATCAATCAGGCATATTATGTCATCGACATAACAGTACCAGCATATGACTTTGTAGTTTTTTGCTTTTATTATGTGTCTGAAGTTCATGTTCTACTGGTTGTTCATAAATATGTTAGCTAGGACACCACTAATTGGTGATCCCATTGGCAGTCCTTCATGTTGAGAATAAAATTCTTTGTTGAACACAAAATAATTTTGTGATGTTATGGTCTTGAGTATGCTTGTTATTTCATTGATGTGTGTGTCTGGAGTGTTTCCTTGTTGTTTTAATCTTTGTGTGAGGATTCTGATTGTTTCAGTTATTGGAATACAAGTGTACATTGATGTGACGTCGAATGATATGAGAGTTAATGTGTCTGGTATGTGTATGTTCCTGATTCTGTCGATTAACTCCTTTGAGTTTTCCAGGTTCCTGTTACTATCAAAAGTCTACAATTTTTTTAGTGGTGTGTGTGTCTGTTGGGTCAGGTGGTAGGACGGAGCATTTCGGAAGTTAATGACAGGCCTTAATGTGATATTATCCTTGTGAACCTTTGGTAGGGAATTTAGGGTGGGTGCTTTTGGATTTTTCTGTGTCATACTCTTTACCTGGCCTTTTGAGAATGTATTTTTGATGTTTTTCAGTGTCTGTTGAGTGTTTTTCTGGTACCTTGACTTTGAGAAAATCTAGTGTTTTCTCTACGTATTCTTTTTCATTCATAATTACAGTAATATTCCCTTTGTCAGTTCTTGTTACTATGCCATTGTTCTGTTTTAATTTTTGTTTTAGCTTGTTAGCTGTGATTTTCTCTGATGTTTTATGATTGGAAATAATTTTGGATTTGTGTGTTCTGATTATCTGTGTTATTTCTGCAGCTGGCGGACCTCACATCCTACAATTTTAACTGCAAACACGGTCAACACAAGGAGCTGCAAATCCAAATGATGAACAACTGTTGACATATCCGAGATGACAGTATATTATTTTACAAGGTAGTTGATGTGATAAGCACATGTATTTTTATTAAACATATGTGGCTTACATATATGGCTGACACACATTTGCCATTCAAGACCTCATTCCACATGAAATATTCATTACTGCCATAGGTTCTTTATCCTCTACCATCAGTATAATTTTGACCCTAAAGATTTGGAACACCTTACAGAGATGAAAGAGAAGTGACAAAGAGAGAGAAAAGTGGATGGGGTGGGTAGAAGAAGAAAACAGTTCAATAGGATTCTGGTGTGGAGCTTGCTTGGCTTCTGAGAAACAGGAACTTCTTCTTCATCTTGCTTAATAACATTCCATTTTTTACATAAAATACTATATTTCTAAAACAGCTGTCATTTTATAGTTTGGTATGTGAATACCAAAAACGTGTAGCAAAATTAATGCTTCACCTGAGGATGTCAATGGTGGCAGTTTCCTAATGTGTTCTTTCGACTATTCTCTGAAAATATTTGAAAACTACTATGGCTACTACTACTTCTAATAACAATGATAATACTAATGACACCTAGAATGGCCCACATGAGTGAAGCTCTGGAGATTCACCAAAGTATGTAGCCCACATGTCAAATGACAATAGTGCGAAATTGTGCAGTTGGACTATTGAGACTCTTCCTCATACACCACACTCTTTACATCTGTCACTGATTTAACTCAACTTGTTTAAGATTTGAAGAATTCTTCTGGGCAAAACAATGAAATGCGCACATGAAAAAAAAAAAAAAAAAAAAAAAAGAAAGATGATGATGATGACAATAGTGCTCTCCATCCTGATTTAGATTTTCTGTACTTTTCTGAGTGACTCAGGCATGAATGGTTCCATGAATAAGATCCTTACTGGCCTATGTCTAACAGAAGCTTGTAATGCTATTTGCTAGCTGTCAAATCAGTGTTAAATCGTAATGTGGAAAAAAAACTGGCACATAAGAAAAGTGGGTAACAGACTAGGTTTGTAAAATGTTATGAAGAAATTGTTATTGACTCTTTTTTAGAGAAATTTTCTTTAGCTTAATCAGGAGTAAATGTCTGCACTACTTTGATTAATTTTTCTTACTCTGTTTTCATGTTGGTTTCCTCATAACTGTGACGACATTACAACTATTATTACATGTTATTTTTAATGGGTAGCATATCTGTTGTGTTATAATTATAATTATTATTTAATAAGATACTAGGAAGAGATTCTCAATTTATGACCTTTATACACATGCATAAATCTTGCACTTAATAGCAGTTGCTAGAGCTATTTAAAACTATGTGGTTTCTCAAAAACAAAATTCAGAACTGTTTCTGTCAGCTTTAAGAAAAATTTTGAGTACCTTTTCAGTTTTGTGTGGATTAATCTGTAATTGTGTGTAAAAGTTAGCTGAGTAGTTAATATGCTCCCTATATATGCAACCAATGTGGAAAATGACAACAGTGCAAAACTGTGCAGTTTGGATCTTTCTCATACACCACTTTTTATGTCCATCAATTGTTTAACTCAGCTTATATTTTAAGCAGACCTTATTAGAACACTTAACAGTAGGATGAAATTGTAGTAAGCTTGTATGTAAACAATTGAAGATGCGAGACAATTCAAAACATGCTGTGTTATAAAAAGTAATTAAAATTGTAATGAGATTGGAATGATGCTCATGAAGTATTTCTCATTTGTGGGTGAAGATGAAAGTTGTCATCCTGCAAGCAAAATATGCCCAGGAAGATGGAGTATGAAGTTTATCTTTTTAGACACTTATAGTTAAGGTAACTGTTGATGTTTAATTGATGACAACATCAGCTATATTTCTGAACATTATGCATTATGAGAAAAGTGTAAGATATTTACTGCATGAAACCACACTTTGCATTTTAAGTATACATTTTTAAATATTTCCCCATGGAAGAAGCAATACCATATCTTGTAAGGAATCACAGTTTCTTTTTATATACTATGTATGGCTCACAGAAAATACTTAGATCTATAAGCAGTTTTTAGTTTATTTTGCATGCAGTCTATTACTGAGTGGCTACTGATAAACAATCACAATAAACTCCAAGTTTGGTGCTAAATGAAATTACTTCCACCTTGAAGTTAGGGCATGTACAACTCACTTGTTAATTAAGGAAATACAAACTGTTCATTAACAGATAAAATTATCAATTTATGGATAAATAACTTACAACATGCACTATAGTTACTATTAGCCAGAAAAGAAAAATGGAACAGCAAAAAAGTTCTGATGTTCCAGTATCTGGCATCTTCAATCAAATTTCTTAGGATTACTCATTAAAAAAATCATTAAGCACTTGAAGAAATCTGAAAACACAATCCAAAGATATTTAAAAAAAGCTATAAACATAGCATAAATGGTGCTGGAATGAAGATAGGCAATAATTATAACTAATGTGTGATTTAATTACATTTATCTTTATAAAAAAATATGTTGTTTACAGTGCCTTAAATGTTATGAGCCTCAAGCTGGATACTTTATTTGTACCCTTGCATTGCATGTGCAAGTACATGCCAGTGTCATCAAATCTGAATACTCAAGCTCAAGCATGAAAGTATGTACACCACCCAGTATCACTACATGCTAGTACTATTTTGTATCATAATGTACGTGTTCATATTTCTTGATTAGCACATTTTTCTCCTATAATGTCTGACAAACAAGCAATTAAAATCAAGTAAATTGTTAGTTCAGAAATGAATGTAACAGATGAACTGCTTCCAGTATCTGAAAAGAGTGTGACACCAGCAAAAGTGTACCAATACCTGGAAGTTAAAGAAAGACATCAAAATTGGCAAATGTTACAACTAATATGTGAGTGGATTACTCTACAAAATTGAAATAGGAAAGTGACTCTTATTATAGTTACATACTGAAGAGTTTTAACAAATCTGTCATTATAAAAAGTCTGCTAAAATATCTTTAATGGAGTATGGTGTAATTATTGCAACAATAGCCATAATGGCTACATGAAAGTTGAACTACATATTAGTAATGTTTTTCCCTTATATGTTTGCCTCCATCTCATATTTCTGTCTGAATTATACAGAACATCTGTATACATTTTTCTTTTTTATTTCAAAATCATTGGGGAAAAGGAAGTGATAGTGTATTTGTTTCTCTTAGGAATTTTCTGTTCAAAATTACATTGTTGTGACACTAAATTTTAACTGTCCTATCTTTCCTTGGATGGAAAATAGCATGTAACTTCAGAACAAAGATGCTGCACTGGTTAGTTGTACTGATATCACCTGGCCAGTACAATTGCTGGCACTAGATCTGCATCTTGTGGATTACCTAGATGCTGGGCTGCAGGTACTTCTCTTCGGGAGGCACCAGCTTTCTGGTAAGCTGCATGCACACCATCAATAGTGGCACTGTGATCTTGGACCATTTCTTCACCTATGATCACTAATTTTGTAAAATTAAAACTATCTGCTTCTTCTACACTTCATGGTTTAGTCACTTGTACCTGTTAAATCTTCACTTTTCACAGCCACCTCATTCTATGTCTTCTTACATCCTTTCTTCCTATTGGCTAGTAATGTGTAGTCTGAGGTGGGATTCTCTCTATGATCATTCCTTGTAGGTGATGTTTCCACAATGTTTTACTTTCTTCAGTGTTTTCATCAATATTATAAATATCTAGTTGATTCCTAATATACTCATATCTTATATGGTCTTCCCTGGTAGCATCTCCAACTTTTCAAAGAAATCTCATTATTGTTGTTTGCAGATTATCTTTACTACATTTTTAGGAGTCTGTGACTCACTTTCAAATAAAAATGCAGGGATAGCCATGGTTTTATAAAATCTTAATTTTGTTTTTGAATGTTTTGTTTATCATACTGCATATTGATTGATATTTGTTAATATAATTTTCTACATTCTTGTCCATATCACAGCTTATGTCACATACCAAAAAATTAAAAATGGAGACCTGCTCAAATGGAGTATTATCTGCTATTATTTTTGAGCAGGTGGGGTATTTCCCATGTTGAGCTGTGATGTTATTTAAGCTCTTCTAGAGTGTTAGTCCTTCTAATTTTCCTCTTTAACTCAATTTTTGTGATCCCTCTGCTGCAATCTTTTTTCTGGAGTTACTCAGATGGCTCATTACTATTGGAAGGAAGTATTGTGTCCCTAAAATGGAGAATTTACGATGTGTGTGTGTATAAGCATTATTCACCATAGTACTGAATTGTCCACAGTAAAAAATATGAAAATTTCAAGAATAATTATCCGTTTCTCTTAGGTTCACAAAAAACTGACAGTTTTGCATGCTGAAGCTGTGGATCTACCTAATTTTTTAATAGAGTCTCAAACACACTACTGATCAGCTCTCCAGGTAAGGATGATTGTTTTTGAATGAAAGCATTTTTATTTAGGTGGTTGTCATTCTAACAAGTAAGTGTGAACAAAAGCTGTTTGTACTAATTTTCTTATTCAAACTCTTTTGCCAATTTGATTTTGCATGTTACTGCCCATCATCTGTGGCTAGAGTACTTACATTGAGGAGCCAAAACATCACAACCACTGCCCACAGCAAGAGTGAATGCCGTCAGGTGCTGTTTTGGGCAAGTAAAACAGTAAGGAAAGTATATAAATGGAGCATACATGACTGGAAAACATTTTTTCAGACACAAATTAAAAAAGTTCCACTCTACTAGTCTCATCACAGTTTTTGGGTTTCTTTTCCTTGATCATTGGGCAAACTTCAGAACTAGATACTCCCATCCAAGCTTCCCAACTGGAATTGCCTCTGCCTCAGTCCTAGAGCTTGTTAGCATATTTGGCTGCAAAGATCTAAGTTCTACAACAGCGTGCCTAGCCCTCACAATTTGAGAAAGAAAAGATACAAAAAATATTTTGTGACAATACGAGTTGAAAGTTTCAAAAAGGGCATGTTGTTATGGCCTGACACCTGTGTATGAGCATCTTGTAAATGGGTAAGATGGTAGGCTGTTTGTGTGCTGCTCTTATGAGCACCTACAGAAAGTGGTTGCTGGAGGATGAAATCTCAAATAATTGATGGACGTCCTCACCTGATCAAAGAACTTGGGGTATGGAGCTATGTCCCTTCTTGAGAAGCCCAATAGATGGTTGATCTGATGGTAAGCACAGTGCTTTGAAGGGCACTGTGTGTTCCCATGTTGAGCCAATGACATCATCAGTTATGACTGGAGTGGGCAGTGGGCATGGGACCATCAAAATTTGGCCATAGAGCAATGGGAACATGTTTTCTGATAAGAAAGATGATGTTTCTTGACACACCAGACTGATGGATGCAGCTTAATATGCCACTGTAATCAGGTAAATAGCTGCTTGAGACAATCACTGTGCCACAGATGTAGGTCAGTGAGCATGGCAGTCACATGCTACAGGGACGTTCAACTGGGCTTCTGGCACCTGTGGTATTAATCAAAGGAACCATGAAAGCTGTGGGCTATGTCAACACTGTTGTGGACCACCTGCCTTTTCTTCATATTTGATGTCTTCTCCAATGGCCACAGCAGCTTCCATAAGGATAACAGTATGAACCAAAAGGCCAGAATTGTGCCAAAGTGGTTTTAGGTGTGTGACAGTGACTGCACATCAATGTATTAGCCACCATATTCATCTGGTTTGAACCCAATATAACATATGTGGGACACTATCAGCTGCCAGCTCCTAGCCAACAGACTCTCAGTTCGTAACATATGGCAGTTGCACTATTCGTGCACAGACAGCTTGTGCCACACACTTCTCAAAACCCACCAAGGACTTGTCAAATCCACACCACACAAAATTGCTTCTGTATTATATGCCTAAGTTGGATCTGTATGCTATTGAGCAAGCAGTCATAATGTTTTGGCTCATCATATATAGTTAATGGGACTTGTAAAATGCATCATCTATATAGTCTCTTATTATAAGTTCTTTTGAACACCTTCTATTATACTGTTATAGGAAACAACCTGCCACAAAGTGATTGGATTATTCATGTTATGGCTTCTGTGTACCAAAATAACCATTGTGCTAAGAAAATAACCATTCACATTGTCACTTGTCTCTACATGTAAATGCAAACAATGAATTGAAATTTGAAAAGTGACAATGTAGGTCAGCATGGACTATGTAGATATGAGAATAATGAAACACGTGGAATGTGTTTTAACAAGCACCTGCTACCACTGCTTGTCAATATGAAAAAGAAAGTTTGGTTTTATTTTGAATGAGTGTAGCTTTTCCAGCTGATGGCCAGCAGCTGTAGCTAGGTAGCACTGTAAAAACTTTTAATGAGTAGCTGGCCATCCTAAATCTGCACCGGTGGTGATTTGTGTAGTGATAGCATTTTGGTAGAAATAGTGCAATATGAAACTGAAACTATCTTGTAATCATTCAGTAAATCCCTAAAATAGCAGCTTCAGATTTTGCAGTTAGAAGTCTTACTGGGAAGTAAGACTAAGTGGACAAGTTGCCAAAAGATTCCTCATAATTTTTTGCTTAGTTCTCAGCCTCTCAGTTTGCTTTATGACATTTTCCATCTCATCATATTTTGTATTTAATTTTTCATTTAAAACACCTGATATCAAGTTAATTTGCTTAGTGTATTTTATTATTTGACCATTCCTCTAAATCTTACCCTATATGTTACTTTCCTTTGAAGAGTTAAGCAGATGTGTCATTAACTTGTTCCCCATTCTTCTGAGGTTTTATCACAGATATCTTTCCTATCATATCTTTTAACACTTCTCCATTTCATACTTTACCTTTCCCATTAATTTTAAAAATGTATATTACAAAATCTCACTTCCATGACAATATTTGGCACCAGTAAAGTTCTTTAGTTAAATTTCATGTTTAGTTTCCTTTATATTATCCTTCAACACTTAAAGCATAAAATGTTATGGGCTTTTTACCCTACCAATTATGATCAACAGTTTTCTGGTGTTTTCTTTCATAATTTTGGGTATCAAATTAACTGAAAACAAGCAATAATTTAATGAGCTCTAAAACTGTTGTACAGATATATATGCTGATTTCCTCTAACAACCATACATGTATATTAGAGGGAGTTGGTAAAGAGGTGGGTTTTTTAAACTATTTTAGATATCTGAAGCATGCACATGTCTATAAAGAACAATTACAATACTGTATGGTACTATTGGTCTAGAGAAAGCATGTAAATTATTAAGAACATGTAAGTCCACAGCAGATGATCATCTTCAGCTTCCACAGAATATATAGATACCTATTTTGAAAATATTTGTGTTAATCGTTACATAACTTCAGAATAAATAGCAGAGCGAATCATTCTCTGTGATAGTGTGTGATGAGTGAAATAAAAAAGTGAGACAACAAACCTTTGACTGGGTTTGATCCCTCTGGATTCCAGCTCCTTTTGCAGTTGCCTGATCTTTAGACGGGCTAAGTCGAGCTCGTGTTTGACCTTCCAGAGGTGCGTGTCACAGAGCGGATCTGAACAGCGATGATGTCTTAGCAGGTCCTGTGCTTCATAGACTGCTCCGCGGAAGGTCAGTGATTTGCCCATACTCTAAGAAGTGAAAGTAATGTGCAAAATGACATTTATTTCAGTTTTTATGCATGTCACATGGACAGAATACATATGGTATGCTGAGACTTAGTGAGGTTATACTTTTGGCACAATACAGCTGGTGTGTAGGGATTTCAGAAAGTAAGTTACACATGTCTCCCTTGCTAAGAGTACTGTGCAACAAAAGCAGTGCACTGCCAGGAGAGAGTAAATGTTTTGGGTTACCTGCAAACGCAGTTTTGCTACAGACGGATAATAGTTGCATCCCAGTTTGCAATTGAAATTCCACTGCATGTGGGAAAATACTTTGAAGCTGCAGTAAGCAGGGCAGTACGATTCTTATGGGGAAAACATCTTAATTTCACATAGATTCACAGTGAAATACTAGTGGCATGTGGAACAGCTGCAATGCTGTGTCCAGTCACAGTGAAATAATGCCATCAATTTGACGAAGGCCCCACAGATGCTAGTGATGCTGATTGGGAAGAAGACCGTCTACATTGACCAGAGACAATAATTTCCAGGCAGTCTTTTCATCATCTGGGGGCAAAGAGATTTTCCAACAATGAAGATATCCATACAACAATTCTTGAATGGCACAATGGTCAAGGAGCAGATTTCAGTTGTTGAGAGATTGAATGATTGGTAGGATCTTCCAACCATTGTTTACAACAACTTGGTGACTATGTATGAAAACAATGTCATGTATCTGTTCCACTTTAAAGTGTAGTGCAGCATTAAGTAAAAGTTACTTGGCCCGTCATAATAATGTGTAACTTACTTCTTGAAGTTGTCTCCGGTACAGGCTAATAAATTGCAGTCTAGTGATTCATACAGAATATAAAATTAATTTTTTTACCACCTAAGAGTAACTGCTTCTGTCCAAAACATTATAAATATAAGCTTGTGCACGTAAATGGTTGCTCACTGTACAGTTCATAGATTCAAACACCATGACATTTGCACTACTTTCAGGCAATTTCTAAACCATTTTATAAAAAGTGCAGTAAGGCCTATTGTTGGTTTTTTTGACATGTATCAGTATTTCATAATGTTAGCTAACAAAAAATATGCAAGTGGAAACATAACAGTCCGAAATCATATTTTTTTGTTAGGGGACACGAACACCTGTGACAATCGCAAACATTGAAGTGCAGACAACATAACATTGGCAAGCCATTGTACAACAGCAAACATGAATGCATTGCCAAACACGTTCATACAGCCTAGCACCTTAGGGAAGCCATTAACATAGACAAAAGTCACACGTCAATCTACACTGAAGGGTCGATTTTACAATCAAATTTATCTTTATGATGATGACTTGACATGTTACGGGAATGGTATCCCTGAAGTTTGTCCAGAAGCCATCAGTGGCGCCTAGTAACAATGATAAATACCCAACTAATAAACCATACACCCAAGCATATACTGTCGTTGCTGGCAAGGACAATACGTATGCAGACCCAATATCTGTCCAAAATGTCACAGAGAATTTTTCCCCTCTCCCCTAAACCTCTATGCTTCAAAAACTTTGCCCTGCTATTTCCTAGATGGGACTATGTTAATGAGTGTAAGAACCCAGATGTTTAGACAACAGGACAATCTGACTCCTGTGAAACCTCGACAGCAACTAACCTTTTTTTGCAGAGGTGACAGTAGATCAGTTGGTCCTAGCCATTCTGAGACTTTACCCCTGAGTGCAATCAAATATTTATTACTAACACACCCACCCCACTCGTCCCCCTATCCCCACACCATCACCAGTATTAATGCCTAACTAAACTTTAGAGTGAAAAAGAATATTCTTTGAACACTTTCATTTTTAAAATGAAGGAAGGTAAATGAATTTAGTTATTGTATTAAACTATGGACTAATTAGTTAGCGTGACAACTGGTATGTAACAACCTTTTCTCTTTTTTGAATGGTGGATATATGTTTGTTGTTGTTTTTCAGAAAAAGAGCTAACTTTCGATAATGAGGATAGACACCTGTTACAAAACATGCCTCCTCTGCAACTCTCCTCTCCCAAGCGGTACTTGCCCCACACCCTGCACCCCCATATAAAATTAACCAAACTGAAATATGTGCATTGTTGTTAGGCCTACATGTTTGTCGGACTCCATACTTCTGAACTGGCAGAAATCGGAAGACTTCTCTTTGTCTTATCACTGCCACTAATTACAATAGTAATAACAATAACAATAGTAACAATAGCAATCGGTACGCAAGCGACAGCTTGCGCACTCTAATATGTTCCCAAAACGCCGCGCATAAAAACGGGATTCTTCCGGGGCTCATACCTCGAGTCAAATGTGTCGGATAAGCCTTAGGCTAGGGAACAGTTCTATACGCAAAACAAGGATCGTCTTAGTATCGCTATGCTACAGTACGGAGTCAAAGTATGTAGACACTTCCTCCTGCTTAGGCAAATGGAGCGAATCGGTTGGTTCCTTTTTTGCATTTGGTGTCGCTTACTGTGGGACTCAAGAGGCTTATGCAGGCACCATCAGTTTATGGGCTGTTTGTTAAAAATTCTCCTAAAAACGTTTTAACAATTTTTGCGTGCCAAAACAAAGACGCGGATTCCAAGATGGCTATGCACAGCAAATGGCTCAAATTTTTTACGATATAGTACTAAGATACCGATATCGAGCAACCTTGAAAATTTTCTTAATATGTTTAACCGTTTCTGAGATACAGAGGTTCACAGTTACCCTACTTGTACAGGTAAAATACGCACGTAGAATCCGGAATGAGGCGAAAACGAAGTCTGTAAAGTGACGTAGCACGGAGAGATACGCTGCGAAGTGACTCCATTATCATCAGAGGGGTTCTGGGAACCCCATGGTGTAGTACTGAAGTACAAGCAAAATTTTTTTTCATGTATAATCCAGTTGGAGATGTAAAATCAGTTTTACATTGTTTCAGTTTCACGTAAGCTATCAAAATTTTACAGACTCATAAAGTTCTTTTCATATGAGTGATATGCTCTGTTGTGGCAGGGAAAAGAAGGGAACTAGCAGAAAAATGCTCCTTTCGGAGCACAAAAAAGGCGAATGTGCTCCTGTCTAAAATTTTGAGGAAATTTTTTTTAAAGTGCTGAGGAAGACAGAATGAGGCAGCTGGCATCTCACTTTTCAGCCAGAGTCAAAAATAGGGGCATGTTTGCCATTTTTGTGGTTCGATAAGAGCATTTTTCCGCTGGTTGGAATGTGAATAGTCATAGGACTAGTGATAGCAATAAGAATAGCAACAGTTCGGTAGTAGTAATAATAAATGTATGTAGCGGGTGGGCTGTGTGGCAAAGATGATGTTCATATTTTCGTTTCACATGCTATAACCTCCACAGCGTCGTGTCACACATTAGTGTTAGTATTGAAGGAAAAAATCATTGGGGACTTACGTAATCAGTATTATTTCCTTGTGAAATAGTGATAATCAGTACACCCCCAATTCTTTAAAGAAACGGAGTTCCTTTGACGTTGAAGGTGAGAAAAAGTTTGGGTAAGTTTTGAAATTATGCTTAAAGGTTGTTGGAAGTCGCGAAACGTTCTCATTATGAAACACCAGATAAATATAGTCTGGCTAATTTAGTCTCTGTTTTAAGCAAAAGTAAGTTTTCACGCATATTGATGTTTATGACGTTATTTCTCTTGAACTATGTGTCATACAGTGATATAATTTTGCACGTACATGCAGCTGTACCATATGGATACTGTCTGCAAATTGTGTTGCGAACAAAGTCTGTAGGAAAGAAGTAATAAATTAAAATGTTATGTCTGATGCTTCAGTTCTACAACGAAAATGTAGTAGCGCAAGTGATAAACTTTTCTCCTTTTATCATTTTGTGGGAATGTCAGCAAGAGAAAGTTTCGAAATTACGTGTAAAACTTGTTGAAAATCGGTAAGTGCTGACGTTCTCAAATACTGGATGAATAAAGTCCGGGAAACTGCATGTCGTCAGTCACGTTGCCTGAAGACGAACGCACAGTTTGTAACTGTAATATTGTCTTATTGTGTTGAATATTTAACACAAGATTATACCCGTCAGGGGTTATTTCCTCCCAGTTGGGTACCAATGCAGTAGTGCTTAAATTATAGGTGGCGGAACCATAATTTCTTATAACCAACGTAATAAAACCAAAACATTTAATATGAGCAATAGGCGATACCGTCTGTCCCCGTAGCAGTGTCACCTTGCTCTCTAACTCTGCTCGATACACATCGGTCGAGTCGAAAATCTTCGTTACTATGACGTCATGTTTTCAGTTGCTGCTAGCCGCAACTGCAGCATGTCCCTGCCCACCACATCACGCTGGTCATTCCTTGTTACGTCCACTGGTGCCGGTGCAGCTGCAAATAATAGTTATGTTACGATTTAATACACGTGTAGTATTTTAAATCTCTAGTGCCGATTTGTTCCACGGAGTTAGAAAAAAATAACGCTGGAAGGTCGTTTTTCAGTTTCCCTATACGCCCATCCATTTTTGCACTCAATCCTGTAGTGTTACACACTTTATTAAGACGTTTCAGCCTTTTAATTTTGATCTGGTGACCAAAGATATAGGTGGTTTTGCAGAGCATCCCACATTTTAAACTTTTAATGAGTTCGTGCACTTTCTTCTGTTGAGAGAACCAGTAGTAGTTGCCTCAATTGCCGCTAGCATTCAGGAGAGACTTCTTTTCAAAGTTATGCATATTAGCCAATTATATTAATGACCTCTTGTCGGCCCGTGTTATTTTTCCATACGCGACAAGAGGTACCTTTTTCTAGGCTCGGTAGTCATTGCTTTGACGACGAATATGAGTGTTTTATTTATTTCGATATTGCTTTATGTTCGATCGTCGCTTGTAGAGGGCGAAGTGAAGTGCATTAAATTGCAAATAAATAAATAAATAAATAAAAATAAAAAACAAAATATATGGTTTTGAGGCTAACCATGTTTTTCGACGATACTGAACTATTGACTTTGTCGACAAGAGGTTCCTTTTTGCTTTCCGCCTCACTTTTGCTATCATATACTCCTACAATTATGAAGTACGTGTCTCAGTAATTGTGAATAAAATGAGCTTGTCCATGAGCGTGTTGCAGTTTTATTTTCCGGCAGTGTATACCACAAACCTTTTTGGGATCCTGTATCATTTTCCAGTTCCATCCCCATTCTCCCGAAGAGGGCATATACGTAATGTCAGTAATTTACACCAATTTAAACTGCTGCTTTGACTTTGTATTTTCTGGTTATCTGGATTCGAATACACCGAAGATTTTTTGTGCAGCAAATTAGTAATTTGCACTAATTTAAACTATTGTTTTGACATTGTTTACGTTGGGCCTCACCAGCAGGTAGAATGAAGGAAACATGTTGGATTAAAAGCTAATGTACCATCACAGTTTGCACATAATACAAACTAGAGGCACATGATAGGAACGAAATTGCTATCGTAATTATGGAATAATTAACGATTAAAGTTCCGATACTTCTAGTCGTCAAGAGAAAGCTGTTTTTATGCTTTATTAAATAAAAAACTATTGTATCCCTAATAGAAATATGACATCATGTTTTTTCAGTCCGAATTAAGCATACTCATGTTTTAATTGGTGTTAACAGAACTGTAATTACGACCATATAGAATTGAAAAATTTTACTCGTACAAAATTTAATTAATTGAATCTAGGTCTTTTATTCAATAAAAGTAATTGCTCTGTTCACCTGTAAATGGTAGGATGATATTCTTTTAACTCAGTAAAATAGTATGTGCAAATTAACGAGATACATTGTCGTAATGATAAAACATGTAATTTATGGTCTTAATAGAAACAGATTATGTCCTGTCTTTGTATGAAATTATTCATTTTTAATTCATGTAAATTTCTGCGTGATTTGGGAAGATGTATGTAAAAATTTTAATCGTATAAATCCAAAATTGAATATGTAACAATGACAGTAATTGTTTAAAACCATATAAATACCGAGTGATCAAAAAGTCAGTATAAATTTGAAAACTGAATAAATCACTGAATAATGTAGATAGAGAGGTACAAATTGACACACATGCTTGGAATGACATGGTGTTTTATTAGAACCCAAAAAAGTTCACAAAATGTCCGACAGGTGGCGCTGGACAGCAAAACGTCAGTGACTGCGCATGACAATTGTGTATAAACGGAGCTGTAATGAGAGAGAGAGTATCAGATGCGCCAGCAGTTCCTGAAAAGGCGCTTTAAGTGAAGCTGTATTATCAGAATGGGGAATGTGCTAGTTCGGCGTTACGATCCTATCGCCATAGGAAGGGGATTCGAACGGGAAAAGGTCCGTTGACAAATGCACCTGTGGCGAGAATGATTTCGAAGTTCGAAGCCACGGGTTGTTTAGACGATAGGCCCCGTAGTGGCCGACTGAGCACAAGGCGTAATGCTGCTGAAACAGTTCAGGAAGAAATGGAGACTCTAGCAGGTTTGAAGCGGGAACGTGTTGTATCTCCGCTTACAGTCGCTCATGTGCAGTGAACCGGCTTTATCGCCGCGCCCACGCACTGTGCTCAAGGGTGAGGCTTTGTGGCAATAAACGACTAGAGCGGTTTCGGGACAGGACACATTTATTTTTCCTACCGTTACAATAAATGACAAATAACATTCTTCGCTAATGTCCGTCTATACAGGTGCGTTGCACTGGCGGCACGGCTCGATCACCGATCCCGGAGGGTGTACACTCCAGTGAGGAGCCGTGGCGCGACCGCGTGGACCGAGCGGGACAAAAGGCCGCGTCACAGAATGTTCTGCTCCTGGCGCGACCGGAGGTGCCGTAACGTCCGCGAAGAAGCGAAAGACACTTTAACGGCGACTGCGTTTACGACCGCGCGTACGCATTTACGGCGGAGTCACGTTGACTCGACGCACGTGGTCCGCGGCGGAAGAACTGGGAGACGTGTGTCGCGTCGCGTCGACTAGCTCGCACTGGTTGCCTGCTTTGTTCCCGTGCGGTCCGGTGTGCGACGCACCGTTGCCGAAATTCTGCGTAACGGTACAGCTGCCCCTAATTGTGTCGGCAGTGCCGTAGTTCAGCCCTTCGTGCGTTGGACGGTGCTGCCGCCACACGTTCGTCTATGTACGGGGAAGTCAGTGCTCGTGCAGACGCACGTCGCATCGGCATTCCATACACTACTGTTTGGTTGTAACTGAGGCGTACCCTCCGATGCTATCCGTACATAATCCATCGGCATCATGAACTGTTACCTGGCGATTTAGTGAAGCGGAGGGCATTTGCGGTGTGGGCGTTTCAAAAGATGGCGGAAGATGACGATTGGTTTAGTAACGTGTTGTGGACCGACGAAACTCATTTCACGCTCCGAGGGTCTGTTAACGCCCACAACTGCAGAATTTGGGCTACAGAAAATCCTAGAACTGTCGTGGAAACTCCATTGCACGACGAGAAAGTCACGGCATGGGTTGGATTTACCACATCTACGGTTATCGGGCCTTTTTTCTTCGAGTAAATGCGTGATTCTGGTTTTGTAACTGCTACCGTGACGGGTGGGAGGTACGCCGGTATGTTACAGAATCGCATCATCCCCAGCCTGGCTGATAAACACCTGCTGGAACGCACGATGTTTGTGAAGGATGGCGTTCCATCCCACATTGCTAGACGCGTGAAAGATTCTTGCGCGCGTCGTTTGGTGATGATCGTGTGCTCAGCCGCCACTTTCGTCATGCTTGGCCTCCCAGGTCCCCAGACCTCAGTCTGTGCGATTATTGGCTTTGGGGTTATCTGAAGTCGCAAGTGTATCGTGATCGACCGACATCTCTAGGGATCCTCAAAGACAACATCCGACGCCAATGCCTCACCATAACTCCGGACATGCTTTACAGTGCTGTTCACAACATTATTCCTCGACTACAGCTATTGTTGAGGAATGATGGTGGACATATTGAGCATTTCCCGTAAAGAACTTCATCTTTGCTTTGTCTTACTTTGTTATGCTAATTATTGTTATTCTGATCAGTTGAAGCGCCATCTGTCGGACATTTTTTTGAACTTTTGTATTTTTTTGGTTCTAATAAAACCCCATGTCATTCCAAGCATGTGTGTCAATTTGCACACCTCTATCTACATTATTCCGTGATTTATTCAAATTTACACAGACTTTTTGATCACCCGGTACAGGCGATTTGCACGCCGCCATAGGTCAGTCTTGGACCGAATTTTGTTTCAACAGCATGTAGTCAGACTTTGTACATTCGCCGCCGCCGAACATCTAGCGTGCGAAATAAAATTCTCTGTGAGCAAGAAGTACTGAAAGTTATTTCTATCATTGCATGATTCCCGTGTGGCGATGCAGTAACATCAAGATGAACCTACGGCAGCATTAAGAAGCAGCACCCCGGATTACACAAGATACGTATTATTTAATGCTATGACGTGGTGTATTAATCATAATTTTTCTTGTATTAAGCAACGATACACTTCCCAAACTTGACCCACAAAAACATTTTTGGCATGTCATATTACAGGTTTCAGTATAACGTTTGAGACAAGTGTGTGTGGAAGGTACTCACGAGGCTGATGAGGGCGCAGCAGCCGCCGCGGTCGGTCTTGGCGAGGTGCTTGCGCACGTACTTGAAGTAGAGGTGCTCGAGCAGCAGCAGCACGGCGGCCAGCAGAATGCCCGACATGAGCAGCAGGAACGCCGACAGGAACTGCTCCAGCGCCAGCGGGTCACTCGACTTGTGCTCCTGCTTACCGGGCTTGCACGTGCCCGTCATCCAGTAACGTCGCAGGCGCTCCAGGTCCCCTGCAGACAATACGGTCAGACACACAGTCACAAGCACTACTCGACAAGGCGAAACGTAGACCGGATAGAGCAGGAATTAGCTTGCTCGCGTGACGAACCGTCTTCTTAACTGTTCTCTCAAAAAACTGCAAAACAGTGTAGGCGGCAGAAAACAAACGTCAAAATGCATTTGACACGAAAGTTTTCCGAGTATCATACCGCGTCATACAGTAAAAAACTATATTGGAGAAACCAACGTTTCGGCCACGGTTACGGGGCCCTTCTTCCAGGACTACTGATGTGTTTAGCTGTGAGGTGTCGCTTATATCTTGTCACTGCCGCTCACTGAGCATGACGTTACGTCATAATTTTGAGAGGTCGTAGTTACGATTGGTCACATGAGTTAGAAGGAGCGAGAACTTCATTATACACTACTGGCCATTAAAATTGCTACACCATGAAGAAATTCAGATGATAAACGGGTATTCATTGGACAAATATATTATACTAGAACTGACATCTGAGTGCATTTTCACGCAATTTGGGTGGATAGATCCTGAGAAATCAGTACCCAGAACAACCACCTCTGGCCGTAATAACGTCCTTGGTACGCTTGGACATTGAGTCAAACAGAGCTTGGATGGCTTGTACAGGTACAGCTGCCCATGCAGCTTCAACACGATACCACAGTTCATCAAGAGTAGTGACTGGCGTATTGTGACGAGCCAGTTGCTCGGCCACCATTGACCAGACGTTTTCAATTGGTGAGAGATCTGGAGAATGTGCTGGCCAGGGCAGCAGCCGACCATTTTATGTATCCAGAAAGGCCCGTACAAGACCTGCAACATGCGGTCGTGCATTATCCTACTGAAATGTAGGGTTTTGCAGGGATCGAATGAAGGTTAGAGCCACGGGACGTAACACATCTGAAATGTAACGTCCACTGTTCAAAGTGCAGTCAATGCGAACAAGAGGTGACCGAGACGTGTAACCAATGGCACCCCATACCATCAAGCCGGGTGATACGCCAGTATGGCGATGACGAATACACGCTTGCAATGTGCGTTCACCACGATGTCGCCAAATACGCATGCGACCATCATGATGCTATAAACAGAACCTGGATTCATCCGAAAAAAATGACGTTTTGCCATTCGTGCACTCAGGTTCGTCGTTGAGTACACTAACGCAGGCGCTTCTGTCTGTGATGCAGCGTCAAAGGTAACCGCAGCCATGGTCTCGAGCTGATAGTCCATGGTGCTGCAAACGTCATCGAACTGTTCGTGCAGATGGTTGTTGTCTTGCAAACGTCCCCACCTGTTGACTCAGGGATCGAGACGTGGCTGCACGATCCGTTACAGCCATGCGGATAAGATGCCTGTCATCTTGACTGCTAGTGATAAGAAGCCGTTGAGATCCAGCACGGCGTTCCCTATTACCCTCCTGAACCCACCGATTCCATATTCTGCTAACAGTCAGTCATTGGATCTCGACCAACGCGAGCAGCAAAATTGCGATACGATAAACCGCAATCGCGATAGGGTACAATCCGACCTTTATCAAGGTCGGAAACATGATGGTACGCATTTAAGCTCCATACACTAGGCAATCACAACAACGTTTCACCAGGCAACGCCGGTCAAGTGCTGTTTGTGTATGAGAAATCGGTTGGAAACTTTCCTCATGTCAGCACGTTGTAGGTGTCGCCACCGGCGCCAACCTTGTGTGAATGCTCCTGAAAAGCTAATCATTTGCATATCACAGCATCTTCTTCCTCTCGGTTAAATTTCGCGTCTGTAGCACGTCATCTTCGTGGTGTAGCAATTTTAATGGCCAGTAGTGTAATTGGTTGCTACGGTGCAGGGAGTGGGGATCTGCTGTTGTCCAGTGCTTCTTGCATTGTTTGCTGTGGCTGACACTCATCGGCGATGAGGCGTGGGCAGACGCATTCCGCGCGGCGGCAGTTACCCGCCGTTTGAGCGCTCGCGTCACGTGTTGTTGGTGCGGTCTGTCGCTCTCTGAGGGCTGACAGCGAGGATGGGGCAAGCTTGTATCCATCCTCGCTGATCATGTTGTGGCCGGCCGAAGTGGCCGTGCGGTTAAAGGCGCTGCAGTCTGGAACCGCAAGACCGCTACGGTTGCAGGTTCGAATCCTGCCTCGGGCATGGATGTTTGTGATGTCCTTAGGTTAGTTAGGTTTAACTAGTTCTAGGGGACTGATGACCTCTGCAGTTGAGTCCCATAGTGCTCAGAGCCATTTGAACCATTTTTGTTCATGTTGTTAGAATGTTTTATTCTTCTACGGTTTCTCTGATCTTGCGTTTCGCCAAAGCCGGCTGCTTAGCCAGTACGCGGGTTTCGTTAAACTTGATTTCCTTGTCGCAGTCTTGTCGGTGTTCGACCACTACAGACTTACGCAAGACGAATGTAGCGCTCGTGCTCTCGTCGGCGTGTTCCTATCAGCCTGCGACCAGTAGGAGAAAAACGGTAAGCCACGCCTCACCCGCCGATGAGCACCAATCGTAGCAAACAGTGCAAGAAGCAATGGACAACAGCAGATCCCCACTCCCTCCACCGTATCAACCTATTACAATAATGTTCTCGCTCCTTCCGCTTCAAGTGACCAATCATAACTATGACCTTTTAAAACTATGACTTTACGCCACGTTCAGTGAACGGCAATGACAAATTATAAGCGACTCCTCACAGCTATGCACATCAGTAGTCCCAGAAGCAAGTTACTGTTACTGTGGGCGAAACATTGGTTTCTTCGGTATAGGTTTTTACTTTATGACGCGGTACAATACTCACAAAACCTTTATTTCAGCTGACTCTGGTCACGGAAGCCTATGCAGTCATGTCAGAATGCACTGCTCGCATATGCAAAAGATTCACTTTCAGCTGACTCTGGTCACGGAAGCCTATGCAGTCATGTCAGAATGCACTGCTCGCATATGCAAAAGATTCACGTTTCAGCACTGCCGCAGAGGTAAGTAGGAATGACGACATTAGCATTCAGTGTACAGGGTATCCCAGTTACCTTGTCATCACAAGATGGCTTTTTATAAAATATTATAAAAACAGTTTTGATAACATAAAACCACTTTCATTCATACTACGGTCGCAGGTTCGAATCCTGCCTCGGGCATGGATGTGTGTGATGTCCTTAGGTTAGTTAGGTTTAAGTAGTTCTACGTTCTAGGGGACTGATGACCACAGATGTTAAGTCCCATAGTGCTCAGAGCCATTTGAACCATTTTTATTCATAAGTGGTAACTGGTTTCGGCCCGATGTGGATACTCCAGCCACTAAGTGTGGAGATGACGGCACGGAGCAGGAATTGAGTACCACATCTCGACTGCTCAGTGGGTGGTATCCACAGTCCTTGCTCCAAGCCGTCGTCTCCACCACACACCATCACTGGAGTTCCGAACGAAGATGATTCACATCGGGTCGAAGCCGCTCACCACTTACGAAAAAAAAATCTTTTAAGGTGGTTAAGTCTGTTCTGTATAATATTTTATTACTGTGATGCATCTATGCAAACTCAAGTGGAATGAAAAATTGCACCAAGCTCAGGATTCGAACCTGCGTTTCCTGCTCACTCGCCAGATGTGCTAACCACTATATCCCTGGCACAGTGGCTTTACTCAACTACACGCCTCTCTCCTCAATCCAAATTTCCATTTACATCTCAGATCACTAGAATAGTCCAGGCATTTGTGCAAAGCCAGTATGCCAGGGGGGTGTAGTGATAAGAGGCATCTGCGTATTGAGCAGATGACCTGGTTTCGAATCCCGGCCTTGGTACAAATTTTCATTCGTCGCTTCAGTCTGCATATACAGGGTGATGATGATGTTTGGTTTGTGGGATGCTCAACTGTGCGGTTATCAGCACCCGTACAAAGTCACAATTTTTTCTTAGTCCAAGCGAGCCACTTGCACCAATGATAATGATGATGATGTTGATGAAATGATGACGACAACATAAACACCTAGTCCCTGGGCAGAGAAAATCACCAACCCGGCCGTGAATCGAACTCGGGACCCAGAGGCAACAACGTTAGCCACTAGACCACTAGCTGCGGACTCATTTACAGGGTGAACATTAATAATACCTATAAACTGCAGGGACGGATTACTGACTGGAAGTTGAGGAAAAAAGGTCCGGAAATGCATCATTGCCAAGGTAGATGGTGCTGACGAATGACATTTCCTCTGAGCACGTGCAGTGTGTTCCCCGTGTGTTTCAGGTTGTTGTGTCTGACGCAGCGCACTATAAGAAGCAGAATGGTTCGGCATTCATGTCGGGAAAAGCCAAGACGGTGTTTGTGTACGGCCAACCAAATGGACGCAAACGCTCAAAACTGGCTTGAAAAGTTGTGTGATGTGGTGGTGTCTTTGAGGGTACTTGTTTTGATACAGCCATCCTGTCTCTCGACCGTTTACATCTGTGCGGCCGTACACAAACACCATCTCGGCTTGTTCCCGACATAAATTCTGCACCATACTGTTGCTTACAGTATGCTGCGTCAATCACACAGCCTGCAACACACAAGGGATACAGGGCACGTGCTCAGAGGAACGTTCGCTTGCCACTGTGGCCGAGTAGTTCTAGGCGCTTCAGTCCGGAAACGCGCGACTGCTGCGGTCGCAGGTTAGAATCCTGCCTCGGTCATGGATGTGTGTGATGTCCTTAGGTTAGTTAGGTTTAAGTAGTTCTAAGTCTAGGGGACTGATGACCTCATATGTTAAGTCCCACAGTGCTTAGAGCCATGTGAATCATTCAGAGGAACATTCATTCGGCAGCACCATCTACCATGGCAACGATGCATTTCCGGACACATGTTTGAAGGACGTTTCTTCCTCCATTTTCAGGCAAGAGTCCGTCCCTGCAGTTTTTCTGTTTTATTAATGTTCCATCCGTATAGACTACAGAGGTTTGAAACTTAAAAACGTCTCTGGAACCAAATAGTTTCGTTTGACATTTTATTACCAGTTCATTGCGATCACTGCTGTTCCCGATATGTTTATAACGATTATAGATTACTTTTCGTCTAGAAGCAAAATAAAACAGTAGGCTACCAAGTAAATGTTGTTTAGCTACCAATGGATCATTACCAGTATGATTGTTTCTTGTTACTTCGTTAGTTACGAAAATATGAATAGCAGTACCTATTTTTTTAAATAGTACTTAAATTTTTTATCCGATAATCCACTTCTCTGCTCAATACTTGTTCAAAAACGTATCACAAAGTACTATTGACGTAAACATGTTGCTATTAAAAACGTAACATAAATTTGATTTTGACTCTCCCCTAGTAGCACGCTGTGTAAGCACCGGGGCAACATAACACGTCCGCTTGCTGGAGTTGACAGTAAACAAATGGAAACACATATTGCAATTGTTGGTCTGCTTATATTCTCTATAGACGACCAGCATTTCTACCTTCCCTTCGTTGGTGTACATTTTGGTCACACAATCCTTCAACTCAAGATGGTTGGTTGATTTACCGCCGGCCGCGGTGACCGAACGGTTCTAGGCGCTTCAGTCCGGAACCGAGCGACTGCCACGGTCGCAGGCTCGAATCCTGCCTCGGGCATGGATGTGTGTGATGTCCTTAGGTTATTTAAGTTTAAGTAGTTCTAAGTTCTAGGGGACTGATGACCTGAGATGTTAAGTCCCATAGTGCCCAGAGCCGTTTTCTTGTTGATTTACCAGTGTGCACTTCTCCCTTCGTCGTCATCTGTATATTGTCAACTGCAGAGTCAAATGTACGAGTTGCAGTACCCGTGGTGGACCTACCTACCCCATGCGCTAGTACATGAAAGTCTAAGTCAATTTTGTGTCCTTTTTTCAGTATCATCATGTTTACGTGAATGGTAAGTTGTTGAGCAGGTCTTGAGGAAACGAAGTAAATTACAAAGTATAAAAAAAAATATATATATAGGATGATATTAGTTATGAACGAAGTTACATGAAAGGGGGCGTCCGTTAATTAAGTGAGTGATTTTCTTTAAAATTTGGACACCCCTCTCTCCTTGGTGATATTTGATGGGAACCCCTCCCCTTCTCACCGCTCACTTGAGGGTTACCCGTAGTTAGGTAAAAATACGTAAAAATCAATTTTAAACACCGAAAAAAATAATTTAATAAAACCACTTTTAATTTAGAAAGTGTATCGAACAGTGTTTTTAATATGTGATTAAAAAAACTATTTTAAACGTGCCAACCTTGCACAGTATTCGGATGGATGGAGAGACAGAAGGACAAAAAGGCTCCACGAAAATAGTACTAATCGTTTGGATGGAACCCTAAAAAGTTGACATTTTATTGGTATTTTATGCGAGTATACGTTAAATATCATTGAACCTTTACCTACTTTGCAGGTGAAAGACAACATTGTTTGTACCTTCCTTTAAACCGTACGATTTCGTAGGTTTTCAAACTGTTGATTAATATGACACTACGAGAATTCTTGTCTGTGAGCTTCAGATTAGCTTCCTTCCACGAATGATAACTTCTTGCTCGGACATTCTTTCAGCTTGCCTGCATTATGCTTAACGTATGCATTGTATAGGCTTTTATGCAAATTCATGTTGAACACTGTAATATCGGCTTCATCTGCGCTGCAGAATAACACGATTGACTGACAGACAGACGCAGTGACTTCGACCCGTGCTGCAGCGCACTCCCTCAATGCAAAAAAATAAAGAAGTTCAAATGGCTCTGAGCACTATGGGACTTAACATCTTAGGTCATCAGTCCCCCAGAACTTAGAACTACTTAAACCTAACTAACCTAAGGACATCACACATCCATGCCCGAGGCAGGATTCGAAACTACGACCGTAGCAGTCGCGCGGTCCGGACTGAAGGGCCTAGAACCGCTCGGCCACCCCGGCCGGCCCCTGAATGCAATATAACACTTGTGAGGTACTCGTTTCCAATCGGGGATTCCGCGTATGAACACTTGTGTAAAGTACTCAGTTCAGTTCGGAGAGACCATAAAGATTGGCGGATACTTCAATAGTCTCCGAATTAAAAAGTTGACGTGAAATTTTCATTGTAACCCCTTCCCTTTAAATGAGATTTGGTGAGATTTTGCTAGACATATGCTCACCATTTTGAGTTCACTTAATGGATGTCCCCACATGCAGCCGTGTTGATTGATGTATCGCTGCTAGCTAAACAACATTCATCATACATTTTATATTTTAAATTAACAGCAATAGTAGCCCTCGGTCGCAAAAAAGGAGTCTTTTGACCCAGATTTCGGCACTGCTATGAGTGCCTTCATCAGAAATAAAACTCTCAAACTGGCCTATAACATAATTACAAAATTAAAGGGGAGAAAAAAATTTTTACGTGTAAGTACTAGCTAGTAATACAAAAAAGGAACAGTACTTACGTGTCACGTCTTAAACTAAAAATCAAGCTATAAAGCTTTAGTCACAACATTTGTAAAACAGAATACATAAAAGGCAAGACACTATGGGCAGCTCACATGCATCGAGCTACGGTAGCATCAGACTGAGGCGATCTCTTTAGCAATTGCAGGCAGATGAACATTACACCAAGATTGCCATCTAGTAGCCGCAGTTACAGACAGGTTACTTAACATTCCAAATGTAGACAGACGATTGTTATGATGAACATTATTTTGTACATGAAGTAAAAAGCAGTAATTTTATCTAAATGAGCGTATCGCATCGCTGGCCGGAGGCCCCATCCGGGGAAGTTCGGCCGCCAAGTGCAAGCCTTGTTTCAGTCGACGCCACATTGGGTGACTTTCGCGCCGGTGATGAGGATGAAATGATGATGAGGACAACACAACACCTAGTCCCCGAGCGGAGAAAATCTCCAACTCAGCCGAGAATCGAAACCGGGCCCGCTTGCAGGAGAGGCGAGCACGTTACCACGCAACAAAGCAGGAGGACACGTTAACAAATTGTCTACAAAATAGCTTATAAATACAGTTTAAGGGCTGAAAACGCCATTTTAGAGCTACAAAGGGAGCTAAATAACTCAGAGAGCAGAAAAGAATAGTACAACGTGAAATGCAGTAGATATAAACATTTAAAAAACAGAAAAATTATATGTCTGCTTAAGTCATCTACAAAGGACCTGTTGATGGTATTGACCGTATTTTCAATCTTTTTAATGAACTTCACGGGAAAATCTCCTTCACCAGTGAACTCGAAAACGAGGCCCGGGCAACTGAACTTTCTTGACTTGACGCTGAGAGTAGAAGAAAATAAAATCTCGTTAAAGTTTTTCGTAAAGAAACATATACCGATCAGATTTTACCTGCTGCTTCCATGCACCCTCAATCTTATAAAAACGCTTTTTTCCGCTAGGTTATTCACAGAGCTACTTGGATTCCACTCTCGAAAGAAACATTCGAGGAAGAAATTAATTTGATAAAAACTATAGCAGTTAATAACGAATACGAAGCTGCGCGGAGTGGTCTTGCGTTCTTAGGCACCATGTCACGGATTGCGCGGCCTCTCCCGCCGGTGGTTCGAGTCCTCCGTCGGGCATGGGTGTGTGTACTGTTCTTAGCATAAGTTAGTTTAAGTAGTGTGTAAGTATAGGGAACGATGACCTCAGAAGTTTGGTCCCATAGGAATTCACACACATTTGAACGAATACGAACCTGCCATAGTTGATGACATCCTTAAAAGGAAACTGTTAAAAGTGTTACTACACTCGGCACCTCTGTCATTGAGTCCAACCAAAAGAAGAATTTCTTTTCTATTCCTTTCTTGGGACCCAAACCCTATAAAATTCAACGCCTTTTTAGTAATGAATACAACTGAAATGTCGGCTTTTCAACCAATAATAGTTTGAAAAAACTCTTATTTTCAATTTAAAATCGACCTGCTCCCCTTTGAAAAACTCTGGTATCTGTAAGTTTTTTTGCGACACTTACTCTTCTTACTACATAGGACAAACAGGACGTGCCTTTACAGTCAGATACAAAGAACATCTTTTAAGAAAAAATGGCACTAGCACCCAGAATTCGTCTTTTGCCGACCATCTTCTAATTATAGGTCACGCACCCAAAGCTGTTAACCATGTCAGCATTTTGCATACTGAGAAGAAAGGCCGTTGATTACATTTTCTCGAAGAATTAGAAATTTTTAAACATATTTCTCGTAATGAAGGTCTCATTCCTGATGAGCAGCTACAATTACGTAGTAAAAGCTTCTTCTTATGATATAAAGCAGTTACCTGATATTTGATTTTCATTTCGTTCGTCTGTCTACATTCTGAACGTTAAGCTGCCTGTTTGTATTTGCGGCTACCAGATGGCTCTCTTGGTGTACTGTTCACCTGCGTCGGGTGCCTCAGTCTGATGCTACCGTAGCTCGACGCATGTGAGCAGCCCATAGTGGCTTGCCTTTGATGTAATCTGTTTTACAAATTTTGTGACTAAAGCTTTATCGCTTGGTTTTTAGTTTAAGACGTGGCATGTAAGTACTGTTCCTTTTTTGTATTACTAGCTAATACTTACACTTAAATTTTTTTTGTTTCCTTTAAATTTGTAATTATGTTATAGGCCAATCTGAGAGATTTATTTCTGATGAATGCACTCGCAGCAGTGCCGAACCCCGGGTCAAAAGACTCCTTTTTTGCGACCGAGGGCTGCTATTGCTGTTAATTTTACTTTGTAAACGGTCGCTGACCACCCAGCCATATTCAAAACCTTCTCTATTTTAGTTGTACATAAAAAATTATCTGCGGTGGGCAAAATAAATGGGACATCAGTACTGTAACAATGATTAAACAGCGGGTATCGTATTTAGAAATCACTTCTGAATGTGGACTGGTTGTGAGACGATTGTGTTATGCATCGTGTAAAAAGGAGAAGAATTGCACGTGTCGGAACTACACAGCGGCAGGATCGCGGGCTAGTGACACTGTGTTCTGACGTTTCGCGATACTGTTACTCGCGTTGGTTGACAACGCCACGGGGACGTTACTTCAGCGCTTGCGATGTGTGCGTCTTGTCTTTTGTTGGCCACTGGCTGACCGGAACCGATCACGGGAATATGAAATGATTTTGGTGATTGTGTCATAATAAAATAAAGGAAGATGAACTGAGAACTCACCATTTTCTCTGAAGTCGAGTAGCCTCTTGTTGAACATCTGTACGTATTTGGAGTTGCGTGTGAAGGCGAGGCCATAGCCCGTCATGGCGTACCAGGAGCCGACGGTGAGCAGGCGGCAGTCTTCGTCCTGCGCAACCAGGTAGTCCAGCACCGTCCCATCGTAGATGAAGGCGTCCAGCTCGCTGGAATCACAGAGTAGTGACATCCTGGATAGAATGTGAGCAGAAATAGGGCTGCAGTGCTCTTTAACACCTTTCTCTAGGTTTAACATTTCCACTAAGCTTAATTGGTTTAGCCGTTTACTTAGCTTTCCGAAGTCACTCTGAACTGTGTTGCTGTTGTTATCTTCAGTCTGAAGACTAGTCTGATGCAGCTCATCAAGCTACTGTGTCCTGTGCAAGTTTCTTTATTTCTGCATAACATCCATTTGAACTTGCATAGTGCAGTCAAGCCTTGTCTCTCTGTACAGTTTTTAACCCACTGTCTCCCCCTTCCTACCCTTCACCTCTATCGTGTCAAACACACATACTTCCCTTCTTACCAAATTATATTAGACAGACTGTCCAAAATAATAGAACCAGTACTTACAACGGAACAAGCTGCACCACTCAACTACTGCACCTAACATAGTATACTGAAGATGGCTTTGAAAACAATAAAATCATGGGTGTAATTTTCATCAAGTTGATGGCAGCATATGACACAACTAACCACAGCTTACTGCTAAACAAGCTCTATGAAATAACAAAGGATTATGAACTAACTCAAACATTAGTATGCCTGCTACAGAACGGAAGTTGTTTTGTTGAACTGCAAGACCACAGAAGTACGAGGGGCGTTTGAAAAGTCCGAGAGACGGCAGCATTGGCGCGTATCGAGGTCATGTTTAGTTAGTAGCATCTTTGCAAATAACGCACTCCAAGTTTCAGCCATAATGGTCTTTTTCTTTGTGTTTGACATTCGTGTGAATCAAGGAAGTCGAGTGACTGTCAAAAAATGGACGAAAAAGTATTACGTGTGGTGATTAAATATTACTTTATGAAAGGCAAAACGCCTCAGGAGACTAAAGAGAAGCTTGATAAACATTACGGTGACTCTTCATCTTCGATTAGAACAGTTTATAAGTGGTTTCAAAATTTTCGGAGTGGCCATATGGGAATAAGTGATGCTGAACATATTGGATGCCCTGTCGAGGTTACGACACCAGAAATCATTGATAAAATCCATGTATGGTGATGGATGACAGAAGAGTTAAGGTGCGTGAGATTGCTAGTGCAGTAGGCATCTCGAATGAACGGGTACATAATATTTTGCATAAACATTTGGACGTGAGAAAGCTATTCGTTAGATGGGTTGCGCGATTGCTCACGCTTGACCAAAAACGGAATCGTGTGAAGTGTTGCAAGGATGGTTTGCAGCTTTCAGGAAGAATCCACAGGACTTTAAGCTTCGTTTCGTCACTGTGTATGTAACATGGATACATTACTATACTCCTGAGACCAAACAACAATCTAAAAAATGGGTTACCAAGGGAGAATCTGCACCAAAAAAGGCGAAGACCATTCCTTCGGCCGGAAAGGTTATGGCGATTGTCTTTAGGGATTCGCAAGGGATAATCCTCATCGACTATCTGGAAAAAGGATAAACCTGTTACAGGTGCATATTATTCATCGTTATTGGATCGTTTGAAAACCGAGCTGCAAGAAAAACACCAGCGATTGGACTCCAAAAAAGTCCTTTTCCATTACGACAATGCACCAGCACGCACCTCAGCAAAATTGATGGAAATAGGATTCCAACTCGTTTCACATCCCCCCTATTCTCCAGACTTGGCTTCCTCGGACTACTGTTTGTTCCCAATTTGAAGAAATGGCTGGCGGGACAAAGATTTCATTCAAACGAGGAGTTGACTGCAGCAACTAATAGCTACTTTGCAGACTTGGACAATTCCTATTATTCGGAAGGGATCAACGAATTACAACAGCGTTGGACAAAGTGTATAAGCCTAAAAGGAGACTATGTCGAAAAAAAGGGTTACCCCAAACATGTAACTAGTTATTATTTTTGCACAGACTTTTAAAACACCCCTCGTAGATGGAAGAACCATACAAATTGTCTACCACAAGAAAGCGTCCTCGATCTTATTCTCTTTAACATCTACACCAATGACGAACCTTCCCAGAAGGAACAAAAGTTTCATCTATGCAATAGCAGCACAAGATACAAGTTTCGAGAATGTTGAAAAGAAGCTGTCCCTAACTGTAAAAGACCTCAATAATTGCTACCACGACAACCATTTAAAACTCAATCCGTCAGAGACACAAGTATCCTGCCTCCACCTAAAACACAAGCAAGAAGAAAATGGCAGGTGAGCAGGGAAGATATTCAGTTAGAACATTACGCTATACCCAAATATTTAGACGTCACCCTTGATCGAATTCTAACTTACAAAACCCACTGCTTCGACGCTAAAAGAAAGGTATCAGCAAGAAATAACATCCTCTGGAACAACTTGAAGGACACATTCTCGTGTTCGGAGAAAACCAGCGTTAGCTCTCTGTTACTTTGCAACAGAATTTGCCTGTCCTGTCCAGTCCAGGGCCAGTCATGCCAGACGTGCTGATGTTGCCCTAGACGAGACTTGCAGAAGCATCATAGATTATCTGAGATCAAATGGCTCTGAGCACTATGGGATTTAACAGCTATGGTCATCAGTCCCCTAGAACTTAGAACTACTTAAACCTAACTAACCTAAGGACATCACGAGGCAGAGAAAATCTGAGATCAACTCCATTCCAGAAAGTCTAATGTCTAGCAGACATCCGACTCCCCGGGCATCCGCTATGAATCTACCGCCGGGCTAGAAAGAAATAACTGTTAGGAAAAAAATCGATACGTCGCGCCGTTTCTTAGTTAATTGACATTAAAGTTAGCCGATCAGGTGGTGGCCCCAAATTCGAGCGGCCCACCAGATACACAATTAGTGTCAGTCGTTCTCCCAGCGTAGATGATAGAACACGAGACTCCTGAGCTTGTTCGTGTTTCATCCTTACTACTGTCCCATATCCAATTTTTGTATCGCTCTCTTGTTCACTTTTAGGAAATCAAACGAACGCATTTGGCGACAGTCTCTTGTGGGCCGATAGAACAAGGCCGCACAACTACCTGATTGCCTAGCTTCAATGCTAATTAACTCAGAAACAGTGCAACTTGTCGAATCCTCTTCTGAGTAAGTATTTGTCAGTAAAACCTATCGTACAACACCGTTACAAGCTTTTCAGACTGTTTCTGTGTATTGTTTCGGTTACATGGTGTATATTTTCTGATGCGATTAATAAGTAAATTACAACTGTTTCTGTGTATTGTTTCGGTTACATGGTGTATATTTTCTGATGCGATTAATAAGTAAATTACCAAACTGATGGTTCCTTTATGCCTCAGGGTGTGTCCTATTAATCTATTCCTCCTCCTAGTCAAGTTGCGCCATAAATAAATTTTCTTCTCAATTTGATTCCTTATCTCTTCATTAGTTGTCCGATGTACACACCTTATCTTCAACATTCTTCTGTAAAAACATATTTCAAAAGCTTCTATTCTCTTCTTGTCTGAAATGTTTATTGTCCATTTTTTACTTCCGTACAAGACTACATTCCAAACACTTAAATTTATATTCATTTTCAATAAATTTCTCTTTTGCTGAAACAATTTTCTTCCTATTGCCGGCCTGCATTTCACGTCCTTTCTACTTTGGCCATTGTTAGTTATTTTACAAACCAATAGTAAAACTCATTTATTACTTGCAACGTCTCATTTGACTCAGAATCACTTGATTTAATTCCACTATACTTGATTATCCTTATTTTACTTTCGATATTTATCTTATAAGCTATTCCATCATTCGTTCCATTCAACTTATCTTTCATGTTCTTTGTCGTCTCTAACGGAATAATGAAATGATTGGGAGATCTTTAAGTTATTATATGTTCTCCTTGAATTTTAATTCACATTTCAAACTTCTCCTTCCTTTCTGAACTGAATACTGCCGCAAGCTCGGTTGCATACAGTATGGCCTAGCGGTCATTGTTGCTGGCTGGCGACGGTTGGGCCGCCAGCTCAAACGCGACACCAGAACATTTATCGTTTCTGGAAAATTTTTGAAATATCTTGGATTTTTAATTTTTGTATATTCTGGAATATTCGATGTTTCTATAAAAAATTGAAAATCTCCATGTAGAGCGTTGGTGTTCGTAATAAAAGTGTTTTCAGTGCTGTTTGTTGTATTTCAGTGGCGACTTTGCTTTCGGATTTGGACTTGAATGTGTTTATGGTGTGACATTGTTTGGTGGAGAGGACTGGTACTTCAAAACATCTGCATCACCATGACTCCAATTAGGCAACTTAAAAGCCGTCGCCTACACAGACAGGAACCGTAATGGAAGCATTACATCTTCCCACGATCCATGTTTTCAGCAGACCAATAAATTACAAGCCAGCAGTATCAACCATCTATAAGTGTTCTCAAGAGATGCTGGTCATGACCCGCCGAAATGGCTGAAAGAATGCAACAGGTTGGATGCTATGGTGTGTTTGGAAAGTGTGTACGTTTATTTGGACTGCACAGCCCAGCAGTGGGTTGACAACGAAGAGAAGCTCAGTAGTTGGGACAAGTTGGTCGCGTCGATTTTTCATGGCGCATTCGATTGGTGGCAGCTATTGGTGCTAAAGACCGTTACACCTCTGCTTCAAATTCTCCTGACGTATCAGATCGACATTCACGGCTCCTATCTCTTGCTTACTCAGTCCGACAATTCTGAGGCACAAAATGCTGTGTCTCTTCTCTCACTATTTGGAAAATGAGAGAGGCGACGTCGTAGTGGTCTTTCACAACTGCTGTAGGGACCACTTTCGGGAATCGGACGAATACTTTTTTCGTTTGTATCTTTTCTGTTGCATCTCCTCGATACGCTGGTTCCACTTAATGAACGCCCCGGTGGTTGTGACATCCTTTACCAGAAGAACTTTGTACGTACCTTCCACAACTCCTTTCATCAACAATCATTTCATATTTTTGGGCCACGTCATGTAATACTGTTTGAATAATATATCCGCTATTTGTATGTACAACTTCTTTATTTTGTATTATTATCATGATTTCGGCCTTAACCCATTATCAAGTATAACAGTGTTGCATATAATCAGACCTCGTTATATAAAGTCATTGCCAAGATCAGCTGAACTGGGTGTCCCAGCGAATAGATAAGTACATCATCAACGAAATGTGTAGCAAATAGGTATCAAACATATTGTCCAGTCATAATACAAGTGAGCCATAGAGTGAACATCAATGCTGTAGTTACGTGTGCAGTGAACATGTTCTGAAAACAAATGTATAGTCATATTTTCAGACCATGTTCACTGCACATGTAACTATGTTTCGGTGTTCATTCTGTAGCTCAGTTGTTTTATGGCTGGAAAACATGTTTGTTGCCTGTCTGCCATACATGTCGGTGATTTTGTTCTTATCTACACGTAGGGACACCCCGTTCAATAGATTTTGACGATGACTTCACTGTAAAAAAGTCTAATTACACCTAACATTGTTGCACTTCATGATGGCTTAAGGTCGAATCATGATAGTAATACAAAATAAAGAAGTTGTACAGTCAAATGGCGAAAATAACATTCAAACATCTTTTCATCAACTGTGAGATGTTTTCAGTTTCTAATGTGTCACAGGGAAAAACATTATGTATGTACAGCTATGCCGTTTCCCCATGACGCTGGGGCCTGTTCTTCAATGGTTCTTCTGCTAAGCAGACTTGCCGCTGATCGTCTTCAGTTCGGCTTGGAACTTGTCCCAACTACCGAGCTTCTCTTCGTTGTCAACCCACTGCTGGGCTGTGCAGTCCAAATAAAAGTGACATAGAGGCCAGGGGCTTGGTATGGAGGACAGAAAAAAAATAGTAGAGATTTGTGCGTCTGTAAAAATATCGATGCGTGAAGCCTTAGCAAAAGTCTGGTGTGGCAATAGAAGACAGCAAAAAGAAAGCCGAATTTTTAAATTTCACGGTTAACAAATAGTTCATGCAGGAGAATCGTACAAACATACCGTCACTTGACCTTCTCACGAACTCTAGTATGGAGAACATAGTAATAGGCATCCCTGATGTAGAGAAACAACTGAAAGTGTAGAAAACGAATAAGTCGCCAGGCCCGAATGGAATTCCAGTTCGATTTACGAAGAGTATTGTACGGCATTGACTTCTTACTTAGCTTGCATTTATCGCGAATCTCTAGCCCAGTTCGAAGTCCCAAGCGACTGCAAAACAGCACAGGTGCCTCGAGTATATAAGAAGGGTACAAGGACGCACCTGCAGAATTACAGACCAATATCCTTAACATCGGTTTGCTGCAGATTTCTTGAACATATTCTCAGTTCGAATATAATCAATTTCCTTGAGACGGAAAAGCTTCTGTCCACAAATAAACAGGGTTTTAGAAAGCATCGCCCGTGTGAAATTCAGCTTGCCTTTCTCTCTGATAGCCTGCAAACAACAGGTGAAAGGCAACAGGCAAATTCCATACTCTAAGATTTCCGAAAAGCATCTGACACAGTGCCCCACTGCAGTCTGTTAACAAAGGTACGAGCACACGGACTATGTTCTTAGATGTGTGGGTGGCTCGAAGACTTCTTAAGCACCAGAGCCCTGTTCAGTTACCTCGACGGCGAGACAGACGAGAGTATTGTCAGAAGTGCCCAGGGAAATGTGATAGGACTACTATTATTTTCTATATACATAAATGATACAGTGGACAGGCTGAGCAGAAATCTGCGGCAGTTAGCTGTTGCTGATGATGCTGTGGTACATGGTATGGTAACGTCAGTGAGGGGCTGTAGGAGGAAATAAGATGACGTGGACAAAATTTCTAGTTGGTGTGATGAATGGCAACTAGCTCTAAATATATAAAAATCTAAGTTAATGCGGATGAGTAGAAAAAAATCCTGTAGTGTTCGAATACAGCCCTAGTAATGTGCTGCTTGACACAGTCGCGTCGATTGAATATCTAGATGTAAAATTGGAAAGTGATGTGAAATGGACGAGCATGTTAGGATTGTAATAGAGAAGGCGAATGGTCGACATTGGTTTATTTAGAAAATTGTAGGAAAGTGTGATTCATCTGTAAAGGAGCCAACATATTGAACACTAGTGCGACCCATTCTTGAGTAACGCTCGAGTTTTTCAGATCCACACCAGGTCGGATGTAAGGGAAGATATCGAAGAAGCAATTCAGAGGCGGTTTGCTAGATTTATTACCATTAGTTTCGAATAACAGGCAAGTGTGACGGAGATGTTTCGGGACCTCTAATTGGAATCCCTGGAGGGAAGGCGATGTTCTTTTCGAGGAACACTACTGGAAAAATTTATAGGACCGGCATTTCAAGCTGAATGCAGAACGATTTTACTGCTGTCAAGATATATTTCGCGTAAGGATCACGAAGTTAAGAAAAATTAGGATTTGTACGGATACATGTAAACAGTCGTTTTTCCTTCGCTCTGTTTGGGAGTGGAACAGGAAAGGAGCGGATTAGTAGCGGTACACGCCACGCACCATACGATGGAGTGCAGAATATGTATGTAGATGTAGATTTTTATACCTATATGGAAAGTAGGACTATCGGAGAAGTTACTAAGGCGCTACTTTAGGCTTGTCAGACGTCACGTACTAAGTCAATGATTATGACTTTTCACCAAGAAGACAAAAGCGCAGACGTCGTCCGTGTCCTGCATATGCAACCCTACTTCAGTCCAGAGAGGCAGATCGACGACGGAAGGTTGATGGAAGCTGAAGACCCACTCGATGATTACGAAGCTTCGACGGGAGGGGCTGCCTTCGATGCTCCTCATAGTGAAGAGGATGTAGTGAGCCCCAGAACGCGAGGATCCGCCTCCATACAGATGACCACTGTCAAGATCTACGAGTAGATTCGGCTTCGATGAGTGCTTCTGAAACAGTGGGTCGCTGTTAATCTGGGAGAGGGAGCAATCCCGCGAGCTCCAGTGCATGCAGTCTGGAGTAGTTGTTAGCATCGTTGGCTGGCGTGCTGTGGGTCGTCAGTTCGAACCCGACCTCAAGCAAATGTTTGTTAGGTAGTATTTATCAGATTTGGAAGGTTCTTGAATGTCTTTCGTTTGTGTATTCTGCAATGTTTGATGTCTATATAAATACCAGAATTGTCTAGTAATCGATGTTTGTGTAAATAGCTGCACTCTCCGTGCAGGAGATCAGCTCTGTTCTAGCTATGCTGTAGTGTTCGTAATAAACGAGCATTTAGTGCTGAGTATTTTATTCCACTGACGACCTGCTCTCGCATTTGGACTTGAATGTGGCTACGACGTGACAATATGAAAAATCAAACGTAATTATTTCAAGTGAATTGAAAACAATAATTGTTTTTCTACTGATTTGAGGTGCAAAGCGCATAAAATTCATTAGATCAGTAATTTGCTCTTTGAATACTACATACAAGGCCTGGGGGTCTTCTCAATGCTAGAACAAGCCTGCAGGAGCGATAAGCATGAGAGTAGTACAGTGATTCCCAATATCTCTCGCAGTGAAACGTTATAAGCTTAAATACGGCGATTTCCGAAAATGAACAGGAAGCGTTTCATCTAAATAAAAACGAGGAATTGTTTTCGTGATTGTTGCTTACCAGTCCAAATGCCATACGCGCAGTAAGACAGCGAGAGGGAACCTGGCTTTTAGATTACGTGAAGGTGGACGGCGCAATCAGTCATACGAGGGCTATGCCGAAAGTTTGTAGCAGCTCGTAAACCGTAACGCGGAGGACAATGGTGTTGTTTTCATTCGAAAGAGCGATGTTTTTCGACCTTGGGACGTGCGCGTGCAGCCCCTGGCTAGCGGCGATCCTCCCACAGCGCGGTAAGAAAGCACAGGCAGTGCTGAGTCAGAGACGGTGCAGGATGGAGCTGTCGGGCCGCGACTTTCGCGCCATGATTTTTTACGATTATAAAAAGGGTTTAAGTGCCGAAGAATGCCATTCTTCTTTGCTGCGTGTTTTTGGTGAAGCTTCCCCTTCTAGGGACACAGTTGGAAATTGGTTTCGCGAGTTTTCGAGGGGTCGGCAGTCAATTGAAGATGAACCTCCTCCCTGTCGGCCAGCAACAGCTGTGACTCTTGAAAACATTGATGCTGTGAGGAAAATGATCAAAGAAGATCCACATCTTACATTTTGTGACGTTGAAGGGACCCTAAATATTGGATCAACAGCAGCACAGACCATCGTTCATAGTCACTTAGGCCTTACTAAGAGATGTGCCTGTTGGGTGGCACATTCCCTGACAGAAAGATAAAAGGAGGCGAGAGTGACCTAGTGTCGTTTCTTGCTCGAAAAATTCAATGGAGGGAAGTCCCAAGGCACCTACAATATCGTCACAACTGATGAAACGTGGGTCTACCATTATGACCCTGAAACGAAGAGACAGTCTTCTGTGCGGTGCTTTCCAGGGGAGGAACCACCCACAAAAGTTCAACGAAGTCGGAGCTCTGGAAAAAAGATGGTGGCAACTTGTTTCACAAAGATCGGGCATCTCACCTCTGTGACCTTGAACCCATGTCGTACAGTCAATGCTGAATGGTACGTGAACGATTGTCTTCCAAAAGTCATCGCCACATGGAAGTCACAGCATCCAAAGTCCAAGAGTGGGCACCTTCTGCTGCATCACGACAATGCATCTGCGCACAGAGCTGCCAGAACAATGGACTTTCTGGAGAAGGAAAAAGTGCGAGTGTTACCCCATCCCCCCTATTCACCTGACGTGGCCCCCTGTGACTTCTTTCTGTTCCCTAAGACTAAGGAAAAACTTTGAGGGCAGCGGTTTTCATAAGATGAAGAGGCCATTGCAGCGTAGGAGAGTGCACTAAGTGACATCCCAAAAGAAGCTTGGTCTGACACATTTTCTAAGTGGTTTCAGAGACTGGAAAAATGTATATGTGCTAATGGAGAGTATTTTGAAAAGTTGTAAATGTTAATTTTGCAAATAAATTTTTTTCACACATTCTGCTAAAATCTTTCGGCATAGCCCTTGTAACCAAGAAAGTACTTGAGGCGTCGCACCATTAAGCGCTACGTGGAGAACCGTCGTTGAATGACAGTCGGCTATCACGCTGTGCTGTCGCCTCAGGTCCACTCGTCCACCAACTTCAACGAATACCACAATTGCGGAAGAACTCAACACCAACACAGCGTAATATGGATTCAGGTCAATGAGACTACGGGCGAAGCATTATCTGGGGCAGTCAAATGAAAACGAGACATGTGGAAAAATATAAACAAACTGTTTATAATTTCAAAAGTAATCGTCACAAGTGTTAATACATTTATCCCACTGTGAAACAAGGGGCTCATTGTCTTCATAGAAAAATGTTTGCTGTTGGCTGTGGAACCATGTTTGCACCTAGGCGTGCACCTCTTCGTCCGAAGCAAATCGACGGCCACAAACATCTTTCTTCAGGGCTCCAAAAACATATAAATCGCATGGGGAGAAATTAGGACTGTGTGAAGGACGAGTAAGGGTTCCCCATCGAACCTTCTGCAGCGTAGTCGAAACAACCTCTGGAACGTGTGGGTGTGAATTATCCTGTAACAGCATGATTCCATCAGTCAACATTCTTGGGCTTTTGGGCTTGATGGCACGCTTCAACTTTTGCAAAGCCTCCACACACCGCTGTAAAAAGTTGATCGTGTCACTAAGTTCCAGAAAGTCAAGGGGCAGTAGTCTCTTCCAGTAAAAAAAAAAAAAGGTCGTCAGTATTTGACTACGAAGTCTTTCGCGACGGAGTCCTGACAAAGATGACGGAGGTAGTCATCGAAAGCTTGGGATTTTATCCAAATTTGATGCGGCAAGTAAACCGAGAACTTTTTATGCATCGTCAGTATTTTCCTGGAGCTGGTGTGCCTTACCCATTCTCCATGCAGTCCTTATCCTCTCCCCGAGCGACTTCCATGTTTTTGGAACCCTGAAGGAAGACTTCCGTGGTTGTCGATTTGCTTCGAACGAAGAGGTGCGCGCATGTGTACAATCGTGGTCCCGCAGGCAATAGTAAATATTTTTCCATAAGGACACTGACCGTCTTGGCTCACAGTGGAGTAAATGTATTAACTGTTGTAGAGATTGCTTTTGAAATAATAAATAGTTTAATTACTTTTTCCACCTGTTGCATTGTCATTTGATTACTCTTTATACATTATGTAGAAAACAACGCAATCTGTAACATAAGAAGATTGCACAGTTTCCTAAGAGATGCTTTGGAAGACTATAGATTTAGAGCTCATGATGGGTGTGTATAAGAATTGGCAAATTTTATGTTGTGCATCGCACTACTGATTTTAATACGTTTTGGTTCGTTATATGTACTTGAATGTGTCGGTTTAGGTGGACTGCCACAAGCATGGTTGAAGTTGAAATTGTAAAATTTTGAAATCGATCACGTGAATTAAATATCATCTATAAAACAGCTGAGTGTATAATCCAACAATAGTATATTATTAACAGAAAGGAAGATTAATTTTTAAGGTGCCACAACTAGGGAACATTTGTGACTATGTGTTGCCGAACAGTAACATTTAGACTCTAACAGGGCATTTCCTGATGGACGTTCGTTTAACTGCAAAGAATGACGTTATTCCCATCAGAGTGTTGGTTCAAATGGATAATTTGTGAAGCACTACTGACTGGTTTCGATGTGTGCTTATTTTGCAAGTGCAGAAATGGATGTGGTCGTACCATCCACGAAAATGTAGAGACGCAATGGATGCTACTCTGTCACGAAAAGCTTGGCGTCAGATGAAGTGTCAGGATCTATTTGTGCACTTGAAGAAGGAGAACACCCTCAAAACCGGCCAACAGTATCTAACACAACATTTATTTTAACAACAAATTAGTGGAAACTGTGTTCTCTGAATTGCTCGTGGCTGTGATGTTAACCCAGAAGACGACAGTTTCCACTCGTATATTCTGATGCTTTTGACCTTCACTGTCATGTCTACATATTCATCTCTAACCATCTCTTTGTCACCGGAATATTAAACCCCTATCTTCCTTTCTTCCTTATAGCAAAACCTACGTACATGGGGTGGACAAATATACGGAACCACAAGAAACAAAACACACTGTGATCCTAATGTGGTGTAGGAAAGCCACTGGCATTCAAACTGCATCCAGTCGTCTCGGAATGGATAAATACATGTCTCTTATTGTTTTCAAGGGAATCTTATGGCAAGTATTGAATTTGCGCAGCTGAATAAGTATTAAGGAGAAAAGAAGGACATTTGACTAATAACTATATTTGCACATTCAAGAACAAAAAATTTACAGCGAATACAACAGAATAATTAGCACACACAAAGAGTGTTAGACAGTGCCAAAGATTTACACAGTGCACTTTGCGCCGTCGCACACGAAATATATTGTTCACACAATTCCAACACCCCTCCTTGAACTTATATTTTGTGTGTTGCTTCCACAAGATAAACCAAATAGTCCCACAACCTTCTCAAACTTCTCCCTTTCCAAGGGTTTGGTCAGAAGGTCAGCTAACTTGTCTTCTGTGTGCAGATAGTCCACGGCAATGTTCTGTCGCTCTATGTGGTTCCGAATGAAATGGTGCCGTATGTCAATATGATTTGTCCTAGCACTAGTAACATCATTTTTAGCTAGGCTTATGGCTCCCTTATTGTCACAGAAGATGGTTGTAGGTTCCTCAATTAAATTGGGTTTTATTTCACTTATTAATGTTCGTAGCCATAATGCTTCCTGTGTGGTGTAAGATAGTGCCATATACTCGGCCTCTACGGTGCTCAATGCAACAGTTTTTTGCTTTTGACAGGACCATGACGTGAGGCCCCTCATTAATTTAAAACAGCAGCCACTGGTGGAGTATCTGTCTCCCAATTCACTCCCCTAGTCCGCATCGCTATATCCCTCTAGTTTTGCGTTACCATCTCTATGGTATTTTAACTCATAGTTTGAGGTTCCTCTTAGGTATCGAATATCCTCTTTACAGCTTGCCAGTGCTTTTCCTTTGGGTCTCTGCAATATCTGCTCACTGCATTGGTGGCAAAAGCAATGTCGGGTCGTGATGTTTGAGACAAATATAACAGACTCCCTACTGCTTCTAAATAAGGAACATTCTTGTCGCATTCCACATCAGTCTCATGTACACTTAACTTCACTCCGACTTCCACTGGAGTACTTATGGGTTTGAAATCACTCATGCCAAATTTCTTTAATATTTTTTCCGTGTATGATGATTGACTTATGCTCAATTCTTGTCTTTCTTCATCCTTAGTAATCTGCATACCTAAATAACGTTTGACTTCTCCCAAATCATGCACCTTAAACTTGGTTTGCAGCTGTTTCTTGAAAATTCTCATTTGGCCTTCACTTTCAGTCAGGATAAAGAAATCGTCCACCCATATCGCCATTATTATTATTTCTTCTTTTATCCCTTTATAGTAAATGCTGGGATCTGCCTTGGATTGCTTCATATTCATATTTATTAGAGTTTCATGTAGACATCGATTACAGCAACGTCCACTTTGTTTAAGTTCATAAATACTTTTTCTCAAACGCCAAATCTTTTTACTTTCTGATCTGGTTTTTATGGCTTCCCTTGGTGGAATGACGTATATCTCCTCCTCCAATTTCCCATTTAAATATGCCGTTTTAACATCCATATGATAAATTATTAAATTTCGTTTTACTGCCAAGGCTAAAAGATATCTCAATGATGCATACTTGACTACAGGTGAAAAAGTTTCTTCGTAATCTACCCCTTGTTTTTGTGAATATCCTTTTACCACAAGTCTTGCTTTGTATTTTGGTGATGAGCTTTCAGGGTTCTTCAAATTGAATACCTATCTTGCCTGCAGTGGTTTCTTATCTCCTGGCATATCTACCCATTAAAAGGTTTCGTTCTGATATAAAGATTCTAATTCTCTCTTCATCGCTTCTTTCCATTCTTGAGAGTTTGGGCCACTCATTGCTTCTTCTGCTGTTCTTGGCTCATCATTAAAAGACTGTGCTGTATACATCTCAAAATCCGGATATTCCTTCGGTTTTGGTACACGAGAAGAACGCCTTACATTGTTTTCTTCATTTTTTCATCCTCTAACTCATTGTCATCATAAATTGTATCCATTTGTCCTTGGCTGTCGTCTTGCTCTTCTTCACTTTCTATTTCCTCACACAAGGTTTCACCTTCTGAACTAGGTGCAGTTGACTTAGTGGTTTTGCTCTCTTTTGAGTCCTTTCTATTTTCAAAGAATATTACATCTCTACTTGTGACAATAGTTTTAGTCAATGGATCCATTAATCGGTAGCCCTTTGAATTTTCACAATAGCCTACAAAAATATACTTTTTAGCTTTCGGATCCCATATTCCTCTTAGCTGTTTTGGAATATGTGCCATTGCATCACACCCAAAAACCCTTATATTGCTTATATCAGGTTTCTTTCCTATCCATATCTCATAAGGGGTTCTATTCTTTAATGCTTTTGTAGGTGACCTATTGTTCAAATATACGGCAGTTGACACTGCCTCTGCCCAAAAATCTTTGGATAATTCAGTGTCAGTCATCATGCTCCTTGCTTTCTCAACAATGGTCCTATTAGCCCTCTCAGCAACCCCATTTTGAGATGGACTGTACCTAATGGTAGTTTGATGCCTGATTCCCTTTTCTGCCAGAAGTTTCTTCAATTTCTGGTTAATATATTCTCTCCCATTATCAGACCTGATGATCTTGATCTTCTTTCCCGTCCACCTTTCAACCATATTGCAATATTCCTCAAAGATATCTCTCACTTGGTCTTTAGAACTAAGAAAATAAACATGAGTATATCGTGAGTAATCATCAATAAACGTAAGAAAATAATTACTCCCACCTATGGATTCACACTCCATCGGGCCACATACATCTGTGTGGATTAACTGTAAGACTTCTGTGGATTTACTCTTACTAGTCTTGAAGGGTAACCTTGCTTGTTTTCCCTTTACACATGTCTCACAAGGATCCTTGGACACACTAAAATTCTGTATTCCCTTTACCATATCCTTTATTATAGACATACACTTTCTATTTAGATGTCCAAGCCTCCGGTGCCATAAAAAACCTTCTGCTGAATATACTGAATCACTAACATTTTTATGTTTATTGTCAATGGTATCCAACTTAAAAATACCCCTTTCGTTACTTGTTGTAGCTATAATTTCACCACTTTCACTGATTACTCTTGCACCCTGCATGTCAAAAGTAACTGTATTTCCTTTCTTGACAATTTCCCCTACAGACAGCAGGTTAGTTTCCACATTTTTCACATAATGAACATTGTGTGCTGTAACCATATCTGATTCACCATTTACACTTACATGTAGATCTAATTTCCCAGCCAGGTGACACTGGAGCTTGTTGCCATCAACAGTAGATATTCCCATATGAGTCTTATCTTTGATGTCATAAAGAAGTGATTTATCTTTAACAATATGCACAGATGCGCCTGAGTCTAAAATCCATTCCATATCACGATTACTCATCCCACCAAAAGAGTAAAAACATGAGAGTGCCTTACCTTTGTTATTGGTCCTTCTCTCTGGGCTATCAGTAACATACCTCTTTTGCTGAGTGTCTGATCTTGGGCTTACTTTTTCTTTGCACTGAGACGCAATATGTCCCATCTTCTGACATTTATAGCACCTCACCGGTTTCTCCTTTCTGTTTCTTGAGTAGATAGCAGACGCACCTTACTTCTCCAATGTACAACAGCTTGGAGCACTCTTTACGTCCTGCAGGATTTTCACCTTAACACTGTCGCCTGTGATTGGTATACCCGAGCTTTCAAGTCCCATAATCATAGGTGCATACCTTTCGGGCAGTCCTGCCAACAGCAACGTTCCTATCCATTCGTCAGTGATCTCGAATCTGATGTATCTCAGTCTGTTCGACATGGTTATTATTTTGTTAACGTATTCGTCTACACTCTTACATTTGTCCAGACGAGTGGTAATTAACTCGCGTAATAATCCTACTTTTCTCGTAAGACCACCATCCTCGAATGCACTTCGTAAATTGTTCCAGACTTCTTTCGCTGTATCAGCTTTTTCAACGTGAACATAATTCACCGAATCAATCAGTAATAACAATTTTGATTTTGCTTTCCTATCCTTACTTGAATAATTCTGATCTGTGGATTTCATTGTCCCATCTACCACGTCCCATAGGTCGTCTAAACGTAAATACGCTTCTACTGTGAACTTCCAGGTTGCATAGTTTTTGCGACCTATAAGTCTTTCAATCTGTGGAATTTGTGCCGCACTCATTTTTAACGGTAACTTGCTTTTTATTGCCGTAAAGAACACCGAAAAATAATGCTGAAAAAATTGCGATTATCTTGTAAGGATAACTCGCACTTGACGTAAATTGGAACTTTTCCAATACTTTCTCCCTACTATTTTATTGATATACTTATTCCAAATGCAGCCTGGGCCCATAACCTACTGGAATTTGCGCAGCTGAATAAGTATTAAGGAGAAAAAAGGACATTTTACCAATAACTATATTTGCACATTCAAGAACAAAAAATTTACAGCGAACACAACAGAATAATTAGCACACACAAAGAGTGTTAGACAGTGCCAAAGAGGTCTATTTTACACAGTGCACTTTGCGCCGTCACACACGAAATATATTGTTCACACAATTCCAACAGCAAGTTCACTTGAAGATGATGGAGGCAGATAGCGATCAGGCATCCTTCTGCCCAAAGCAGACCACAAAGGATCAATAATACTGAAATCTGATGACTGTGACTGCCAGTGGAGATGCGACAGTTCATCCCCTCGCTGACAATGCCAGTCCTGATCGATGCGAGCCGTGTGAACAGGGGCCCTGTCATCTTGCAGTACAGCATCACCAATGGGAACAAACATTGTACCAAGGAATCTCTGACCAAAATGCTTGGCAGTAATGCTATCTTACAGAGTACCCATGGGGCCCATGGAATACCGCAACATGGCTGCCAAAGTCATCACCGGACACCCACCTTGTATCACTCTTGGGACGTAAACCCAGTCAGGAGTTGGAAACAGTGTACAACAAAATTCATATGACCAAATTACTTTCTTCCATTGCTCCGTAGGCCATATTTTATGGCTTCGACACTACGTTTTCCTGTTACGGGCATTCGCATCACTGATGTGTGGTTTTGGAATTCCAGATCGCCCACAATTGTCTGGTTATGGAGCTACGTTGGTATTGTTTTGGTGATGACGGGGTTCGTGAGTGTGGCAGTGACTTTTGAAGCTGTCGTCTTCACATTTTCCGTGGCATTCCTCTTCAGTGAGCGTCCGTCATGCTCATTCAACTCACAACTTTCGTCTGCGTTGTGACTTAGTGGAAAATGTTTCTCTGGTTTCCTTGTATGTGGTATAAATCTTCGATACTGTGTCTCTTCAAAGACCAAACACTTTAACTACCCTGGTTACGGAATCATCCACCATAGGAGCACCAACAACTTGCCCACGTGCGGAGCCACTTTGACACAGTCACTCACAACTACACAGAACAATGTTGCGACCACGATTACCGCTTTCAACACATTGCGGCCGTTGCACAGACGCCGTTAGTGGTCAGATACAACAGCGCAACCTGCAACTTTGGCTGGCACCCGTATTCATATTGAAGCACACATTTCTCGCGGGGTTTCAAGTTGTTCAAATGGGTCTGGGCACAATGGGACTTAACATCTGAGGTCATCAGTCCCCTAGAACTTAGAACTACTTAAGTCTAACTAACCTAAGGACATCACACACATCCATGCCCGAGGCAGGATTCGAACCTGCGACCGTAGCAGCTGCGTGGTTCCGGACTGAAGCGCCTAGAACCGCTCGCGGGGTTCCACAATATTTTCAACCCCTGTTTATATTCTTCATCCAGCTTACGTCATGTCACAGATGGTACTTTGTGTGCCGCTACTACTGCTGTCTTCTCTGTACCGTTTCCGAACGGCGTGTCTGGCTGCTTAGCTGAGTGGTAACGTGTTTGTCTACCATGCGGCGGGCCCGGTTCGATTCCTGGCCGGGACTGGGTGTTGCGTTGTCCTCATCATAATTTCATCATCAACGACCTGCAAGTCGACCAATGTAGCGTCACCTGAAATAAGACTTGCAACTCGGCGACCGAACTTCCCTGTATGAGGCCTCCCGGCCATCAATGCCACACAATCATTTCATTTTTTTTCCCCGAACGGTGTGTGAGAAGAACAGCTTTTGGTAAAGTGCCAAATGGCCTGTAACATAATTATATCGTTTTCGACATTTCGTGAGATGTACGGCTGAGGAAGTATGAGTGTGTGCTGAAAAGTGATACCTCCGAAATTTTTATGTGAATTCGTAACACTTTTAAGATAAAACAAAAGTTTTTAACAGTTTACTTCCTTATTACTGATATTTAGATATTTGTTTCTCAACATAGTGACCTTGGCAACAAACACATTTCTCCAAATGAGAGACCGGTTTGTTGATACCGTCACCATGGAATGTTTGAGTTTGTTGACTGGAATCACAACCTCATCTCTGCTTGCACCGCTTCATCACTATCAAAGTGAAGTCCTCGAAGGCGTTATTTAGGTTTTGGAAACAGATTAAAATCGGATGGGACCATCTCGGGACTGTATGGAGGATGATCGATAACAGTGAACCCAAGGCGATGGATTGTTGCAGATGTCGCAGCACTCGTGAGTGGTCTGTCATTGTCATGTTGAAGCGGAGGTGCCCCATGTGTGGACGAAATCTTCGAATTCTAAACTCGATTACAGAATGCTGTTTCTCAATCACCAACATTGTTATGTTACACATCATCACGTTACACGCTACAATCCGGAGTCCTCTAGCGGCGGACGGCTGCAAATATGTAGATGTGAAGAATAATGATTTAGAATGTTAATAACTTTTGTTTTAGTTAAAAAGTTTTTACAGTTTTTAAATAAAAAATGCCGTCATTACTTTTCAGCACGCCCTCGCAATATATTAGTTGATTCTTCCTGGAACGTGAGCTCTCGTAACGTTAACATTAAATCTATCCGCGACACACAGCGCTCTTATTAAAGCATATGCCGTTAGAGTTGGCACGTCCACGCTTACTAAACGAACCTGTGACAAAAAGCGTTGATCTTCTTTGGTTCTTCTCTATCTCTATAATTTATCCATCATGGTAAGAATCCCAAACTAACGAGAAGTACTCAAAAATAGGTCGAACGAATGTCTTGTAAGGCATTTTTCTTGTGAAAGAATAAAATTGCCTTAGAATTCTTCTCAGTATTGCCTCTGCTTTTCCCATAACTAGTTTTGTGTGGTAGTTCCATTTTAGGATGGATCATGAAGTACAACCCTTAATGTTTAATTAGTGCAAATCTTTCCACTGATCAATCGCCAATCGTGCAATTAAACAACAACGTTCGACACCTATTTATCTGCACTACATTATATTTGTTTGCATTGAAGGTCAATCTTCTGGATTTCGATACAGTGTTCCGCTGTCACGACTTCTCTACAAACAACAATATCTTACAAGAACAGCTATTCGACATTGTACACGAGATCTCTCTGTGAAAGTTTATCCCAGCATCACGGGATCAGCCTGCGTTACTCCTAAACGAGCTAAGTTAACTACTGGTTTTCAGTTCGTTTATTGTCATGCCAAAACCAGTTTGTGGTCAAATAAATAGTTTTTCAGTATTTCAGGAACGTATTTTCTATTTAATAATGTTTTCGTTTGATGCTCATAGCAGAGAAGATGATGTTATACCGAATTTAATTATAAGCATGAAATATAGAATAGTCAGTGAAACAACATATGCTGGTGCTTAGTAATTAACAGTTCTGGCAGCCAGTCAGTAGGATTATGATAACATTATATTCTTACTTACCCACTTAAAACGCTCTCGATGCCCTCTGCAACCGTTGACCGGTTGAAATTCTTCATGTAGGCATGCATTTCTTTGAAATACTTGTGAAGTGTTGAGTCTGTGTGGCTCCATGGGATCGTTCCGAACTTGAACATGGGTTTGTGGCTAAAAGGTTTCGCTAGCTGAGAACAAAGAGAATGAACATTCCAGAATAATTTTTTTGTCCTTATGAAACAACGTGATAATCATGATTTCATTAAATATACAATTGTCATACTTCACGATTTGATGGTTGAATGAGGGTCAGATTATAATTATATATATTATGAATTCGATTCCAAATAGGTCTCAGAATATTGTCTGCCAGTGACCATGACTTCCATCCCTTGTAGTTCGTTATGCATTTGAGAAATTCCGTTGATTTAAAATAACTTTATTTTTGTGACTTAAGGCAGGATACACAGGGTGTTTCAGAGTGCATTAAACGTCCAGGTCTGATAGATCACATCACGGGGAACAACTTCTGTTAGAGACAAAATGTTCGCATACGCTTTCCGGCTTTACTTGTCCTCTTTTAATTGGTTATGCCCGAGAGGTGACAGGGCGTAGGGCACTGTGAAGCGATCGCATATTGTGTGTGTTGCATATAATCTAGTCATCTGCTCCGCGTGACAGGGGCTAGCTTGAGCTTCTAAAATATCTTCCTGCGCTTAGAGACACGAATTCTTAAGGTTTTCTTGTTGAAAATCACTCTGTAGCGTTACTAGGGTAGGTAGTATGCCGGTGCAGCCATCTGGTTAATAGAAACTACTAGTTCGGTGAAATATTGTCTTTTCATGGCTAGCAAATTCAATAAAAAGACGACTAGTGTTGCTGTGAAGCATAAACGAACATTTTGATCCCTATGACGTGATCTATCACTCCTACACATTTGATGCAAAGACTTTGAAACATCCTGTATATAGGATCCGACAACATGGCACAGAAAAAGTTAGGGATTGTAATGGATTTCTTATTGAGGATACGAACACATGTCCGGAAACATCATCCAACAGCGCCACATAGCGGTAAATTTACAGGGGCCTACAACTCCTGCTGCTGGAACACATAATCGGCAATATACGTCAGTTCGTAAGCTGACGGTATTTAGGCCTGGACATGTTCGATGCTTTTAACCAAGGAGGTTAGAATCTATGGAGATGCCCTAACACCGTAACTCTGAAGCCAGCGACTTCCGCACTTCTTCGCCATATTGTGGATATGAAAATACTGTGAGTAGCGTAAGTCTACTGCTGTACTGTGAGTAGCGTAAGTCTACTGCTGTGTTATTTGTCGAAATAATAACGCAAATTGTGAAAAAATAGTTACTTGTGTCGCCTATGTATGTAGAAACCTAAGGAGAAAGTTAGTTACTACTTTCTGCAGGTACTTTAGCTAAACGCGCCAATTCCTTTCGTGGCCTAGTCGTTTCGTTCTTTACACTCACTAGCTTCAAGCTTTTTATTTTTATAATATGTAGACTAACGAAGGATAACGCAAGGAGAAGCTTCTGGATCAAGCCATTGTGTCGAAAAGATGGGTCACAAACAAAATATATCACAGTATGTTCTGAGCGTTTCTGCAAAGTTTACACTGATGGAACTCCGACATCAAGCATTTACATTACAGTCAGCGTCGTGCCTAGCACTTTTTCGTTCATGCAGAATGTAAATTTTGTTGACTGAATTGTTTTAGTGTGTGATAGGTATCTATCTAACAGAATTTGATATTAGACTTATTTTCCATTGCTGTTGGCAGCTACTGTCACAGGAAATGGCCATGCATTGTATCTACATCTATGTGATTACTCTGCCATTCACAATAAAGTGCATGTCAGAGGGTTCAATGAACCACCTTCAAGCTGTCTCTCTACCGTTTCACTCTCTAACGGCGCGCGGGAAAAACGAGCGCTTAAATTTTTTCTGTGCGAGCCCTGATTTCTCTCATTTTATTGTGATGATCATTTCTCCCTATGAAGCTGGGTGCCAACAGAATGTTTTCGCAATCGGAGGAGAATACTGGTGATTGAAATTTTCTGAGAAGATCCCGTCGCAACGAAAAACGCCATTGTTTTAATGATTGCCGCTGCAATTCACGTATCCTTCGCGATAATACAAAACGAGCTTCCCTTCTTTGTACTTTTTCGACGTCATCCGTCAGTCCCATCTGATGCGCATCCCACACCGTACAGCAATACTCCAGAATAGGGCGGACTAGCGTGGTGTAAGCAGTCTCTTTAGTAGACCTGTTGCACCTTCTAAGTGTTCTGCCAATGAATCGCAGTCGTTGGTTTGCTCTATCCACAATATTACCTATGTGATCGTTCCGATTCAGGTTATTTATAATTGTAATCCCTAAGTATTTAGTTGAATTTACAGCCTTAAGATATGTGTGACTTAAGGTATAATCGAAATTTAGCGGATTCCTTTTAGTACTCATGTGAATAACCTCACACTTTTCTTTATTCAAGATCAATTGCCACTTTTCGTACCATACAGATATCTTATCTGAATGATTTTGCAATTCGTTTTGGTCATCTGATGACTTTACAAGACGGTAAATGACAGCATCATCTGCAAACAATCTAATAGGGATACTCAGATTGTCTCCTAAGTAGTTAATATAGATCAGGAATAAAAGAGGTCCTATAACACTTCCTTGGGGAACGCCGGATATTAATACTGTTTTACTCAATGACTTCCGTCTGTGACCTTTCTGACAGGAAATCACGAATCCAGTCCCACAACTGAGGCGATATTCCATAGGCACGACGTTTGGTTAGAAAAAGCTTGTGAGAAATGGTGTCGAAAGCCTTCTGGAAATCTAAAAATATGGAATCAGTTTGACATCCTCTGTCGATAGCACTCATCACTTCATGAGTATAAAGAGCTCTTTGTGTTTTGCAAGAACGATTTTTTCTAAATCCGTGCTGACTACGTGTCAATAAATCGTTTTCTTCATAATGTTCGAATACAGTGTATGTTCCAAAACCCTACCACAAATCGATGTTAGTGATATGGGCCTGTAATTCAACGGATTACCCTACTTCCCTTTTTGTGTATTGGTTTAACTTGAACAATTTTCCAGTCTTTACGTACAGATCTTTCTGTGAGCGAGCGGTTGTATATAATTGTTAAAATATCTTACAATTTAAAATCTGGTTCTGAAATCTGTGTCTTACCGTTAAATAATCAACTTGAAACCTTCTAGGGTCTCCACGTCTCTTTCACATATACGACCTCCTTTTACAATTCTTAACATAAGTGTTCGCGATGATTACATCATACTCTGTCTAAAATTCTACCAGACAGCTTACTCTTTCTCTCCTTTCCCCCCATTCCATATTGACCTACTGTTTTCCCTTCTCTTACTTTTCCTGCTACCGAATTCCAGTCCGCCATTGCAATTAAATTTTCGTCTAATTTAACTATCTGAATAATTTCTTTTATCTCATAATACATTTCTTCAATCTCTTCGTCACATGTAGAGCTAGTTGGCGTATAAACTTGTACTACTGTGATGGGTGTTGGGTTCTTGTATGTCTTTGCTACGATAATGCGTTCACTATGCTATTAGCTGTTGCTTACCCCAATACTTATTTTCTCAGTCATTTTTAGACCAACTCCAGCATTACTCCTATTTGATTCGTATTTATAACCCTGTGCTCATCTGGCCAGATGTCTGGTTCATTCTGCCACGCAACTTCACTAATTCCCACTACACCTAACTTCAACCTATGCATTTCTCTTTTTAAATTTTCTAATCTATCTAGCCAATTAAAGGATCCTAACTTTCTGCACTGAGACTGGTCGGTTCATTGCCAGTTCTGTTTTTCCTAATGATGACATTCTCCTGAGTAGTCTCTACTGGGAGATCCGAATGGGGGACTATTTTATCTCCGGAATATTTTAGTCAAGGGGGGATGCCATCACCATTTAATCATACAGTAGAGCTGTGTGTCTTCATAAAAAATAACAGTTGTAGTTTCCCATTGCTTTCAGCCGTTCGTAAGACCAGCACAGCAATGTCACGTTGTTGATGTTACAAAGCCAGATCAGTCAAACATCCAGACTGTTGCCCCTGCAGCTAACTACTGGAAGGACTGCTGCTCGCTCGTCTGGTCTTTCAATAGATACCCCTCTGCTGTAATTGTAGCTACAGTTCTATTATCTGTGTCACTGAGGAAAGCAAACTTCCCCATCACAGAATGTTCCGTTGCTGTGCGCTTATGTCTGAAAAAAATTGCAATGTACTGAATGTTTGCCACATAAAACGACAACTTCATAATTTTTCGTTTCCAGATTAGAAGTAATGGTGGAAAATATCGTGTAATGGACACAGATAAGTAACTTTCCACGTGTTGTTATTGATGATGAATAACGGAGATAGATAATTTGTTGATATGTTGAATCTTTTGTTCGTTTGTCATTTGACATTCTATATAGAACGCTTCGTCCATAAATTTTCCCATACTGTGGACGGTCATTGATATAATTAAATGTGTGGCTCCGCACTTTATAACTTTGAAAACATGAAGCGAAGCTGGAGAGCTTTTACTTTAGTGGAGTTCACACCGTTTTGATTGTAGGTGGCATGCTGAAATTCTTTCCAGGAATGATTCGGACCTTAAAAAGTGTCATGCATTTCACACTCAGAGCTCTTCCTCCTGAGTGTCCAGGGCGTGCCTCGTTAGCTTAAATGGTGGGTCACTGCTCATAAAAGGCACGTTTTCCATTTTCTGACACATCTTGAACTTGTCGCAGATACTCAATAAGTGAAGTTCTTTGCGTCGTATGGTAGGTTTCGCCGACAAAATCCTTCATAAATCACTAATATTGTGTTTTTCAAGACTACTCATTTTGGGGCGCAAATAGTCTAGTAGCGCAGGACTGATATGTGCCTCTGAGAGACTTGCTTGGTTAGTTGAGTTGATGAGACTATCACTCACGAAAAGTTAGCTCTAGATTGAAGCTGAGGAACGGATTGATTAAATTTTAATGACTCAGGAAGTTTCGTGCCTTTAGCCATCATAAATTACGTTTCTGTTCTGACTGCTCGACTGCACTTTTGATCTTTGATGAATAGTCTTATCAATAAACTTACTTCCAGTGCAATAACTGAATAGAAAGGCTGCACGGAGCAGTTTTTACCACACTTCTTGCCTAAACTTGCCAAGGAAAATACTGAACCAGCTGATACCATCCGTGTTTTTACCCATGACGTCATGGAAATGGCGGGCACAAATCACTCATCGAAATTAATGGTGCCTGAAATACGCACCAAAAAAAGGAATTATAGTTATTCTCATGACGTCAAGTTTGATTTCATCAACTCACAACAAACTGTCAGCTTCAAATATAAGATAGACCTTGGGCTTCACTACGGATCAGTTTGTCTCTACAGCCTCCATTCAAAAACATAACATAGTAGCAAAATAAATGTTACTGCACAGAATAATTGTTTATTCTCTGGTTTGAAATTAGTTCCACACAGCAGTATTCAACGATATTCATATTTTAAAACCAATTTCGAAGCTCTGACAACTTCACCATCGGGTAACTAGGACATTAATGCAAAGCGTACAGACATCCACATAATCATTAATATAATAAATACATTTTGGGAATGGTGTACACCTAATAGAATATACTCAGTCTAGACATGTAATTTACAATTATAAAGTTTCATTTATTTTTGACACAGTACGTTTTTGTGAAACAGTCATTACCAGTTTCAGTGCAATCATCATCGATTTAAGCCCACAATGACCATTTTCAGATGTTATATGTGTGGCATTTGGTAAACAAACATTCATGCATTAATTATGAGAATGCACAAACGTTTGCTCACCAGATGCCCTTCATACTATCTGACAGTGGTCATCCTGGGATGAAACCAGTTATGATTATGTCATAAAAAGTATTTTATGTTAAAAGTAAATGATCATTGATCTGCATAAATAGAATGGGGCTTTTTTCCAAAAATAGGTCATAAATCTTTGAACATGTCAAATATTACAACTGGAAACTTAACAGAAACGTCATATGTCTAATTACTAAGTAACAGTACTAAATATACAAAATGAAAAAGTGGGGTGGGGAATGGCAGATAGTGGCCACTGTAGATGGGGGAACAGACGTCACATCGCTGCTCTGTGTAGTGTGTCCACTGGTGTGGTACTCGATCTAGCGATGAGGCTGTAACTACAACAGACAGTCATATAACTGAAATGAAAAATATAAATAAAACAGTACGCTAGCCTACATCCCCACCAAATTACACACAATGCAGTGACACCACAGCCAAATGTTTAAACAGAGCCGATGTGACATACAATAAGGCAAGCATCTTACTGATCTTATATTATGCTCTGGCGTGTGTCTTCCTGACTAAAGAATATGGTATTAAGCTGTGATTTAAAACTCCATGGTGGTGCGAAGTGTTTTTCATACTAACGAGTAGTATTATGTGTTGTGTTATGTACTATTATCACTGCGGCTATAAGAGTATCACGTTACATATCTAGAACTTGAAAATCAGTTTTCAGAGCTTTAAAACTTCTGGAATAAGTATATGTAATAACTGTTTGTTTGCTAAAGTGGTTAATTTACATGTAAAGTCATATGTAAACTATATGGGAATAGATTACATAGAGTTCAACACTGTGTACCATTTGGTAGCAACTTACGATTTTATGAAGTGTCCCGGCTAAATGACATGGTATTACCAACCAGTGAAGCTATGATTTATAGCCTCACGATATAGTTAGACATTTTTCACACTAAGAAACAGTATTTGCAACACACCCTATGCCATAATCTTCTATATACCATATGCTGTGTTAATGTGCTCTGGAATGTACAAGGGGCATTCAATAGGTACTGCAACGCATTTTTTTCCTTATCGGACGACTCCAGTTGAAAAAATGTGGAATTAGTTGTGGAAGATAGTGGAATATTCCCACTTCCGCCCCTGTAGTTTCATGAAGTTTCTATATATGGCGGCACTATACATACACTCCTTGGTCAAAAGTGCCCGGACACCCCCAAAAACATACGTTTTTCATATTAGGTGCATTGTGCTGCCATCTACCGCCAGGTACTCCATATCAGCGACCTCAGTAGTCATTAGACATCGTGAGAGAGCAGAATGGGGCGCTCCGCGGAACTCACGCACTTCGAACGTGGTCAGGTGATTGGGTGTCACTTGCCTCATACGTCTGTACGCGAGATTTCCACACTCCTAAACATCCCTAGGTCCACTCTTTCCGATGTGACAGTGAAGTGGAAACGTGAAGGGACACATACAGCACAAAAGCGTACTGGCTGACCTCGTCTGTTAACTGACAGAGACCGCCGACAGTTGAAGGAGGGTCGTAATTTATAATAGACAAACATCAGATAATAGATAAACATCACAGATAAACGAGGGCTACGGTTACCCATCCGTTACCATGCTGCAGGTAAAATTCAGAACTCCACCACAAAACACTGATGGACCATGCAGGACGACTTGTGCACCTACATAGTTCTGGGTATTAATAGCAATATTGTCTATTGCTTTGTAAACTGTAAGCCGGGTGCGCCTTCTGCTCCTATAATATCGTGGCATCTTCTGTGTGAGCGGTCCATAAAACATAATAGATAAACATAGATAAACATCAGACCATCATATAGGAACTCCGAACTGCATAAGGATTCACTGCAAGTGCTATGACTGGCGGGAGGTGAGGAAACTTGTGTTTCTTGGTAGAGCGACTGGTAAATGCCAAACAACGCCTCGCTTGGTGTAAGGAGCGTAAACATTGGACGATTGAACAGTGGGAAAACGTTATGTGGAGTGACGAATCACGGTACACAATGTGGCGATCCGATGGCAGGGTGTGGGTATGGCGAATGCCTGTTGAACGTCATCTGCCAGCGTGCGTAGTGCCAACTGTAAAATTCGGAGGCGGTGGTGTTACGGTGTGGTCGTGTTTTTCATGGAGGGTGCTTGCGCCCCTTGTTGTTTTGCGTGGCACTATCACAGCACAGGCCTACATTGATGTTTTAAGCACCTTCTTGCTTTCCACTGCTGAAAAGCAATTCGGGAATGGCGATTGCATCTTTCAACACGATCTAGCACCTGTTCATAATGCACGGCCTGTGGTGGAGTGGTTACACGACAATAACATCCCTTTAATGGACTGGCCTGCACACAGTCCTGATCTGAATCCTATAGAAAGCCTGTGAGATGGTTTGGAACACCGACTTCGTGCCAGGCCTCATCCACCGACATCGATGGCTCTCCTCAGTGTAGCACTCCGTGAATAATGGGCTGCCATTCCCCAAGAAACCTTCGAGCACCTGACTGAACGTATGCCTATGAGGGTGGAAGTTGTCATCAAGGCTAAGGGTGGGCCAACACTATACTGAACTCCAGCGTTGCCGAAGGAGCGCCCACGAACTTGTAAGTCATTTTCAGCCAGGTGTCTGGATACTTCTGATCACATAGTGTAGCTTTCCAAACAGCGTCTGTAACGGAGGTTCACTCCATGCAGAGAGCTGTCACTGAATTTCTTTTGGTGGAAAACCGGATCATCGTAGATATTCGTAGGCGTCTGTGGCATGTCTGCAGAGACTAGGCAGGGGAAAAAGCATGGTGAGTCATTGGGTAAGGCGTGTCTCATTATCGGTACAAGGTCGTGCAAATGCTGGCCGACCACATGCAGCTGTCACTCCTGCAGAGTTGGAACGGGCGGGCAATCTCATTTCAGGTGATCGATGGACCACAATGAAACACTTCGCTGCTCAGTCTGAAGTCTCTGTTGGTAGTATTGACGCACTCGTCTACCAGTTGGGGTACTCATAAGTGTGTACCTGATGGATTCCTGGCCGCCTAACAGAAGACCATAAAAAGCAACAAAAGAACCATCTGAGCAGAATTTCTTGTAGGTTATGCGGGTGACCATGACAATTTTTTGTCGAACATCATCATTACAAACCGGAAACGAAACGGAAGTTCATGGAGTGACGCCCCTTATATCTCCTCCGAAGAAAATGTTCAAAGCTGCACCCCCTGCGGGTAAAGTCACGGCGACGGTCATCTGCAACTCTGAAGGGGTTATTTCGTTTGATGTCCTTCCTCGTGGTTCATCGGTCGACCGTGAAGTGTATTGTGCTACCCTCAGGAAACTGAAGAAACGACTTCAGCGCGTTTATCAGCACAAAAATTCAAATGAACTTTTCCTTCTCTGTGACAATGTAAGGCCTCACACAAGTCTGTGCACCTGAGAGAAGCTCACTAAACTTCATTGGACTCTTCTTCCTCATCCAACCTACAGCCTGGATCTCACACCTTCCTACTTCCATCTGTTTGGCCCCATGAAGGATGCACTTCGCGGGAAGCAGTACGTGGATGATGGGGAAGTTACTAATGAAGCATCACGCCAACCACCATGCGGGCATACAGGTCCTCCCAGCAAGGTGCTGTAAGGTTGTGGCACTGAACGGATGTTATGTTGATAAATATGGTTTTGTAGCCGAAAGAGTGGGGAACAGTATGGAATACTGGAATGAGGAATAAAACCAATCTGCTTTCAGAAAGAATATGTGTTGCATTAATTAATAAACTCCTGTTATACTATAATGTAACAGCCATACGTTTGCTTAAGTGTTAGAAATTTTTTTTCTATACACGTGAATGTGGGGAAGAGTTGGTAACGTGTACCCAAGAAGACGTGTGTTCGGTCTGCCTATAGTTTTCGTTATTTAGCTAGGAAATTGATACCACCAACTCCAACACTGTTTACGATTTGGTAACAATCTTTTGGATTTTATCAAGTGTTCCGACTAAAGAGATGATATCAAGCTATGACTTTTAAATACAATGTATGATCCTACACACATAATCATTAACAGAGTTAAAAGACTTGGTAAATGACAGATATAAATCCTACAGCTGACTGACAAGGGATCGAAATTGGAAACCATTTGCTCCATAGTCTAACACTTCTTGACACTTGCCTGACAACACTGTCTGCAGCAGCCATGGCCTGCCCTACAGTTTTTGCAGAACAACAGTCATATTCATGCGTCCAAGTACTCCTGGTGCCTGCGGAGTTTAACACAGGCAATCACAACTATATATCTTAGTTGCCTATCGATATGATGCACTTTGCACTTGGTAGGTGGTGCTGAAGTATCTGGTGTATCATGTGACATCAGCTGGCGTTGCACAAGTGGAGTGGTGTCTCGGCAGCCCTGAGCTGGCAGCTGGCGGTAGCAATTTTATGAGTAAGGCTGCAGTGCGGCACAGACAGTGGTTTTGCTGGTAGTGTCAGATGCGTTTGACCCGCGACTGTGACAAACTCTCATCAGGGCATCGATGAATGCTGTGTCCTGCTGACACCAACCCTAGTTATTTGAGAAATAGTAAAACGTTCCTGCCGTACTACAGACGTGGTGAAACAGCTCAGGCGTTGGCGTGAGACCCTGTGACAGACAGTATGTCACTCTGTGAAGGTCAGTGCAGTTGGTGTAGTGATCTCAATGTGCAGCTTGGTATGTGGTTGGTGAAGTCCAGAATGTTGTTTTTTAAGTAAATAAACGTTTCTGTCCTATCCTACCATACAAAACACATACACACACACACACACACACACACACACACACACACACACACACACACCCACATTAAGAGTCTTGTATTTACGATAATCTACACGTGTCTTTGGCTGAAGATCCTGAACTGTAGTTCAAAATGAGTAGTTGGATGATCTTGAAAAGTAGTAGGAAGTGGGTAGATGAAAGTATAATAACCATAGTTTCTTAACGATATCATTGTAGCACAAGTGGAGTTAAACCTGGGGCAAGTGGACTCTGATCTGAAACGTCATAGGATTGAAAATCTCACCATTCTATACTTAGGATAGGATTCTAAACTTAGAAAATATGAAATCTGCCAAAATGCAGGCTGTCCTCATATCCCCCGGTCCACTATCTTCAGTTAAAGTGACCTGATAATCAGGGTGAGGTCGCCATCTTGGATTTGCAACGTTGAGACTCTCCTCTTATCTCTAGGTCAGCCATCTTGGTACTGACGTCAGAGGTTGGTCTCGTATCTCCACGCCGACACCTTGGATTGTCATTTCGGATTTTTGAGTTTCACATCAAAAGGACAATTATCTATCTTGCATTTTTGCATTTCCCGCCGTTTTACACTTACGACAAGTGGTGACCTCAGAGTGGTAAAAAACTAGGTTATTTAGAATTTCCCACCGTTTTTTGAATTTCGCTCTGTTTGATACAAAGTGCAATTGGGCTTGTCAGAGGAATGGGGTAGGGGGAAGGGAAGCCAGCAACATTGCATGACATCATCAATGGCATCATAAATGAGGGGCGAAATATGGCAGCAATGCATACCATCGCTGTACATACCCAATCCTACCATGATTTAGCAGTGCAGATGTTTCGTAGGTGGGATATGGCGTGCCGGGACTGCGTTTTGTGATTAATGTAACCGATCCAAAGGTGCTCAAGGAAGACAGGTGTGGGAAGTGGATGACTTCATTTAAGATACTCATGGGTCCCTGGGTTGCAATGGTTTAGGTGAAATCCATTTCTTTCTAGAATTATTGGAACTTGCAGAATTTAGGGGAAGTGGAGATCCAGGCAAGGTAGTGTAAGTTATATTGGGGTGGATGAGGGATTAATAGATGAGGATATTGGTAGAAGGATATAAATTTCATGAGAGGATTATTAGTATTTTTGTCGGTTTTGGGCTTTGTGATGTATGGGAAGGAGGTTTGCTTTCCTTGTGCTTTTTGTCAAAAGTTAGACCTAAATACCATACTGTGTTAGTCAAATGCATAGGTAGGTTGTAGATGGAGAGGTGGATATTTGAACATTGTAATCAAAGAATGTGGCTTGGTATTTCTACGAATTTTCTTGAAGTTTCCACATATTACACCATTCTACCAGGGGATTCCAGCGGTATTGGAGAGAAGCACAGAATTGGAGGATGTGGTGGATAGCTGGCTAGGTGGTGTCAGCAATATATTGCAGGAGGCCTGTGCAAGTTGGTAGTCTGGGAATGTCTGTGATGTATAGGATATAAAGGAGAAATGTTGGCACAGAGCCTTGAGGTATACCACGATGGGTTTAGCACTGCCAGTACTTATATAACTAGATTAGTAATGGCTGATAGAGTATAGTGATTCATAGTGAACGATAGCCATAGACAAGTGCTAGTCAAGAAAGCGTTTCTGGCGTATTTATAGGAAATATAATGAATGTGACTTCCACAGTAATGGAGTGAGGTTATCTTAACTGATGTAGTGCTCGAAACATGTTTCATTTTGAGTTGCAGTTCTATTCATAAAGTTAGTATGAATACTGGTGGTGCAAACTCCACTGATACTCTACTCCTCCCACTTACCGACTGGTTTCATTTTTCATTTTTTTATAATATTAATTAGTATCTGTTGTTGTTGTTGTTGTTGTGGTCTTCAGTCCTGAGACTGGTTTGATGCAGCTCTCCATGCTACTCTATCCTGTGCAAGCTTCTTCATCTCCCAGTACCTACTGCAACCTACATCCTTCTGAATCTGCTTAGTGTATTCATCTCTTGGTCTCCCTCTACGATTTGTACCCTCCACGCTGCCCTCCAATACTAAATTGGTGATCCCTTGATGCCTCAGAACATGTCCTACCAATCGATCCCTTCTTCTGGTCAAGTTGTGCCACAAACTTCTCTTCTCCCAAATCCTATTCAATACTTCCTCATTAGTTATGTGATCTACCCATCTAATCTTCAGCATTCTTCTGTAGCACCACATTTCGAAAGCTTCTGTTCTCTTCTTGTCCAAACTATTTATCGTCCATGTTTCATTTCCATACATGGCTACACTCCATACAAATACTTTCAGAAATGACTTCCTGACACTTAAATCTATACTCGATGTTAACAAATTTCTCTTCTTCAGAAACGCTTTCCTTGCCATTGCCAGTCTACATTTTATATCCTCTCTACTTCGACCATCATCAGTTATTTTGCTCCCCAAATAGAAAAACTCCTTTACTACTTTAAGTGTCTCATTTCCTCATCTAATTCCCTCAGCATCACCCGACTTAATTCGACTACATTCCATTATCCTCGTTTTACTATTGTTGGTGTTCATCTTATATCCTCCTTTCAAGACGCTATCCATTCCGTTCAACTGCTCTTCCAAGTCCTTTGCTGTCTCTGACAGAATTACAATGTCATCGGCGAAGCTCAAAGTTTTTATTCCTTCTCCATGGATTTTAATACCTACTCCGAATTTTTCTTTTGTTTCCTTTACTGCTTGCTCAATATACAGACTGAATAACATCGGGGAGAGGCTACAATCCTGTCTTACTCCCTTCCCAACAACTGCTTCCCTTTCATGTCCCTCGACTCTTATAACTGCCATCTGGTTTCTGCACAAATTGTAAATAGCCTTTCGCTCCCTGTATTTTACCCCTGCCACCTTCAGAATTTGAAAGAGAGAATTCCAGTCAACATTGTCAAAAGCTTTCTCTAAGTCTACAAATGCTAGAAACGTAGGTATGCCTTTCCTTAATCTTTCTTCTAAGATAAGTCTTAAGGTCAGTATTGCCTCACGTGTTCCAGTATTTCTACGGAATCCAAACTGATCTTCCCCGAGGTCGGCTTCTACTAGTTTTTCCATTCGTCTGTAAAGAATTCGTGTTAGTATTTTGCAGCCGTGGCTTATTTAACTGACTGTTCGGTAATTTTCACATCTGTCAACACCTGCTTTCTTTGGGATTGGAGTTATTATATTCTTCTTGAAGTCTGAGGGTATTTCGCCTGTTTCATACATCTTGCTCACCAGATGGTAGAGTTTTGTCAGGACTGGCTCTCCCAAGGCCGTCAGTAGTTCCAATGGAATGTTGTCTACTCCGGTGGCCTTATTTCGACTCAGGTCTTTCAGTGCTCTGTCAAACTCTTCACGCAGTATCGTATGTCCCATTTCATCTTCATCTACATCCTCTTCCATTTCCATAATATTGTCCTCAAGTACATCGCCCTTGTATAGACCCTCTATATACTCCTTCCACCTTTCTGCTTTCCCTTCTTTTCTTAGAACTGGGTTTCCATCTGAGCTCTTGATATTCATACAAGTGGTTCTCTTATCTCCAAAGGTCTCTCTAATTTTCCTGTAGGCAGTATCTATCTTACCCCTAGTGAGATAAGCCTCTACATCCTTACATTTGTCCTCTAGCCATCCCTGCTTAGCCATTTTGCACTTCCTGTCGATCTCATTTTTGAGACGTTTGTATTCCTTTTTGCCTGCTTCATTTACTGCATTTTTATATTTTCTCCTTTCATCAATTAAATTCAATATTTCTTCTGTTACCCAAGGATTTCTACTAGCCCTCGTCATTTTACCTACTTGATCCTGTGCTGCCTTCACTACTTCATCCCTCAAAGCTACCCATTCTTCTTCTATTGTATTTCTTTCCCCCATTCCTGTCAATTGTTCCCTTATGCTCTCCCTGAAACTCTGTACAACCTCTGGTTCTTTCAGTTTATCCAGGTCCCATCTCCTTAAGTTCCCACCTTTTTGCAGTTTCTTCAGTTTTAATCTACAGGTCATAATCAATAGATTGTGGTCAGAGTCCACATCTGCCCCTGGAAATGTCTTACAATTTAAAACCTAGTTCCTAAATCTCTGTTTTATCATTATATAATCTATCTGATACCTTATAGTATCTCCAGGGTTCTTCCATGTATACAACCTTCTTTCATGATTCTTAAACCAAGTGTTAGCTATGGTTAAGTTATGCTCTGTGCAAAATTCTACCAGACGGCTTCCTCTTTCATTTCTCTCCCCCAATCCATATTCACCCACTACGTTTCCTTCTCTCCCTTTTCCTACTCTCGAATTCCAGTCACCCATGACTATTAAATTTTCGTCACCCTTCACTATCTGGATAATTTATTTCATCTCATCATACATTTCTTCAATTTCTTCGTCATCTGCAGAGCTAGTTGGCTTATAAACTTGTACTACTGTAGTAGGTGTAGGCTTCGTATTTATCGTGGCCACAATAATGCGTTCACTATGCTGTTTGTAGTAGCTTACCCGCGTTCCTATTTTCCTATTCATTATTAAACCTACTCCAGGTATAACCCCTATTTGATTTTGTGTTTATAACCCTGTAGTCACCTGACCAGAAGTCTTGTTCCTCCTGCCACCGAACTTCACTAATTCCCACTATAGCTAACTTTAACCTATCCATTTCCCTTTTTACATTTTCTAACCTACCTGCCCGATTAAGTGATCTGACATTCCATGCTCCGATCCGTAGAACGCCAGTTTTCTTTCTCCTGATAACGACATCCTCTTGAGTAGTCCCCGCCCGGAGATCCGAATGGGGGACTATTTTACCTCCGGAATATTTTACCCAAGAGGACGCCATCATCATTTAATCATACAGTAAAGCTGCATGCCCTCGGGAAAAATTACGGCCGTAGTTTCCCCTTGCTTTCAGCCGTTCGCAGTACCAGCACAGCAAGGCCGTTTTGGTTATTGTTACAAGGCCAGATCAGTCAATCATCCAGACTGTTTCCCTTGCAACTACTGAAAAGGCTGCTGTCCCTCTTCAGGAACCACACGTTTGTCTGGCCTCTCAACAGATACCCCTCCGTTGTGGTTGCACCTACGGTACGGCTATCTGTATCGCCGAGGCACGCATGCCTCCCCACCAACGGCAAGGTCCATGGTTCATGGGGGGAGGAATTAGTATCTAAACACCAACAAATTTCTACTATTTTTCCATTTTTAAAATCTGACATATAAAAATTTATATATTAGATGTCTAGAAAGATTTTATGCTGTTAGGTGCACATTACTGCTAACCTGTGTTTATCACATTAATGGATAAATAAATGACTACTTATTTTGTGTTAGTGTCATGGTTGCCTGGTGATGAAGTTATCAGACTTTCGAAATCTAGCATAATAAATGAACATCATCAAATACAGCTTTTTGGAATTAATTTCAAAATAAAGAGACTAAATAGTTGTACTATGCAACAATAGTATATCAGCTGACATCGCCATCTCTTCAGCAAAATGTAAGATGAAAACCTAATAAAACATTGCCAGTGCAGTGTTCTATGTTTGTGTGCATACGACGAAAGACGGCACAATATCATTATGTCAGGGGTCAAATCTGACGACTGGTATCGATAAGTTCAACCCACTACCTCTTATTTTACAACTAGAAACAAATCGAATACCTCCCCTTTCTGCATTTCGGAACTCGCTTATAACCTTTATTGACCATCTGATTATTTTACAGCCTACGCGGTTCTTGTCCTGAAAACTTTTATTTTGCCTCTGGTGATAGGTGTTATTTGACATTAAAGCGACACATTCTGGGAAGGGACTACTACATCGACTTTCCACATGGTCATAATTGTTATTCAGCTTCGATGCTTTGAAGTTTTGATTTTGGGACTTTCCCATTGTGATGACATTCAGGTACTACGTGCTTGTATGAAATACCTATGTACAATTGTATAAACCGGATTGAATGTGTGTAAGTCTGTTCTCCCAAACCTGAAGATCGATTTCAACTAAATATGGAACAGACACAGTAACCTCATTAGTACCTGCACTCTGGAGCCTAGATCCAATACAAGTGGAAATATGGGCGAAAACGTGTTTTTTTTTTCAGTCTCTGGAGTGTAGGTGTATAGACTGCCATGCATGACAGGCGAATTGTGTGGGAGTATATCAACATGCTTTGCAGGGGCTATACGTGGAGAGGTGGGGGGAGAAGAGGAGGAGAATGATGTGGACAAAGAAAAAGGGAGGAGGAGAGGGATAGAAAGGGGGTTAAGTAGTCAGACAGAGAGAGAGGAGGAGGAGGAGGAGGAGGAAGAGGAGGATGGGATGAACAGGAATTGTGGGGAGAAGGAGGTAGAGAGAGAATGAGGGGAGGAAGCTTGTTGTGTGGGTAGCATCGGCATGCCTTGCAGGGCTACACCTGCAGATGGGCGAGGCTGAGCTAAGAAAGGGGGGGGGGGAGGAGATAAATAGTGAGATAGGGGTTGGGGAGAATGAGCTGGACAGAGAGCAGGAGATGGAGAGAGTTGGGTGAGGAGGTGAGGGTGGACTGAGGGAGGAGAGAAGGAGATATACATGGAGAGATGGTGATGCAGGGGGCAGGTGGAAGGGTTAGAGGGGTAGTGAGCAGGTGGAAAAAGAAGGAGGGCACGATTATATGGACAGAGGGAGCGGGAAAAAAGATGTGATCAGAGAGAAGAGTCGAGGAAAGGGATCGAAAGAGGGGCAGGAGGTGACAGATAGACAAAATGGGAAAGAGGAAATGAGCATGCAGAGTTTAAAGATTAGTCGGGGAGAGAGAACAGGTGAACACAGAGAGGGAGGAGGAGTAGAAGTCGGCAATATTTGTGACAAAAGCATACTTGAGTGAAGCTTCGGGTAAATGGCTGATGTGCAATAAATGAAATTCGTATTTCGTCTCTAATGACCTTGATATGGACTTCGACGGGACGTTATACATCACTTTCCACACTTTTCTTTCGCTACTGAACTTGGATTTCTATCTCCAGGCAACTAACTGACCTCTGGCCATGACAATCAGTCAGATTTCAACTTGTAGCAATCCCCCAATGACAATGATCACTGCACTACACCTGTCTGCGACGGTAGTCGATAGTCTCCTGGGATCGTGGCCAATGGACTGAATGCATAAGATTTTTCATTCTAAGTGAGCTGTTCCATTTCATGGAGATACAAAGTGCTTCTGAAAATGTCGATGAATTGTCTCAGAAAATAAGGTTGGTGTTGTACCTAATCACAATTAGCTACAATTAATTTCTGACTGGTTGCAAAACTATTGGTACCTATCATGAAACGCTTCTCGTGAATTCGCTCACAGAAACGTGGTCACGCGTTGTTGGATATCATCCTCATTACAGGTAGTAAGACTTGATTCTACGAATATGATTAGGAGACCAGGCGACAGTTGATGGCATAGTGTTTATCGTCTTCCCCCAACTCTGTCGGGCAGAAGTTAATGCTGGATCAAGCCCTTGCCATTGAAAAAGACGATCAAACTCGTCTTAATCTTGGATTCTTTTCAGCCAATTTTTTTGGATGACAGGGAAGACGATAACCACTACGCCAGATTATTACTGGGTCTTGGTTCAAATGGCTCTGAGCACTATGGGACTTAACATCTATGGTCATCAGTCCCCTAGAACTTAGAACTACTTAAACCTAACTAACCTAAGGACATGACACAACACCTAGTCATCACGAGGCAGAGAAAATCCCTGACCCCGCCAGGAATCGAACCCGGGAACCCGGGCGTGGGAGGCGAGAACGCTACCGCACGACCACGAGCTGCGGAATTAGTGGGTCTCCAGATGATAGTGGCAGCAGCAGGTATCTCCTATAGTGATGCGGATGTCCAACAGTGTCTGACCACGGTGTTGCCAGCGATCCATAAGAAGCGTTTGCTGACAGTTTCCAGCAACTTTACGACCGATTTCAGAAGTGTGGTGTAGCTGATGGTGGTTACTTTTAACGGCAGTAAAGGTTTTTTTTGTTTCCCTTATTCTGTGTGACGATTCACAAAACTTGTCAGACGCATTTTGTACAGTTTCTTTAAAATTTTACGAACGCGTGTGAGCGATTCGTCTTGGTGGTTACGTTGAGCTGCTGAATATAAACCACCCTAACTGAGGTCATTTACAAGATTTGCTCAACATTACAACATGCGACAGTTACGCACTCAGAAAATTTCCACTGGAATTGACAAGGCGCCTTGGAGTGCACAGTCACACTCAAGGAAGTACGTTAACTATAACGTGAGGAATTTTCATTTGCGCTTGGATACCTTTCTTCCGCTGACATGGTATACGCTTTCCGCAAACATTCACTTTTGCTTTGTTCACTAAATGAATCAGTACGAGAATTCTTTTTTACATTGTAATATCATTAATGGTATAACAAATATGCAGATGGAGGTTACGTGTTTCCTAGCCAGTATCCATACGTACAATGCGTTACGTAAGAAGCTACTTACCCTGTGGTCATCGATGCCGGAGAACTCGTGGAACTCCTCTCTGGTGATCATGAAGGCCGCCAAGTTGGCAGTGTAGATAGCGAGGAACACCACGGCGAACATCGCCCACACGTTTGTCATGAACCTGTAGGCATTATAGCAGACATAAAATTATTTCATCATCCGACGATGTTGCTTAAGTATTAGGCCTACACTGACATTTGAGTGGCCGAAGACCATGGGCAGGCACTGAATGTGGTGTTACTAGAGACCGGATTATATGCATTTGCATGTCGCATATGTATTTGCGTATTTGGCTTCTTTTCACCGGTTATCGCATATTTTACCTAACAAATAGCGTGATGCATATTTCCGCTCTACGTTTACAATATTTTAAAAATTAAGACGGGTGTTTTTCATGTCTCATAGAGTCGACGCGACCTTCAAATGCGTGCGATCGCTAACCGAGAGGCTGATGGCCAGCGAACTCATTACTGAACAGGAACAGGCAGGCAGAGTCAATGCGTCTGCTGTCCGCGACCGGATCAATCCCCTCCTCTGCCATATTGCATTCGTCGCCAACAATTAAATTGAATTACGCAAGTTATTGCCCCACGTCCATTGTTTCTGTTTATTTTTATTAGTATTCCTCCTCACAAAGTTAGAAACGCTATCCTCAAAGGTTTCCTGCACAAATATTGTTTAAATCAAAATATACCAGATGAATCAACATGGCGTAAAAATTGCATACCGACAATTTTCCTATATGTTCTGGAAAAAAATACACAATCAACTCCAGGACAACATTATTTGGATTTCAGTTGACGAAACTACCGACACTTGTGGTCGTTACACTGCAAATTCAGTTGGTGATGAGTTAAAACAAGACCCTTGTTCTTCCTATTGAGTGACCTGCAAAGAACATGAAAAGAGAAATCATTCTACGATTCCCAGATTTGTGAATGAAGGTGTCAGAAAAATATTTCCAGAATCTTTTGCTTGCTCAAGCAGTACATCGCCTTGTTAAAGAAGTACGATCTACTTCTGGGAACGTAAATAAACTGATTTCATTCAAGGCACATCTTACAACAAAAAACTATCAAATGTGCCTTTACCTCCAGAATCACTGGAAAACGTTGAGGGCACGTGGTTAGAAGCTGTATTGTTTTACAATGAACATTCCGAGGCCATCAGAGACGTAGGAAACGACTTCGATAATGCAGAGGCTTTGACAGTTGGAAGGAAGCGTTTAATGATTCCATTATTAAAAATATCCTTGCTGTGATCAGCATTCTTTTTTCCCGTTTACCTGTGAGTATTAAAAAGCTTGAAACTCAGCGTCTGACGTTGAATGAATCTATTCAGTTAATGAATAATATTAGTCTACTGAACTACTCATTGCTTAAAGAAAAGTTCGAAAACATTTTAAACAATAACCCAGGCTTTGAACCCTTGTCACAGATTGATAGTTTTATTAATCGGACGGGTGAAGTTTTGCCAGAAACAAAAAAGTGTCAACATTGCACTCAAATTCAAATCCTGCCCAGTTGCCTCAGTTGACGCAGAACGGTCCTTTTCTGCTTATATAAACGGTTTGCGTGATCGAAGACACAATCATACTAGTGAACATTTGGAGCAGTACCTGATTGTTTATGATTAGAATAGTAGCAAAACGTAAAATATTTCTTGTACGTGCACCTCTGCGTGCGATACATCTCAGAAATTGGACCTGTGCATATCGATTGTTTCGCGGCGACTAATTCACATCGCATTCGCTTGGTACCGACAACAACAGCAAAGAAGAAACAATATTTGAAACACAGTTTGTGTCTTCTTTTTGCAATTTTGTAAAACTAATCTCAAACAGGACCCTGCCTAGCCTCTACCACGAAGTGAACAGATGATGAATTCAGAGTTCTAAATGCCCCGATTTTTCGCGTGGCCGTCGCTCTTCCTCGCAATCGATATGCACAGATCCAACTTCTAGATACATCGTTCGCAGTTAACTACTATGTTTTTGTATTATTTGATCTTGCATGTTTCGACGCTTTTCATACATATCTTATTTTTCATGCATATTTGCATGCATATTTTGAGCTTTTATGTTGCATATAATCCAGTCTCTAGATATAAGGTATCGATTCGACGAGATACTGCAATCGTTCTGGGTAGATTTCAATCCACTCATCTTGTAGTGCTACCCACAGTCGTTCTTGTACAGTTGGCTCATAGAACTAAATGCTCAGCTTGTGTTAAGATGGGGTGATCTGCCAGAGAAGGGCGGATGGATAAACGCTCAATTTGGTTCAGATCACGTGATGCGGGGGAGGCGGTGGGAGGGGGCAAAACCACAGTTTTGAACTGGAGAGTTCAAGCAACCAAAGACCGATGACATACACATTGTTCTGTTGAAACATGACATCTCCACCAGGATACTCCAATGCCAGAAGAAAACGTATACGTTTTACACGAATTCTTTTAAATATTAGCTACTGAATTAACATGGCAATTAATATTTTATGTGTATGTCGATCCGACAGTGGTTTTATGGACCCCTTTTTCAATAAATTAACAAAATTTCTAGATAAATACTTAGGTACAAAAGTCGACCTAATTTTGTGTGGAGACATAAACACAACTATCATAAATGAAACTAGTACCAGCCTCATACATATCCTTCAGAGCTTTGGCGTGTCCCTTATGGTTAGTAGTGCGACAAGGATTACTACAAAACTGCATCAATAATTGACCACGTATTCACAAATATCGCCGGGAAATATGTGATGTAGCTGTAAGAGATTTTGGGATATCAGACCATTTCTGTCAAATAATAACAGTAAAATCGGATATGGAAAAATCCCCTAAGCTGCAAGCTTGCAAAAGACATTTATCAGAAGTCAAAATACAAGATTTTTCAGAAGAACTAGAAAACCAAATCTGGTATGAAGTGTATAGAGAAACCAATGTAAATGTAACATCCTCTAGTTTCTCAATATTATTTAAGTTAGACTTTGAAAAGAAATTTACGAAAGTACTCACGTCATTATCGGTGGCTCACAAAACAAATGGATAACAGCAGGTATTTAGACGTCCTTTGAAACCCATAAGTACCTCAGTCCCATGAAAAAGACCCATAATGAGTGAGAGTTCCTAAATTTCTGTCACAGATAGAAAAGTTTTATAGGAAGGTGCCGATTGCTGCAAAAAAGTCATTTAATGACAAAATAATATATAAGGCAATAAATAAAAGCAAAACAGCCTGGGTAGTCATAAGAGAAGGAAACAGGGGGAGACAAACAAAAGCATAACAACCTACTTATAAGGGAGAGGGATAAACTAATGATTGATCCGCACCACCGACGAAACTATGTGAATGAACATCTTTTAAGTATTACAGAGAAGTTACAGTAAAAATTCCGAATAATTACGCATGATGCTATGACGAACTACAGAGAATGAAGTCACTAAAACTGCACAGAAACTAAAAAATTAGAAGTCAGTAGGTTGTAGCACAGCATTGTATGCTAATGAAACATTGACTGTGGGAAAACCAGAAGAGAAGAGAATAGAAGAACTTGACATGTAGTGCTACAGGTGAATGTTGAAAATTAGGTAGATTGATAAGGTAAGGAACGAGCAGGTTCTGCGCAGAATCGCAGAAGAAAACACTGACAAGAAGAAGGGAGAGGATGAAAGGACATCTGTTACATCAGGGACTGACTTCCATGATACTAGATGGAGCTGTAGAGGGCAAAAACTGTAGAGGAAGACAGACAGTGGAATACATGCAGCAAATAATTGAGGACGTAGGTTGCAAGTGCTACTCTGAGATGAAGAGGTTGGCAAAGGAGAGGAATTCATGGCGGGCCTCATCAAACCAACCAAAAGACTGATGACAAGAAAACAGGCTTGGATGAAGTACCAAAGTGCGTGCTGAAACAATGTGTAGATACTATACAAGCAACTAAGACAAACATAATAAACGAATCCTTCACATGACGGAAATTTCCAGAGTATATAAAGAGGGAAGAGTTGCACCAGTGCTAAAGAAAGGTAATGCAGCTGATATTGAAAATTACTGGCCCATTTCCCTGCTGTCACCATTCTCAAAAATAATAGACTTAACTTCGGAGGACTGATTAATGAGTTACTTGAATAAATAAAACCTTTTAAGTGAATCACAGTTTGGTTTCCAAATTGATAGAAGTACGAAATCAGCCATAGTAGAATTCGCAAAAGTGGTACTTGATACTCTTGACAAATATGAGTGTGTCACAGGCATATTTTTAGATCTTTCGAAGGCTGTTGACACTGTTGACCATAAGATTTTACTAATTGAGCTAGAAGCATTAGGAATAAGAGGGTAGCTGATGACTGGTTCCAATCGTACCTGGCAGATAGGGTACAAAGAGTAGAGGTAATACATATTCAAAAAAGTCTATAGTTTTAGTAAAACACTTACCAGAGCCAAAAAGTAAACTAATATAGGAGTTCCTGATATATAAGGTATGTTCAATAAGTAGAGTTAAACTATTGTAGAGTCATATGTAAGTGTAGACTCCAGTAGATTTCCTAGTAGCTTTGGTCAGTTAAGATCGTAATCACATTACCTCTACGTTAGGTATGTTCAATACCTATTGGGAGTTACTTCATTTCGATTGCCTTGTCTGTGTATGCGATCAGTCTTTTAATATGTACCTTAGAAACCGACTGTGGTGCACCGTTTAGAAACTGACGGAGGATATGTAAACAGCCGCATAACTTACGGAACATTTTTGTTCTACATAGATATACTTCTAACTGTTATTTAATATTAAATAGAATTTATGACAAAATTGAGTGTTCAATGTTTTATTCGAAAATTATTGATTTGTAATGTGAAACAGTGGGATGTTCAGAAAAAAATTTAAAAAATGCACATTTATCATATAGCGCTAGAAAACGCCATTTCCCAAAATAAAGGGTAAAATAAGAGAACTGCAAAATAGAAACGTATCAACATCGCTTCAATACATCCTGGAGCTTGTAAAGAATATGTTTCTGTGATACACAAACAACTTTCGTACTTATCTATAATAACAGGAAACGCTTTCCTTTGATCATGATGAAGAACGTTCTGTTGAGTGAAAAATAACAACAACAGTTATACAGAGTCTTTACGTTTGTGCATGTAAACTGTACATGCATCAGAAATAATTGCTTTGGTTTTATAAAAGCTGAGAAGTTACACGACTAACTGATTCTCATTACCTTTTAAATGCAATTTACGTTTTTAGGTATTTAAAATACATTGTTGCAGTTCTAATTATACGCAAAACAAACAAAAAACAAACACAAGTCATCGGCTCCTAGTTTCTCTCTCACACATTCATTTATGTTTCTTTCTTACCAATGCTACCTATACTTCCGGTAACCCTACCATTTACTGTGTCATTTAAATACAGTATCAAAATTACCGAACTGAAGTTTTGGTAGAGTTCAACTGTATCAATAAATAAAGCAACAGTTTTTTCTCAGACAATGCGGAATTTGTTGTGGGGCATCATGGAATATTCCCGCTTCAGCTCCTACAGTTTCATGAAGTTCCGATAAGTGGCGGCGCTGTACATAGCTTTGAAAATGACGTCTGTGAAGGACGTGCGTTCCAAGCAGAGAGCTGTCGCTGGCACTCTTTTGACGGAAAACGAGAGCATCGCAGGTATTTATCGGCGCTTGCAGAATCTCTACGGAGGTCTGGTAGAGAACTAAAACACAGTGAGTCGTTGGGCGATGCCTCTATCTTTCAAACGAGCTTCATCTCCATGACAGCTCAAGGCCTAGTTTGTGCACCCTAGAGGAACTCACAAAACTTCATTGAACTGTTCTTCGTCATCCACTCTACAGCCGGGACCTCGCACCTTCCGAATTCCACCTGTTTGGCCCAATGAAGGACGCACTCCGCGGGAAGCATTACATGATGCAGCAAAACCCTGGCTCCGACGTCGACCAGTAGAATGGTACTATGCGGGCTTACAGGTCCTCCTAGTAAGGTGGTCTAACACCGTCACATTGAACGGATATAACGTTTAAAAGTAGGGTTTTGTTACCAAACGTGTAGGGAATAATACTGTGTACTGGAATCCTGGATGAGACCAACATGCTTTCAGGAAAATATGTGTTTTATTACTTATTGAACAGGCCTCGTACATCGACGACTTTCTTTATAGTATAGTTACTTAGAAAACAAGAGAACTCCATGCAGAGAAAAAATGAAACAACTGGTCAGTAAGCAATAGCGTGAAATTGAACCCAAAGGAAACAAATGGGATGACTTTCACTTTGAAGTGGGAAAATGAAACTGTAAATGGCACCTCTATAGATTGTGTAACAAATGCGAAATTCTAGGAATTAATGTTGATTCTCAGCTTAAGTGGTGTGAGCACACTGAGATACGTGCAAACAGAGTGCCATGATCTCAGATTCATGCCATCAGTGTGTAACAGAAAGTGTCTTTCAGTTACATGCTATTCATACATACACTCATTTCTTAGCTAAGGCATTCTTTTCTGGGCAGAAATGCACAAAATATGAACACATTTTTCAGACTTCAGAAAGGGGCCATAAGAATGACAACGAAAACCAGTAATCGAGCTCACTGTTCTGTTCAAAACGCTGGGTATTTTAAGTGCACTGTGTGAATACATTTACCAAATAGTTGTACACATAAAAAACACTGGTAATTACTGCACAGTCAGCTCTATCCATGACCATGGAACAAGATATAGACTTAACTTACATTTACTAAGAAGGAATAAACATGAAACACAAAACAGCATTTCCTTTCAAGGAATAAAACCGTTCAAAAAATTACCAAAGGAGATGAGAAAATTGGTAAAAGAAACTTATTTGAAGAGGCAGTTAAAAATGTATGTTAACCGAAACATTTGATACATTGAAAGATTGCTTACATAACACAGAGAAGGGGGGTTATGTAAAAAATTTAACCCAAGTAATAATAACGAGGATGAAACTCCGAACATTGCTGAGCTGTGGCGTTTTGCTTGGGCGCCAACGTATATGCAAGTACCTCGCCTTCGCGCTCTTATTTTTGCTTGTGACGCGTACTGAGTCTTGGCTGCCTTATCTTCGCCGGAGCGTTAACTGGAGGCTCTCGCGAAGAACGTGGACAGTTGGCGTTCGTGTTACCTGAGGCCGGAGTGCGCTTGTAGTGGAGCGGGAACCGACCACATGTATGGGGCAGCTTGGTGGAGAACCTTTCCTGTCGCCCGTATGGAGGCTTGTTGCTGCCTTGGGTTGCGTGCTGCTGGTTCCGGACACGGCTGTCTACGGTCGTCCGCTGCCTTATTGCCGCCTGCTGTACCCGACGCAAGCCATATCGGACGTCCAGCGTAAAGTTAAGTGAGATTGTACTTAGGGGATGTGTGTGGAGGTGTTCAGGACTGCTGCCTTACTTCTGGTAACTGTAAGCGCATGGGTGTTACCATGGAACTAAAGGTGCGCCGGGGGTGGCAGAGCGGTTCTAGGCGCTGCAGTCTGGAGCCGCGCGACCGCTACAGTAGCAGGTTCGAATCCTGCCTCGGGCATGGATGTGTGTGACGCCCTTAGATTATTTAGGTTTAAGTAATTCTAAGTTCTAGGGGACTAATGACCTTAGAAGTTAAGTCCCATAGTGCTCAGAGCCATTTGAACCAAAGGTGTGCCTATAAAGAGTTCATGGTGTTTAAGACAGGTGTTAAATATTAATATAATGCACGAGTGTGCCTCTACCAGCTCGTGGGAAATTGTTGTTTGATGTAATCGTAATCAACTGCAAGGCAGTAATCTGTTTATCAAATATACTGCATACGAGTGTTTGGTAGCCTTAGTGTAGTGGGCTCCAGTAAAATTTATAATGAAATTTTCAGAAAGGTGCTCGAGCGGTTTTCACTGAACAGTGGGGCACAAGAGTTCACGTAGTTTAATTGTGACTAAGACTGGAGTGCCTGCTGGCCTTTCTAGTAATTGTAAGTGTTTTTTAAATATCTTAATAGCAGGCAATTTTCCTTAAGGTTATTGATAAGATTTGCGCTGTTGGTTGTTCCTTGCATGTGTAATTCATTCGTAGTGGGGCAAAGGCAGTGTGCCGTTTTATTAGTGAATAATTTAGCCGGCCTGGTGGCCGAGCAGTTCTAGGCGCTTCAGTCTGGAACCGCGCGACCGCTACGGTCGCAGGTTCGAATTCTGCCTCGGGCATGGATGTGTGTGATGTCCTTAGGTTAGTTAGGTTTAAGTAGTTCTAGGTTCTGGGGGACTGTTGACCTCAGATGTTAAGTCCCATAGTGCTCAGACCCATTTGAACCATTTTTGAATAATTGAACCTGTTATTTAATATCTTTTGGTGTTTGATTACACTGTCCCTGCAGACCTGTTCTGTGCGCTTGTTAAATGTTACAGCTGGCTGGCTGGTGTTTTGGAGTAAGCGCTACCTTTCCACCTGTGGGTACCAGGGGCTGTAAAATCCTGAGTAGCGGGAGGTAACTCCGGGTCGAAGCTCGAGAGGTGGATCTTGTAAGAACTGCCGGCTTGCGCCTTCCGCCTTGGCTTCTCCAAGTTAAGTTTTCGTTCTGCCTTCGAGCGACCTGGCGTCACTACTTGCTAATTATTTTTACTCGGTTATTTATTATATTTATTACGTTTATTAAACTTTATGTGAAGAACACCATACAACTGTGAATTAATTTCAGCCGTCAAGCGCATAATTGTTGGCGGTTTTATAACTTTCTTATATAAGAGATAGACTTTGTTTCATAAAAAGACCTTGGTAGCAGATTAAGATATTGTTGTTTTAAAGGAATTTTTTTATATGATTGAGTGGTCCAGGTGTTATGGTGTGGGAGGCATTATATTGGATGGTCATACCGACCTTCAACGTTATTGTGACACGGTACTCCTTCTCTATCTGCCTCTTTTCAGGGGTGCATTCGGCCTTGACTTAATTTTTGTGGATGACAGTGCGCTTAGCGGATCGCACTGGGCGTGTGGAGGAGCTCTTGGAACGAGAGTGTATTTGGCAAATGGACTGGTCTGTTCATTCCGTCGACTTAAATCCGATCGAGCCTGTGTGGAGGACGTATTGCAGCACGTCCATATTTACACCGTACCGGTGGAGGAATTGGAATGTGTAACACGAGAACTCCCTACCAACAGAGTGGCCAGTATGGAAGCACCTTGCAGAGGATGCATAGCTGTGAGTGGTTGTCACACGGCCTATTGAGAACTATGTTTCGCCTTTTGTAATGTCCAGGGGCTATCATAAATAGCGACGACTTAAGTGTAGTTATTGTCTTTGAATAAATGTCTCATTTCTGTTCGTTTCATTGTGTATTTCTTTTAGTTAGCTTCTGTACTATACTGTAGAAGTTCTTTCTACGTTTGGTCCAAGTTTCATCGAGCTTGGCAGTAACATGTTATGCGGAAGTTAGTTTCGTCATCAAGTGTTGCACACCAGTACAGTAAAACGATCCACAGTATAATAAGGAATGAGTATCTATGCTGTAAGCTAGACATGGTCACAGGAAGAATATGAGCTAGTGATAAAGCTTTAATTATGGAGGTGTGCTGTCTGTTCTTGCGCTACAAATTTTTATATGTTGCCACTGAGATATTTCAGTGCCGAACTGCAGCAAAAGATCCGAAATTTTTTTCGTCTAGTGTAAATTTTTAACCATCACGTGGAAAAACTGGAGTTAAAAAACATTTTTTTTGTTCATTTTAAATGTATTTACAATTGCTAGTATGAACAACCATCAGCTGTATAATGGAATTATGACAATGAAAATTTGTGCCGGACCAGGACTCTAACTCCGATTTCCCGCTTATCGCGAGCGGTCGCCTTATCATTTTTTCTTTCATTCTTTTTTAAAAAGTAAAATTTTACTGCATCTGAGGAGACTCTGACCTTTTTAAATTTTTTTGTTTTTCTTCTTTTTTTTGACTTACCATTTTAATTGAATGTAAATGATATTCAAAGTCTTTTGATTACATTTAGAAAAATAAAAAATTCTGCTGTGTTTGACGAGATTCATATTTATTTAGATCACATAGGACGCGCTCCGGGCGATAAATAATGATGTGCAATTGGCAGCAGTAACAAACAAACATAAATGGAATTAAAAATGCCCTCCTGGTCGAACAAGCAAAATGGCATCCGCGCGCTACCAGCTTGTGGGCGGATACGCTCAGAATTCCATGGCAGCCAGGCGTGTTCCGGGCATGTCTCCGCCGGTTCCAGTTTGCTGGTACACTGGTCCAAGCCCTGGCATTACACAATCGCACTGAAATCACCTTCTCATACTCGGGACACCCCAGCTGCAACAGGAGGGGGGGGGGGGGGGGGTTCCAAGAAGGCACTACCCAAAAAGTTAGCATAGTATTGACGGTATCTCGGATTGTGCGTTAGAAAAGTAAAGTGATCTTGCAGGAATATCCAAAAATCAACAACGCTCTTATCTCCTTCATGAAACAAATAAGAGATCGGGAGGCCTTTTATCTAGTTCACCGCATTGGTCTTCGTATGATGTAAATGTCTCATCTGGGAACATAAGTGTCTTCGGTGCAATTACATGGGAGCCGTATGTAGAAGTTAGGCAAGCATTTTCTGAAGCAGCTGCCACACCTCTGCAGAAGATCCACACATCAGTCGATGCTCGTCTGTGTCAAGCATGTGGTAATGGGGGCAAAGCAGCGAATCTATCATGTTAATGGCTCGTAAAAGAAGTTATATGTATTTCCCATTGACAACCAGATTCCAGGTTGCCCGAGCATTCGTGTCGAGGAGGACATAGTACACAGAACGCCAGACCACAGGCCATGAGATCGTAGAATATCGGCTTTCCGCAGCATTTCGAGTATGATTTCTTATCATTAGGTGATTATATCACGTGCCATCGGGTTCCTGGTACTAGGCAAGTCAGTATGGACGTAACTGTATGCTATGAAAAAAGGTCATGACATATACAGGGAGAAAAGTATTTAAACCGACAAACTCTGGGAGGTTGTAGGGGACATCAAAAAATTTTTTTTCCCTAATGTCATTTTCTCCTATGAGGAATATTTAAACCTGTAGAGGAAGATTTCTCTGATCGCCAATTAATTAAACCAACACTTTTCTGTTTTTTTATTACCAAGAGACAACACATTAACACAACCCAATTTCAATTACAGGTGATTTTCAAGAATGCCTCCATTGACACGTAAACAAAGGTTACATCGTCGGATCATGTTCTGTCTGACACGGGCAAAAACTGCAGGAGTATCCTGAATTGTTCCTGCTGCTGTTAATATCCGGGCAACCAGATCCTCTTCTGATGCAACAGGAGTTGCGTAAACAGGGTTGCGCATCTAGCCTCACACAAAAAAGTCCAGAGGGGATATATCTGGGGATCGAGAAGGCCATGGTACAGGACCACCTCTGCCAATCCACGTTTCTGGGAACCGTAGGTCCAGGAATCGACGCACACGACGACCGAAATGGGCCGGGGCCCCGTCATGTTGGAACCACATGCGTTGTCTTTTAGGGAGCGGGACGTCTTCCAGCAATTCTGGCAAAGCTCTGGCGAGAAAATTGTACTAGTGCCTGCCATTTAATGGCTTAGGTAGCAGGTACGACCCAATTAAACAGTCCCCAACAACACCGACCCACACATTAACGAAGAACCGCACTGATTGAAGGATCCCGCTCCACATGCTGCAAGACAGCTTCCTCATTTTGCAGCGTTCTTACCGTGCGACGGCGTCCCTGTCCAGGTAATCTGCTAAATGACCCGGTCTCACGCAGACATTGGTAATGAGCAGCAAAGGTCGTATGATGCGGGATACGGCGATTAGGACAGTGTTGTTGATAAACCCGCTGTGCAGCTCGTCCGTTGTGGTGCGCTATGTAGTACGCACCAACTATATTAGTGTACTCACTCCAGGTGTATCGCTCCATTAGTAAAGAGAGACAATGCACTACTACGCTGGTGGACAGCAGTTGCCTACAACTGAAGAGCGTAATACGCCCTCTAACAACTGAAGATCGTAATACGGCCTCTAACAACTCACGAGCGTAGTACGGCCTCCGCCGGTTTAAATAATCCTCATAGGAAAAAACGACATTAGGGAAAATATTTGTTTTGATGTCCCCTACAACCTCCCAGAGTTTGTCGGTTTAAATACTTTTCACCCTGTATATGAGAGAGAAATACGTGCTACTGCAACGGGTACCACTCGGAGGGAGGGAGGGCGGGGTGAAAGGGAGGGGCCAGCTCATCAATCAGGCTTCCCGTTAATCCGGTCCGGCGGCGGGTCCACGATTTAACCATCTTACTTAGATTAAGGGGAGCTGCGCTGGTATGGACGTTGACAAGGCCGAAGCCGCCGTGTCGAGGAGGAAGAGTTAGCGTGCCGTAATGGACTTTGATGATGAGTCCCACACTTGAAAAGTAGCCTAACGTCGCCTGGAGTCTGTCCGCCATTGCCATTGGCATGGGTAAAATCTGTTCAAATGGGGTAGTGCGAGGCCAGACGATTGTTAACAGAATCCACCCGTTGTATCATGTCCAATGCTCTCAAAAGGTTGCCACGAACGTTCGTGCGGATAGCTTGAAGAAGGTGTTTATAGAAGTTAAAATATTCTGGGTTATTAGGCCTCGTCATGTTTCTTCTAAAGTGAACGACGTTTCGACCCCTCTGTTGGGATCTTCCTCAGGATCTTCTGGTGTCCACTACAGCTAGCCGCCGGCCGGCCGGCCTAATAACCCAGAAGATTTTAACTTCAGTGACAACGGCCCCGAAAGCCTGCAGACTTACATACAGGCGTTTATAGTTAGACCGTGCGCTGTATATCATGCGTGAAGGTTATCTCCAAACATTTGATCTTGTCCACCAATGGCTGGAAGACCTCTACCAACGAACATAGCACCAGATTTCGTCAGGTTCACACTGCTTCCCGAAGCAGTCTCATGTTGGTTATACATTACAGTGCCTCTTGCAATTCATCCCGTGATAGAACGAAGACCACCAGGTCACCTGCATATGCACAGCAGATGAAAGCAAAAAATGGTTCAAATGGCTCTGAGCACTATGGGACTCAACTGCTGAGGTCATTAGTCCCCTAGAACTTAGAACTAGTTAAACCTAACTAACCTAAGGACATCACACACATCCATGCCCGAGGCAGGATTCGAACCTGCGACCGTAGCGGTCTTGCGGTTCCAGACTGCAGCGCCTTTAACCGCACGGCCACTTCGGCCGGCAGATGAAAGCATGTCCCCTCATTGTGACCCCCGTCAATCGGGTCCTCAAACTGTGTAACAGTGGCTCAAGGGCGATGGCCTAAAGGACCACAACAGCGGACATCCTTGGCGCACTGACTGCACGACAGTAACAGGGCCCGCCACATGGCCATTGATCAGCACTCGCGACGTGGCACTTCAGAGGATTCATAAGACGATGTGTATAAATGCGTTTGGTAAGGCCATCCGCCGCAGCTCTTCCTCTAGAAAGACGCGACTCACTCTATCAAAGGCGTGGTCGAAGTCCACTGTCACTAATGCACAGCGACTGCGGCAGGTCGCTGCCAGGGCTATGATGTCACAGTAATCGCTAACCGCCGTCTGAATGTTACTGTCACCACCAAAGCACGTTCGATTCACAGAGATGACTTGAGGAACGACGTGCCGAAGGTGAGCGGCAAGAATCCGGGTAAAAATCTTGATGTCACAGTTTAACATGGTCAACTCCCCTACCCCCAGACGGCTTGGAGTCCGGGATAATCAGGCCTTCTACGAATTAAGGTGGGAGAGGAAGGTCACGTTTCATCAGTTCTTCATACAGCGCAGCCCACCGTGAAGCCATGATGTCGTGGAATGTGGGGTAAAGCTCCAGCGGAAAGTCATCAGGACCTGGGGCTTCGTTTGCTGTACCCTTCTGAAGAGCAGCGGTGACGTCATCAGCTCCGCCAAGGGTTACTGTAAAGGGGTGGAGAATGGCATTCATTACCGCGGTGGTCTGGTCCTCTGCTGCATATAACTGTTTGTAGTGATAGACAAAGGCCTCTGCGATACCATTCTGGGACGTCAATCGGCTACCATCTGGCATGTCAACGGCGTTGACCAGCTTTCTCCGACACCATTGCTGCTCTCGGATAATATGATGCGTGGACGAGAGTTCTCCTCGTACCCAATCGTGACACCTTGTACGTACTATTGTGCCCTCAAGGCGGCGACGCATAAGCGAAATTAGAGGGCCTTGGCTTGAGAGGTAGCGGAGAATTGTGAAATAATATTTCATGGCATGTCGCTGCCACAGCATTTCGGCCTTAATTCATCATCGAACGACGTAATGCAGGCTTGGTGCAATCGAGGCACCACCGGAGAGTTGAAGGATATGCTGGAAGGCGTCACACACAGTTTTTCCACGTTGTCTCTACGACCAGCCTGCGTTCCGGATTTTTGAAATAGACGACATTCAGCTTCCATGGGCATCGACCGCGCCATACCTTCTGCCACTGGAGGGAAACAGTGCAAAAGTAGGCGATAATGTCGGAGAAGGCCGTAGGTCACAACTCAGCGTCATGCGTGGCAGTTATGAGTCCTTGGGAAACATAAACACAGTCAAGACGACTGGCTGAATGGCTGGTGACATACGTATACACAGCACGCGGTCCGAAGTACCGGTGAGTTTCAGTTCATGCGCGAGCAGCTTGAATTTCTGGCATGTGGTGAAACGGGGGTGTTGGTCCTTCTGGGGTAACACACAACTGAAGTCGCCGCCAATAATAATACGGTCGTAGTGACGCACAAACTAATGAGCAACCTCTTCTGAGTACAATGCGTTAGGTTAACGCCATCACACGAGAATCACCATAACTTTAGACCGATCTATTCGCACCATCAACAGAACAGTCTGTGCTAACGGTATACCACGCCTTCCACATCGCTGGCAACGGGTTCTACACAACGCTGGTGACTACTTTGAAGGAGAATAACAGGTGCAAACATGTAACTCTTTTGTATCGGTTGTGAATAAATAGCTGCCACTATTTAAGTTCCAATCCTCGTAGTTGCAGCCGGCCGCGGTGGCCGTGCGGTTCTAGGCGCTGCAGTCCGGAACCGCGCGACTGCTACGGTCGCAGGTTCGAATCCTGCCTCAGGCATGGATGTGTGTGATGTCCTTAGGTTAGTAAGGTTTAAGTAGTTCTAAGTTCTAGGGGACTGATGACCTAAGATGTTAAGTCCCATAGTGCTCAGAGCCATTTTTTTCGTAGTTGCAGAAATCAATGTAGGACGTACGACGAACGTATCAGTTAGGGCAGTGCGGCGTAATTTGGCGTTAATGGGCTACGCAGCAGGCGGCCGACTGAGTGTCTTTGCTAACAGACGATATCGACTGCAGCGCCTCTCCTGGTCTCGTGACCATATCAGTTGAACCCTAGACAACTGGCAAACTCTGGCCCGATCTCAGATGGCAGGAGCTTATGCTCAAGTTCAGGTCTGGCGCAGACTCCACGAAGCCGACCCGAGTTGTCAATGAGGCATTATGCAAGCTGGTGGCGGCTCTAAAATGACGTGGATTGTATTTACATGTAGTGGACTGGGTCTTTTGGTCCAACTGAACCGATGATTGATTGGAAATCAATCTAGAGACTACATCTACATCTACATGGTTACTGTGCAATTGACATTTTAGTGCCTGGCAGAGGGTTCATCGAACCATTTTCATACTACTTCTCTACCATTCCACTCTCGAATGGCGCGTGGGAAAAAGGAAAACCTACATCTTTCCGTTCGAGCTCTGATTTCTCTTATTTTATTATGATGATCATTTCTCGCTACATAGGTGGGTAGCAACAAAATATTTTCGCATTCGGAAGAGAAAGTTGTTGATTGAAATTTCGTAAATAGATCTCGCCGCAAAGAAAACCGCCCTTGTTTCAGTGACTGCCACCCCAACTCGCGTATCATATCAGTGACACTCTCACCACTATTGCGCGATAAGACGAAACGGGCTGCCCTTCTTTGCACTTTTTCGATGTCCTCCGTCAATCCTACCTGGTAAGGATCCAACACCGCGCAGCAATATTCCAGCAAAGGACGGACAAGTGTATGCAGGCTGTCTCTTTAGTGGGTTTGTCGCATCTTGTAAGTGATCTGCCAACAAAGCGCAGTCTTTGTTTCGCCTTCCCCACAATATTATCTATGTGGGCTTTCCAATTTTAGTTGATCGTAATTGTAATTCCTAGGTATTTAGTCGAATTGACAGCCCTTAGCTTTGTGCGATTTATCATATACCCAAAATTTATCGGATTTCTTTTAGTACCCATGCGGATGGCCTCACACTTTACTTTGTTTAGAGCAAATTGCCACTTTTCCGCACCATACCGAAATCATTTTGTAATTGGAAATGATCGTCCGATGACTTTCTAGACGGTAAATTACAGCATCATCTGCAAACAATCTAAGGGGGCTGCTCAGATTATCACCTAGATCATTTATGTAAATCAGGAACAGCAGAGGGCCTATGACACTACCTTGCGGAACGCCAGATATCACTTCTGTTCTACTCGATGATTTGCCGTCTATCACTACGAACTGTGACCTCTCTGAGAGGAAATCACGAAACCAGTCACACAACTGAGACGATACTCCATATGCACGCAATTTGATTAACAGTCGCTTGTGAGGAACGGTACCAGAAGCCTTCTAGAAATCAAGGAATATGGAATCGATCTGAGATCCCTTGTCGACAGCACTCATTACTTAATGGGAATAAAGAGCTAGCTGTGTTGCACCATAACGATATTTTCTGAATCCGTGTTGGTTATGTATCAACAAGTCATTTTCTTCAAGGTGATTCATAATGTTCGAGAACAGTATATGCTCCAAAATCCTGCTGCAAATTGAGGTGAGTGATATGGGTCTGTAATTCAATGGGTTACTCCTATTTCCTTTCTTGAATATTGGTGTGACCTGTGCTACTTTCCAGTCTTTAGGAACAGACCTTTCGTCAAAAATTGTTCAAATGGCTCTGAGCACTATGGGACTTAACATCTGTGGTCATCAGTCCCCTAGAACGTAGAACTACTTAAACCTAACTAACCTAAGGACATCACATACATCCATGCCTGAGACAGGATTCGAACCTGCGACCGTAGCGGTCACGCGGCTCCAGACTGAAGCGCCTAGAACCGCACGGCCACACCGGCTGGCACCTTTCGTCAAGTGAGCGGTTGTATATGATTGCTAAGAAAGGCGCTATTGTGTCTGCATACTGCATTTTCAGTCATTCATGGACTTCATGTTCACAAACAACGACGAAATTTTTATGGGTGACAATATGCCATGTCACCGGGTCGCGATTGTTTTGAAGAACTTTCTGAATAATTAGACCGGATGATATGGCCACCCAAATGGCCCTTACGAACAGCTGTAGACGCAGCATTGTTCAGTATTTTTGCATGGAACTTCCGACGTCTTGTTAAGTACATGCTACGTTGAGTTGCTGCATTACGCCGGGCAAAAGATGATCCAACACGATATTAGGACGTATCCCGCGACTTTTGCCACCTCTGCGTATAGTTATGCCGCAGACATGACTTCCTGGCCGCTGTTTTTAATCTTGTGGACCGTGGTTGATCTAGTAAATACTTCCTTGATGGCGGGAAGACACCAAGCTGGAAACTTATATCCGTCTTCACTGTAGAAGTTACATTTGTTATGGGGAATCTCACTCGCTTCTCGGACTCTCCCATGTAAACGAAAGTTGGTAGGCGAGTTCTTACATTTGAAACACGATGTCTATTAAAATTTCGCGCCAGTCGCATAAGAGTGGCGATAGCAGCGCCAATATGAGAATGCAAATCAGGTTTGCTTCAAATACATGCTGTGCTGTAACGGTCGTGAGCGTTAGGTACCTTTGAGACTGCACGTGATGAGTTGATGTTAGTCAAGAATGTCTTTGAGGCGACAAAGACACCATTATCAACAGCTGACTCAGTTTGAACGAGGTCACCTAATAGGGCTAAGAGAAGATGAATATTCCTACTGCGATGCTGCAGAAAGACTAGGCAGGATGTACCCTCTGCACATCATTGCTGGCAGCGGTGATCACGAGAATGTACGGATGCAAGAAGACAGCTTCGAACAGGCACGTGACACCACCTAGAGGGAAGACCATTGTGTTCGGCCTATGGCTCTGGCGCATCTGCAGCAACAATGTGAGCAGCAGTTAGCACCACAGTGACACACTGAACTGTTACAAATCAGTTACTTCAAGGACAGCTACGAGCCAGACGTACTGTAACATGCAGTCCACTGACCTTCCCCCCCCCCCCCCCTCCCGCCGGAGGTTCGAGTCCACCCTCTGGCATGGGTGTATGGGTGTGTGTGTGTTGTCCTTAGCATAAGTTAGTTTAAGTAGTGTGTAAGTGTAGGGACCGATGACCTCAGCAGTTTGGTCCCTTAGAAATTCACGCACATTTGAACACTGACTCCAAACCGCAGCCAATTGCGACTTTAGTGGTGTCAAGCGAGAGTTCATTGGAGGGCAGAGTGGAAGTCTGTTTTGTTTTCTGATGAAAGCGGATTGTGTCTCGGTGCCAGTGATGGCCGCGTGTTGGACAGGAGGAGGCTACTTGGGGACCTGCAACCAACCTGTTTGCGTGCTAGACACACTGCACCTACACCTGGAGTTATGGTCTAGGGTGTGATTTTGTATGACAACAAGAGCTCTCTCGTAGTTGTCCCACGCACCCTGACTGCAAATTTGCACGTCAGTCTGGTGGTGTGACCTGTTGTGCTGCCAATCACAAACGCCATCACTGGGAGTGTTTTCCAACAGGATAACGCTCGCTCACATAGCTCTATTGTACCTAACATGCACTACAAAGTATCGACATGTTGCCAGTATCGACGTGTTGTCTTGGCCTGCTCGATCACCAGGTCTGTCTCCAATCGGCATGCCAACTCCAGCGTCATCCACAACGAGCATTAACCGCCCTTGTATTGAACGACCAAGTGCAACAGACATGGAACTTTATACCATGAACTGACAATCCGGATCTGTACAACACAATGCATGCAAGCTTGCATGATTAAATTCAATGGTCTGGCGGTTACGTCGGTCATTAATGTACCAACATTTTACATTTTCAGTGGCGTATCTCGCGCTTACATTAATCTGTGATCTTGCAATGTTAATAACTTAAATAAGTTACATAGACAAATGTATTCCAGAAATTTCATTACTCTACATTAATTAATTTTTGACGTTGCGAATTTTCCGCCAGTGTGCTATTAAAATAAGCATAACGGTCAAAAATATTCTCTCTCAGCAGACGTCACATATTGCCGTAGAACACAACCGCTAGTCTTGATAACGGCTTCAGTTTGGAGGGGAAGAGTGACCACTAGTTTCTTCAGATATGCCACGTCCAACTGAAACGGCTCACTGACGACTAGATCCCGCATAGCTATCAAATTGCGATGATGCTGATTGCTATGTGACATCCGCTGTCCCAAATAGTCCCATACACTTCCTATGAGATTAAGGTCGGGCGATGCCTTAGTGTTTGTCAAACTAGAAACCTTTCTCTGCAGCCTTGTCAACACGACCGTTGTCAGTTTGGAAGACGGTGGTGCCCACAGTATACTCATCATGAAAATGTAGAACGAAGGGTGATATGTGGTCACATTAATGATAACCTTAATAAGTGATCGTCAGTCACCCACAAACCATGGCACAATCACCTATGGCCTGAACTACATCCATTAAAAGCTATGGGTTAAACCTGTTTTGGACTCCCGGTGAACTCGACGCTTCATTTCATTTGAAAAAGGGAAAGTGCAAGACCCCTACTCGTCAACCACACTACACACATCCAGTCAGCTAACGACCAGTTTCCCTGATGTTTGTCGTTTTGCGAGATGTCCGATTCCCGTCGTGATGTTCGCTCGGGAATCGGCTGAGATGCACCTGACAGTAGGGGAGACCGCAGCAAGTTTGCGCACCGGTCACGTTAACGCAGAGCGGTTTTGTCTGGAGCCATTCTTTCCAGAGCGCTACCGACAGTGGAAGATTAATACTGCCATCTACTGAGGGCTCTCACAAACTCCAGGACACCAGTTGAGTGAGCGTCTTAGCGCGGAGAATATATCTGCGTTTTTGTGCAAGGTAAATAAATTAAGTTACTCAAATATCGAGGCTCCTAGGTAGCATACATTTTAGATCTGAGAGTAGATAAATATATCTTCGTTTACAGGACACTATTCTATTTTACAAGGTACATTTGCGTAATCCGAAAACCTGTAAGCTACTACTGTAGTTTCGTAAGTAATTCAAAGATGGGGATGGGGCACGTTTACGCAGATCTATTGGGACACGTTCACGCTCTATTTTGCACTGCCAGTCTAACTGATATCCCAGTCAAGGAAACTATAAAGCAACAGCAGCTGGAAACCCGATAAAAAAGATGAAGGAACAGAAGAATAAAAGGTAGAAATTGCTATACATTGCATTACATTACATTTATCGTTTTCCATGGATTTCTTGGAGAGGAGTCTCTGGGATTTGCAAAGAGTCGAAGTTTTCTTCTTTTTTTTTTTTTTTTTTTTTTTTTTTACTCAGATACATGGATATTGTACAATCCTAGTGCAGACAGAGTTATGAGCTATAAAAGCTATTTCATTATAACGAGTCTCAAGCAGAAAAGAGTAATTCAATGTGGGCAAGAAAGTGCTAAAAGCAAGAACAAGGAAAAACGTTGGTAGGCCTACTTCTGATGTCATCGTCAGTGTTCTAAACAAAGACAGACTGCCACATCGTATTTATCCACACTCTATTGTCTTCTGCGGACCTCTTAAGGTGCGCGTTATTTTCGGTTTCCTTTATGTACATCATGTTGTATCTCCTCCTTCCTTTTTATTTTATTTTATTTTTATTTATTTATTTATTGTTCTGTGGGACCAAATTAAGGAGAAGTCTCCATGGTCAAGGAACGAGTCAATACATGAAATTATAACACGATATTAGAAACAGATAAAATGAAATATAAAAAAACATATTCAGGTGACAAGTCGTAAGTTTAAATGAAGAAAATCAACAATGTAACACTGGAATTTGCTTAATTTTTTAGCTCTTCCAGGAGCTCCTCGACAGAATAGAAGGAGTGAGCCATGAGGAAACTCTTCAGTTTAGACTTAAAAGAGTGTGGGCTACTGCTAAGATTTTTGAGTTCTTGTGTTAGCTTATTGAAAATGGATGCAGCAGAATACTGCACTCCTTTCTGAACAAGAGTCAAGGAAGTGCATTCTACATGCAGATTTGATTTCTGCCTAGTATTAACTGAGTGAAAGCTGCTCACTCTTGGGAATAGGCTAATATTGCTAACAACAAACGACATTAAAGAAAATATATACTGTGAGGGCAATGTCAGAATTCCCAGATTTTTGAATAGGGGTCGACAAGAGGTTCTCGAACTTACACCACATATAGCTCGAACAGCCCGTTTTTGAGCCAAAAATACCCTTTTTGAATCAGAAGAATTACCCCCAAAAATAATACCATACGACATAAGCGTATGAAAATATGCGAAGTAGACTACTTTTCGTGTTGAAGTGTCACTTATTTCAGATACTGTTCTAATGGTAAATAAAGCAGCATTTAGCTTCTGAACAAGATCCTGGACATGGGCTTTCCACAACAGCTTACTATCTATCCGAACGCCTAGGAACTTGAACTGTTCCGTCTCGCTTACAATATGCCTATTCTGTCTGATCTAAATATCGGTTCTTGTTGAATTGCGAGTTAGAAACTGTAAAAACTGAGTCTTACTGTGATTTAGCATGAAATTATTTTCCACAAGCCACGAACTTATTTCATGAACTACATTATTTGTTACTGTTTCAATATTACACACAACATCCTTCACTATCAAACTGTTGTCGTCAGCAAACAGAAATATTTTTGAATCACCTGTAATACTAGAAGGCATATCATTTATATAAATAAGAAACAGCAGTGGCTCCTGCACCGACCCTTGGGGAATGCCCCACTTAACAGTGCCCCATTGGGACTGAACATCACTACCACTCTCAATATTGCGGAGAATTACCCTCTGCTTTCTGTTCTTGAAATAAGAGGCGACCCAATTGCAAGCTACTCCATAATGGTCCAACTTCTGCAGTAATATTTTGTGGTCAACACAGTCAAAAGCCTTCGTTAAATCAAAGAAAACACCTAGCGTTCGGAACCTTCTATTTAATCCGTCCAAAACCTCACAGAGAAAAGAGAATATAGCATTTTCAGTTGTTAAACCATTTCTAAAACCAAACTGAACATTTGACAGCAAATTATGTGAATTTAAATGCTCCAGTAACCTTGTATATACAACCTTCTCGATAACTTTAGCAAACACCGATGGCATAGAAATAGGTCTAAAATCGTCAACATTATCAATGTCTCCCATTTTATAAAGTGGCTTCACTACCGAGTACTTTAATCGGTCAGGAAACCGACCACTCCTAAAGGAAAAGTTACAGATATGGCTGAGAACTGGGCTAACATACATAGAACAATACTTCAGTATTCTGCTAGATACCCCGTCATATCCATGAGAGTTCTTGGTCTTTAGTGATTTAATTATTAACTCAATCTCCCTCTTGTCATTATCATGGAGGAGCATCTCAGGTAACAGTCTCGGAAAACTTTTTTCTAAGAGCGCTATATGATTCCCTGTTGAGACTAGGTTTCTATTTAGTTCACCTGCTATATTCTGAAAGTGATTATTAAATACTGTACATATATGCGACTTATCAGTAACACGGACATTCCCACCACGCATTGATTCTATATCCTCGACCTGTCTCTGCAGACCAGCAACTTCCTTTACGACTGACCATATGGTTTTAATTTTATCCTGAGACTTAGCTATTCTATCTGCATACCACATACTTTTTGCCTTCCTAATAACGTTTTTAAGCACCTTACAATACTGTTTGTAATGGGCTGCTGCATTTAGATTTTGACTGTTTCTAACGTTTTGATATAATTGCCAGTTTGTTCTACAAGATAGTCTTATCCCTCTAGTCAGCCACCCAGGCTGCCTGTTTGTGCTAGTACCCTGTTTTGAACGTTCTAACGGAAAGCAACTTTCAAAGAGCATCAGAAAAGTCTTGAGAAAAGCATTATATCTATCGCCTACTGTATCAGCGCTATAAACATCTTTCCACTCTTGTTCCTTTATAAGGTTTACAAAAGTCTCTACAGCAACTGGATCAGCTTTCCCGAGCAGCTGATGACTATATTTAACACGTGTTGCAGCACAAAAATCTTTTAAAGTTAAAATTTGTGCATCATGATCTGAAAGGCCATTCACCTTTTTGCTAACAGAATGCCCTTCTAGTAATGAGGAATGAACAAAAATGTTGTCTGTGGTTGTTCTACTGTTCCCTTGCACTATCGTTGGAAAGAATACGGTTTGCATAAGATTATATGAATTAAAGAGGTCTACCAGCATCCTCTTCCTTGCACAATCACTTATACAATTAATATTGAAGTCACCACATATAACTAACTTTTTGTATTTCCTATAAAGTGAACCAAGAACCTCCTCTAGCTTTAGCAAAAATCGGAGTCTGGGGATCTATAAATAACAACAGTTAGAAGTTTAGCTCCGTTAAATTTAACCACACCTGCACAACATTCAAACACCTTTTCAGTGCAGTACTTTGAAACATCAATTGACTCAAATGGGATGCCGTTCTTCACATACATGGCTACTCCCCCACACCGCAAAGAGCTCCTCGAAAAGCTGCCAGCCAACCTGTATCCTGGTAAAGAAAGCCTCTGAATTATCTCCTTATTTAAGAAGTGTTCAGATATACCAATAATTTCAGATTCAACATCTATAAGCAGTTCACTAACTTTATCTCTAATACCTTGTATATTTTGATGAAATATACTAATTCCCTCATTACTCGGATACCTAAGCTTTGTTAAAAGTGATTCCCTTGTTAGAGAGACTTCCCTTAAGCAGGAATACCTATCAGCTGACTTCAATCTAAAAAAGGTGCAGCTCTAACACCAACTACTGCAGGAATTTTCCCATGAGTGATCCCACCAACCCCACCTATGCTGTCACCTATAAGCTTTGCCAACCTCCCCTTCCCATACCTGTTGAGGTGCAATCCATGTCTAGTGAAACCCGTCCTGCTGATAGACTCCACCGACACCACTGAAATGTGACCCATGCTTTCTGTCATCAGCGCACCCCCAAGTCTCATGTTATTACGCCTGAACTTCTCTCACAAACTAGTCCTTTCAAAACGTCTGGACAAGCATTCCCGTGCCAACGAATGTCCCATCCAATTCTTCTTCCTTCCTATTATAACCTGCAGCAGTTTGATGAAGTGGACGAAAATTGCGTTTGGGTTTACTGCTTCAAACGATACAACCAATCAAAAAGAAATAAAAAATGGGTCTAGTGTCTTAGACATAGAAGATGGGCTCACGACAGTTTGTCACAGAGAGACATTTTTGTGTGCATAAATTGTAACTTGGACACTGATGATGAATAGGCCTTTAATTAATATCAGACTTCGATGTAGGCCATATTGTACTAACAGGTGGAAGTTCGCTAAAATGTTTGTTTATGTCAATATAATTTTTGTATTTTACCATGTTAATTGGTGTAACTAAGCGCGTAATTTTGTTTACTGCTAAGTATGATGCGTGTAAAAGTGCCCCCATAGGTGCATAAACTTGCCGCATATCCTGGACACATTTACGCACTCGACTTGAGACTGTATAAAATTATTTGGCACTCTTAATGTAAAGTTGAGTTATAATTATATGTACGAAGTTATACTTCAGTAACCATTTTATGAAACTAAAAAAATTTTACGTGATAAATGTAAACAAAAAAATTCAATAAATTCCGGAAATAAATCCGCTTATGCGTGACCCTGTCTCTCCTAATAATTCATTTGAAACCGATTGTCACTTACCAGGTGTGACACTCGTTTTCAGTTCAGCCTCTGCCAGGATCTTTGTACGACTAATGTTCCTGTGACATGTTCATGGTTGTCAGTGATACGTAATTTCTTGTAGATTCGATAGACTAGGGGTGCTTTTAGCTTGGCCACTTTGGAAGAAGACGAGTTCTTTGGGGCCGCACTTAAAATACTTAACACTAATAACAATAACTGCACAGAAAAAAATGGACTAGTGAGAGAATAGCATCTTGTGGTGGGAGCTTCGCACTGAAATTTATCTTTCACGTCAACAGAATTTTATTGAATTTCTTCCGGTCATGCGATAGAGACTCACCTCTTGGGCAGCGTCGATATTTGTTTTGGGCCGCATGCTGCCCGCGGGCCGCAGGTTAGATACCCCTGCGCTAGGTAGTTGTGGTTGATACTGACCACGGCATTTACCGTGTGGTCATGGACACGACTCAGCGCAAAAGCCCATTTCTGCTGTTGTCATGACTCCACTTCGACCGCGCTGATTCCATACAATGGAATGGTTTACAGACACGTCTTCACTCCCATGGCTTACCTCGTTTGGAGAGTCACTTGACTGGTACACCCGAAGTGATCATTAGGCTCTTTTGAGGGGATTACAGATATTACGTCCAGTGCGCTTAGTAATAAGGAGATGAGTACGTACCGTGCGGTGAATCCCCGTGGCGAGTCGACGTGGACGGCGGCCTGGAAGAGCACAGCCCACACCAGCCAGTAGGTGCGGAACAGCGAGAAGCGGTGGTTGGGCGCCGGCGCCGCTTGCTGCTGGTAGTATAAACGGGCGACGTTAGGCGGCTCCACTAGCACAGCAAGCAGCTTGCACAAATCTTTGTAAAATTACACAGCTAGCTCACAGATTATTGTATACCTTTGAAGTACAGTGGATAGACTGTAAATGTGGGGAGTACACTTCAGTTAATTAAAATTGCAATACCAGGAAAAACAGCAAATTCTGACGTATACAATTGGCATCTGTCACGTAGAGAGGCACTACAAGAGCTGAAAACAAATGAGTCGCCATTCCAGATGGAATCTCAGTTCGGTTTTACAGTGAGTACTCTGCAACATTGGCCACTTACTTAGGCTGCATTTATCGCGAATGCCTAGCCAAGCAAGAAGTCACAAGCGAATGTAAAAAAAAAAAAAAAAAAACATTCGTGACTCCTGGACATAAGAAAGGTAAAAGAACTGATCCGCCTAATTAGAGAGTAATATGCTCAACGTAGGTTTGCTCGCTCGAAACTCAACTTGTCCTTTTCTCACATGATATCTTACAGATCATGGATGGAGGACAATAGGCAGCTTCCATACACTTAGGTTCCGGAAAGGATTTGACACGGTGCCCACCGCAGATTCTACATCTACATACATACTCCGCAATCCACCATACGGTGCGTGGCGAAGGGTACCTCGTACCATAACTAGCATCTTCTCTCCCTGTTCCACTCCCAAACAGAACGAGGGAAAAATGACTGCCTATATGCCTCTGTACGAGCCCTAATCTCTCTTATCTTATCTTTGTGGTCTTTCCGCGAAATATAAGTTGGCGGCAGTAAAATTGTACTGCAGTCAGCCTCAAATGCTGATTCTCTAAATTTCCTCAGTAGTGATTCACGGAAAGAACGCCTCCTTTCCTCTAGAGACTCCCACCCGAGTTCCAGAACCATTTTCGTAACACTCGCGTGCTGATAAAACCTACCAGTAACAAGTCTAGCAGCCCGCCTCTGAATTGCTTCTATGTCCTCCCTCAATCCGATCTGATAGGGATCCCAAACGCTCGAGTAATACTCAAGAATAGGTCGTATCAGTGTTTTATAAGCGGTCTCCTTTACAGATGAACCACATCTTCCCAAAATTCTACCAATGAACCGAAGACGACTATCCTCCTTCCCCACAACTGCCATTACATGCTTGTCCCACTTCATATCGCTCTGCAGTGTTACGCCCAAATATTTAATCGACGTGACTATGTCAAGCGCTACACTACTAATGGAGTATTCAAACATTACAGGATTCTTTTTCCTATTCATCTGCATTAATTTACATTTATCTATATTTAGAGTTAGCTGCCATTCTTTACACCAGTCACAAATCCTGTCCAAGTCATCTTGTATCTACAGTCACTCAACGACGACACCCTCCCGTACACCACAGCATCATCAGCCAACAGCCGCACATTGCTATCCACCCTATCCAAAAGATCATTTATGTAGATAGAAAACAACAGCGGACCTACCACACTCCCCTGGGGCACTCCAGATGATACCCTCACCTCCGATGAACACTCACCATCGAGGACAACGTACTGGGTTCTATTACTTAAGAAGTCTTCGAGCCACTCACATATTTGGGAACCAATCCTATATGCTCGTACCTTAGTTAGGGATCTGCAGTGGGGCACCGAGTCAAATGTTTTCCGGAAGTCAAGGAATATGGCATCCGTCTGATACCCTTCATCTATGGTTCACAAGATATCATGTGAAAAAGGCTCGAGCATACGATTCAAATGGGTGTGAGCACTATGGGACTTAACATCTGAGGTCATCAGTCCCCTAGACTTAGAAGTACTTAAACCTAACGACATCACACACATCCATGCCCGAGGCAGGATTCGAACCTGCGACCGTAGCGGTCTCGCGGTTCTAGACTGAAAGGCCCAGAAGCGCTCGGTCACACCGGCCGGCGAACATACGGTCTAGGTTCCTAGAATTGTGAGTGGCTCGAAGACTTTTTAAGTAATAGAATCGAATACATGGTCCCCGACGATGTGTCTTCATCAGACACAAAGATATCTACAGGAGTGCTCCAGGAAAATGTGATTGGATCGCTTTTATTCTCTATACGTATAAATGATTTGGCAGAATGGGTGAAAAGTAATTTACGGCTGTCTGCTGATGACGCTGTGATGCACCGGAAGATGTCTTCTTTGAGTGACTGTAGGAATATACAAGATGACTTAGACAAAATTTGTAGTTCATGTGATGAATGACGGCTAGTTTTAAATGTAGAAAAGTGAGTTAATGTGGATGAGTGGAAAACAATCCTGTAACGTTCGAAAACAGCAATAGGGTGCAGCATGACACAGTCACTTCGATTAAATATCTAGGTGCAACGTTGCCTAGCGAAATAAAATGGAATGAGCAGGTCAGGTTGGCATAAGGGAAGGCGAATGGTCGACTTCGTTTTATTGGGAGAATTTTGCGGAAGTGTAACCCATCCAATAAGGACACGGTGTATAGAAAGCTAGTGCGTTCTGTTACCGGTAGCCTCGATCAGCACGCAAGTATTACTGAGACTCTTCGTCAACACAAATGGGAATCTCTGGAGGGAAGACGATGCCCTTTCTGCGCGGCCTATTTCGCAAATTTGGAGAACTGTCATTTGAGGCCGACTGCAGAACGATTCTTCTGCCGCCAAAGTACGTTGCGTTTCGCCTAGGGACCACGAAGATAAGATGTGAGAAACTAGGGCTTGCACAGAGGCTTCTAGACAGCCGTTTGTCCCTCACTCTATTTGCGAGTGGAGGAGACGAAATGACTAGTAGTGGTACGATGTACCCTCCGCCATAAACCATACGGTAGTTTGCGGAGTATGATTGTACAGGCAGATGTAGGCCTTACTTATTGTGCGTATTTAACGCAGTGGCTAGAATTAATAGGTGACTTGGGGTACAAGGTGTGCGAAATTTAATACGCAGAGCTGTCACCACTGTCAGCAACAATGGCTCTAAGCCAGCTGATGCTGCTTTGATTCTATGCCAGGGCTCACGCCTGTCAGTGGCTAGCGGTTGGCCAGTCTCGACAAACTATGACTAAATTTCTTCATTGGCAAGAAATCGGGAGATAGTACTGACCAGTGTACCAGTCGTACACCGTCTGTATCACGTAGATTAGGACGGCATGGCAACACATACTGGCCTTAACAGGTCAGAAGTGTAGCACCTGATGTCCAAATTTCCAGATTTATGGACCAAAAGTGATATTATTGTGTACCCAACGGCAGCCAGCAACATCACGTCACATGCTAGGCCCCTATGACGATGTGGAATTCAATTTGGTAACGTTCGTGCTTTAAGGATCCTCCTACACAAGGAGACATCCCTCGTGATGCCGTGCACAGAACAGGGACTCGTATGGAAAGACGACATGGAACGACTGGTTTGTCCATTGTTGTCGGTGGACGCTCCTCTGCCGGCGCGCCTCTCTCTCCTGCTGCGTCGAGGAAAGCGACAATGGTTGCCGTGCTGATATCCCGTAATTCCCCAGACGTCGACACGTCGGCTGGAGAGACGCCTATTTTTTGACTCAAGGTATGTGCCACGGCAGTGCGAACTCGCAAGGCTGAACAAGCTACATGTCTTTTCTTTCAGATAATAGTTGCACGGGGCCGCTAAGAACTTACATGGCGTTGAGAATAATCGATGCTATCGGGGTATCTCTCCTATCGGTTGTCAGGCGCATTTTCTCTGATATTTCGGCAGCTCTATGCAATTTCGTTTTTACAACCTGTAGCCACAGTCAGCCAAAACAAATCCTGCTCATCACGTCTATCATACCATTACAAACAAACTGATGTTTAAAGTGGAATTTTACGTGCCCATTTGACAGAGCGTTATTCGTGTTATCGATAAATATTAACAGGAACAGTAGAATACAAAGAATAATCGGCACTCTAACAGTGGCTGAGCTGCGCTTCTGTAGGGCATAGCAGTTAGGGTGGGCCTGGACAGTATTCTTCATGTTTTACTGATCCTGTTAATATTTATTGATAAACCGAATCACGCACTAGACTAATTGGGGGTTCCTTTATGGAATGGGCGCGTAACAGTCCGCTTTAAAAACCATTTTGTTCGTGACAGGGAAAAAAACCTACGCTTTCCATTGGCGTTGGGCGTCGCATGGAATACGTGATGAGCAGGATTTGTTTGGGCTGACTCCAGCTACACTAAAAAAAAAAAAGGCTATCTGCCGAAATACCAGGAAAAATGGTCGTGCCGACTCTAAGGAGAGACAGACAGAATACATGTTTGCATGCCAGTCGTGGGATACTTCCAACGTGAGCAGGAGTATCGTCGATCGGTAGGTCACGGTCCTGCCACCGTCAAAGTTCGACGAGTGCTGGTAGAGGTTTCTGTTTCTTACACGAAGCATAATACTATCTTTTCACGACAACCAATATTCAAACGCATTTTCTGACTGTGAAAGCAAGTGATTAATCTTTTCTTATATATAACATATAGATGGCGTTACAGCTACGTGCTTTGTGCAGTTGATCTAGAAATGTGGATTTGCATATCCAAACACGAATTTGCTAAATGCTGCATTTAACACGCATTTTAATTTCCAGCAATGTACTGAGGCTAACCTAAAAAAATATAGTTTCGGCGAACCTTAAGGTTTTCTCAGTTTTTATATACTTTTAGGCTAACATAATAAAAATATGAGTTTCGGTGAGAATTAAGGTTAGTCATTTTTATATCCTTTTATTATGCTTACGAGAGAAGGTTGAAGAGTTCTTGACTTCGGTCCTCTCCTGTTGGATTTACAAATCTGCCCTTCTTTTAAGTATCTCGATCCTCTCGTCAGTCCTATCTGGCAAGGATCTCATACTGTGGAGCAGCATTTTAACAGAGAACGAACAAGTGTAGTGTAGGCTGCCTCTTTAATAGATAGGTTACGTCGTCCAAGTTTTCTGCCAACCAAATGCAATCTTTGGTCTGTATTTTCCACAACATTTTCTATGTGTCGGTTCCAATTTAAGTTATTTATAATTGTAATCCCTATGCTTTTTCGGGATAAATTTTCAGTCATTAGTAAATTTTATTTTGCTTTACCGGTTTCGATAAATTAATTTGTCATCTTCAGAAGCTTACAAATGTAGGAATGTTATATATCTTTAGACCTTGGCTGTACATTTACGTGAAGTATTAAAAGTATATTACACAAACTTAATTAGTTTAGCAAACAATCAGTACCTTCGTCATAGAAGGATATTGCCCTGGTATGTGCAAAAATATATGTTTGATTATTTTAAACACTTTTTGACAATGTACAGTAATTGAAATATATCTATGTATCTGTTGCGTTAACAGCGAGGAACGTGTATAAAAGCATATCTAAAAAAATATCAAGAAGTTATATATAATATATTAAAAAAAACATGATACATAACGAAGAAATAGGTTGATTTTTACCTTTTATACGAGATGATATGCAATCAAAACAGTGTCTGTTTTTTTATCGCAAGTTGATCATCCTACAAATCTTTTGAATTTAGGTGAGAATGTTTGTATAGTTCAAATTTTTCTAAAAGGTTCATTTTGGTCAATTATATGTAAGATTTCCATGTCAAGCAAGGATGGGGGAGGAAGTGAGTGTTTCTGTGCTGTGACGTGGTCTGCAAAAGCTGACTTATACGAATACTCGCCATCTTTGCGGAGCAAGTGCTCACGAAAGCGGGTCTTAAATTCCCTTCCTGCCTTTACTATGTAAACAGTAGGACATATATTACGAGTACACTGTACTTTACATGCGCCAGATTCGAGGAATTTGTCAGTCGAAGGTTTCTAATTAAGTTTAAAGAGCGACTTTGCGGCACAATTGATGGTAAAGATCACAGTGAGGTCATATTTTTTAAATTAATTGGCTATACGATATGAAATGTTACCTATAAATGGAATTGTAGTGTATGTTTTAATGGTAAGGCCACTTTATTAAGTGTAGGAGAAATTACATTCTTGTTTGTTTTATTGTTATAAAGTTTTTGTGCAGGGTTTGCTTCATATCCGTTACTGACCGCTTTATACTTTCAGTTACTAAGTTCTGTAGCAACAGCAGAAGGGTTAGGGGCACCTCAGTGATACAGTCGTTGATAGGGTGAAAGAATGCCAACTTGTGCTTAAAGGGGTGTCAAGAAGAGGCTTGTATATTGTTATCTGTTGTGATAAGTTTCTTGTAAATATCAAAGTTAATTTTACCGTCTACTGAACATAGTTTCAGGTCCAGAAAACTCAGTTCATTATGTTAATTTTGTATTTCATATATAAAGTCAATTTTAGTGTGGAAGAAGTTCAGTGACTCACTGAGTGATTTGATGTCCAGGTGCTCCTAACCCCTTCTGCTATTGCTACAGAACTTAATAACTTAAAAGTATATAGTGGCCAGTAACGGAGGTGAAGCAAAGCTTTTGTACAGAAACTTCATAATAATAAAACAAACAAGAACATAATTTCTCCTACACTTAATGAAGTGGCCTTACTCCTAAAACATACACTACAATTCCATTTATAGGTAACATTTCATATCGTATAGCCAATTAATTCAAAACGTATGATCTCACTACGTCTTTTACCATCAATTATGCCCCCAAGTCGCTCTTTATACATAATAGAAACCTCCAGCTGATAAATTCCTCAAATCTGGAGTATATAAAATATAATGTAATATGTGTCCGAGTTACAGACAGGGAGGGCATTGAAGACCCGCTTTCGTGAGCACTTGCTCAGCAAAGATGGCGAGAAGTCGTATAAGTCAGCTTTTGCAGACCACGGAAAAACAGAGAAACACTCACTTCCCCCTCCATCCTTGCTCAATATGGAAATTTTTCGATAATTGGAAAGGGCTACAAAATTAACCTTTTAGAAGAATTTGAAAGGGTGAGTCAAATGAAAACCTTTTTTAAAATATTATTTATTGTGCAGAAGTGGTACAAAGTTGTATCACTTTTCAACATAATCTCCCCCACGCTCTATGCAAGTCCTCCAGCGCTTACAAAGTGCATGAGTTCCTTTAGAAAAAATTCTTTTGGTAGTCCGCGCAACCACTCATGCACCGCGTGGCGTACCTCTTCATCAGAGCGGAACTTCTTTCCTCCCATTGCGTCTTTGAGTGGTCCAAACATATGGAAATCATTTGGGGCAAGGTCTGGTGAATATGGTGGATGAGGAAGACACTCAAAATGCAGGTCTGTGATTGTTGCAACTGTTGTACAGGCAGGGTGGGGCCTTGCATTGTCATGTTGCAAAAGGACACCTGCTGACAGCGTTCACGTCGCTTTGACTTGATTGCAGGCCACAGATGAGTTTTTAGGTGATCTGTGTATGATGCACTGGTGACAATGGTCCCTCTAGGCATGTAATGCTCCAAAATGACGCCTTTTTCGTCCCTAAAGAGAGTCAGCATTACCTTCCCTGCTGATGGTTCTGTTCGAAACTTCTTTGGTTTTGGTGATGAGGAAAGGCGCCATTCCTTGCTCGCTCTCTTCCTTTCCAGTTGGTGGAAGCGAACCCAGATTTCGGCCCCAGTAACGATTCTTGCAAGGAAGCAATCACCTTCTCATTAAAAGTGCCGAAGAAGTTCTTTACAAGCATCAACACGTCGTTCTCTGATTTCAGGAGTCAGCTGCCATGGCACCCATCTTGCAGACACTCTGTGAAACTGGAGCACATCATGCACAATGTGGTGTGCTGACCCATGACTAATCTGTAAACATGCTGCAATGTCATTCAGTTCACTCGGCGGTTTTCCTTCACTATGGCTTCAACTGCTGCAATGTTCTGTGGAGTCACAACTCATTGTGCCTGACGTGGACGAGGAGTATCTTCCACTGAAGTCACACGATTTGCGAACTTCCTACTCCATTCGTAGACTTTCCGTTGTGACAAACATGCATCACTGTACTGAACCTTCATTGGTCGATGGATTTCAATAGGTTTCACACCTTCACTACGCAAAAACCGAATAACAGAACGCCGTTCTTCCCTGGTGCAAGTCGCAAGTGGGGCGGCCATCTTTATACTGATACTGCGTAGTATGTGTGCATCTGCACTATGCTGCCACCTACAGGCCATTATGCACGCTGTTTGTAGCACGCTTACCAACTTACAGGATAACGGCGCGAAATTTCGATTTGTTTCTACAAATTTAAGGTTTTCATTTGACTCACCCTCGCATAAAAAATGGTTCAAATGACTCTGAGCACTATGGGACTTAACATCTGAGGTCATCAGTCCCTTAGAACTTAGAATTACTTAAACTTCTGCAGGGGGAATTAGGACCAGAATACCAGGTCACAAAATTTTTCAAACCAAGTGCTAGTCTGGATCAGGTGACAGAGGATTTAGGTTCACTCTGTAAAGGATTTACCAGGGAAGACACCGTGATTATTGTGGGAGGGCCAGGGAACAGCATCGACAGAGATCCTGGGTACAGTATAGAGTGTGACCTAGTAAAGATTGCATCGGCATCGAGACACACCAATGTTGAGTTTGTATCTGTCCTGAGACGCCATGACCGGCCTCATTTGAACTCTTCTGTTGGGAGAGTTAATTTGGAGTTGGAACGGCTACTTGGGTCAGGTGCAGGGACTCATATTGGTGTGGTTCCTGTTGATTCTCTCAGTAGGTGGGACTATACCAGGCATGGCCTACATCTCAACAGGAAAGGGAAGGGGCAACTGGCTGGGGAAATAGCAGGAAATTTAAGGGGGGGGGAGGCACTGCCATGAATGATAAAATACCAGTGGTTACAGGTGTTGGAGCAGCACCTTTTTTAGGATAGGTAAGACAGAAAGATGTCAAGTTCTACGAGAGGTCAGGATTGAAACAAATCTTCAGTTTAGGAAAGAAATTAAACAGCACAATTCTAGCACATTGGATCACCAATCACAGCTGTCAATTATAAATTTTCACCAATCACCAGAAATTTTATCTCCACCAAGTTGTATCTCAGTCCTAGGTAATTGCATTGATGAATTAAAGTCACCCAACCCAGTTGACATAATCTGCCTCTCTGAACACCATGTGACCACTGGTATAGGAACTAGGCCTAAGCACAATGAGAAACTCAGACAGGAGAGTACTGCAAATGTTAGAATAAGGAAAGGTTCTCATAAAAGTATAATTAAAAATAATGTAAGTATATTTCATCAAAATATTGGGAGTTTAAAGAATAAAATAGATGAGCTTTTGGTTTGTTTAGAAGATTTAGAAGCTGAGGATGAAATAGATATACTATGCATCACATTGTTACTGATATGGATAAGGTAAATGTAAGTGGATATAAGCTCTCTGCACATGTAATGAGAGAAAATATGGAGAAAGGAGGAGTTGCCATATATGTCAAAAGTTATCATTGTGCAAAAAGTATAGAAACAAAAAAGTTTTGTGTAGAGAAACATATAGAAGCATGTGCCTGTGAGCTTAATTTAAATAAAGGCACATTTATAATTGTAACTGTATATAGGTCCCCATCAGGAAATTTTCATCTATTTCTGAAAAATTTGGACTCCTTGTTGTGCTATCTGTCAGACAAGGGGAAGCAAATTATTATTTGTGGGGACTTCAATGTAGATTCTCTGAAAGAGGGTAATAGGAAAAATGACCTTGAAGTATTACTTGGTTCTTTCAATTTGACACCCGTTATTGATTTTCCTACTTGGGTGGTAAAAGATAGCAGCTCACTGATAGATAACTTCTTTATAGACCAAGTTTAACCAGATAAATGCTCAGCCTGTTGAGAACGGTCTTTCTGATCATGGTGCACAGCTAGTTACAATATATGACATAGCTCCATTCAGCAATACTAAACAGTCCTCCAAAGTACTACGTTCAGTCAACGATTTAACAATTGCAAATTTCAGGGAAAGCCTAAAGCAGTTAGACTGGGATGAGGTGTACCGTGAACCTGATGCCAATTTAAAATATAATTTATTTCATGACATTTTTGTAAATGCAGTTGAAAACTGCTTCCCCAAGAAAATAGTTAAATATACTCGTAAGAAACCTTGTAACAAACCATGGCTCGCTAAGGGTATAAAAATATCTTGTAACCGGAAAAGTGAAATGTATCTGACAGCAAGAAAGAGTAGTGACCCAGAAACTATCAAACATTATAAAAACTACTGTGTTATATTAAGATAAGTTATTAAAAAATCCAGAAGTATGTGTATCATGTCTGAAATCAGCAACTCTGATAATAAAATTAAAACAATTTGGAATATTATTAAAAGAGAAACGGGTCAACCAAGAGCACAGGAAGACAGTATTACCATCAAATTGAATGAAAACTTTATGAACAGAAAGTCAGAAGTTGAAAATATTTTTAATAATCATTTTCTAAATGTTGTGAATATACACTCCTGGAAATTGAAATAAGAACACCGTGAATTCATTGTCCCAGGAAGGGGAAACTTTATTGACACATTCCTGGGGTCAGATACATCACATGATCACACTGACAGAACCACAGGCACATAGACACAGGCAACAGAGCATGCACAATGTCGGCACTAGTACAGTGTATATCCAACTTTCGCAGCAATGCAGGCTGCTATTCTCCCATGGAGACGATCGTAGAGATGCTGGATGTAGTCCTGTGGAATGGCTTGCCATGCCATTTCCACCTGGCGCCTCAGTTGGACCAGCGATCGTGCTGGACGTGCAGACCGCGTGAGACGACGCTTCATCCAGTCCCAAACATGCTCAATGGGGGACAGATCCGGAGATCTTGCTGGCCAGGGTAGTTGACTTACACCTTCTAGAGCACGTTGGGTGGCACGGGATACATGCGGATGTGCATTGTCCTGTTGGAACAGCAAGTTCCCTTGCCGGTCTAGGAATGGTAGAACGATGGGTTCGATGACGGTTTGGATGTACTGTGCACTATTCAGTGTCCCCTCGACGATCACCAGTGGTGTACGGCCAGTGTAGGAGATCGCTCCCCACACCATGATGCCGGGTGTTGGCCCTGTGTGCCTCGGTCGTAAGCAGTCCTGATTGTGGCGCTCACCTGCACGGCGCCAAACACGCATACGACCATCATTGGCACCAAGGCAGAAGCGACTCTCATCACTGAAGACGACACGTCTCCATTCGTCCCTCCATTCACGCCTGTCGCGACACCACTGGAGGCGGGCTGCACGATGTTGGGGCGTGAGCGGAAGACGGCCTAACGGTGTGCAGGACCGTAGCCCAGCTTCATGGAGACGGTTGCGAATGGTCCTCGCCGATACCCCAGGACCAACAGTGTCCCTAATTTGCTGGGAAGTGGCGGTGCGGTCCCCTACGGCACTGCGTAGGATCCTACGGTCTTGGCGTGCATCCGTGCGTCGCTGCGGTCCGGTCCCAGGTCGACGGGCACGTGCGCCTTCCGCCGACCACTGGCGACAACATCGATGTACTGTGGAGACCTCACGCCCCACGTGTTGAGCAATTCCGCGGTACGTCCACCCGACCTCCCGCATGCCCACTATACGCCCTCGCTCAAAGTCCGTCATCTGCACATACGGTTCACGTCCACGCTGTCACGGCATGCTACCAGTGTTAAAGACTGCGATGGAGCTCCGTATGCCACGGCAAACTGGCTGACACTGACGGCGGCGGTGCACAAATGCTGTGCAGCTAGCGCCATTCGACGGCCAACACCGCAGTTCCTGGTGTGTCCGCTGTGCTGTGCGTGTGATCATTGCTTGTACAGCCCTCTCGCAGTGTCCGGAGCAAGTATGGTGGGTCTGACACACCGGTGTCAATGTGTTCTTTTTTCCATTTCCAGGAGTGTAGTAGGATCCAGGTGTTCATTAGAAGATGCTAGGCTGTTAATGGAAGAGGCCATACCGATGCAATTTGATACAATTTAAATCTCACCCACTTCTCCCTCTGAAATTAGGAAAATAATAAACTTGCTTATAAGCAAAAACTCACATGGAATTGATGGCATTTCCAGCAAAATACTAAAAGCTTGTTCTCAACAGATAAGTAAGATTCTCAGCCACCTGTGTAATAGCTCTCTGGAACAGGGCATTTTCCCTGATAGACTGAAATATGCTATTGTTATACCTTTGCATAAAAAGGGGGATAGATCTGATGTCAACAATTATGGTCCAATCTCCCTTCTAACAGCTTTATCCAAAATTTTTGAGAAAGTAATGTATTCAAGAGTAGCTTCACATATCTGTAAAAATGAAGTACTAACAAAATGTCAGTTTGGTTTCCAGAAAGGTTTTTCAACAGAAAATGCCATATATGCTTTCACCAATCAAATTCTAAATGATCTTAATAACCGAACACCACCAATTGGGATTTTTTGTAATCTCTCAAAGGCTTTTGATTGTGTAAATCATGAAATTCTGCTAGACAAGATGAAGTATTGTGGCATGAGTGGGACAGTGCACAAATGGTTTAATTTGTACCTAACTGGAAGAGCGCAGAAATTTGAAATAAGCAGTTCTCATAATGTGCAAAGATCAGCACATTCCTCAAACTGGGGAACTATCAAGAATGGGGTTCCACAAGGGTCAGTCTTGGGTCCTTTGTTGTTCTTAATATGTATTAATGACTTGCCATTCTATATTGATGAAGAGGCAAAGTTAGTTCTCTTTGCTCATGACACAAGTATAGTAATCACACCTGACAAACAAGAATTACCTGATGAAATTGTCAATACTATCAGAAAATTACTAAGTGGTTCCTTGTAAACAGACTCTCACTGAATTTTGATAAGACACAGTACATACAGTTCCGTACAGTGAATGGTATGACACCATTAATAAATATAGACCTTAATCAGAAGCATATAGCTAAGGTAGAATATTCCAAATTTTTTGGTGTGTCCATTGATGAGAGATTAAATTGGAAGAAACACATTGATGATCTGCTGAAACCTTTGAGTTCAGCTACTTATGCAATAAGGGTCATTGCAAATTTTGGTGATAAACATCTTAGTAAATTGGCTTACTACGCCTATTTTCAGTCATTGCTTTCATATGGCATCATATTTTGGGGTAGTTCATCACTGAGGAATAAAGTATTTATTGCACAAAAGTGTGTAATCAGAATAATAGCTGGAGTCCACCCAAGATCATCCTGCAGACATTTATTTAAGGATCTAGGGATATTCACAGTAGCTTCTCAGTATATATACTCTCTTATGAAATTTGTTATTAACAACCAAACCCAATTCAAAAGTAATAGCAGTGTGCATAACTACAATACTAGGAGAAAGGATGATCTTTACTATTCAAGATTGAATCTAACTTTGGCACAGAAAGGGGTGAATTATACTGGCACTAAAGTCTTTGGTCACTTACCAAATAGTATCAAAAGTCTGACAGATAACCAACAAGTATTTAAGAAGAAATTAAAAGAATTTCTGAATGACAACTCCTTCTACTCCATAGAGGAATTTTTAGATATAAATTAAGGAAAAAACAAAAACAAAAACAAAAAAATATTTTTAAAAAAATACAAAAAAATAAAAAACAAAAAATAAAAAAAACACAAAAAATAAAAAAGTTGTTATATTAACTTAAGTATGTCATGTATTGGAAAACTTGACTCGTTCCACATCATTACGAAATATCGTATTCATGATCCATAGAACTAGTATTAATCTTATCTAATCTAATCTAATCTAAACCTAACTAACCTAAGGACTTCACACACATTCATGCCCGAGGCAGGATTCGAACCTGCGACGGTAGCGGTAGCGCGGTTCCAGACTGAAGCGCCTAGAACCGCTCGGCCACAACGACTGGCTGGACACAATTCCAGGTAGTGTTTTCCAAGAGGACAACGCTTGCCAACATATCGCTGTTGTAACTCAACATACTCTACTGAGTGCTGACATGTTGCTTTGGCCTGCTCGATCTACAGATCTGTCTCAAACCGAGGACATATGGAACGTCATGGGATGACAACTCCAGCGTCACCCACAAATAACGTTAACAGTCCCTGTATTGACCAACCAAGTGCAACCGGCGTGGAACTCCATCCCATACACTGACATCCGACGCGTGTCCAACACAATGCATGCACGTTTACCCTCTTGCCCTCAACATTCTGGCGGTTACATCGGTTATTAATGTGCCAGCAGTTCACATTTGCAATTGCTTATCTCGCATTAACATTATCCTGTGATCCTGTAATATTAATCATTTAAATATGTTACCCAGGCAAATGTATTCTCGAAACTTCATTGCTCTACATTATTTTTGACATTGCGGTTTTTTCCCGTCGCTGTATAATGGCGGCTTCTTTCGACCACCCATGGGCAGTGTATACCAATGTATAAAACACGAGGCTCCTGACGCAGAAAAAATGAAATAGACCTTTAGTAATAGTTTATTCACATGTATCCCACAACTAAGGATTTTATTTCCATGTCGCATAACTGTGAACATTTTTCAAGCTCAAATACAGGTATAACAATAAATGACAACGTGTAGAAAGTGTGTGGTAAATAGCATACTTTTACGAAGGTGACGAGGAGGATTCTTCATACCGTATCAAGGACTTGCGAATGAATTAACGTCTGACAAGGTTCTCAAATCATGAACTCCTGTTAAAATTTTCTCCACATACTTCCACTTAAGATTTGGCGGATCAGAAACTATCGCATTTACTAGAAAATTATCAGGGTGATGGCAAATAGTTTCACAGCTTCGATAATACGTTTATAAAGCATCTAAGCCTCAGGAATCTTTTCTGAATAAATCAACTGTTTTAGGGTGCCTCAAAGATAATGATACAATGGACTCTGTCGTAGGGATGGTGGAAGGTGTAAATGGAGGGGTAGGGCGTGCACATCACGGAACTGGTCCTGCTCTGCCTTCTCATCCACCACGGCAAACATCTTCACATACAGAATATCGCATCACGGAACTGGTCCTGCCCTGCCTTCTCATCCACCACGGCAAACATCTTCACATACAGAATATCGCAGAATCTGACTAAGGTATGCTGAAACCCTGTCATGCATAAACCACGTGCTGGTTCTTATAGAGGGTAAAATTATATTGTATTAGAACGTAACCTCGATTTTTAAGCATGTTCTGTAGAACAAATGTGCAAAATACGAACACAATTCTGAAAGCACAGGAAAGGGCCATATCAATAATAAGCAAATATAGCAATTGCACTCATTGTAAATATTTATTCAAGACGTTGGTAATTTTACTTAAGCCATCGGTTATGCAGTCCGCCTCTGTATCCTAGTGGTCAACACGACAGATGTTAGAAGGGGGGGGGGGGGCTGGTTCCGATTACCGGTACTGCCAGGGAGTTTTCCTTGGTGGGAGGACTGGACTGGGGTGCTCTCAGCCTCGTGGTGTCAACTGAGGAGCTATGTGTTCTAGAGGTAGCGACTCCAGTGTCGAAACGTAGACAACGCCTGGGAGTGCGATGTGCTTGGCCCAATGTCCGTCCATATAGCATCCGATGATGAATTATGAGGGTGACGCGGCGGTCGGTCCACCATCGTGTGGTCTTCAGAGCCTGATCGCGGGTTTTCTCTTTCCTTTCGATCAGTTACGTACACAAAAATAAGCTCGATAATTACTACACAAACAGCTCTGTCCATGACTATGGAACAAGACGTAGCGTGGATTTATATTTGCAAAGAAAGAAAAAGCATAAAGCTCAAAGTAGCTTTTATTAATGTGGGATAAAATTGTGCGATAAATTACCTAGAGACTTTAAAATGTGATTACTAAAACAAACTTATTTTAAAATACAGTTAATGTATGTGAAGATGAGATTGAAGATACGATACCGCGAGATGAATTTGACAGAGCACTGAAAGATTAGTGGAAATAAGGAAATAAGGTCCCTAGAGTAGAAGACATTCACCCAGACTTATTGAAATCCTTGAGAGCCATCCACGAAGAATAAATTCCACTTTGTGCGCAAGATGTATGACACAGTAGAAATATCCTCGAACTCCGAGAGGAATGTAATAATTTCAGTTTCAAAGAAGGCAGGTGCTGTCAGGTGTGAAAACTATCGAAGCATCAGTTTATTAAGCCATGGTTGCAATTATTATAGAACAAGGCGACTTTGAAGAAGATCAGTTTGGGTTCGGAAAAAAAATGCAGGACACACGTACAATGCTGACGCTAAGACGTATCTAAGAAGATAGGATGAAGAAAAGCAAACCTACATTTACAGCATTTGCAGATTGAGAGAAAGGTTTTGACTAAACTTCACTCTTTGAAATTATGAAGGTAGCGGGGAGAAACTATAGGGAGCGAAAGGTTATTTGCATAGAAACTAGAATGTAGTTATAAAAGCCGAAGGACATGGAAGCGGTACTCAAGAAGAGATTTAGTCAAGGTTGTGGCCTATAACCGATATTATTCAATTATTCCATTGAGGAAACTGTAAAGGAAACAAATGTGAAATTTGGAACCGGAATTAAAGTTCGAGGAGAAGATAGAAAAACTTTAATGTTGCTCGATTTCATTGTAACTCTGTTAGAGATGGTATAGGCCTTGGAAGAGCAACTGAACGGAAGAGGTTATAAGATGGACATCAACAACAGTAGAACAAGGATAATGGAATGTAGCTGAATCAGATCGGGCGATGCAGTTAGAATTAGATTAGGAAATGAGCCACTAAAAGTGGTAGATGACTATAGCAATTAGGTGAATAAAATAACTGATGATGGCCAAAATAGCGAAGTTGTAAAATGTAGACTAGTGCTATTAAGAAATTGATTTCTGGAAAAGAGAAATCTATTAACACATAATATAAGTTTCAATATTAGGAATTCAGAGTATTAGGAATGTTTTTGTCTGGAGTGAAGCTTGTGAGAAAGTGAAACGATAAGAAGACCAGACCAGATGAGTGAAGAGGCTTCTTAAATGTGGTACTATGGAAGAATGCTAAAAATTAGATGGCACTACTTGACTAAAAGAAGGGTTCGATTGATATGACACGTCCTGATATGGGATAGAAGAGTTGATGCTGGAAGGAAGTGTGGAGGTAAAAGTATAGAGGGAAACCTAAGCATGAATATACTAAACTGGTTCAAATGGATGTAGGTTACTGTAGTTATCCAGAGATGATGAGGGTTGCATAGGATAGAGAAGTGTGGAGAGCTGCATCAAATCTGTCTTCGGACTGAAGACCATAACAGCAACAAACTGTAATACCACGACATGTCTAATATCTTTGTAAAATTGATCCATGGATGAATGAATCTACTAATTTCACTATATGAATGCCATTGGCCACCTACAGTTTCACATCACAAATTAATCTGTAAGTGCTACTGTTGTCAAGCCTGAATTGTACGAGGATTTTCACTCCCCACAGATGTTGCCAGAGTATATAGGCCTATGTGTGTAGACGGAAGCGGATGACATTTTAAACATTTGTTCTGGATTTCTGTCTTAAGGACTTTAGGAGACGCTTTTGACTTACAACAGAAAAACGAAGGATTTTCGCGTTTTTGCCTTGTTTAGATAAAGAACGCTCTCCAAACTCTTGTAAAAGTATTTCTTTTACACTCTATGTAATAATAATGTTAGTGTGGCAGTAGATTACGAGATGTAACCTGGAATTCTGAGATGCCAATAAACTTTATTATCTAGATCAGTTGTTAACCAAATGCGTTCGCACTGGAAGAGGAATTTTAGCCACTAGAATATGATGACGGTAACCCTTCAACTCCCACAAAGGGGCTCTTTCTCGGAGTTACAGCAGGCTCGTAAACCAACGGACTGAGGTACCCATTAAATATTTGTGTGAACTTTTATTTTTACTGTCTTCGTGGTGGAAGTGGTAACAGGGTGCACTGCATCCGCAGCCGACCGCTGAGACCGCAGAGGAAGGATAAACTCTACGAGATAAGAGGAGTAAGACGTGTAATGACGTGGTGCGCGAGAATGTATTGTCTTAGCTGTGTATGGCTGTGGCATTTTCAATAAACATAGTCGGAAATAAACAAAGTCTGCAGGCGCAAACAGATATACAGGATGATCAGAAACAGTCTCAAAATCTTGTAAGAGTGTTGCAGGGGAGGTTATGCGGTGAAATAATTGATAAGAAAAAATTCACTACATTGTGCCGTGTCCTAGTTAATTAGCACTGAAGTTAGCCAATCAGGCCGCTTGCCACCCAAATTCAAGCGGCCCGCCAGAGCCGTGTCATTAACCGTATTCTTCGTTTGGTTTCCCAAAACAGAACAAGAGAGATTCAAAAATTGGATACGGGATGGTAGTAAGGATCGGACCCAAGCCAAAGGCTGAGTAGTCTCGTGTACTATCATCTACGCTATGGGAATAACTAACACTGATTAAATATGAAGATAGTAACTGTTCTCGAAAGAACGGATATCATTGATGGCCGTGCAGATTCTCTAGAATAAATGATAACTAATTGAAACCCTCAGATGCCGACAGGTGCTGTTGAAATACCTCGATGGGGACAGCTGAAAATGTGTGCCCCGACCGGGACTCGAACCCGGGATCTCCTGCTTACATGGCAGACGCTCTATCCATTTTTTTTTGTTAATCTCATTTTGTTCTATAATGTTTGTGGAATTTCTTCAGGGCGGACTTCCGATGACACCCGTTCAGGTTCTTCGTTGATCCGTTCACTCAGTTTTTTATTATAGAGAGTAGCCCTCTGATCGAACACGCTGAGCTATCATGCTGGCATCCATCTGAGCCACCGAGGACACAGATGAATAGCGCGACTGCAGGGACTTATCCCTTGCACGCTTCCCGTGAGACCCACATTCCCAACTGTCCGCAATCTACATACAGAGTCACCGAACACATTCTACAATCCCACCATGTTTTATACCAGCAGCAGGAAGAATAGATTTCCACACCCGAAATGTTTCTGGAGGTGCACAGATTAGTTCTTCAAAGACGCGGTGTAATGCAGCAGAGGACCAAAATAACAAGTGAACTGGTCAACGGGTTTTGTTATCATTTTTGTAACTAGCGATCGTAGTTAAGTGTAGTTAAGAGTAAAATTTCGATTCACTGAGTGTAACCTGACCACCGTTAACAATGAAAGGAGGGAATTATCAGTAGCTGCCAGTATCTCTTTGATTTTTCTGTCTCAAGAACGCTAGACATAATTGGTTTAATTTTTTTATTTGCCAATATCACCGGCGACAGCTAAATGAGCTTGACAAGCTGCAGCGGGGGGAAGCCAAAGTAAGAATAAGAGGTAAGCCAAGCTGAGCGTGGTGTAGAGTTTCTGCGCAGCATGTAACGTACCATAATTCTGCGCTTGCCGTTACGGGCAAACTTGTCGCGTCAACAAGTCATGGAAATAAAATAATTTACAGACCAATATAGGAATAAATGAATGTTGCCATTTGCAAAATATTTTATTATGTTTATAATTTGTTGTGCATGTATTGTTATAGAAATGCGCGAGGGTGAAAAGGACGCCGCTAATTTGGTGGATATGAATGATCCAGCCAAGCAGCATCCTGAGCGACGAAGTTATTACTGGAAGCTGCAGCTGGCCGCTATCTGAAGTCACACCATGGTCATTTGAAATCGTTAAAACTGCTAATAACGCTGTTCATTTATTCGTCTTTATTGGCTCCTCAATGGATTTGATAGTCCCAATAGTCAATACAGTTTTGAAAGGGGAACAGCTTCTGTCAGGTCGGCGGTGGATTACCTGACCATGTATGAACTCCAAGTTCATGGGATGGTGCAGTGAGTGCGCTGAACTTTCATCTAATATCGTGACGGTTGAGAAGTAGTGTGCTAATTTCTCAAAAATCAGCAGAGGTTCCAGATGTAAATTTGTGTTGGGCAACTCCGATTTTAAGTTGGTATTAAATCACACAAAACGTTGGTGATTAATAGAGTGCAGATAAACAATTGAATGCTTTGAAATTTTATCGTGAATTGGCTGTACGAAAAATGAAATATTATCGATTTGTGGTTTTTCATTTGTGGAATTGTTTAATGTGTGTCGTTTTCGATTAGCGTTCCAGTATTTTGGAATAGTGATATGACCGAGAAACCTCTTATGGTGAAGACTGATATCTGATTGTGGCGTGGGGGTTGGTTGTATGGAAGTTACAGTAAGTGTGTAGTGACACCTAATATGCATATTATAGAAGAGGCTTGCGGTATTCTTTATGACTGCGGGACTTTTGATTAATAGTGCAGCATAAGGGGCTCGAAATTATATAAAGATTCGCGCCTGATTTCGTTACGTGCCTGAAAGGGCTGAGATTTTTCTTACTAATGTTAAATATAGGGCCAAAGTGGCGATGGCTATTTTTTTGTGGTTCTTTAGAATCTGGTTAGTTTCAGTGGGGCACATGGACCCTTGCACTCGTCTGCGATTGACTATACCGGCACTTATTTATAAAAATAAAATCGAAGGTTCCGACTTCGTCATTTTACCTCATAAAATAGTGAAAAAGTTAAATTAATCAGCCGGTCTGTTTTGAATATGTATGCAAGCAGTAGAAAGATACTAGAAAACATTAAAGGGAAAGAAATATGATAAAAGTATATGAGAAATAGTCTCAACAACATCTGATATGGAGGAATAGTACTAATATTTATATTGAGAATAATTTGAAAACAATGGTAAAACTGAAGAAGTTGAGAACTGTACCGCCGAATATCTGGATATTTTTGCGTAAGAACAATTCTAACGATATTAACGAAAATAAATCAATATTATGATACAAGAACAGTTATAATTACGAAATATAAGTAAACACGAGATAAGTACATATTAACGCAGTGCTACCGAAAGCAATCTTATTTGAATAATTAACTTTAATGAAATATCACAAGAAACATAACTATATCGCTGACTCTGAGTAAAAAATTATATGTTTGGGTGCTTGTTGAAATCACAGTCTAAACTGTTAACGGGCAAAAGACAGAATAAAGTTATCCAGTTTTGTGGCAACGAAAATAATCCGGTAAATTAGTAACATTTAATATAGTTTCCCTTTGCATATTACATTACGTTAAAGAGGTATAATTTTCAAGATTCTTGACGCAATTTTTTTTGGTGCTAGTTTTACTTTCAGAATCAAGGATACAAGTATTGGTTCGCAATTCGTGAGACGAAGGTGCGAATGAGTGGGGGTATTAAGATAATTTATTTCTACTACACACATTTATGAATATAGTTATTTAGCAATCACTTTAGTAAATCGGTAACATTACATGTAGTTATCGCTGTGTGTATCACATTACATTACAAACTGTAATTTTAAGATTTTTGGCGGTAAGTTTTATTTTGTGCCAGATTTATTTTCAGTCAGGAATATAAATATTGGTTCGCAATACATGAGACGGAGGAACGACTGAGTATCCATATTAATATAATTCATTTCTACTTCAGTTGTTTATACTCTCAGTACAAGGACTGCTGAGTATTTCTAACTGGCACATAGTAAATTTTTTAAAGGAGAAGATATTTACGTTCACAAATCATCTCAATTATTAGGTCGCATTCGACCGCATTCGGACTTACGTAGATGCATAGTTGTACGGAACGATCTTGAAATACGAATATACATTCACTGATTGATGTGAAACACAATCGGTAATTTTCCTTCTTCTTAGACGGAATATCCTCCAGTTATAATAAAATTGTATATAAAACAATTACGCGGAATGTGTTACATATGTAAGATGGTCATTTAGGACTGGTTATAGCTGTCGCTACAGTAGACCTAGTTGTTGTACCAACTGTCAATATTACATATAAATATAGAAGAGAAATTGCGTTGTATTCATCATGTACTACCAATCTATGAAACCTTAGAACTGGAATCACTTTACTGAATACCGCTTCAGAAGCGTTATTAAGATCGTTGGTGCTAGCATTTAACAATAATCACTATTGGACGAAGAGACGTACTTTTCATATTCATAAAGCATTAATTCACTTTATATTACTTGACTGTGCACATAACAGTACAAAGTCAAGAGTTGTCCACTGACGAATACCTGCAAAACGACAGGACATTCTCTTCGCATAACCAAGCACCTCACACTCAGCATAGTTTGTTTTAACGTGAGTACTGCGTGTTTCATATTAGTGAGGTCCCTAGGATATCAGACTATTCATACGTGAATTATCAAGATATAATTTTGAGAATAGACTGCTATGTCAAGTTTTATTAGTCTAATCGCTAAATATGACTCAGTGGACATCGATAACTTCAATTCCAATACTTCTGCTGACGTCATACAGAATGAGTTACAAACAGCTCCGACTGCGATGCTGCCTGCCTCATGAAGTCGTCATGGTAGTGTTGTGCCGGCTGACAGCAGAACTGACTGCAGACACGCATAGAGCACTACACTGTCATGGGTTATTATTTTTTTTTTTTAGCAGCATATTGCTGACTACAGGAATTTGAAAAATAATGCAGGTCTCGTTCTGCTGAAGAGGTTAATGACTGCTGGTCCTTAAGAGAAAAGTAATGAAACGGAGCTGGGAAAGGCTTTCACGCTCAGCAGCGAACAGTAAATGAACACCACAATACTTATCGGCAGAAGGCGCTGGGAGGGCTGGAGAATGTCCGTATGATGCAGATCTACGATGACAAACCACAATCGTTATTCAGCACCTGACGTTAGCTGAATTGTATAATTAATATCTGCTAGGGACCGAATTGAGCAAGAGTGGGTGAACAGTTTCGATACCCCTATGCCCCACAAATTTACAGACATGTAATCTTGGCTTTTGGATAATTTATGGACGTAATATAATGTTTTGCTATCTGAAAGTAATATCATGATTTTTAGTTAACTCCTGCAGTGAGGTGCCGGCCGAAGTGGCCGTGCGGTTAAAGGCGCTGCAGTCTGGAACCGCAAGACTGCTACGGTCGCAGGTTCGAATCCTGCCTCGGGCATGGATGTTTGTGATGTCCTTAGGTTAGTTAGGTTTAACTAGTTCTAAGTTCTAGGGGACTAATGACCTCAGAAGTTGAGTCCCATAGTGCTCAGAGCCATTTGAACCATTTGAACCTGCAGTGAGGTAATGATGCAGAAAAACTTAACCCACACAGCAACTTTAGTGACGGATAAACAACATCGTTTGATCTCCACTCCTGAATTGTTCAAAATGACCAAAACCAATGAAAAAGCTTGTTGGTTATTGTAAATGCTCAATAACATTTGTAAGCTGACTGTTGGGTTCATCAACTTGCTGCGCGATTTTTTGGTCATCAGCTCATGCTTCATTGAATAAAAGGGTGTCATAAATACAGCAACGGCAGACAGGAAGACTAGTGACCATACAGTTGATTTTGCCATTGATAAATTTGGAAAGTCGTTAAGGAAATGGAAAATGGTAAAACTATGGATGTACATTATGTGAGAGTGAACAAATCAAACATTTTGTAACGAAAGAAATTCATTGTTTCAATAAGTTGTACTGTGTTCATTTGTCACTAAATGTCAAATCAACCCCTAATACGTGCTACTGACCCCTTTTTAGAAGCATACTTTGAGGCTGAGGATGAGGCGGCGTATTTTAAAGCGATCCCGCTGCTGTTAGCGTAATTCTCACGACTCGACGATGTTTGGGGAAAAATTTATTGCAAGCCGAGAGCAACTCACAACACTTCGATGTGAACAAAATAGTTTAGATAAAGCTCACCACAAAACGAAGATGGACTGTCTCCTTTTCTTTGCCAGTGTTAGATCTGCAGCAATCTCAATACATTCAGTTGAATTCCAAATTCCTAAAACTCAACCAGAAATATGCGTCGCTACCAGTCTCCACTTAACCAGAAACTAGCACCCTAAATTTTCAGCTCAAATTTCAGAAGTCAAAAATTCTCTGGACCACATTTCAAAAAAAGCATAGGTCCACCAGGCATCTAAAATTCAAACCAGTCGCTTTCCCTAAAACTGTATGATTTACTTTCCCTTTCATAAGCCTCATGTGACCAATCTCTTCTACCGCTAATTCTTTGCTCCATAAGACTACATTTGATTAAAAGCACTAGCTTAGGACCTACACACTTAACTTTGAAAAACAAAATTGCCGATCAGATATTATTACTGGAAGCTGTCGCCGAAGCCTGAGCCTTTGCGCTAAATCACACCAATCGCCATCAAAAGTCAGAAAATGCTGAGAAACTTCATACCCATGGACAGGAATGTAACAGAGTTTTTACTGTTTTTTGGTACTAGATACATAGCTTGGTCAGCCCCCCCAGACTGTCAAACTTCTTCCGTTGCGCCTTCTTCTGAAACTTAAATTACTTTCCCCCCTCTCCTTATATTTCTTCCTAACACTAATAATAATAATAATAATAATAATAATAGTGATAAAAAGACGAAGATATCCTTTAAGCGCATAAGAGTCAAACAATTTTTTTAAAGTTATCATACATTCTTATTATTCGAAGGTGGTGAAAGTTAAGAATTACAACTAGTTTATAAGTAATCACGGCGATGAGTGCAGTAATTGGAACTGGGTAAACATGTGTATTTCACTATGTATTTTTTTTTACAAATTAGTTCACAAATTAGTTTCCATCTAAATTACTTTTAATTCATTTAGAGTGCTTTAATGTTTGAAAGATAACGACGTACAAAGAAGATACATTAGTCAACATTGAAATGCCAATTTAAAAACTGTATTTTTTTTCAAACTGATCATCCCAAAAGGAAATGAATAAGAGTAAACATGCACGCTATTCAGAATTCGAAAATTTGCTGACATTTGCACGTTTAGTGTTATGTGTGTGCTTGACTTTATGAAGAAAGCAAACCCAGGCTTGGTTGGATCTTTGAAACAGCAACGCATGGGTCCCCTTCCAGCTACAGTCGAGACGCATATTTACCTCGATTAACGCCGTTGCGAAAAATGTTGACTCACGCAAGTAAGGTGATATGAACGGTAATAACACGTCCACTACCCGTCTCGCTAAACTGGGCTATTCACTCGAGTCTGTACCCAAAAATTTTCAAGAGATTTCCATTTAAATTCATTTCGAAGTGTTCTATCACTTGAGAGTTCTATTAGCTCCCCCTGTTCAACTGTTGACGAATGGTCTGTTATGATCGTGTCGGACGGATTGTGGATCCCATCATACTGAAAGAAGGGTTCTGGAAATTGATCCCCAAATTATTAGAGTAGATGCATCAAATAGCTGCTTATAATTGTTGTTGTTGTGGTCTTCAGTCCTGAGACTGGTTTGATGCAGCTCTCCATGCTACCCTATCCTGTGCAATCTTCTTCATCTCCCAGTACTTACTGCAACCTACATCCTTCTGAATCTGCTTAGTGTATTCATCTCTTGGTCACCCTCTACGATTTTTACCCTCCACGCTGCCCTCCAATGCTAAATTTGTGATCCCTTGATGCCTCAGAACATGTCCTACTAACCGGTCCCTTCTTTTTGTCAAGTTGTGCCACAAAATCCTCTTCTCCCTAATTCTATTCAATACATCATCATTAGTTATGTGATATACCCATCTAATCTTCAGCATTCTACTGTAGCATCACATTTCGAAAGCTTCTATTCTCTTCTTGTCCAAACTATTTATCGTCCATGTTTCACTTCCATACATGGCTACACTCCATACATATACTTTCAGAAACCACTTCCTGACATTTAAATCTATACTCGATATTAACAAATTTCTCTTCTTCAGAAACGCTTTCCTTGCCATTGCCAGTCTATATTTTATATCTTCTCTACTTCGACCATCATCAGTTATTTTGCTCCCCAAATAGCAAAACTCCGTTACTACTTTAAGTGTCTCATTTCCTAACCTAATTCCCTCAGCATCACCCGACTTAATTCGACAACATTCAATTATCCTCGTTTTGCTTTTGTTGATGTTCATCTTATATCCTCCTTTCAAGACACTGTCCATTCCGTTCAACTGCTCTTCCAAGTTCTTTGCTGTCTCTGAGAGAATTACAGTGTCATCGGCGAACCTAAAAGTTTTTATTTCTTCTCCATGGATTTTAATACCTACTCCGAATTTTTCTTTTGTTTCCTTTACTGCTTGCTCAATATACAGATTGAATAACATCGGGGAGAGGCTACAACCCTGTCTCACTCCCTTCCCAACCACTGCCTCCCTTTGATGCCCCTCGACTCTTATAATTGACATCTGGTTCCTGTACAAATTGTAAATAGCCTTTCGCTCCCTGTATTTTACCCCTGCCACCTTTAGAATTTGAAAGAGAGTATTCCAGTCAACATTGTCAAAAGCTTTCTCTAAGTCTATAAATGCTAGAAACGTAGGTTTGCCTTTCCTTAATCTTTCTTCTAAGATAAGTCTTAAGGTCAGTATTGCCTCATGTGTTCCAACATTTCTACGGAATTCAAACTGATCTTCCCCGAAGTCGGCTTCCACCAGTTTTCCCATTCGTCTGTAAAGAATTCGCGTTAGTATTTTGCAGGGATGATTTATTAAAATGATAGTTCGGTAATTTTCACATCTGTCAACACCTGCTTTCTTTGGGATTGTAATTATTATATTCTTCTTGAAGTCTGAGGGTATTTCGCCTGTCTCATACATCTTGCTCACCAGATGGTAGAGTTTTGTCAGGACTGGCTCTCCCAAGGCCTTCAGTAGTTCTACTGGAATGTTGTCTACTCCCAGGGCCTTGTTTCGACTCAGGTCTTTCAGTGCTCTGTCAAACTCTTCACGCGGTATCGTATCTCCCATTTCATCTTCATCTACATCCTCTTCCATTTCCATAATATTGTCCTCAAGAACATCGCCCTTGTATAGACCCTCTATATACTCCTTCCACCTTTCTGCTTTCCCTTCTTTGCTTAGAACTGGGTTCTCATCTGAGCTCTTGATATTCATACAAGTGGTTCTCTTTTCTCCAAAGGTCTCTTTAATTTTCCTGTAGGCTGTATCTATCTTGTCCCTAGTGAGATAAGGCTCTACATCCTAACATTTGTCCTCTAGCCATTCCTGCTTAGCCATTTTGCACTTCCTGTCTATCTCATTTTTGAGACGTCTGTATTCCTTTTTGCCTGCTCCATTTACTGCATTTTTATATTTTCTCCTTTCATCAATTAAATTCAGTGTTTCTTCTGTTACCCAAGGAGTTCTACTAGCCCTCATCTTTTTACCTACTTGATCCTCTGCTGCCTTCACTACTTCATCCCTCAGAGCTACCCATTCTTCTTCTACTGTACTTCTTTCCCCCTTTCCTGTCAATTGTTTCCTTATGCTCTCCCTGAAACTCTGTACAACCTCTGGTTCTTTCAGTTTATCCAGGTCCCATCTCCTTAAATTCCAACCTTTTTGCAGTTTCTTCAGTTTTAATCTACAGTTCATAACCAATAGATTGTGGTCAGCGTCCACATCTGCCCCTGGAAATGTCTTACAATTTAAAACCTGGTTCCTAAATCTCTGTCTTACCATTGTATAATCTATCTGAAACCTGTCAGTATCTCCAGGATTCTTCCATGTATACAACCTTCTTTCATGATTCTTGAACCAAGTGTTAGCTATGATTAAGTTATGCTCTGTGCAAAACTCTACCAGGCGACTTCCTCTTTCATTTCTTAGCCCCAATACATATTCACCTACTATGTTTCCTTCTCTCCCTTTTCCTACTCTTGAATTCCAGTCACCCACGACTATTAAATTTTCGTCTCCCTTCACTACCTGAATAATTTCTTTTATCTGATCATACATTTCTTCAATTTCTTCATCATCTGCAGAGCTAGTTGGCATATAAACTTGCACTACTGTAGTAGGCGTGGGCTTCGTGTCTATCTTGGCCACAATAATGCGTTCACTATGCTGTTTGTAGTAGCTTAGCCACAATCGTATTTTTTTTATTCATTATTAATCCTACTCCTGCATTACCCCTATTTGATTTTGTATTTATAACCCTGAATTCACCTGACCAAAAGTCTTGTTCCTCCTGCCACCGAACTTCGCTAATTCCCACTATATCTAACTTTAACCTATCCATTTCCCTTTTTAAATTTCCTAATCTACCTGCCGGTTAAGGGATCTGACGTTCCACGCTCCGATCCGTAGAACGCCAATTTTCTTTTTCCTGATAACGACGTCCTCTTGAGTAGTCCCCGCCCGGAGATCCGAATGGGGGACTATTTTACCTCCGGAATATTTTACTCAAGAGGACGCCATCATCATTTATCCATACAGTAAATCTGCCTGCTTATAATAACTAATCTTTATTCATGACAGATTGTTTCGGCCTTTATCACCATTGTAAAGTACGTCTAGACTGAAGTGGCATCCATATTACGTTGTTAGAGAACTGTCTTATAACTGTCACTGATTTAATAAGATGGTAAATGATGTAAATATATTGAAAATAAAATGTTATAGTTCCTACTACTGTCACACCGTAATTGATCTTTTATTTTCGATATATTTACATCATTTACCATCATATTAAAATAGTGACATTTACAATACAGCTCACTAACTACGTGATATCGACGTCACGTCAGTCTACATGTACTCGACAATGGCGACAAAGGCCGAAACCGTCTGTCGTGAATACAGCTATTTGCTGCATCTATTCTGATAGTCATGTCGTTATCGGTCATATATTATGCTTCTGGGGCTAAAGAAGAAAATATATTCTCGGATTGTTGACGACCTGTTTAGAGATGTAATACGCCAATCTATTAATTTTACCTACATCAACTCATTTTCCTTCACGAAATTGTTCTCATAAGGAAACGTCTCGCAGTTACCCTTCTCCAACTGGATTTTCCAACCTTGAAGTTCTCTCTTAAATGCAAGCACTTTTTCACTTAGAACAATTACTATTTCGGGCTTTAAGTGATACGTTAAGATGATACATTTTCTCAAAACGTCGACCATGTAGCACAATATTAAAAGCCATTTTTCATCCAGAAAGAAATACACGCTTTAGGACTGCAATTTAGTGGCAAAGGACGAAGCTCCAACACGACGAGGAACCACGAGACAGCCAAAGTATCTTCGCTTACAATAGAAACGAATCATGAGTGGAATCCGTTTCTTAGCAAAGAATAGAAAATTGTCTGCCTTTTAAAGGGCGTGCTTTCAGAAAATCTACAACACTATGTGTTTCAGCACTTAACTGACTTCCGTTTGCCAATGCCTTCCCGTGTGCCATGCAATGTGAGAATTTCACAGAAGGAGGGCAGCACACATTTTTGTAATAAATCCTCTATTTAGTCGTACTAAATGCTGCCGCCCTTTCGGTACATATTTGTTCATGACACATGGTTGCCAACAAAAAAGGAATACACAAGACAGAAGATGTGTTCGCCTGTAGTACTCCCTTTACAAAACAGAAGTCCTCGAGCATTTCATTTCATAGCAGTAGCATACTAAAACAAGCAGATGGAAAATATTTCTGGTATCAGTACCATCATCAAGTTGCAGAGCGAATTTTGGGCTATTATGACGACATAGTAGAAACTGACTTTTCATGCTGGTGGCTATTGCATCAATACGACGAGCCACATGTAATCTCAGCGTGGTATCGACTTTTGGCTCTCGCCAAATCTTGCTCCAAGAACGATTTCGCACATTTTGACGGTTGCGGGAAGAAGTCATTTCTCACCTGTAATGTACGGTGATTTGGACTTTGCTATTAAGTAAGATACCTCTAGAGATGCTTTTAGGGCTTTCTTCTTCTTCTTCTTTCGTTTCGCCCTCTTTCGGGTACGTTGGATCAATCATTTGTTAATGTGTTATTCTTTTCTCAGTACCAATATTTCTTAATTCTTTTTGATTTTCTTTTCCTCTCTTCTTCCAAGATAATGTGTTTGGGTTTCTGTGCGGATTTGTCTTGGAACCTTATATTTTCATCTTTAGTAATTATTTTAGCTGTTCGATCGACTTGTTATTTTTCTGAAATCTTTATTTCTACTAGGTCTTTTTCAGTTTCTTTAAACCAGCTGGGTTTTGTATTGAGGTTGCGGGAAAAGTCAAAGATTTGTGTGGTTAATTTCTTAGAGTTCATTCTAAGAAGTTGACCATAAAAGTTTATCCTCCTTTTTTGCACTATATCTGATAGTCTTTCGATTTTCTTGTAGAGAGTTTCATTTTTTATGTATACTGTCTTATTGTCTTCGAATTTTGCCGTATGATTTTTCTTAAAATTTTTCCTTCCTTTATCTCAAGTTTTCCACCTGGCCTTTGAAGTTCATGTTTAGTGTTTCTGCTGCATACAGTGCTTCTGGCTTAATCACTGTCTTGTAATGTGTAATTTTGGACCCCCATGAAAGGGATGTTTCATTGTATGTATCTTTTCTTAACAGGAGGGACAATTCAAGTTTATTTTTTATGGATTCCATTGCTTTGCTTTCCCCAGCATTCCAACTAATCCATTCTCCATGATATTTTTATTATTTTACTATTTCAAACTTTGGACTTTGAGTTGTTTACTTCAGTTCTTAATGTTTGTCATGATCTTAGTTTTTTCGAACGAGATGTGAAGACTTATTTTAGCTGCTTGTTTCTTTAGTTCAAGGATTTTCTCCTGTTCTTCTTCCATTACTTCGGCAAACAGGGCCACATCATCTTCAAAGGGAATGTAAGGGTCTTCTTTTTCCAACCCAATCTTATACCACTCTTTATATACGTGTTCGATTCTCTGACTACTTTTTCATGCGCACAATTGAGCAGCAACGGTGAGAGCCCCTCCCCCTGCCTCGCTGACGTTTTAATTCGAGGGGCTCTGATACTTCACCCATGAATTTAACTTTCGAAAATGTATTTGTAAGGATCACTTTTAAAATGTTAGTTTTTTTTCTTAGCCAAACCCATTTCTTCCAGGATTGCTAATAGAGATTCTCTGTCAATCGAATCATATCCTTTTTTGAAATCAATAAAGGAGATTACATACGTCATTGTCCTTGATTTTTAGCATCTCTTAATGTTTTTGAGGTTTAGTATTTATTACGAGCACGTCCTGCTCTTCTTAAAACCTCCATGGCAGTCCTCGATTTGCGGATCGAATTGCGGCTTTGCCCTATTCAAAAGGACTTTAGAAACAATTATGTATGATATATCCAGGAGTGATATTCCTCTATAACTGGTGGGGTCTGTCTTGAAGCCTTTCTTGTGGGTAGGGTGGACGAGAGCTGTTCTCCATTCTACAGGGATCTCTTATACTTTCCAGATTTTACCGAAAACACATTCAAGGGATGTAATTGCATTTTTGACAGCTTTCTTCCGTAGTTCGGCCACTATTTGGTTTTCTCCGGACGCTTTGTTGTTTTCAGTCGTAGGTGGTTCTGAATCCGGCTTCTCACTATTATTTGGGATTGATTCAAATTTTGCAATGGTGTGTTCAGAGTTCAGGAGCTCAAAAAAATCTGCTAGTATCTTGCGATTTTCTGTGTTCTGTGTTTCAACACATGGAAACTGCACACATGCAAGTGAGGAACGTTATGTTAGTGTACTTTATTCATTTGGTTGTGAAGCTGAAGTAAAGATCGGCGCTAATTGCGTTATCATTCATAAAGATCGGCCTAATTACACAACTATATGCTTATCGCTACACGAGGACTGCCTCAATACACAATACAGATGAAAAATTGACGATGCCATTCGACAGGTATTATCCTGCTGGGAAAAAAATTTACAATACCGTTCGAAACTAGTGGCAGACACACTGAAACACTACCTACTCATTTACAAGCTGGTTGGAAAAAAGGCTGGAGTGGGAGGTACTATATTCATTTTTTTTTTAGTGGGAAATATATTCAGCTGATGAACTGCTGGTGTTGGAGAGAGGAGTTCAATAAGTGTATTACATGTAAGCATACAGCTGAGGACTGTATCTATCGCTGTTTGACATCCGAGTTTGCTACATATGCCTGCTCAACAATCACCCAGGAGCCCAAGTAATCAAAGCCAATACACGCGATCACAACTAATGGAAAATGTCTCACTGCTGTAACTACACAGCAGTGAAAAAAAAAAAAAAACCAGCTCTCGTAGTGAGTGAGCCATAATGCAACCCATGTACTGCGGAAAATCGTCGTCCCATAAGACGAGGGGTTGGTAGTTGAACGTGTATTCTCCTCAATCTATGATCACAAGATTCCGAAATTGGCTGCCCCCTTACCTCCCATCATCCCCTCTCCATCCCAACCTTCCTTCATCCACCTACAGTGGGGACACAGGCCTTTTCAAATTGTCAAGTGCTACTCCGTGCCGCACATATATCTGCAGCACCCATCATCAGAGGAGTGGCATCTGGCCCACCTTAAACCGTCGGCACACGGACCGTGAATCAGAACGTTGAGCGTTGAGCGTGCCGAGTTTCTGACGTCATAGCGTGGAATAGCACGCTCGGGAGTCTTTCCGAACGTGCAGTGCAATATCTGGCATGTCAGATATTCTGAGCATGCGTTTGAGCGTTGACCAATGAGATGGCACAACGCCACCTACGTCACAAGCACGCCGTCTCCCTTCAGTACAGAGTTGTGTGGCGCCATATTGGCATTCATTTCACGCCTGTATGTCTATATGCCGTTTCTGAGCACCAGCAAATTGAGAATCACTGGAAAACCCGTTGTTAACTGTTTGATTCGTTCCAATAAAATAATGAGAAACATCACATTCGTGGCAAAAGAATTATTGTAACTTCAGTATTACGAGAGTAGGCTATTTGAAGGCAGCGACACACTGAAGATCCACCCAAAAAGCATTGTTCTTGGTACAATTTGTTATAATTAAATTTCAATAAGTAACATATCTACGAATAAGATTTTCAGCAACGGGTAATATAAATGATTAGATGCCTGATGCGTGAGTAGCCTCACTGTCCTCATTAGAATTGATTGATGGGGCGGTGGTTCGCATCTTGACACTTTTTTTCCTAACATTCGTGGGTGAAGAGTAGAGTTTGAGTGCATCTGCCACTAGTTCTGAGTGCTATTGTGAAATTTTTTCCCAGCAGAATAACACCAGTTTTATGTATTTTGCCCAACCAAAATAAATAAAGTACACTAATCTAACCTTCCTCTCCTGCCTCTGGGCAGTTTCCTTGTGCTTGGGGGAGGGGGGGGGGGGGCATTTGGGCTTTCCATCCAGAAGGAATAGAGTTCAAGTCCCAGGTAGGACCGCCATGTTTGATTTCCCGCCAATTCCCGGTTCGAGTGTGGGGATGGAATTTCGGCACAGCCCTGGGACAAAGAAATTCCCACCAAAATTCGAAATTCCCACCAATATTTGAAATTATCACGTATATCGTAGGTGAGGGAGGGGAAGGGGTGGGGCGCACATGGCAGCTGAGGAAGACACATAAGGTCATCTGGGGGTGTGGGTGGGGATGGGCTGCGGGTGAGGATAAGTAACCTATCTATTTAATTGATTTGCATAACAATCTGATATCAATATTGCCCTGATGCTCCCCTTACCCCACTACTGTCGTCGAATTGTTGTGAGAAATACCTGCCTCAGCTAAACTGATCATTACAAATTACTCCTCTAACAACTCCTTCGCATAGTCTTACAAATGATACGTTACAAAACGTCTTGATATCCCAGAAGCAGATAACAATATATTTAATCGAGGTTGCCAATAGACTTTTTAATCATAATCAGTGTTGCAAGTCGCAAGATGTCGATAAGTCTGGGATTTTGACTTCAGTTGAGACAGCGTTACAAAAAGCAAGAAATATTCAGTATTCCTAGCTTTGCAGACTTCAGTTCAGAGGTATCAGAACCTCGGAATCATGAAGCATAATTATTCAGTTCCATTTAATTTAACGGAGCGAGCAATTGAAACAACAGCAAATTATTCTATGCTATTCGAAAGCGCGCATTCTTCGCTTTCTGGCAGGTGTAGCACAAATCACTCACTCAGTATTTGGATGACATGCTCTGACGTGAATTATTTTTTCGTGAGTGTGATAAACCATCGGAAATGGTTGCCATTTTATACCTTGATTACCGACTTCCTCTTATTAACTCATCTGAATGGGTGATCTGCTATTACTCCGATGATAAAATAACTGGCTCTGTGAATGCGGATATTTCGTGTAACGAACATTCAATGCGTCTATTCTTCCAGCTTGACCACTAAAACAACAGTGACAATAAACGACAGAAAAGCTCTTTAGAAGGAACCAAAATGCTAAATAATAAGAAATTCAGCAGTAATAGAACATCAGAAAAATGGAAGGAATTTAACGAGATTCGGAAACAATCAACAAAGGAGATCAGAATAGAAAAACGGGCACATGACAACAACAGGTTGAAAGAAATTGACGAAGATTTCAAGAGAAATAACGCCTGTAAATTTTTACAGAACATTCAAAGAAAATATGAAGGGTTATCAACCTCCTAGTCTCTACTTCCGAAGAACAGATGGGTCCCTCGAAACGAACACGAAAGAAGATTGCAAAACCTTCAAACAATACCCACAGAAAAATTAACCTTACAAAAGGCTACAGCCAAACCAGATTCTAATCCATACACAATAGAAGAGATAGAGAGAATCATCAAACAAATGAAAAGTAACAGAGCAGCAGGAGAAGATGGTGTTATTGCCGAGATCTGGAAGCTCCAAGATGAAAACATCACCAAGCAAATTGATAAGATTATCTCAGAAATTCAGGTCACAGAGAAGTTGCCAGAGGACTGGAAATGTGCTTTGATCCATCCCCTACATAAAAAGGGTGATAAGTCAGATCCGAATAATTACAGAGGTATTTCTCTAGTACCAGTCACAAACAAAATTCTCTCAAAGGTGTTATTAAACAGACCAGAACCACAAGCAGATCCGCAAGTAGGGGAGTACCAGGCGGGCTTCAGAAGAGGGAGATCAGGCATAGAACAGATCTGGAACTTGAGAACACTTTTGAAAGTCAGACAGACAAGAAACACTGTAGTTACCTTTGTTGACTTTTAAAAATCATACGACTCCATAAACCGACAAACGCTCTTTGACATACTGGAAGAATATGGTATCGACAGGAAAACCAGGGCAATTATACAACAGACGCTGAATGACACCACCTCGAAGATAAAGTTCATGGGAGAAATTTCGGAACCCTTTCATATACACACAGGTGTCCGACAAGGAGATGGGCTTTCACCAATCTTGTTTAACATAGTCTTAGACAAAAGTGTCAAACAATGGGGAGAACAAGTTAAAGGACTACAGCTAGGAAGAACACGTGAAACAAGAACAGTCATAAAAAGTCTGACGAACGGAAAGACTTCAGAAAGCATACAAACACACATGGCCACATTATAATAAGAAAAGCATATCAAGACAGGCCAAAATTAGACACTACAAAACAGTTGTATTACCAGAAGCACTATATGAGTCGGAAACGACCACAATTGGAGCATCAGGCTTTATAGAGACAGAAAAAATAGAACGCAAAATTCTCAGGGAATTATTCGGACCAATACACAAAGATGGCATTTGGATGAAAAGACCTACCAATGAGTTATAACAATACACTGACAGACTTACAGACATGATCAGAAAACGCAGACTAAATTTCTACGGACACCTACAGAGAATGGACAACACGTGACTTACAAAGAGAATCTAGTGATGTAGTAAAACATTCAAGCCTTAAAACAAATTGGTAGCATGAAACAGAGCAAGACATAAGGCAGCTGGAGGTCAACAAACAAATGATAAAAGACAGAAAGGAATTCAGGAGCAAAATTAGGAAAGCAAAATTTATGGCAAATGAGAAGACGAAGACGGGAGCATTATGGACGGAACAAAGGAAACAGGAGCATAGTCAAAGGATGAGGAGATTGTGGGAAGAGAAAAGGAAGAAAGGAAAGAAGTGAAAATTGTGTCATCATGAGATATTTGAGTTCAAACACTATCCATAAGGGCAAAAATAATATGAATAAAATGAATGATAATAACTGTTCAGTCAACACAGCAACTATAGAACTAAGACAGAAGAGTTCTTAAGATGAACCTTAAGTAATTTTTTTAGAATGAGCCATTCCAATCGTAAGGATAGTTTAGTGATTATTCTAGGACTATAAATTGTTGAGGAGCTGTCAGCATTTCGGCTTTATACAGCTATTTTAAGGTGTTACTAAGAGGCGCCATTTTGTGAGATCAAGCTAGTGATTCGTAAATGAATTGTAAATGGGAAGGTGTCTGTAATATTGTATTATACTCCTGGGAAGGTTGATGGAGGACTTGCTAACACTGAAAGGACAACCCACCGTGTTGTACGCAGTAGACACATCGTTTGTCTAGGATTATTGGAGAAGCATATCCGTCGCATCTTGTATCAGTAGATGTGAGTTGCGCATTTTAGTAAAAGCCAATAGAACTGTAATCCAACAAATTGCTTAATTTATGTGACATCAGAGATAATACGAGTGATCTGCAAACGTGAATGTAGCACTTTTCGTGATATGATCTAAATGCCATATCTCCGTACATTGTTTTGTGGAGGCGCTAATCAACTCATATTGAATGTGAATCAGACTGCAGCGCTAATTCATTCAAATAACTAACGAACAGTAAAATTTACAATAGTGAAAGAGGGATTGAAATGATTCAACAGAAAATGTTTAGTGACGGTCATTTCAATTTCATAGCGAAAGCTAAGATTAGCTATACAGCTTATGTACAGTATTAGTATTGTATAATAACCACAAGCAAGGTATATGTAGACTTTTAGAATCACTTACGCGGCGATAACTGTCAATTATGTTCGTTAGTCCGATTATTCAACTGATGACAATTACAAAGGCATTTATCACCAAATTCAGTTTTACTTGTATTTTGTGAACAGGAATAACAGACGTAAATGCTTCAGGTGGATTATTTATTGTAGTGTCAAGTTATTATTTGTTACACGACGTGCGGAAAGAAAGCATATCAAAACTGATGTAAACTGATGGCAAAAAATTGCAACACCAAAAAATAATAAATGTAGAGTAATGAAATTTCGGGAACACATATGTGTAGGTAACACATTTAAGCGATTAACATTTACAAGCTCAAAGGTTAATGTAAGCAACAGGTAGGCCATTGCAAATGTGAAATGCTGGAACATTAACAACGGGTATAACCGCTAGAATGGTGAATATGTTGTAAAGGTGCTGAATGTCAGTTTGTGGCATGGAGTCCCATGATTTTTGTACTTGATCTGTTACTAGAGGGACGGTTATTGTAACCACGAAAGCGCTCCTGCTGTTACGCGAAATCGCACACCGGAACCTAAACCAAATTGTAGGTCAAGTGTGTCTAGCACGCAGACAGACTGGCTGCAAGTCCTCAACCTACTTCTTTCTGATTGACACGCGGCCATCACTGACAGCGAGGCAGAACCAGCTTTCATCGGAAAATGCAACAGACCTCCACCTTGCCTGCAATGAGCTCTCGCTTGACGCTACTGAAGTCACAAATGGCTGTGGTTTAGGGTCAATGGTATCCACGCTACAGGACTTTTGGCTCAAAGCTGTCCTTGAAGTAACCGATTTGTAACAGTTCGTTGTGTCACTGTGGTAGCAACTGGTGCTCAAATTGCTGCTGCAAACGCATCGCAATGAGCCGGAGCTGTCTGCAGGACACGATGGTCTTCACTCTCGGCAGTGCCACGTGGCCCTACGGTCTTCCTAAGACCGTACATTCTAGTTACCACCGTGGCAGCGATCGTGTATGGTGGCTACATTCCTGCCAAGTCTTTCTGCAATATCGCAGAAGGAACATCCACCTTCTAGTAGCTCTGTTACACGACCTCGTTCAAACTCAGTGAGTTGTTGTTAAAGCCGTATTTGTGGCCTTAAAGATATTCTTGGCTAACATCAGCTCACTACGTCCAACCTCAAAAGTAACTAACGCTCACGACCGTTACAGCGTCTATTTGAAGCAAACCTGATTTGCTTCCTCAAAGTGGCACTGCTACTCTTATGCGACTCGCGTGAAATTTGAAGAGACATCATCTTCCAGATGTAGAGACACGTCTTTTAACTTCAGGGTTTTGTGACTTTTTTTTTTTTGCTTCGTTGTGTAAAGCTTGACTTTGGGAGGCTATTTAGGGTAGAATCGCTAAAAGTGACATCTTAATCCATACGATACTGCTGCTACATTCTATCAGAACTCACTGCTTATAAAAATTGTGGGTGTCTAGCATCATGAATCAGGAGCAGCTGGATATACTAGACCTATTCTTGTATCATCAGCTCATACCTACTGTGGTATTCATTTACTGCACGATGTTGAAAGTAAAACTCATTCCAAGCTCAAGATCTTTAATTTTTTAATTAAGGACTGATTGTCACTGACCTATTCAACACAAGGAGCCCAATTCATTTTATAAATTAGTGCAGTGAATAACATGCTGCTAAAAGAGATAATAAGCCACCACAGTGTAGTGCTCTCTGCATCAGTTCTGTCAGTCGGCGCATTTCCTTGGCGACATTCATGAGGCAAGCAACAAAACAGTCGGATCAGCTCAGGACACATTCTGTATGACGTCAGTAGAAGAACTGGAAGTAAAATTATTGGTACCAGCTGGGTCATATTCAGCCACAAGAAGAGTAATACTTGACATAGCAGTCTGTTTTCACAGTTACATGCCGCGCTGGGTAGCCGTGCTGTCTAGGGCATCTTGTCACGGTCTGTGCGGCTCCCTCCGTCGGAGGTTCGAATCCTCGCTCTGGCATGTGTGTGTGTGTTGTCCTTAGCGTAAGTTAGTTTAAGTTAGAGTAAATAGTATGTAAGATTAGGGACCGATAACCTCAGCAGTTTGGTCCCATAAACTCTTACTAAAAATTTCCATTTTCCACAGTTACAGCTTGATAATCTCATATAAATATTTTTATAGCCAAGAAACTTCGTTAGCATGAAACATTCACATGTCAAATTAATAGCAAACATCACAAACGGTGAAGCACTGCATAGAAATAATTCCTCCTACTCTTTATTGTTAGTGTTCAGATTGCAGTGGGTGAACCAACCAAAACATTGTTCTTAACTGTGCTTTAGTTCCGTCCCCTAATTACAGAAATGGCGATAACACACACTGTCCTATACACTTGGTGCTTCGATCCTTGGCTGCCTTCGCCTCGCAGATTCTCTAAAATTACTGAAGACAGTGTGTAAGTAGGCTGTTTATGTTTTCTTTATGTAAGTAGGCTGTTTATGTTTTCTTTATGTAAGTAGGCTGTTTAGGTTCTTATATTGGTAACGCTGCCGCCACGTAGCGCTCTCTGTATGAAAATCACTGGCTGTGCTGTGTGCAGTCTGTCGCTAGTTTGCATTGTTGTCTGCCATTGTAGTGTTGGGCAGCGGCAGCTGGATGTGAACAGCGCGTAGCGTTGTGCAGTGGGAGGTGAGCCGCCAGCAGTGGTGGATGTGGGGAGAGAGATGGCGGAGTTTTGAAATTTGTCATGAACTGCTATATTTATATACGATGATATCAAAGTAAATACATTGTTTGTTCTCTATTAATATCTTTCATTTGCTAACTATCCCTATCAGTAGTTAGTGCCTTCAGTAGTTTGAATCTTTTATTTAGCTGGCAGTAGTGGCGCTCGCTGTATTGCAGTAGCTTGAGTAGTGAAGATTTTTGTGAGGTAAGTGATTTGTGAAAGGTATAGTTTAATGTTAGTCAGGGCCCATTCTTTTGTAGGGATTATTGAAAGTCAGATTGCGTTGCGCTAACAAAATATTGTGTGTCAGTTTAAGGAAAGTCGTGTATAATTCTTCTAAGGGGACGTTTCATATGGCGACCCTGCCAGGATACCTCACTGGAATCTTCTGATATTTTTTTGTAGTTTGTGTAATTAGTGTAGCTTTTGTTTATTGCTAGCGCGTAATTATAGAGAGAATTTCCTTTGTAGTTGTAGTTTTTCATTGTTGTACAGTAAAGCAGTTGTGGCATGCATGTAGATTTGCAGCAAGTATTTCGCAGCTGCGTTTCCAATTAACTAGATATTATTTTCAGTGCTATGTTAATGTGTTCTCTTACTTTTGCTCTTCAAATTGTGCTTTTCTGTGTTATCGTGTGAAATATTGTGACAATAATGGCGTGTGAAAAACGTAACACTAGGCTCCAAAGTAAACAGAGAAATAATAGTGACGACGAGCGTAGCTTATCAGCACCATTGTGTAATGAAGTAACAGACATTCAAAGTAGTAATTTGGTAATAGTGCATAGGGAAATGGAGCGGGCGGCAAATAATGGTGTAGACAGTGAAACAAGTAGTGAACAGGGAAGCATTATCGATCGATCGGTCGGCAACAGCTCGCCTCAGGAATCCGAAATGACAGAACACAATATTGCAACTACTGTAACTCAGGTTTTGGGTCCTCACTGTTTTCTCAAATAAGTGAAGACACTTTTTCTGCTTGTCAATATGTGAATGTTGCCGGTGCAACTTCACTGCCGTAAAGCACTGAGGAACATGTTTCAGACAACAGTGCACTGTTATTACAGTTAATGCAACAAATGGGACAAAGACTACAAAAGTTAGACACAATAGAACAAAATCATCAAGAGTTAGACACAAAGCTCGAACAAAATCAGAAACAAATGGGACAAAATCTCCAAAAGTTAGACACGATGGAACAAAATCAGAGACAAACACAGCAACAGCTTCAAAAGTTAGACTCATTGCAACAAACTCTTGAACAAACACGTGAAGATTTAACTACTGAATTACATAACATTGAATCGAAATGTCAAAAAGTCTGTAATGACATAAAAACTCAAATTTGTGAGCATTTTCAATCTATTTTTTCGTGGCATGAAAATGCATTACAGAATCACGAAGCAGCCCTAAAAGAACTGCAAACTATTGTTCATGAAAATCATGAGACCTTGCAAGCTAAATTTGACTCAGTTGCATCTACCGATTCAGTTACGCAACTTGCAAAAACTCAGGAAAACTTAAAGGACACAGTAGATACTCTGAAACTTGGTTCAGAAAAACACACTGAGGAAATAAGTACACTATCGAAGAAAGTAGCCGAACTTTCGGATCAGTTCACTAATTTATCTACGAAGGTAGATGATAATCTGAATGACACAAAACCGGTAGTCTTTAATGACACAGAAGAGTGCGAACAAATTAGGAAACTGAATCAAAATCTGAATCAAATTAATACGCAACACCAAAGAGAAATCCGGGAAGTACAAGATCAGCTGACACAGGTAATACAAGAATTACATATTTCAGAGGACACTCGCGCTCCAGTACAGGAAGAGGGACATAGAAATACGGAATAGCCACAAAATAATAACACAGCGCATTTCGAAAGTTATGAAAGAAATTGGCAAGGTGCACCGAATTTTGAGATGGAACCGCCGACACGACGTAACAATGACCGATATGCTACTCGCCGACACGATGATTTTGACTATAAGCTGTTCATTACTACACGTAAATTCAAAACATTTAAAAATTCTGGCAACAACATTCATCCACAAGCATGGCTCCATCAATTCTCTCATTGTTTTCCTCCCAACTGGCCGGCCGAAGTGGCCGTGCGGTTAAAGGCGCTGCAGTCTGGAACCGCAAGCCCGCTACGGTCGCAGGTTCGAATCCTGCCTCGGGCATGGATGTTTGTGATGTCCTTAGGTTAGTTAGGTTTAACTAGTTCTAAGTTCTAGGGGACTAATGACCTCAGCAGTTGAGTCCCATAGTGCTCAGAGCCATTTGAACCATTTGAACCTCCCAACTGGTCGTTAGAACACAGATTAGAATTTATGTGTGGCTACTTAGAGAATGAACCAGCTGTAAGAATGCGATCGGTCATTCACGATTGTCACAGTGAAGGAGAATTTTATCATGCCTTCCTCTCAGCATATTGGTCTCAAGCTACACAAGACCGAGTAAAACATGGCATCATAATGATGAAACGTTTCGAACAATCTGAATTTTCCAGTCTTATGAAGTATTTTGAAGACATGTTGCATAAGAATCAGTATCTTTCAAACCCATACAGCCCCTCAGAACTCATACGCATTTGCTTAATCAAACTGCCTGAACACTTACGACATATTATTTTAGCAGGACGTTGCAAAGACGACATTGAAGCTTTTCAGTGACTCTTACAAGAATTAGAAATTGACACAGACAGTCGCAGGATGCGAAAACAGGAAAACAATCACTACAGGTCATATCCGTCGCAATTCCACGATGAAAGAAATAATAACTGGACACGACAAGGCTATTCTCACAACACAAATCGTGACCAAAACCGACACCATCCGTATGACAACCGTTGGCAGAATAATAGTTACAGAAAAAGATCTCTTTTCCATAGTAATGAATGTGACAGAGACAACCATAGAATCAGACAATATGGGAACCAAAACAACTATTATCAAGGGAGACAGAATAACTTCAGACGCAACAGTTCAGCGCTCAGGTACGATTCAGGAAGAAATTCTCCACCACATGACCGACACGAAAGAAATTATGAAATCTACCGACATGACGACAGACGAGATAATCATAACGACAGACCTGAATTTCATCAGAACTGGCAGGATTCAAACAGAGCAGGGCACTATCGACAACGTGAATTGGTAGAAGCTAGGTCTCCTAATCCCAATAACGACGCGCGCCAACAAAGGAACAGACAATGACTCGCACCGCAGGCAGCCGCGTGCGCCGGCTGGCTCAGAGAAAAATAACATTGACGCTAACGTTGAGAAAAATTTTAGCATTCCTCACCGACGTATACCGCATGATAATTCCGTTCAAGTTGAGCCTCTGAGTACTATGAAGAGTAAAGGATTGCACCACACTTCACATGTAAAACCGCTTATTGAGAGATAATCTGCATTTTAACTTAGTCTTTGCCATAAAATTTTTCACTTCACATTTCTAGTATGCTTTGTCAGACTTAAGAAACTGTTAACATGCAACAATGTTTGAAGTTAAATATCCAGTCTAGAACCTAGGGAACATCTTGAAACAGAAATTACGAATGCATTGTTATAGTGAACAGACAACACACTGTTGTATTTGTACATTCTTGCTTGTTAGTTGCACGATTATGGAACGACTATAAGGCTTACATACTTAGAACATTTACCAGTACTGCTAATGAGATTTTAATGCAACATTTTGGTTTACTTGAAAATACATTTGGGATTTAAAGTACTTTCTGTGAGATTAAAGATGACTTAGTATTTGGTTTCTTTGACAGCTACATGGTTATATTACGACACTACTAATGTGTGACATAATTTACATTGTTGCTTTTGCGGTGTATCTGTTTTATATCTGCACAGTTTTTCTGAATTCTTCTGGAAAGCAAAACATGTTTTAGTAGTAACTTTTGTGGTATAGCTACAATGAGACTGCCTTTTCCGTAGCACAACAATACGTTACAGCACAGTACTTTCTTCATCATGGCAATAAGCGTAATAACTAAGATATCTATACATAAAGCATTTCACTTTTGTTTATCATGAGGTAAGTACATTGACTTCTGCAGAACTTAGCTTTCGGAGGACGATAAGTACAACACTTCCACAGAATTATCTTACAGCAAGACGCACATTTAGCGCTACAGGACACGCATTTGAGTGATTAATTTTGTACTTAAAACATTTATTTTTAAAGATATTTGAAGTACAATGATACAAAGGTTTCATTTCATTGCTGTAATCTGTAACACCTGAGGGTATAATTACATTAATCCTCAGGGGGGTACACGCCTGCTTTGTGTACCATGTGTTTGGCAAGCACAAGGAGCCCTAGCTAATATGGTATTTGCTTATACAACTTTACACATCGGTACCATATTTCTCTAACACACAAATTACACAGCTATCTGATCATTTAACTGAGAGATAAACATTTTTTTTTTACTACATCAGTGACAGATGTATACGTAATTACACAGTTGGATAACTTCACACTTACGAAATTGTATTTTGTCTGTACTTTGAGAAATGCTCATATTTTTCGGAACCATTGTGATACTATGAGAGCTTTGAATGATGTATTTGGTATGAGATCATGATTTTTAAAGTACGTTTGAGGTAGATGACGTTATTGAAATGAGCAGAGAATATTTTTTAGGGTTTTAAATTATTGACGAAAGCTACGACGTTTTTGAGAGTTGACTGAGATGTTATGATATTATTACAACGACGATGTGTATTATGCTGTTGAGGTATGTTTATGATCAATAAGATGATGATACCGTATATGAGGAGTTTGATTATGCTACGTATTTCTTATGATGAAATACCGAAGAAGTGTCGACGAATAAGGTAAGGAATAATGAGTAGTGATTAGGGACTCTGATTTGTGGAAAAGGTTGTTGGAAACCAAGAATCGTACTTGAAGAGTTATGAAATGTGTGTAAATGCGTGAATGTATCACAATGCTGGCGAAAATTTTTTGGACGCTGTTATATTTATAGGATTTTGTTTCTACAGATTTGTAACCCAAATTCTTAACCTGTGAATTTTTTTTTATGAGACTGTCACTGTAGCGGAAACTGCTGTCGTAAATATTTCCGTACGAAAGTTAAGTGACTACCTGCACGTGTGTCGTCGGCACACCGGTGTGTCAGACACCTGGAGAACAAGCCATTAGGGTGTGCCTTTCCGGAAGCACAGGTAGAAAAAAAAAAGGGGGAGGCCATTATCCTCGCTATTGACATTTCCTTGTTGAAAGCATACTGTGGAGCTCGTAATTTATGATATTTACTGAAATGCCTAATGAAATGACGAGAAATATTTTTACATCTGCACACCTGATTACGACAAGCGTCTTTCTACGAGAGTTGAGAGAATTTCTACTAACTTATGAAATGTCACATGACTATTGAATGATATTTTTATGCTTTGGTTTGCGTAATTGCTTATTTCATTTGATACCTGTTTTCCAGCTGTGTTACAGCATTAGTTTTATAAAATAAACTTAGATGCATTTGCTAATGTGAACACTTTCTGTCAACAGATCTATTAAATGATAATTTTGTAATCCACATTCCTTAAAAAAAAGGAGCACTTGGAAAGGAAAGAACAATAAGAAGGAACTAGTAACAGTAACTGGATGCATAATTTTCTTTTCAAGTACATGGTAATATTTTTTTTACAATAAGTTGTTGTGGTGCACCACTTTAATTACATAGACATTAAGATGTGAATATATATTTCCCTTATCTGCATTGTTGTTTTTACTGTAATATTTTTTCTGCTTGAGCTATGTCATGTTTAGGTATAAGTTGCTGCTGTTTGCCAGGCATAGTGTTATTGAATTTGACTTTACATTATTCTGTTAAGCCAGTTTTACTAATGATTTATTTTTATTGTTTGCTGCACATTGCCTTAGATTAGTTGTAATATTACAATTGCTTTGCTAATTTCTTAATGCTGCTTGCTTCGCAAATCTGCGTTTTTTTCATTGCTGTTTATATTAATTGTTTTATGTGATGCTGCATTGCCTCGTCCCTTAGTTTAGCATCTGAGCTCAGTAGATTTAAGTTAGCTTAAGAGGGGTAGACTATATAAGAAACTGACTATGGACAATAGGAAAAAAATGCATTGAGAAGTTATATGAAAAAGATTTGGACCAAAATGAGTATTGTGCAGTGGAGAAAAACTATTTTGAAAGAGGATGTGAACAGAATACAGACAGCAGGCTTAGATAGTACAATTGGGAATAATGATGAACAAAGGGAGATCTCCATGCAAAATACTGCAGTAAAACAAACCCTGTCCTTTCCTTTTGTGTCATCCCTCTATATGTTTGTGTACCCTTGTGTATTTGTGTTTTTCCTGTCTTTATGTGTTTATCTGATAGGAATTGTAGAATTTTTCTAGTACTAAGCTACATTCACTATGATGAGGAATACTGTTATCCTCAAATATAATTGGCATTAATAATATGTTATTTACCTTATAAATATGCTTACACATTATTTATTCTGTTTTGTTTTAATGCTCATGTGTGAAGTTGATGTTTCGAAAGTTATTCGATCTTTTATGTATGTACTCATGTCATAATTCCTGTAACACTGATGTATATATCTATTACTATTCTTTTGTAAAGCCTGTTTTAATGCAAATGTTATCTGTATTGTTATGTTCTTTAATGATGTATTTTGTACCTTTGTTATTGTATTTTTATGTTATCAAATTGTAATTGTTACCAGTTTTTCAAATTAAGTATCATTTCACTGCACACGTTTCTGTTGGCCATAATATATGCACAGTATGTGAGAAGTTGGGACTGTTAGTGTTTACATGTGTGTTAATAATTTAGCAAGGGACTGGATAACAGCATTGCTCGTTCTAAGGACAATTCCAAAAAACTTTGTGAGTGCACAAGTGGTGGTTATGGACTTGCTATATTAACTGCAAGACTCTTCACTGGTGATTGTGCACCTGCACAATCACAACAGATGGCTGCTGGTCATCTCTACCAGGACTACAGTGGGCCTGTCCACACTTTGTACAAGGACTGCAGTAGGTCTGCACCTCTGGTGGCCCACCAATACCATACTCTCTACCAGGACTACAGTGGGTCTGCTCTGTGATGACCTACCTACCAATATTCTTCCAAACTACGACTGACTCTGCTGTGGGTTTGCTCTGTTGTGGCCCATTATCTGTCAGCATGTCAAGAGTCAGCACTGTCTTTCAGTTGGAAGGACAACAGTACTTCTTCAAGACTGCATGGAAATCCACTACTTCAGTGTGCATTGTCTTTTACTGCTCAGACTTTGATAAAAGAAAAGGCAGTTTTACGGTGATGAATGATCAGGACTGTCTTTATGGACTGTGAGAAAATTTTAGCTTTTGACCAACATTGTATCAATAAGTGTGTGCATTTGATATCTTTGTTATTGTAATTATGAAAAATTTTATCAAATCATTATTGGCCACTGCCCAAAAATATTTTGTAAAATTTTTTGTGGGGAGCATGGGGGCTATGTAAGTAGGCTGTTTATGTTTTCTTTATGTAAGTAGGCTGTTTATGTTTTCTTTATGTAAGTAGGCTGTTTAGGTTCTTATATTGGTAACGCCGCCGCCACGTAGCGCTCTCTGTATGAAAATCACTGGCTGTGCTGTGTGCAGTCTGTCGCTAGTTTGCATTGTTGTCTGCCATTGTAGTGTTGGGCAGCGGCAGCTGGATGTGAACAGCGCGTAGCGTTGTGCAGTGGGAGGTGAGCCGCCAGCAGTGGTGGATGTGGGGAGAGAGATGGCGGAGTTTTGAAATTTGTCATGAACTGCTATATTTATATATGATGATATCAAGGTAAATACATTGTTTGTTCTCTATTAATATCTTTCATTTGCTAACTATCCCTATCAGTAGTTAGTGCCTTCAGTAGTTTGAATCTTTTATTTAGCTGGCAGTAGTGGCGCTCGCTGTATTGCAGTAGCTTGAGTAGCGAAGATTTTTGTGAGGTAAGTGATTTGTGAAAGGTATAGTTTAATGTTAGTCAGAGCCCATTCTTTTGCAGGGATTGTTGAAAGTCAGATTGCGTTGCGCTAACAAAATATTGTGTGTCAGTTTAAGGACAGTCGTGTATAATTCTTCTAAGGGGACGTTTCAAGTGCTCAGACTTTTTTCGGTTCCACCCCTGTAGAAACTATTACTTTCTCTTTATGACCTTAACACAAAGGCAGCATATCTCGTCACCAGTAAAGACATTCCACACGTATGCTTGATAAGGAAGCTGTGATGTTCAAGTAAAAATGCATAAATGGCCATCCATTGCTTTTTGTTGCTTTGAAAGAGCATGTAGTATCGCTACGCCCGACTTTTTGTTCGGGAGTAAGTAGTTTAGATTTATCGTGGTTTCCTTATATGGCCTGAGGAAAATGCTGGATGGTCTGAGGGATTGGTGTTAACATAGTATGTCGAATTATTCCCACCTGATACTAATACTTTAACAACCACCAAAGGACATCCCATACTTTTGCTAATACCAAATGAGTAACGATGGACTTCACCGATATTTGTAATCTACATTAAACGTGATGATGCTCCTACTATCGACTGAATGACGTCGCGTTAGATTAGATTATGACTGAGACAGATGTAGCGTCAAATGAAAACTCCATATTTTGCTTACACACCAAATTTAGTTTTGTGTCATTATTGAAAAACTTGTATCTGAAACATGGCCTCGAAATGTTCGTTTGATGCTACATAGCTGTCTGTCGACTTATTTCTTTTCTACGTATCAAGACTGTCAGTGAGCACATTAATGTTGTTATGTACATGATGCTTCATTATTATTAAAATTACATAGTTGCTTTGATTGTAGTACCAGTAACATAGTAATAGCATACAGGAATACAAGAAAAACGTGAAAAGGACAGCATACAAGCCGTCAACGTTTGTGTTTGTTGACCAATGGTATGTCAACTAGTTGGACTTAGTGCAGAAGGGAAACATCATTTCAAATTATTTTATGTGTTAATATTAGTTTGCAATATGCTGTTGTAAGAATATGATTAATTCTTTTAATAAAATACAGAATTTTTATCAACAGGTTGTGACTATAAAGGTTCACAGTCGACGGACCTGAGCTATGGACCTGAGCTATATGGCCGCCTGGTTTAATGTGCCGGTCCGTCGGAATGGAAGGTGATAGCCATCTGGGCGAATTTTGAACTTACGTCTTAATTTAATATTTTACATCCAGGGAAATCAGAAAAAAATATCTAGATCTGTGAGGCTGATCTTCAGATGTAACTTGGTTTGCATATAGACAGAGAATCGTGCTAAAAGTGATAAAAAACTACGCTTACGAGTTTCGCCTCATCCTCCCCTAAACAGTTTGCTGCTCGTCATCTGATTAAAGGAACTGTGTATGATGTAAGCACCGTTTCAATTAAGGTGTCAGATACGTCCGCCTAATATGTTCGAACTGCTGCTTCTCAAGACTAATTTCTGTATCTTTCAAAACTACCATAACAGGGATGTAGAAAGGAATATGTCAGTCATGAAGGGCTTAAGATGTGGGAACAATAAAAATCCGTTGGCGAGAGCCTCACCATTTCGAACAAAAAAGTGTGCATTATGAAGAAGACTGTTATTAATTCTTGTTTGCTTTCAGAAAACTATTTTCCTTCCTTGTGTTAGAGCAGAGGAAAATTATCCTATTTATTAAAGTGTTTCTGTCAACTCCTAACTTCGGCCCACTTGTCATCTCACTTTTTTCCTGTAAGGTATATTAGGTACACACGTGAATTGGCTTTCTGTTGGTAGCACTGTTTCCCTGCCCCCTTGCGCTGTGTTACAAGCTGTGAAGCTTTGCAACTATGCCTAATGAAATGGCGAGGGCCTCGCGAATTCTCTCCCCGAGTCTACATGTTACAGCTCTCATGTAGCAAAAAGGGCTTTGAGAGGAAAGAGAAGTTCAACAAAAAAAAAAGTTCAAATGTGTGTGAAATCTTATGGGACTTAACTGCTAAGGTCATCAGTCCCTAAGCTTACACACTACATATCCTAAATTATCCTAAAGACAAACACACACACCCATGCCCGAGGGAGGACTCAAAACTACGCCGGGATGAGCCGCACAGTCCATGACTGCAGTGTCCAAGACCACTCGGCTAATCCCGTGCGGCAGAAGTTCAACAGACAACAGAAGTATTGTTGCAGTGGTCCTGGTTATCAAAGAATTCCCAATAGAATCTATTAGACTGGTCCTAGTAGAACAAAGGACCTTGTCGATAGACTTTTATTATTTTAATGGTTCTTCATATGTGGGAAGGAAGGGAAGGTTTCTAAGATTTAATTCTTTGGTTGACGAAGCTAGCTTGAAATTTAACGGAACAGTGAACTGTCATAGTTGCGTGTAAAGAGCAAACTAAAATCAACAAACTGCTGAAAAGAAGTATGTTAATCTGCCAGAAGTATCAGTGCGATGAGATTCGTCTTCCAGAGGGTTGCTGGATCCTTAATTCTTTGAACAGACTGCTGTGGGTTACAGGAAATGTTTCATATTATTATCTCTGAGCTTAACTGCTTCTGACAACAAAGATCGTTGCTTAGAGCAGGATGAGACGCCAAGGCACTTTTATATCGAAGTGCAGATATTTTTCGGTTGCACATTCTCCATGAGATGGGTAGGACGACGGGGAAATGTTGCCGACCCGCTCAGCTCCATCTCCGGATATAAGCCACACCACGAACACTGGGGGATTTGAGACAATCGAGCAGGCCTTTGGAAACAAAACAAACGTCATATCGCTCTGTTGTACGTTGTTTCCGACAATTCACTATGGCGGAAATTGACCATTACGAAAGTTTAAAGTCTTAAGGCACACGACACCACTGAAACTGTACACCTATCTACTTTAATTGAAGAGATATTGTGATTGAAAGAGTAAATACGTTATTTTGAGACACCCTGTACGATGCAGTGAGTGATCCCTCTTCACATCCACAAAATCGAGGATGCTGGTGTTCCTCGTGGAGAAAAATTATAACTTACCTGGTTCTCGATAACCTGATCTCTAGATAAGAACTCAGTGTACAGTCTTCAGTTATTGAACGGAGCGTCGATGATCAATTTTTACTTCAGCTAACAACGACAATGTTGTTCGAACTTCTACATTATATTTTGCTACCGTGCTGTTCCCTGTTTAAACATTTAATATTCGTGTTTGAATCACAAACAGATTGTGTTAATAAAACATAATTCGTATCTGAAATTTTAATTTCAAGCGACATAGAATTAACAGATACGGAAGAGCTCTGTCGCTTGAATGAGTGGCAAATCAAGCGTTTTCTCGTGAGCGAGATGAAATGATCATACTGACTGTGTTAAAGGTGGGTAGTACAGTACCTGAAGGAAAGAGAACACTGATCATCTGCAAAATCTGTCGAAACACAGATCTAGAGAATTAGGAAGCATCACGACTATGTAACGTACACAAGCAATTCGGAAATGCGAAATATCCCAGCCCAGCTACTGCAGTCTCTCAAAATTCTCTCTAAAATTGATGTACTAGTTATCCTCAGATGGTGCAAGCGAAGCTCGTAGCTGTGCAGGGCACCATGTCCAAGACCGTTGGTCACAATGCACGAAAAAACACTCTACGTCAGTAGTTGAAATAATGCCCAGGAAAATGAACTGTTCATTGCAGGTGGAGACTTGCTAATAGAATGCGTCTTCGATGTTGGCTTCATATAAACGTTGTACTTCGGACTCAAAATAGAGAACAGAAGTGTGGCTCGGTGGGTCAAAGAATTATTTTTGATGGAACTGAAGCAGAACAACAATCTATGAGTATATTAAACAAGGCTAGCTGTGCAGACGCGCTCATCAATGATGTGTGTATTCTGTTTGGAATATGTTAGCTGTGTAAGTGAATTTCGCCAAAATTAATGCATTTGTTCTCTGTAAAATGCGAGTATCACGGTCGGCTCATATGCACCAACTCCCTGTAATACTGCAACTGACTAGCTATTCAAGAATGGTCTCCTGTCTGACTGCACTTATACTTTAGCGTCAACCTATTTGTCTGTAAGGACGACGATTCACGCCAACAACTCATCAAAAAGCTAAATAAAAGATGGACAGTTGCACTTAAGACTGAAGGGGAACGACAAATTGCACTTTGTCTACGCAGGGCCCCGCTTGCGTGGGAGGCGAGCACCTGACCACCCATCTAAGCAGGCGGACAGGATAAGATAAACTACATAAGATATAAAATAGTTGTTATTTTTAAATAAAAAGAATAAGTATTATGAAAAATTGGTAAATGTTAGAGAATATAAGTTGTTTTAAAATGGCACTGTATTTAATACTTTAAACTTACAAATGTAGACTAGAAAAAATGAAAACAGTATCATTTTTTGGGCTGAAATTCTCAAATACGACACGGCTCGTCCAAAATAAGATACACAAGTGTGATTGATATTCACACTAAAGCGAGAAGATTCAGGTCTTATAAATGAGATAGAGAAGACACAGAACGATACATACTGTGTAAATGGGATTTTTTGTACGGGGTAATGCTAAGATATTTATTGCACGAAATTTGTGTCAGAGTGAACTATAGAAATTTCATTACTTGTCATTCCTATTTTTCACGCTACGAAGTCAACCAGCAATGGATAGCAACCGTTTAAAGTTATACTTAATATATTAAAGCCAATAAAAAGGCAAGAGATACGCAGGAGAGAAAAACTGTCTTACATTTTTTTATCGACATGAACATTATACTTAAACACAAATCAGATTCGCCGTTTGATATTTACCACCTCAAAGCAACAATAGAAACGGCAATTTCCCTATCACATGACTCTTATGAAACAATGTTGAAAAACAATGTTGCCCTCATCCACAGACTTAAGAGGTATAAATTCTACGTCATTTTCCAGTGCATTTTATATGGTACAGGCTGATCTGTAGCTGTATGAATACCTCATCTCTTCTCGAAAATTTGACCAAGATTTAATCTCTTCCACCTACATGTGCTGGATCTGTCATTACAATAGTATCTAGTTTGGATACTTCAAAGGAATCGACATCAACCATGCTGTTGTCACTCAAGACATATCGAAATCAGAATCAGTCTCCTCAGTTTCCTTTCTTTGTAGTGGACTTCCCATAGCTTTGGTCGCAGGCATTGCTTTCTGGCTGTACTGCTTTTAGCCTACTTTTGTTTTAATTTGTTGCTTTTCCAGCAATGACTTTACTGCTGCAGGTGTGGTCTCCCAGGGTTGTGTGGCTGGGGTATGGGAAAGGCGGAAATCCGCGGTACACTGCTGTGTGGCTGGTGGCTGGGCCAGAGGAAACAGTCTGTCCCTTTTGGGAATCAAATGTATCACATTTTGGAATGGTGGATATATTTAAGGATTATACTGGCTGCTTAATAATTTTCTCCATATAATAAATATGACAATAATGAATAATTCAGCAGAGTGAGCACAATTTTCTGTATATGTAACACAAATTTGGTGGTTGTATTGTCAATGTAGGCGTAAGTGTGGCAAATGTTCTAGAATTGTGTGCATATTTATATTCAGTCTGAATGTGCTCTTTTTCAAAATTATTTTTTACCTCCAAAGTGAAGTTTCGAATGGAGAAATAACTTATGATTAACGATTCCTAAACGAGAGCAGCATAAATAACTGAAAGAACATTATTTTGTGATAGGTGTGGTTTCTTATGAATAGACTGAGTGTATAACATATTTTGGAAAATTTTCACCGTTTCGGTTAAAGGAAACCTTACCCCACTCATGAGACGGTCCCCGAAGATTCCGCTTTTGAATCCCAGCCAAGCAAGTCTGAGAGTGGAAGGTCCGCCTTGCATCGTGGTGTAAGAAGAGCGTTTCTTTGTCTTATTGTGTTGTATTCATTCAAATGTGAAAGGTTATACCCAGTATTATATTTCTCAGATGCACTTAGTACAGCAACAGCTCTACCCGTTTAGTTCTGAAGCCGAATAAGATGCACTGACACCCCTACGCTGTGGAAAACCTCTATTGAGGACCGTCGTATATATGGTATGGGTGGGAAGTCGACTGTACTTGCGAATCGTTGCCGTGGGTTCAGAAACGGCACCAGCCAGAGAGCAGGCAAACAGCGATTTGTCTGGATTGAAAGCAGCGCAGCGTGCTTATTGCTGGCATGAACAGTGGTCCTGACCTTCATGTCGAAGCCGGAAGGGCTGAGCCACTCGAAGAGGAAGATGGTGAAGGTTGCCGCCTGGATCGCCACGGCGCCCACCAGCATCCACGACGCCGTGTCAAAAGGCTCTGTGGAGAACAAAAACAAATGAGAGTTAGTACACGATACTGGCCACGGGCGTCTGGCTGATGCTACACAGGATGTGGTCAAAAGCGAAAGACTTACAAGTAAGAGTTTGCGATATCGTGAAATAACAGTTAGATAAATTTAGGTAGTCTGCACGGTTTCCAGCTTACGGTACCGTTTATGAATATCTATATAAGTAATAATTTTAATGTCTGTTTGTAGAAAGTCATATATTTTCGAAAGTTCTTCATCGATTGGTTTGAAATTATGACACAACTTTCCATTCGAATACGAGCGTGTTTTTGTATAACTACTGGAGCGCCGTATGGTATATGTTGTTGTTGTTGTCGTCTTCAGTCCAGAGACTGGTTTGATACAGCTCTCCAAGCTACTCTATCCTGTGCAAGCTTCTTCATCTCCCAGTACCTACTGCAACCTACATCCTTCTGAATCTGCTTACTGTATTCATCTCTTGGTCTCCCACTACGATTTTTACCCTCCACGCTGCCCTCCAGTACTAAACTGGTGACCCTTGATGCCTCAGAATATGTCCTACCAACCGATCCCTTCTTCTAGTCACGTTGTGCCACAAACTTCTCTTCTCCCCAATCCTATTCAATACTTCCTCATTAGTTATGTGATCTACCCATCTAATCTTCAGCATTCTTCTGTAGCACCACATTTCGAAAGGTTCTATTCTCTTCTTGTCCAACCTAGTTATCTCCATGTTTCACTTCCATACATGGCTACACTCCCTACAAATACTTTCAGAAACGACTTCCTGACACTTGAATCTATACTCGATGTTAACAAATTTCTCTTCTTCAGAAACGCTTTCCTTGCCATTGCCAGTCTACATTTTATATCCTCTCTACTTCGACTATCATCAGTTATTTTGCTCCCCAAATAACAAAACTCCTTTACTACTTTAAGTGTCTCATTTCCTAATCTGATTCCCTCAGCATCACCCGACTTAATTCGACTACATTCCATTATCCTCGTTTTGCTTTTGTTGATGTTCATCTTATATCCTCCTTTCAAGACACTATCCATTCCGTTCAACTGCTCTTCCAAGTCCTTTGCTGTCTCTGACAGAATTACAATGTCATCGGCGAACCTCAAAGTTTTTATTTCTTCTCCATGGATTTTAATACCTACTCCGAATTTTTCTTGTGATTCCTTCACTGCTTGCTCAATATACAGATTGAATAACATCGGGTAGAGGTTACAACCCTGTCTCACTCCCTTCCCAACCACTGCTTCCCCTTCATGTACCTCGACTCTTATAACTTCCATCTGGTTTCTGTACAAATTGTAAATAGCCTTTCGCTCCCTGTATTTTACCCCTGTCACCTTCAGAATTTGAAAGAGAGTATTCCAGTCTACATTGTCAAAAGCTTTCTCTAAGTCTACAAATGCTAGAAACATAGGTTTGCCTTTCCTTAAACTAGCTTCTAAGATAAGTTGTAGGGTCAGTATTGCCTCACGTGTTCCGATATTTCTACGGAATCCAAACTGATCTTCCCCAAGGTCGGCTTCTACTAGTTTTTCCATTCGTCTGTAAAGAATTCGCGTTAGTATTATGCAGCTGTGACTTATTAAACTGATAGTTCGGTAATTTTCACATCTGTCAACACCTGCTTTCTTTGGGATTGTAATTATTATATTCTTCTTGAAGTCTGAGGGTATTTCGCCTGTCTCATACATCTTGCTCACCAGATGGTAGAGTTTTGTCAGGACTGGCTCTCCCAAGGCCTTCAGTAGTTCTACTGGAATGTTGTCTACTCCCATGGCCTTGTTTCGACTCAGGTCTTTCAGTGTTCTGTCAAACTCTTCACGTGGTATCGTATCTCCCATTTCATCTTCATCTACATCCTCTTCCATTTCCATAATATTGTCCTCAAGAACATCGCCCTTGTATAGACCCTCTATATACTCCTTCCACCTTTCTGCTTTCCCTTCTTTGCTTAGAACGGGGTTCTCATCTGAGCTCTTGATATTCATACAAGTGGTTCTCTTTTCTCCAAAGGTCTCTTTAATTTTCCTGTAGGCTGTATCTATCTTGTCCCTAGTGAGATAAGGCTCTACATCCTTTCATTTGTCCTCTAGCCATCCCTGCTTAGCCATGTTGCACTTCCTGTCTATCTCATTTTTGAGACGTCTGTATTCCTTTTTGCCTGCTCCATTTACTGCATTTTTATATTTTCTCCTTTCATCAATTCAATTCAGTATTTCTTCTGTTACCCAAGGAGTTCTACTAGCCCTCATCTTTTTTCCTACTTGATCCTCTGCTCCCTTCACTACTTCATCCCTCAGAGCTACCCATTCTTCTTCTACTGTACTTCTTTCCCCCTTTCCTGTCAATTGTTTCCTTATGTTCTCCCTGAAACTCTGTACAACCTCTGGTTCTTTCAGTTTATCCAGGTCCCATCTCCTTAAATTCCAACCTTTTTGCAGTTTCTTCAGTTTTAATCTACAGGTCATAACCAATAGATTGTGGTCAGCGTCCACATCTGCCCCTGGAAATGTCTTACAATTTAAAACCTGGTTCCTAAATCTCTGTCTTACCATTATATAATCTATCTGAAACCTGTCAGTATCTCCAGGATTCTTCCATGTATACAACCTTCTTTTATGATTCTTGAACCAAGTGTTAGCTATGATTAAGTTGTGCTCTGTGCAAAATTCTACCAGGTGGCTTCTTGTTTCATTTCTTACCCCCAATCCATATTCACCTGCCGGCCGGGGTGTCCGAGCGGTTCTAGGCGCTACAGTCTGGAACCGCACGACTGCTACGGTCGCAGGTTCGAATACTGCCTGGGGCATGGATGTGTGTGATGTCCTTAGATTAGTTAGGTTTGAGTAGTTCTAAGTTCTAGGGGACTGATGACCTCAGAAGTTAAGTCCCATAGTGCTCAGAGTCATTTGAACCATATTCACCTACTACGTTTCCTTTTCTCTCTTTTCCTACTGCCGAATTCCAGTCACCCATGACTATTAAATTTTCGTCTCCCTTCACTATCAGAATAATTTCTTTTATTTCATCATACATTTCTTCAATTTTTTGGTCATCTGCACAGCTAGTTGGGATATAAACTTGTACTACTGTGGTAGGCGTGGGCTTCGTATCTATCTTGGCCACAATAATGCGTTCACTATGCCGTTTGTAGTAGCTTACCCGCATTCCTATTTTCCTATTCATTATTAAATCTACTCCTGCATTACCCCTATTTGATTTTGTGTTTATAACCCTGTAGTCACCTGACCAAAAGTGTCGTTCATCCTGCCACCGAACTTCACTAATTCCCACTATATCTAACTTTAACCTATCCATTTCCCTTTTTAAATTTTCTAACCTACCTGCCCGATTAGGGGATCTGACATTCCACACTCCGATCCATAGAACGCCAGTTTTCTTTCTCCTGATAATGACATCCTCTTGAGTAGTCCCCGTCCGGAGATCCGAATGGGGGACTATTTTACCTCCGGAATATTTTACCCAAGAGGACGCCACCATCATTGAACCATACGGTAAAGCTGCATGCCCTCGGGAAAAATTACGGCTGTAGTTTCCCCTTGCTTTCAGCCGTTCGCAGTACCAGCACAGCAAGGCCGTTTTGGTTAGTGTTACAAGGCCAGATCAGTCAATCATACAGACTGTTGCCCCTGCAACTACTGAAAAGGCTGCTGCCCCTCTTCAGGAACCACACGTTTGTCTGGCCTCTCAACAGATACCCCTCCGTTGTGGTTGTACCTACGGTACGGCTATCTGTATCGCTGAGGCACGCAAGCCTCCCCACCAACGGCAAGGTCCATGGTTCATAGGGGCCGGGGGGAGGGGGGTATGGTATATATAAAAATAAAAAAGGGATATTCGTTTGTTCAGAATCTTAAATCTTCGAAAGTTCTTCATCAGTTCCTTTGAAATTTTGACACAGCCTTGCATTCAAATATGCGCCTGTTTTTGTATTCCTAATGGAGTGCCATATAGTATTTGAATGTATATTTTATATAGCAAATAAACAAAAATGTATATATATATATATATATACATATATACATACATACATATATATATATATATGTATGCGTGTGTTTGTGTGTGTGTGTGTGTGTGTGTGTGTGTGTGTGGCGCTCCCGTAGGTGTACAAAAAACGCGCCTATTCGAATCCAATCTTGTGTCAAAATTTCAAAGGAATTAGTGAATATCTTTATTTGTTTCAGACATTTAAGATTCAGAACAAACCAACATGAGATTTTTGCTAGAAGCGTATCCCAATTAAATATTACACACACACACACACACACACACACACACACACACACACACACACGACACAAATATGGCGCTCAAGCAGTAATACAAAAACACGTGCGTATTCGAATGCGATGTAGTGTCAACATTTCAAAGCAATTGGTGAAGAACTTTCGGAGACGCCTCCAGACACGTCATCAGCCTGGAATCTCATCGAATGGAGTAGAACAGTCATCAGTGACGAGTCCCGCTTCGAATTCAGTTTCGACGATTTGCGAAGACATGTCTGTGGACGCCGCTGACTGCGATGGGATTGCAACCTTAATGTCCTCCGCCATATGACCCAGCAACAGGGGCGATGATCTGTGGTGCGACTTATTTCCATAGCAGGGCTCGTATAGTTGTTATCTGCGGCACCCTTACAGCACATCGGCACGTTAGCGATAGTCTACGACCTTCAGGGCAAGCCATCCTGGGCTTATGTTTCAGTAAGATACTGCCCGCCCTCACACGGCAAGAATTTCTGCTTATCTTCGTGCTTGCCAAACCCTACCTTGGACAGCAAATTCGCCGGATCTTTCCACGACTGAGAAAGTTTGGAGAATTATGGGAAGGGCCCCCCAACCAACTTGGAATTCTGACGACCTACTGCAGCAATTCGACAGAATTTGACACGATGTCCTTCAAAGGGACGTCCAACAAGTCTATCACTCAGTATAAAGTTGAATAACTGTTTACATAAGGGCCAGATGTGGACCAATGAGGTACTGATTTGCTCAGTTGGTGAAGCTCTTACTCTCGAATAAATCCTCCAGATTTTCTGAAACTGTCATCATTTGCTTGTCTGTACGTATACATCACATCTACATATTTACGTTCCATTCGCATAATTCCTTAGCGGTGCCTCGTTTTTTCTTCTATTAGAGTGTATATACACACAATGTACCTCTCCAAAGGGTCGTCAGGCGCATTTTCTCTGATGTGTCGGAGATATGTGCAATTTAGTTTTTGCGATGCGTAGCTGGAGGCACGGCAAGGAAATATTGCTCATGTCTTTCATGCGACGTCAAGTGTCGCAGGAAGCGTCAGTTTCTTTCACTTTACAAACAAAAGGGTTTTTAAAGTAGAATTTTACGTGCTCATTCGATATACATGTCCCAAATTAGACTAGTGCGATATTCGTGTTATCGATATGCATTGACAGGGAAAGTAAAACATGAAGAATAGCCAGTACTCCAGCAACGACTGAGTAACAGTGCAGTTGCATGGAGATAACTGTTAGCACGGGCAAAGGCGATGGGGTTGCTGCTGGAATACTGATTATCCTGAGAGACACCAAGTATATAAACCTTGTTAGCAAACAGGGAAGTTGTATTTATGGATTTGTGGCTTAATGGCTTACAATTAGATCTACTACATTATCTGAGTTTGTAGTAACAATAAACAACGATCAAGGTCAGAGACAGAGGGCGAAAGGAGATGTACATAGTGGTGGGAGACATAGGAAGCGGAAAGGAACGGATGGATAGAGATGGGAGGTAGGAGGAGGAGATGGACACAGAAAGGGCAAAGAGTAGATGTGTAGGGAAGCAGCCTACTCACGCTGTAGTAAATTCACATCAGTTTCCATTGTGTGCCAGCCAGTCCGCTGTAACTAGCTCTGACGTCATAAATGTTGTGCAATACCTTAAAAATCAAGCAAATGACCTAAAACTTTTCTAGCACGTCAGGAATAATACTAAATTAATGTGTGTTAAATATCAGTTCGATAACTTCAGCCATTTTCGAAATTTGGACGTTTTTCTGAAAAAATCATTGGCGCAACAGAAAAGAGCTAGAGACTTCAAAATTTATATTTAGATTCATCTTTCATAATGATTTAATAAAAACAGTACTTTGGATTTCACAAATTAAGATTTTAGTGGAAATTCATGATTTTGTGGTTTTCGTCTCAAAACTGAAGGAAGCAAGATAGATTAAGTAGGCTAGTAAATAAGGCTAGGATGTTTAGATTTAAATAGGTTGGAGGTCCGCTATGACTATGAAAATGTGAAAAGTTTCTTTTGAATACCTATAAAATTATAGCGATAGCGGACCTCAAAAGGGCCAGTTCAGAGCTCATCTACTGCGTGCAGTGTAATTAAATTAATTCTCTCGCCTAAAATATTTAACTTAGCCACGTCAAAATTTTATTATCAATACTTACCTGCGTGCTGAATGCACGTTTAAATTAAGAGCTTCATCGGCCATCAGCAAAAGAAGCTATAAATTATTATGTAACTTGAAGTGGTGCGTTACTAGCCCAGCGGCTAGTCGGGAGAGCCGATTTGATCAGGCGTTCCCTTAGCCGTCCACACCGCGGATTTATATATAAGAACGCTGTGCGAAGAAGCAAGGCCCCAGTTCTCTCCAGACGCTGAATGACACGCCATCTGTGTCGGGAGTCGCGTCGCATCGGTATCACTGCTACAAACAGCCTCGGGTGCTGTATTAAGTTACTAGAGATACGCGGAACCATGAAAACATTTCAAGTGAAGTGTTAATTCTGGGATGATTTTCATTATCTAGCTTCAGTTTGCGTATTGTCGTATTTTCACGTGCCGTCGCGGGACAGACATTCTACCAAATATTTAGCGTGGCGTTTGATGAAATATTTTCATCAAATTATGGCGAGCATTCTTTTTAACATTTAATTCGGACATTTATAGTTGCATCAGCGCATTAGACTCTGAACTGCTCTGTTAGTTAGGTTGTAGGGATACTTGTGTTTTTTATCAGTTAATTTCAGAATATACTCAACTATTTTGGAAAACTGATTTTGATTAGAAATCCCGGACAATCTCCTAATTCCTCAGAGCTATAAGCTGCAGCTATAATGGTATTCTCAGATGAAGTGGGCACTAGGATCTCTAATTACTGGCTCCACATTTTGTTAAATCACTTTCCGGGTGCTAAAAAGTAAATAGAGAGCCAGTGTTGAGAACGGCGAAAGACAGCATTAACAACATTGTAAAAGCCAGAAACTGATTCAACATGCAAGCATTTATACAGCAATAATTATTTTTACAACTTAACCGCCGCCCCACAGATGGACAGAGAGGGGACCGGGGGGGGGGGGGGCGGATGGAGATTAGGACGTATGTCTAATTCCGATTCATATTAAAACCGTGCGATTTCTCTTTTCTTTCTTTCTGTCTGACCAAACGGAGCGACAGCAACGCGGGGCCGCAAACAGCTACTGAAACTACATGGGTGAAGGGAGTACTTTATGTTTTTTCAGTGATTAGAGTATCGAGTCAAATTTACAAAGAAACTAACTTGTCAGTATGACGCTGCACAGACTTTGGTCTGGAGGCAAGCACTGATCCGGTTGGGAAGTGTGGCATAAAATCATTGTATTCTCTCCTGAGGCAAGCTGACCTACAAGAAATGCTGGATTCTGAATACTGGAACGGTGTTGACGTTCAAGCTACTCCCACATCTATCTAGGAGATATCTGCTCACGAAAGTATTTCAACATCACGCAGGAAGTTCATAGAGACACCTTCCACGTGTGGACGAACTCTGTCCTGTTGAAAAATGGTCTCACGATACTGTCACATGGGAGGTAACACATAAGGACGCAGGATGTCCGTGACGTACTGTCGTGCTGTCATGTTTCCCTCGGTTACTACAGGCCGTGACCTGAAGTTACACCCGATGGCTCCATGACGATAGGAGTAACACAGCTCTGCCTCTCCAAAACGTTGAAAGAATGGAACCTATCCCAACGTCGCTGCCATAGTCGCTGATGATGTTCGTCCGGGGTAGTGCAGAACAGCTATTCATCGCTGAACACAATATGACGTCAATCATCAGCAGTTAAGGCTTCTAGGTTACAGTACCACTCCAGACGCAGCCGTTAGTGTTATGGCATTAGCGGCAGCTTACACAATGAACGGTTATTTCCCAGTCTGGCTGCTGTTGATATCGGACTAATGGTGCGCAATGACACAGAATGTAGCCGGGAGTCCATTACTTGTAACTGGATGGCAGTTGCAGATGTGCTTGATGCACAGTACAACGATCCTTACTTGTGGTAGTCGAACACGGTTCACCAGAACCTCGACGACGAGAGCGCCTTTTTTCACGTTCCCACGGACTTCACATTGGGCTATTGTCACATACAGATGCTCCACAAAGCTGGATGCTTCGCGATTCGATCAGACGGCTGAATGAATATCCACTATGAGGCCCCTTTCAAAGTATGTCAGCTGGTGATAACGCTGCATCACCCATGTAACGAGTGGCAAACGGTGCCCATGTGGTGCATCAGAGGGAATTTACCGCAGAACCCATAGCTAAGTGCTCTGCATTATTCTGATGGCTACTAGCGATCCACGAATGGACGTATTTCATAGAATCGAAATGGATGTGATGTATTTTCCGAATAAATCTGATGACGGAGTGTTAATTTCAAAACCCATCAGTAACCAACATCAGTAGAGCGCAGACTGAGTAAGTACGTTATTTTTCATGTCATACGATAAATGTAATTTATACTAAAGGAGAAAATATAAAAATGCAGTAAATGAAGCAGGCAAAAAGGAATACAAACGTCTCAAAAATGAGATCGACAGGAAGTGCAAAATGGCTAAGCAGGGATGGCTAGAGGACAAATGTAAGGATGTAGAGGCTTGTCTCACTAGGGGTAAGATAGATACTGCCTACAGGAAAATTAAAGAGACCTTTGGAGAGAAGAGAACCACTCGTATGAATATCAAGAGCTCAGATGGCAACCCAGTTCTAAGCAAAGAAGGGAAGGCAGAAAGGTGGAAGGAGTATATAGAGGGTTTATACAAGGGCGATGTACTTGAGGACAATATTATGGAAATGGAAGAGGATGTAGATGAAGATGAAATGGGAGATACGATACTGCGTGAAGAGTTTGACAGAGCACTGAAAGACCTGAGTCGAAACAAGGCCCCAGGAGTAGACAACGTTCCATTAGAACTACTGATGGCCTTGGGAGAGCCAGTCCTGACAAAACTCTACCATCTGGTGAGCAAGATGTATGAGACAGGCGAAATACCCACAGACTTCAAGAAGAATATAATAATTCCAATCCCAAAGAAAGCAGGTGTTGACAGATGTGAAAATTACCGAACTATCAGTTTAATAAGTCACAGCTGCAAAATACTAACGCGAATTCTTTACAGACGAATGGAAAAACTGGTAGAAGAGAACCTCGGGGAAGATCAGTTTGGATTCCGTAGAAATGTTGGAACACGTGAGGCAATACTAACCTTACGACTTATCTTAGAAGAAAGATTAAGAAAAGGCAAACCTACGTTTCTAGCATTTGTAGACTTAGAGAAAGCTTTTGACAACGTTAACTGGAATACTCTCTTTCAAATTCTGAAGGTGGCAGGGGTAAAATACAGGGAGCGAAAGGCTATTTACAATTTGTACAGAAACCAGATGGCACTTATAAGAGTCGAGGGGCATGAAAGAGAAGCAGTGGTTGGGAAAGGAGTGAGACAGGGTTGTAGCCTCTCCCCGATGTTATTCAATCTGTATATTGAGCAAGCAGTAAAGGAAACAAAAGAAAAATTCAGAGTAGGTATTAAAATCCATGGAGAAGAAATAAAAACTTTGAGGTTCGCCGATGACATTGTAATTCTGTCAGAGACAGCAAAGGACTTGGAAGAGCAGTAGAACGGAATGGACAGTGTCTTGAAAGGAGGATATAAGATGAACATCAACAAAAGCAAAACGAGGATAATGGAATGTAGTCAAATTAAATCGGGTGATGCTGAGGGGATTAGATTAGGAAATGAGACACTTAAAGTAGTAAAGGAGTTTTGCTATTTAGGGAGTAAAATAACTGATGATGGTCGAAGTAGAGAGGATAATAAAATGTAGACTGGCAATGGCAAGGAAATCGTTTCTGAAGAAGAGAAATTTGTTAACATCGAGTATAGATTTAAGTGTCAGAAAGTCGTTTCTGAAAGTATTTGTATGGAGTGTAGCCATGTATGGAAGTGAAACATGGACGATAAATAGTTTGGACAAGAAGAGAATAGAAGCTTTCGAAATATGGTGCTACAGAAGAATGCTGAAGATAAGTTGGGTAGATCACGTAACTAATGAGGAGGTATTGAATAGGATTGCGGAGAAGAGAAGTTTGTGGCACAACTTGACTAGAAGAAGGGATCGGTTGGTAGGACATGTTTTGAGGCATCAAGGGATCACAAATTTAGCATTGGAGGGCAGCGTGGAGGGTAAAAATCGTAGAGGGAGACCAAGAGATCAATACACTAAGCAGATTCAGAAAGATGTAGGTTGCAGTAGGTACTGGGAGATGAAGAAGCTTGCACAGGATAGAGTAGCATGGAGAGCTGCATCAAACCAGTCTCAGGACTGAAGACCACAACAACAACAACAACGAAAGTAGCATTACCATGAAGTCACTCCCTATCTCAGCTTGTTCTCCATCTGTAATTACCACGACGCTGGAGAAACGTTAAATCTTTTATCTTCTGTCCTTCCCAGCATGTCGGTTCCGAGTTATACGACATTTCTTAAACTCATAGTATATGGAGCTAGAGATGTGAAATTCCGGTCGCTGGCGGTCAACAGTGACAGGCAATTCAACGAAAACAATACTGTGATGCTGGTACTTGCCCAGTTGCAACGTAGATGTCATTCTCACCAGCAAACTCGGTTGATCAGTACCGACTAGACCGATTCCGCAGCTGAGTGATCGGAGCGGCTGACTGCCTTGTTGAAGGACCCGGGTTCTATTCCCCGTACTGCTAGGAATTTTCCTGGCTTAGAGTGCTGGACAGGGTTCCACCAGACTCGTGATGGCAACTCAAGTTGCTATTTTGTTTAATATTTTTTTTGAGACGTCAGTCTTCTGACTGGTTTTATGCGGCCCGCCAAGAATTCCTCCCAAGTGCCAAGTTCTTGATCTCAGAGTAGCACTTGTAACCTACATCACCAATTATTTGCTAGATGTATTCCACCCTCTGCCTTCCTCTACAGTTTTTAACCTCTACAGCTTCCTTTAGTACCATTAAAGTCATTCTATGATATCTCAACAGATATCCTGTCATCCTGTCCCTTACCCTTGTCAGCTTTTTCCACATATTCCCTTCTCCTATTGTGCACAGAACCTCCTCATCCCTTACCTTACCATTCCACTTAATTTTCAACATTGGCCTGTAGCACGCACCTCCAAATGCTACGATTCTCTTCTGTTCCGGTTTTCCCCACAGACCGTGTTTCACTAACATAGAATGCTGTGCCCCAAACGAACATTCTCAGAAATTTCTTCCTTAGATTAAGATCTATGTTTGATACTAGTAGAGCTATCTCGGCCAGGAATGCACTTTTTGCCGGTGCTAGTCTACTTTTGAGTCCTTCTTGCTCCGCCCAACATTGGTTATTTTACTGCCTAGGTATCAGAATTCCTTAACTGCATCTGTTTCGTATTCATCAATCCTGAATTTAAGTTTCTCGCTGTTCTCATTTCTACTACTTCTCATTACTTTCGTCTTTCTTCCATTTTCTCGCAGTCAGTGTTCTGTACTATTTAGACTGTTCATTCCATTGAGCAGGTCATGTTATTCTTCTTCACTTTCACTCAGGATAGCAACGCCACCAGCGAATCATATCATTGATATCCTTTCACCTTGAATTTTAATTCCACTCCTGAAGTTTTCTTTTATTTCATTGCTTCTTCGGTGTACAGATTGAACAGTAGGGGTGAAAGATTACACCACTGTCTTACACTCTTTTCAATCCGAGCATTTCGTTCTTGATCGTCGACTCTTATTATTCCCTCTTAGCTCTTACACAAATTGTATATTACCCGTCTTTCCGTATAGCTTACACACTATTTTTCTCATAATTTCGAACATGTTGCACCATTTTATACTGTCGAACGCTTTTTCCAGCTCAACAAATCCTATGAACGCTTGATTTTTCTTCACTCTTGCTTCCAATATCAACCACAACATCAGAATTACCTCTCTGGTGCCTTTACCAAATGTTCAAACGTGTGTGAAATTTTATGGGACTTAACTGCTAAGGTCATCAGTCCCTAAGCTTACACACTACTTAACCTAAATTATCCTCAGGATAAACACACACACCCATGCCCGAGGGAGGACTCGAACCTCCGCCGGGACGAGCTGCATAGTCTGACTGCAGCGCCCTAGACCGCTCGGATGATCCCACGCGGCGGTGCCTGTACCTTTCCTAAAGCCAAACTGATGTCATCCAATACATCCTCAATTTTATTTTCCATTCTTCTGTATATTATGCTTGTCAGCAACTTGGATGCATAAGTTGTTAAGCTGATTGTGCGATAATTCTCGCAGTTGAAGATCTTGCAGTCTTCGGAACTTCGTGGATGATATTTTTGCGAAAGTCAGATGGTACGTCGACAGACTCATATACTCTACGTACCAAAGCGAATAGTCGTTCTGTTGCCACTCCCCCAATGATTTTTGAAATTCTGATGGAATGTTATCAAAACACTAATATACCAATAAAAGAAACTATTGATATGATTAAAAAATAACTTATTAAAACATAAAATATGGACGCAGAAGAAGTTACAGAGTTCATAGATCTATTAGAACACACATTTGCTTTTAACTATTGTTCTTTCAACGGTAAAATCTATTTTCAAAAGATTACCTAGCAATGGGTAATTCCCTAGCCGATACCATAACAGATATCTTTGTTAATCATATTGAACTACAATGCTTTGAACAAAACCCGGAAATTGCTAATAAAATCATCTACTATAAGCGATAGATACACTTTTACTCTTCAATGGGACCATAGATGAAAAAGATATCCTGAAAAATTATTTAAATAGTTTACACCCAAAACTGATCTTTACAGTAAAACATAAAATTCATAAATGTATAAACTTTTTAGATATAACCATTACAAACACAGAGAATAGACATCAATTTGCAATTTACAGAAAACCAATAACAACAGATGTCATTATTAACGCCAACTCGTGCCATCCATCAAGACAGAATAAAACATTCTTCCAGCCAATGACCAATAGACTAAATAAATTACCACTCACCACAGAGGAACTACAGAAAGAGAGACTAATATTGAAGTAGATTGCTAGTGTAAATTGTTTCAATCCCAATGACGTTAACTTCATGTTTAATAAGATACAGGATACACATAGTGCACCTGAATACGGTCATCGAAAAGACTCCAAAATGACATACATGGGGTATATCTCGGATAAAATAAACAAATTATTTAAAAATACCGAGCTCACACTAGCATTTTTTTATCAATAATCAGCTTCAAAATAGACTCAGACACAATATTAATCAAAAAAATAACACAAAATATCAAAATTCAGGAGTATACTAGTCTTGCCTAATCTTTACTACTGTGATGTAGTTCAACATGGCACAAATAGTGAAAATTCGAGATGCCTCGAGCTAGTGATGAATGCTTGCGCTAGATACGTATGCAATATACGGTTGTATGATCATATCAGTCCTTCATACTCCCAGCTAGGTTGGATACGCCCACATAAGGCACGCAATCACCACACGATGTGCTTACTTCATCGATTTCTTAGCCACTGGTTCCCCCAATACTTATCTACTCACATCAAACACCTATCATCATTCCACAACCGCAATACCAGATCGGATACGTCTAGCATCTTGGCTGTACCTTTACATAACACAAAATCTTTCTCCGTGTCCTTCTCCATCTCAGCCATACGACTATGGAACGCGCTCCCCTGTGATCTGCGTCTTATCCAGAACCACTCGACATTCAAGAGGGAACTCAAGACTTACATATTAGGGACGGTATAGCCACCATTGTTGTGCCCCTCTCATCTCTTTCTTTCTCCTCTCCATCATAGCTTCGAATTTTACCATTCTATTTCTCTTCCTCTAACCTATCTACCTCTTCTATATCTCTTTCACCCCATTCTATCGTCTTATGTCTCTGCTCGATGAGAATAACTCACAAGCTGCAAGAATATAACGAGAAAATTCCCAACTAGCAATAGGACTGACATTCATAAAAGAAAAATATGTTTACTTTCATATACATAGTCATTACTATTATTATTATTATTGATTGTTATAATTATTTTCTGATTGTTATAATTATCATTGTACTACTTTTACAATCTATATTTTTTTTCTTTAACATAAATACTGTATAACATGTTATATGTCCTTAATGTTCTGTAGAAACTGAAATTTGTTCAATCTGAGTATGCCAGGTAAAATAAATGCATAAATAAATAAATAAAAATAAATAAATAAAATACAATGTGATGACTGTATCGGACAAACTGGCCGTAGCTTTGCTAATAGGTTTAAAGAACATGTGGCTTGTTCCAGTCGTAATAAATCCTTGTTTGGCCAAAATTTGATGATTGCAACCATTCCAAAGGATTAATTCATACGAATTTAAAAATCCTTCACTTTGCCCCAAAAGGACCGTTACTTAATGCATTAGAGGAAATTGAAATCTATGCACATCGTAAAAGTGAAGCCCTAGCTTTACTCAATGAGCAGCTAGACTTTAGGGAAAACATTTTTATGGCCTTTTTGAAGACCTATTATAAAGAACTGCTCTTTCGTTTTCGTATTATTACATTCATATATTTTTATATTAAGCCGACGCTTGTTTTATCACTAGTATTTTATAACTATTTTTTTAACTATCTGTATCTCACTTTTATTATGGTTCTTATTTTAAAAACTGTAACTTCAAATTTTGCTAATTTTTATTTTGATATTCATATTTTTCCATCAAAGGATGCTAGTCGTCGCTTATTTTTGATGTACGCTTTGTACTTTGCCATAGCGGTATCAGGCAACTGTTCCAACCAATCACCAGACACTTTTATAGCATCCTGTTGCCAATATTATAACCTGACATTGAGAATTTCTTGTGAAGAGATTTTTAAGCTGATTTTAACCCTTTAATTTTATCCTTTTATGAAGTATAATTTTGTCATAATGACGAATACTATGCTATATTGACAAAGGCGTCAAATGACGCCAATTATAACTTTGTTACATCACCATAGATTGTCGCAATGAAAATAAGACGCTATTTCTATAACATCTGCAGATTTATCCATCCAACACTGTTTTCGTGGTCGAAATGTCAACCCTTGAGATATCTTTCGCAGTACGCAATAATCTCTGATCATCTGATGCCTGTCTCACCGAGCTAGGTCGCCGTTTCTACGGCAACTATCGATGCACTTTAGTAACATCGTTCCGCTGTTATTACAGAAATATTAGAGTGATTCTGCCATAGTACAGTTATTTTCATGGCGCTGACATCAGAAGAGAGCAAAATTAACCGTATTTCTATGGAACATAAATGTAATGTACGACGTAACTCCCCATAGTACAGTCTTTGACAGCACGTCCACAGCGGAACAGGACGCCATTTCCATGGTAACCCTCGATTATCCACGTAAACGCTGGGGCAACGACAATCTTTGGTGCAGATTTGTAGTTCTGAGTTTCGAGGGCAGCATACTCTATTTCATACCAATGAACCATTTTAATAGTATAATTTATATTCATTGACGAATAATGATCAATAAGTGTTCCTTGATAGTTATGTATTAAGTTATCTAATCATGAACGTGTTTTCTGATTGGCTTCATATGATGTCATACTCAGAACAGTGGGTGTGTCCAGCCCTATTAATACCTGTTCCCTCTATGCAGTCAGCAGTTACACGAGCGTCGAGGGTCGACGAAACTCGTCTGGCAGTGTCCATCCACCACTCTGGGTACAATTTATTACTATTTATCTTATTTTTGTATATCTTTTATATGCTTATTATAGCGTCTACACTACTTTGGCAATATATCTTTACAGATTCTGAAGATGATTCTATGAAAGCGTCGAAACCGGTCACTCACTCCAATAAATAAAAAAAAAAATGCGATCAAGACTGTTCCAATTTCAATTTTAAGAAGGGATAATGTTCTACGAATCGGTTCGTGGTATATCAGGAGTATGGACGTGGTAGGGAAGATAGAAAATATGAAAACGAAAATGCTAAGGGTGTTTCCAGACATAGTGGGTGTTAGTGAAGTAACATGGAGCATAGGGCAATATCAACCAAACCAGAAAATGTTGTAACGGGAATAGAATTCTTTATGAATAAAAGAGGTAGGGCGGAGAGTGAGTGACTTCGAACGATTTAGTGATAGGTTTGTTGTCATCAGAATCGGCAGGAAATCGATACCAATAGTGTTAGTGCAGGTATACATATCGCCATCGTAAGGAGGAAGATGAAGAGATACAGAAGAGATATTCAACGGGTAATTCAGTACATAAAGGGAGATGAAAATGTATAAGTCATTTGGGATTAGAATGCGGTTGTAGGGGAAGGAGTAGAAGAATGATTTATGGGATAATATGGCCATGGGAACCGGAATGAGAGAGGAGGAAGACTAATTGAGATCTGCAATGAATTTTAGCTAGTAATAGCGAATCCTCTGTTCAAGAATCACAAGAAGAGCAGGTATATTTGGAAAAGGCCTGGAAATACGAGATATTTTTGTTTGATTACATCATGCTAAGGCACAGATTCCGAAATCAGATACTGGACTGTAAGCCGTTCCCAAAAGCAGATATCGTCTCATATCACAATTCAGTAGTGACGAAGAGTAGGCTGAATTTTAAGAGAGTAGTCAGGAAGAATCAGAGTGCAAAGAAGTGGGATACGGAAGTGCTAAGGAATGAAAAAATACGATTGAAAGTCTCTAAAGCTATAATACTGCTGTAAGGAATAGCTTAGTGGGCAAACGAAGAAGTACTTCAGTTGATATGAAAAAAGGAAGTACAAAAATGTTCAGGGAAATTCGGAAGTACAGACATACAAGTCACATAGGAATGAAATAAATATGTGCAGGGAATCTAAGGCTAAATGGCTGTATGAAAAATGTATAAATCGAAAAAGATATGATTGTCGGATGGACCGACTCAGCATCTAGAAAAGTCAAAACAACCTTTGGTGAAATTAAAAGCAAGAGTTGGAACATTAGGAGCGCAACGGGAATCTCACTATTAAATGCAGCTAGTAGGTGGAAATGGCACATCGATGGCCTCTATGAGAGGGAAGACTTATCTGATGACGTGATAGAGGAAGAAACAGGTGTCGATATAGGAGAGATAGGGAATCCAATATTAGAATCAAAATTTAAAAACACGTTGGAAGACTGAAGGTCGAATTAGGCAGAAGGGATAGATATCATTCCATCAGAATTTCTAAAATCATTTGTGGAAAAGGTAACAAAACGATTATTCAGTTTGGTGTGTAGACTGTATGTGTCTGACGACATATCATAGGACTTTCGGAAAAGCATCATCCAGACAATTCTGCAGATTGCAAGTGCCGACAAGTGCAAGAATTATCGCGCAATCAGCTCAACAGCTCGTTCATCCAAGTTGCTGAGAAGAAAAATACAGAGAAGAATGGAAAAGAAAATTGAAGATTTTTTAAATGACGATCGAATTGACTTTTTTTTTGGTCGTCAGTCTACTGACTGGTTTGATGCGGCCCGCCACGAATTCCTTTCCCGTGCTAACCTCTTCATCTCAGAGTAGCACTTGCAACCTACGTCCTCAACTATTTGCTTGACGTATTCCAATCTCTGTCTTCCTCTACAGTTTTTGCCCTCTACAGCTCCCTCTAGTACCATGGAAGTCATTCCCTCATGTCTTAGCAGATGTCCTATCATCCTGTCCCTTCTCCTATCAGTGTTTTCCACATATTTCTTTCCTCTCCGATTCTGCATAGAACCTCCTCATTCCTTACCTTATCAGTCCACCTAATTTTCAACATTCGTCTATAGCACCACATCTCAAATGCTTCGATTCTCTTCTGTTCCGGTTTTCCCGCAGTCCATGCTCCATGCTGTACTCCAGACGTACATCCTCAGAAATTTCTTCCTCAAATTAAGGCCGGTATTTAACATTAGTGGACTTCTCTTGGCCAGAAATGCCTTTTTTGCCACAGCGAGTCTGCTTTTGATGTCCTCCTTGCTCCGTCCGTCACTGGTTATTTTACTGAATTCCTTAACTTCATTGACTTCGTGACCATCAATCCTGATGTTAAGTTTCTCGCTGTTCTCATTTCTACTACTTCTCATTACCTTCGTCTTTCTCCGATTTACTGTCAAACCGTACTGTGTACTCATTAGACTGTTCATTCCGTTCAGCAGATCATTTAATTCTTCTTTACTTTCACTCAGTATAGCAATGTCATCAGCGAATCGTATCATTGATATCGTTTCACCTTGTATTTTAATTCCACTCCTGAACCTTTCTTTTATTTCCATCATTGCTTCCTCGATGTACAGATTGAAGAGTAGGGGCGAAAGGCTACAGCCTTGTCTTACACCCTTCTTAATACGAGCACTTCGTTCTTGATCGTCCACTCTTATTATTCCCTCTTGGTTGTTGTACATACTTTTTTCAGAATCTCGAACAACTTGCACCATTTTATACTGTCGAACGCTTTTTCCAGGTCGACAAATCCTATGAAAGTGTCTTGATTTTTCTTTAGCCTTGCTTCCATTATTACCCGTAACGTCAGAATTGCCTCTCTCGTCCCTTTACTTTTCCTAAAGCCAAACTCATCGTCACCTAGCGCATTCTCAATTATCTTTTCCATTCTTCTGTATATTATTCTTGTAAGCAGCTTCGATGCATGAGCTGTTAAGCTGATTGTGCGATAATTCTCCCACTTGTCAGCTTTTGCCGTCTTCGGAATTGTGTGGATGATGCTTTTCCGAAAGTCAGATGGTATGTCGCCAGACTCATATATTCTACACACCAACGTGAATAGTCGTTTTGTTGCCACTTCCCCCAATGATTTTAGAAATTCTGATGGAATGTTGTCTATCCCTTCTGCCTTATTTGACCGTAAGTCCTCCAAATCTCTTTTAAATTCCGATTCTAATACTGGATCCCCTATCTCTTCTAAATCGACTCCTGTTTCTTCTTCTATCACATCAGACAAATCTTCACCCTCGTAGAGGCTTTCAATGTATTCTTTCCACCTATCTGCTCCCTCCTCTTCATTTAACAGTGGAATTCCCGTTGCACTCTTAATGTTACCACCGATGCTTTTAATGTCACCAAAGGTTGTTTTGACTTTCCTGTATGCTGAGTCTGTCCTTCCGACAATCATATCTTTTTCGATGTCTTCACATTTTTCCTGCAGCCATTTCGTCTTAGCTTCCCTGCACTTCCTATTTATTTCATTCCTCAGCGACTTGTATTTTTATATTCCTGATTTTCCCGGAACATGTTTGTACTTCCTCCTTTCACCAATCAACTGAAGTATTTCTTCTGTTACCCATGGTTTCTTCGCAGCTACCTTCTTTGTACCTATGTTTTCCTTCCCAACTTCTCTGATAGCCCTTTTTAGAGATGTCCATTCCTCTTCAACTGTACTGCCTACTGCGCTATTCCTTATTGCTGTATCTATAGCGTTAGAGAACTTCAAACGTATCTCGTCATTCCTTAGTACTTCAGTATCCCACTTCTTTGCGTATTGATTCTTCCTGACTAATGTCTTGAGCTTCAGCCTACTCTTCATCACTACTATATTGTGATCTGAGTCTATATCTGCTCCTGGGTACGCCTTACAGTCCAGTATCTGATTTCGGAATCTCTGTCTGACCATGATGTAATCTAATTGAAATCTTCCCGTATCTCCCGGCCTTTTCCAAGTATACCTCCTCCTCTTGTGATTCTTGAACAGAGTATTCGCTATTACTAGCTGAAACTTGTTACAGAACTCAATTAGTCTTTCTCTTCTTTCATTCCTTGTCCCAAGCCCATATTCTCCTGTAACCTTTTCTTCTACTCCTTCCCCTACAGCTGCATTCCAGACGCCCATGACTATTAGATTTTCGTCCCCCTTTACATACTGCATTACCCTTTCAATATCCTCATACACTTTCTCTATATGTTCATCTTCAGCTTGCGACGTCGGCATGTATACCTGAACTATCGTTGTCGGTGTTGGTCTGCTGTCGAACCTGATTAGAACAACCCGGTCACTGAACTGTTCACAGTAACGCACCCTCTGCCATACCTTCCTATTCATAACGAATCCTACACCTGTTATACAATTTTCTGCTGCTGTTGATATTACCCGATACTCATCTGACCAGAAATCCTTGTCTTCCTTCCATTTCACTTCACTGACCCCTACTATATCTAGATTGATCCTTTGCATTTCCCTTTTCAGATTTTCTAGTTTCCCTACCACGTTCAAGCTTCTAACATTCCACGCCCAGACTCGTAGAACGTTATCCTTTCGTTGATTATTCAATCTTTTTCTCATGGTAACCTCCCCCTTGGCAGTCCCCTCCCGGAGATCCGAATGGGGGACTATTCCGGAACCTTTTGCCAATGGAGAGATCATCATGACACTTCTTCAATTACAGGCCACATGTCCTGTGGATACACGTTACGTGTCTTTGATGCAGTGGTTTCCATTGCCTTCTGCATCCTCATGTCGTTGATCATTGCTAATTCTTCCACCTTTAGGGGCAATTTCCCACCCCTAGGACAAGAGAGTGCCCTGAACCTCTATCCGCTCCTCCGCCCTCTTTGACAAGGCCGTTGGCAGAATGAGGCTGACTTCTTATGCCAGAAGTCTTCGGCCGCCAATGATGATTATTTATCAAAATTTAGGCAGTGGTGGGGTTCGAACCCGGGACCGAAGACGTTTTGATCATGAATCAAAGATGCTACCCCTAGACAACGGGTACATTGACTTTTGGAAAGGTAAATGAACAAGGGAGGCAGTTCTAACGATGCGGTTGATAATGGAAGCTAGAGTAAAGAAAAATCAAGACACATTCATATGTTCTGTCGACCTGGAAAAAGTGTCCACAGTACCAAATCGCGCAATATGCTTCAAATGCTGAGAAAAATAGGAGTAAGCTATAGGGAAACGCGGGTAATATACAATATCTACAAGATCAAAGAAGGCAGAATAAGACTGGAAAATCGAGAACGATGTGCTCGCATTAAAAGGGATGGAAGACAGGGATGCCTTCTATCGCCCCTGCTATTTACTTTATACACTGAAGAAGCAATGACGGAAATAAAACAAAGGTTCAAGAGTGGGATCATAATTCAATGTGAAAGGATATCGATGATAAGATTCGCTGATGACATTATCCTCATGGAAAGTGAATAAGAATTACATGATGTCCTCAATGGCAGGAACAGTCAGTGACTATAGAATATGGACTGAGAGCAAATCGAAGAAAGATGAAAGTAATGAGCAGTATCAGAAATGAGAACAGTGAAAAACTTAACATTAGAGAATTCTACTAGTATCAAACATAAGCCTTAATTTGAGGAAGAAATTTCTGAGAATGTATGTTTAGAGCACAGTACTGGATGGTGGTGAAACGTGGACTGTGCGAAAACCGAAAACCAATAGAATCGAAGCATTTAAGATATGATGGTACAGAAGAAAGTTGAAATTAGATGGACTGATAAGATGAGATATGAAGAGATTCCCCGGAGAATAGACAAGACAAGTAATATATTGAAAACAATGGCAAGAAGAAGGGATAGGATGAGAGGACATATGTGAAGACATCACAGAATAACTTCCATGGTAATAGAGAGAGCTGAAGAAGGTAGAAAATGTAGAGGAAGACAGAGACTGGATTACATGCAGCAAGTAAGTGAGGACGTAGGCTGCAAGTGTTATTCTTAGATCGTGCGGTTCTAGGCGCTTCAGTCTGGAACCGCGCGACCGCTACGGTCGCAGGTTCGAATCCTGCCTCGGGCATGGATGTGTGTGATGTCCTTAGGTTAGTTGGGTTTAAGTAGTTCTAAGTTCTAGGGGACTGATGACCACAGATGTTAAGTCCCATAGTGCTCAGAGCGATTTGAATTTTTTTATTCTGAGATGAAGAGTTTGGCACAGGAGAGGCACTTGCATGGCTAGCACCGGCAACAAAGCCGACAACGTCCAGGAAAGCGATTTGACGACCCCACGCCCCTCCACACCGCGTTCATATTTCGCCATGCCTTCGGATGACATGGCAGTCAGTTGGTTTAGATTGGCCCGCCTAGTGCCACAAAGGTGGAGTTTTGCTTCTTTTTTATTGCTGCTTGGCCGAATTCAAACTTCTTTTCGATATCCCTTCTATTGGCTAATGAAAACACTTGTTTAAAAATGGTAAAGACCGATATGAAAACGCAATATAGTGGCTTTCTGCTGTTCTTCTTTTACTGTTTCCTACAAAGCCGCTGACATTATCTGCCTTGTAAACGGTGCTAAAGTCTTACAACAACGCGCTGGGCTCTTGCGATATTTTCCTTGTTATAAAGTAACGGGAATTTAGCACAATAGCGGCGAAAATATCTGTTTTCGACGAAAGTTGGTTGTACCGGAAATTTCAACCTATTTTCGCTATTTCGTCCAGGAAAGACAATACACACAACGAACGATATTATTCATTGTGGCGAACAAATCCCTGTTTTGAAGGTTAAATCCTCTGACAAGGGCCGGCCGCGGTGGTCTAGCGGTTCTAGGCGCGCAGTCCGGAACCGCGCGACTGCTACGGTCGCAGGTTCGAATCCTGCCTCGGGCATGGATGTGTGTGATGTCCTTAGGTTAGTTAGGTTTAAGTAGTTCTAAGTTCTAGGGGACTGATGACCACAGATGTTAAGTCCCATAGTACTCAGAGCCATTTGAACCTCTGACAAGATACGGCCCTGGCGTTTCAGCGTGCATCTCACAAGCACAAAGGCGAACGGTTCAAATGGCTCTGAGCACTATGGGACTCAACTGCTGTGGTCATCAGTCCCCTAGAACTTAGAACTACTTAAACCTAACTAACCTAAGGACATCACAAACATCCATTCCCGAGGCAGGATTCGAACCTGCGATCGTAGCGGTCGCGCGGTTCCAGACTGTAGCGCCCAGAACCGCTCGGCCACTCCGGCCGGCAAGGCGAACGGCTATGCAGCAAGGCAGAGAAAATAATTTCTGAGAACTGCGTGGGTTCCTTGTTTGATGGAAATGTAATTTCAGTTCAGATTCGTAGTAAGAACTGAATAGCTGCGCTTCGGATAAAGTTTTCAAGGGCAGAATAACCTGCCAGAAAATTCTGTATCGTGCATGACCCCCGTCTAGGACGCGCTTAATTGTGGTAGGTTACGTTATCCGTGCGATCGTGGCGTACACTGTTCATACCTTCAACCAGGTCCTGTAAATGTTCCTCACAGTGTCCTCAGAGAGTCTTAAAACTGACTGGCCTCCTTCATAAATTTTAATTTCACATCAGTGCTTTTCCGTGTAAAGTAAAGTAAGTAAACCTTTATTTCCTTCATTACTTGTTCGAAACGTAGTTTGAACAATTGAGGAGAAAGACTAGAACCCTGCCTTATATTGTACTGTATTGAACCGAGGACCTAGAAACGACCGAGAGGCTTCGTCCCCGCCGTAGCCCTCAGTAGTTCACAACCCTACAACGAGCTACAGCAGTCGACTCACCCCACCGCCGCCGGCCGGAGTGGCCGTTCGGTTCTAGGCGCTACAGTCTGGAGCCGAGCGAATGCTCCGGTCGCGGGTTCGAATCCTGCCTCGGGCATGGATGTGTGTGATGTGCTTAGGTTAGTTAGGTTTAATTAGTTCTAAGTTCTAGGCGACTGATGACCTCAGAAGTTAAGTCGCATAGTGCTCAGAACCATTTGAACCATTTGAGCCACCCCACCGCCGCTCCACACCGAACTCAACGTTCTGCCCCCAGTGGACACCCCCCTCCTCCACCCCCTCCCTCCCGGGAACGTCTCATACCAGACGAGTGTAACCTCAGATATTTGCGTGGTAGAGTAATTGTGGTGTACGCATGCGTGGAGGCAGTGTTTGCGCAGCAATCGCCGACATAGTGTAACTGAGGCGGAATAAGGGGAACCATTACGCAGTCGCCGAACAGATGGAAAACCATCTTGAAAACCATCCACATGCTGGCCGGCACACTGGGCGGATTCGTGCTGGGGACTGGCCCTCCTTCGCGCTCGAGAAGCAGCGCATCAGACCGCGCGGCTTGCCGGGTGGGCTACAACCTTTCCATATTCATGTTCTAATCCGAACACATCTGTCATGGTTTTCCATTGTGATTGCTCCCTGCTGGTTCCTAAAAATACTGTATATCACTCATATTTCCCTACAGCTTACACCTGTGTTGAAACATTCTGTAGCACTTTGCACTGTTGAGCGCTTCTTCTAAATTGGAAAATCCCATGAAAGTGTCATAAATTTTTTAAAATCATACTTCTATTCTCAAGCGTAACAGCAGAACTCTCTCAGTGGTACATGAAATGTGTTCGCAGCTGCGAATATGGACAATCATCAGCTTTATATAGGAATGACCAACGAAAACTTGCGGTGGACCGGGACCTGAATCCGGATTTTCTGCTTATCGCGAGCGGTCGCCTTACCATTAGGCATCCGAATACGACTCGCGGCCAGACCCAACTTCCAATATATACAGGGTGGTCCATTGATAGTGACCGGGCCAAATATCTCACGAAATAAGCATCAAACGAAAAAACTACGAAGAACGAAACTCGTCAGGCTTGAAGGGGGAAACCAGATGGCGCTATCGTTGGCCAGTTAGATGGCGCTGCCATAGGTCAAACGGATATCAACTGCGTTTTTTAAAATAGGAACCCCCCATTTTTTATTACATACTCGTGTAGTACGTAAAGAAATATGAATGTTTTAGTTGGACCACTTTTTTCGCTTTGTGACAGATGGCGCTGTAATAGTCACAAACGTATAAGTACGTGGTATCACGTAACATTCCGCCAGTGCGGACGGTATTTGCTTCGTGATACATTACTCGTGTTAAAATGGACCGTTTACCAATTGCGGAAAAGGTCGATATCGTGTTGATGTATGGCTATTGTGATCAAAATGCCCAAGGGGCGTGTGCTGTGTATGCTGGTCGGTATCCTGGACATCATCCAAGTGTCCGGACCGTTCGCTGGATAGTTACGTTATTTAAGGAAACAGGAAGTGTTCAGCCACATGTGAAACGTCAACCACGACATGCAACAAATGATGATGCTCAAGTAGGTGTTTTAGCTGCTGTCGCGGCTAATCCGCACATCAATAGCAGACAAATTGCGCGAGAATCGGGAATCTCAAAAACGTCGGTGTTGAGAATGCTACATCAACATCGATTGCACCCGTATCATATTTCTATGCACCAGGAATTGCATGGTGACGACTTTGAACGTCGTCTACAGTTCTGCCACTGGGCAGAAGAGAAATTACGGGACGATGACAGATTTTTTGAACGTGTTCTATTTAGCGACGAAGCGTCGTTCACCAACAGCGGTAACGTAAACCGGCATAATATGGACTATTGGGCAACGGAAAATCCACGATGGCTGCGACAAGTGGAACATCAGCGAACTTGGCGGGCTAATGTATGGTGCGGCATTATGGGAGGAAGGATAATTGGCCCCCATTTTATCGATGGCATTCTAAATGGTGCAATGTATGCTGATTTGCTACGTAATGTCCTACCGATGTTACTACAAGATGTTTCAATGCATGACAGAATGGCGATGTACTTCCAACATGATGGATGCCCGGCACATAGCTCGCGTGCGGTTGAAGCGGTATTGAATAGCATATTTCATGACAGGTGGATTGGTCGTCGAAGCACCATACTGTGGCCCGCACGTTCACCGGATCTGACGTCCCCGGATTTCTTTCTGTGGGGAAAGTTGAAGGATATTTGCTATTGTGATCCACCGACAACTTCTGACAACATGCGTCAGCGCATTGTCAATGCATGTGCGAACATTACGGAAGGCGAACTACTCGCTGTTGAGAGGAATGTCGTCACACGTATTGCCAAATGCATTGAGGTTGACGGACATCATTTTGAGCATTTATTGCATTAATGTGGTATTTACAGGTAATCACGCTGTAACAGCATGCATTCTCAGAAATGATAAGTTCATAAAGGTACATGTATCACATTGGAACAACCGAAATAAAATGTTCAAACGTGCCTACGTTCTGTATTTTAATTTAAAAAACCTACCTGTTACCAACTGTTAGTCTAAAATTGTAAGCTATATGTTTGTGACTATTACAGCGCCATCTATCACAAAGCGAAAAAAGTGGTCCAACTAAAACATTCATATTTATTTACGTACTACACGAATATCTAATAAAAATGGGGGTTCCTATTTAAAAAAACGCAGTTGATATCCGTTTGACCTATGGCAGCGCCATCTAGCGGTCCAACCATAGCTCCATCTGGTTTCCCTCTTCAGGCTAGACAAGTTTCGATTTTTGTAGGTTTTTCGTTTGACACTTATTTCGTGAGATATTTGGCCCGGTCACGATCAACGGACCACCCTGTATATATATATACACTCCTGGAAATTGAAATAAGAACACCGTGAATTCATTGTCCTAGGAAGAAGAAACTTTATTGACACATTCCTGGGGTCAGATACATCACATTATCACACTGACAGAACCACAGGCACATAGACACAGGCAACAGAGCATGCACAATGTCGGCACTAGTACAGTGTATATCCACCTTTCGCAGCAATGCAGGCTGCTATTCTCCAATGGGGACGATCGTAGAGATGCTGGGTGTAGTCCTGTGGAACGGCTTGCCATGCCATTTCCACCTGGCGCCTCAGTTGGACCAGCGTTCGTGCTGGACGTGCAGACCGCGTGAGACGACGCTTCATCCAGTCCCAAACATGCTCAGTGGGGGACAGATCCGGAGATCTTGCTGGCCAGGGTAGTTGACTTACACCTTCTAGAGCACGTTGGGTGGCACGGGATACATGCAGACGTGCATTGTCCTGTTGGAACAGCAAGTTCCCTTGCCGGTCTAGGAATGGTAGAACGATGGGTTCGATGACGGTTTGGATGTACCGTGCACTATTCAGTGTCCCCTCGACGATCACCAGTGGTGTACGGCCAGTGTAGGAGATCGCTCCCCACACCAAGATGCCGGGTGTTGGCACTGTGTGCCTCGGTCGTATGCAGTCCTGATTGTGGCGCTCACCTGCACGGCGCCAAACACGCATACGACCATCATTGGCACCAAGGCAGAAGCGACTCTCATCGCTGAAGACGACACGTCTCCATTCGTCCCTCCATTCACGCCTGTCGCGACACCACTGGAGGCGGGCTGCACGATGTTGGGGCGTGAGCGGAAGACGGCCTAACGGTGTGCGGGACCGTAGCCCAGCTTCATGGAGACGGTTGCGAATGGTCCTCGCCGATACCCCAGGAGCAACAGTGTCCCTAATTTGCTGGGAAGTGGCGGTGCGGTCCCCTACGGCACTGCGTAGGATCCTACGGTCTTGGCGTGCATCCGTGCGTCACTGCGGTCCGGTCCCAGGTCGACGGGCACGTGCACCTTCCGCCGACCACTGGCGACAACATCGATGTACTGTGGAGACCTCACGCCCCACGTGTTGAGCAATTCGGCGGTACGTCCACCCGGCCTCCCGCATGCCCACTATACGCCCTCGCTCAAAGTCCGTCAACTGCACATACGGTTCACGTCCACGCTGTCGCGGCTTGCTACCAGTGTTAAAGACTGCGATGGAGCTCCGTATGCTACGGCAAACTGGCTGACACTGACGGCGGCGGTGCACAAATGCTGCGCAGCTAGCGCCATTCGACGGCCAACACCGCGGTTCCTGGTGTGTCCGCTGTGCCGTGCGTGTGATCATTGCTTGTACAGCCCTCTCGCAGTGTCCGGAGCAAGTATGGTGGGTCTGACACACCGGTGTCAATGTGTCCTTTTTTCCATTTCCAGGAGTGTATATATTACACGAACACCTTAACAAAATTTTCTTTTTTCTAGGACAAAGGACACCATTGTCCCAGAAACATAATAGTGCGAATCCTCCAGTCCCACCAAGGCTTTCGGAAGGTTCCCCTCGATCGTCGGACAAATGAGAGAAATGGAAATCCTCTTCCAATCATTTCCAACTGGGATCCTTTCGGATTCCAGGATGCGGGGGTATCTGGCTGAAAAGGTCGGATTTAACAACTGGGGATTTAAGATGTATATAAAACCTCTTGACTATGGCTGAGAAGCATTCGCCCGATAGCTTATGGATGTGTATCCACTAGACGTGGCGGGAAATAGTAGGGGGAACTGTTTCGAAATTTTGTGTTTTTTTTAATTTTGAAGATCACTCTGGGAACGAAACTGAATATGTTTTATTCTCATTTTTACTACATTTGATATTAAACACACTATATAACTGTAACTGTAACCACCTATTCTAAACATGGTCGATCGCTACCTTGAATGAATGTTGGTGTAATAACGAACGCATGCCGCTGGTTAAGTTCAGGTAGAGCTTCATGGTTTAGCTTTGCGGCAGAGACCTGGAAACAACAGCTGGAGTTTCAATGTTGGCTTAAAGTGCTACTCAAACGGGGCGTCGGAGCGTTACACTGACGGGTTTTTGTAACGACCTCTCTTGCGTTTGGTTCTTGAGAGCCACGCGCTGCAGACATGTTAATTCATATTTCAGATGTTAAACCGATGGAAGATTGTCAGAATGCATAATCAGGTGTCGTCTGTCCTGTACTCTGACTGGCGTAAATTTCTTTACCACGAAAGAATTCGTCATCTTTATTAGTCAGCTCACCTCCTCCAATTTGTCGGTCTTCGTAGACTGAGACAAGGCAGATTCGTATAGATGTTACAGGCGTGTTGACGAGTGGAGTCACGGCAGGGTCATTGCGCTGGCGATGAGTATGTGGCGCTGCTTCTGTGCGCACTTAGACGGCGATTTTGGACGGAAGTTGCTCAGGCGAGTCAGAAACTTTCTGTAACTGTAAGTCATTTGTGAGGAGCGTTATCGGTTTCTCTCGCCTATTAACTTTTCTATTGTTTGAATAAATTCTACTTCATGCATCACGATCCTGATTAGGTGATTCACGTTGTACTGTTAATTTTTAAGAATCTTCAAACAGTTTTTTGCTAAAAACGTTTTATGAATTGATAGGTTTAACAGTGAATGACGACTCTTCAAGCCGCTTTAGCTGTTTTGTAGCTCTTTATTGTGAACACTAGAGATTTCGCAGGCGATGGATCCTCAGGCGATGTTGCTGTTGTTGTCTTCAGTCCTGAGACTGGTTTGATGCAGCTCTCCATGCTACTCTATCCTGTGCAAGCTTCTTCATCTCCCAGTACCTTCTGCAGCCTACATCCTTCTGAATCTGCTTACTGTATTCATCTCTTGGTCTCCCTCTACGATTTTTACTCTCCACGCTGCCCTCCAGTACTAAATTGATGATCCCTTGATGCCTCAGAACATGTCTAACAACCGATCCCTTCTTCTAGTCAAGTTGTGCCACAAACTCCTCTTCTCCCCAATTCTATAGAATACCTCCTCATTAGCTATGTGATCTACCCATCTAATCTTCAGCATTCTTCTCAGGCAATACACTGTTAATTATGATGCAGTTTTTTAGAATATATAAAAGATGGAAAACAATTTTAGAAAATTTCTTAAAAATATTTTCCAGATGTGCTTAAACTGAAAAAAGAAAAGAAATACTTCAATTAATCGATGAAAAATGGAAGTATACAAATATTCAGGGAAAGTCAGGAATACAGACATGCAAGTCGCTGAGAAATGAAATAAACAGGAAGCACACGGAAGCCAAGGCGAAATGGATGCTTGACGAATGAGAAGAAATCGAGAAAGGAATGATTGTCGGAACGAGTGAGTCAGCATATAGGAAAGTCAAAACAACCTTCGGTGAACTTAAAAGAAAGCATTGTAACATTAAGAGTGCAACGGGAATCCCACTGTTAAATGCAGAGGAGAGAGGGAATAGATGGGAAAAGTTCATTCAAGATCGTAAGAGGGGTAAGATTTGTCTGACGTTATAGAAGAAGAAACAGGAGTCGATTTAGCAAAGATAGGGGATCCAGTATTAGAATAAGAATTCAAGAGAACTTTGGAGGACTTAAGATCAAATAAGGCAGAAGGGATAGATAACATTCCATGAGAATTTCTAAAATGATTTGGGGAAGAGGCAACAAAACGACTATTCACGTTGGGCGTAGATTATAAGAGTCTAGCGATATACCATATGACTTTCGGAAAAATATCATTCACACAATTCGAAAGAAAGCAAGAGCTGACAAGTGCGAGCATTATCGTACACTCGGCTTGACAGCTCATGCATCCAAGTTGCTTACAAGAATAACATACAGAAAAATAGGAAAGAAAGCTGAGGATGTTTTAGATGACAATCATTTTGGCTTTACGAAAGGTAAAGGCACCAGAGAGGCAATTCCGACTGTGCGTTTGATAATAGAAGTGAGGCTAAAGAAAAATCAAGACTCTTTTCTAGGACTTGTAGACCTGGAAAAAGAGTTCAACAGAGTAAAACGGAGCAAGATGTTTGAAATTCTGAGAAAAATACTGGTAAGCTATATGGAAAGACGGGTTATATACAATTTCTACAAGAGCCAAGAGGGGATAATAAGAGTGGATGACCAAGAACGGACTGTTCGGATTAAAAAGGGTGTAAGACAGGGATGTAGTCTTTTGTACTTACTGTGCAGTCTGTACATCGAAGAAGCAGTGTTGGAAATAAAACAAAGTTTCAAGAGTGGAATTAAAATTCAGGCTGAAAGGATATCAATGATAGATTCGCTGGTGATATTACCATCCTCACTGAAAGTGAAGAAGAATTGCGGGAATGAACAGCCTAATGAGAGTAGAATATGGATAGAGAGTAAATCGAAGAAAGACGACAGTACTGAGAAGCAACAGAAATGATGACAGCGAGAAACTCAGATGTTGAAAATTAGGTGGACTGATAAGGTAAGGAATGAGGAGGTTCTGCGCCGACTCGGAGAGGAATGGAATATATGGAAAACACTGACTAGAAGAAGCGACAGGACATCTGTTAAGACACCAGGGAATGACGTCCATGGTACTGGAGGGAGCTGTAGAGGGCAAAAAATGTAGAGAGAAATTGGAATACATCCAGCAAATAATTGAGGTAGTAGGTTGCAATTGCTACTCTGAGATAAAGAGGTGGGCACGGGAGGGGAATCCGTAGCGGACCGCATCAAACCAGTTGAAGACTAATGACTCAAGAAAAATAGGTGAATGTCAAACTGGACTCATGGGGTGATCTGATTATAAAAATAATTACAGCCATTAATATTTGTGGTTAAACCGAGTAAATATCTTAAAGAATATTCGAAGTAAGTAACATCTGTGGGGATCTGAGAAAGTAAATGTCAGCAACTAACACTAGTATTAATGCATTTAACCATCACTTACTATTTAGCAAATGCGAAATGGCGACTGTGTGGTGCGCCAACGCTACGGTCTGGTACCTGGGAGTGTTGTACTAGAAGCTCATACCGGCAAACATTTATCCCGAGATTTGATACCATAAATCATGCGACTCCCTGTGATGGAAAATTATAAAAATGAATGAACCTGTGGCAATATATCTGATCGACTGTTGTGGTAAATCTACAGCAAATGCTAGAGGTGTAAGAAACTTACTTACCAAGGATTTTTGTAAAGGTGCCTTCATAAAATCATGAAGTACGTAAAAGCATTCCTATAACTGTCGTTTGCTGTGGCAGACGTGGAACCAGTACGGGAAACATCGGCAGAACAGCAGTTGTGGGTTGCGTGGACTTCGCCTTGAGCAACAAAACCAGGATCATACACTGGATTAACATTTTCAATTTACAACTGTACTATGGGACATCGCAGCTTCCCGATAGTTTGAGGGCTAATCTCGTGAATAATATTTTTTGGAATTCAGAGTTTTTTTCAGTTAAAGCACGTTTGACAAACATTTTTAAGAGTTAAAAAAATCCCTTTTTCTAAAAAAATAGCGTTTTAATGAGCAGTACATCATCTGAGGATTCACCTGCAACGACAGTGTTTCTAGTAATGGGCTACAAACAGCTAAAGCGGCTTGAAGAGTCTTCTTTCATGGAAAAATCCCATCAATTCATAAGTCTTTGTTAGTAAAATTCGCTTTGAAGGTTCTTCAATATTAACAATGTAAGATTTAGCCGTAGCTGCCCTGTGTACAAAATCGTTAGTATATTTCCTTTTAGCTGCAAGGCACAAGCCAATTTTGACGTCTCATCTGTCGTCCGAAAATGATGAATAATATTTTCGGTAATTCTATGAATGTTTGAGACAATTTCTGAGAATTTGCAGGCGAACATATGTGCGTCCATGTTGCGCTCCTGACCCACCCTAATACCTGCTGAATAATTATGATGAATACAGTTCGATACAAACAACTTTTTTGGAAGGTAATGGCAGCTCAGAGACATTGCAAATAACAGTAAAAACACTCAATACCCAGTAACCATTTACTTTATCATAAAAATTGTAGCAATTAAAAAAGTCAAGAATGATGAGGTGTTTCCAAAGGCCGCATAGCTTTATTCGCAACTAGAGGTTTCACGACACTATAGACTCAGTTTTATAATGGCTACGTTTTCATAATGTAGTTGAGCAATTACGGAGTGCCAGCATTTGGGAAGTTATTCACGTTAAGAGTCGACATTATTCACGCTAAGACTCAAACCAATTTGACCATGCGGAACCAAAGTCCCAGAATTGTCATATATGTTCCATGTTTCATTTGAGGAGTACGCTTCCTTTTGTGACAATGTTTTCTATTCATTAATTAGTTAGTTAAATTTTGTCTCAATGTGCATAATAGCACGCCATCTTACGTCCTGTGGTCACTAACCTCATGCATCTTGTAATAAAAATGTTACTGGGAAACAGTCAATGAAGTTGAATCCCTCGTCAGCCGATCTGAAGAATGTTAGTTAGATTTCGGTTGCTCATTTTTCCTTGTGGTATAAATGAGGACTAGATTGGGACTTCAGACGACTTGGCACTGAGATGCAGACAGAGAATGTTAGGTACTATATTTGTTGAACAGGAAACTCGCACTACGAAAAATCCTTATTACAGGACGACAGTTAGATCCGCCAATGAACTAACAGCCAATATTTAGATAGACAAGAACAACCGGCGATTTTCAGTTTCTTTATAGTGTCTAAACTGCCCAGGCATTTCTGACCACCAATAAATATTGTGTGAAAGTGAAGACAATAATTTTTATCCTTTCTTTCTGAGACTGCGGAATCAACTTAATGTATGTTGGAAAATCAGTCATACCAAGAGCGTGGCTGCACGCAAAAGTTATACCGCAGTTTAAAAAAGAGATGAAAGCAAGTACCAGAATTATACAGGGATTAGTTCACCAGACATAGCATACATAGCTTACAGGAGGATCCTGAACAGAGGATTATAAGTAATATCTGAGTATTTATTAAGTGAAGAAGAAAGGAGTGCTTTAATAGAGGAAGATCGACAACAGACGCAGTATTTGTGAAGAAACTGTTAATTGAAAAACATGCAGAATTTAATCGAGAGAGACAACTGTCATTTGCTCACTTAGAAAAAGCCTTTGATAACGTTAAGAGCTGCATAGGTCAGAGATTTTAATTATTTGGGATGTGATATTAGAATGAAGTTTTATGAAGTGATGGCCGTCCTACCGAAATGAGTCGTGAGTCATTTACAAACGACAAGAAAACAAGACCTTGGCAGCTCAAATGAGATTTCTTAGGTCTATAAAAGGTTATACCAAGGTAGGAAGATTAAGGAACAGTGACTTTAGAAAGAAATTAAATATGTTTAACGAAAGAAACAAAACTGAAGACAACAGAAGAAAATGGAGTGAAGATTTCGACGAATGAATTGCGGCAGACTTCGTTACAAAGTCAGAAATTATAATCATTTACGTCGAAGAAGTCTGAGAAGGCCAAGAAGGAGAGGGGCACAGTACCAGTTAGATGCATAATACTTGATGTACAGTAAAAGAAGGAAGTAACAGTGGTGCGAATAAAGAATAATTTTCTACAAAGAAGGTTTCATTAGATATGTCGTTACGGAAATACAAAAGAATATGTAGCCGATTTAAATTCCTACAGCTGGGGTAATGTCGTATGTCAACGGGCAAGTATTGGCCATCTCGTCATTCTTTTTTATTCTGTGCCATCACGACCGCTGTATCAAACGTCTGGTCGATATATCTATTTCGAAACAATGCGAAACGGTTGAAAATACGCTTCACGATGGGAAGTGCGTTGATATCACGCCTAATCACCTTGCACGTTCGGACAGTCCCGAAGCGTATGCTCTAGTCCGGGTGGTTCCCCCATACGTCACGCACGTTTCAGTCAAGAGCGCGAAACGCGTGTCCCTGATTGCAACTGCCCAGTGCGGTAGGATGGTCTGCGCATTCAGGCCGCTGTGGTTAAAGCCACAAATTCAGTTTCAGTGCCGCGTCCCCCAGGCATTAATCTTCTCGCGAAAATTGGATTCTGCGCTTCAATTGCGGCTGAGGGCAAAGTGCTCCGTTCAGACCAATGTGAGGCCCAAATTGTTAGACTCGAGAGGTGCCAGGGAGCATCTGCTGCTTGCGCTGTGGTGTAGTCTAACGTGCGCAACAATCTTAGGGAGGAAGGATGAGGAAATGAAGAAACAACTAAAGAAAGAAAAGAAACGTTGGAAGGCCGAATTTTCCAGGGAATAACACTTAGCTTCGGATGATGTCTCGTGACTAAGTAATGTACGGTGTCGGTAACGAGGGTCAGAGCTTTTTCTTTTTTTTCTGTGTAGCTGTCGGGCGAACACTAGTTAATGATTTATGATCATAGGTTTTCGCAGCTGGCTTCATACTCCATGAAATTATTCTACTTTGCAAACCGCATTTTTTTCCTTTTTCCCTTTTTCGCCTTTTTCTGTTTCTCTACGGGGTCGACATTGTTACGCAGGTTGTCTCGAAATGTACCTTACAACTTCAGTGTGCTGTACCACAAAAACTAATTAAGATATTCGCACTATGTTTGGCTTATGTGACAGACAAACTCATAAAGTTTTATTTGCTTGTGTGTTCCGGGTCGTCCTGAATGAAACACAATGACAAAGCTTCAGGAAAACACTCTGCGTGTGGAATGATTTTGTTAGACCAAATCGGACACACAGGTTCAAAGGAACTTCCAAACACGGAATAGGAAGCACCCACCGTCGTGGAGGTCGATACACCGGTGGTACAGGAATTTTACGCAGACAGGAAGCGTTGATGTGAAACATGATACTGGAGCATCTGGAACAAGTGAAGCCGATACAGCACGGGTTGGGTGTGGCAGGAGCTGCATATCCCTAGGGTAACCGTGCACCGCGTCCTTGGCAATGTCTATAGATGCACCCAAACCGGCTGCAACTGTTGAATGCATTGAAACCACGCTACAAGCCACAACGTATGCATTTTTTTACCGTTTAGAGGAGGACGAAAATTTTCTAAACCACCCATTATTTTCTGACGAAGCAACATTTCACGTTTGAGATTTTCACTCTGCAGCGGAAAGTGCGCTGATATGAAACTTCCTGGCAGATTTAAACTGTGTGCTGGACCGGGACTCGAACTCGGTCTCGGTCCGACACACAGTTTTAGTCTGCCAGGAAGTTTCAACATTTCACGTGTTTGCTAAGGTAAACCAACACAGTATTCGACTGAGCGAGGTTGCGCAGTGGTTAGCACAGTGGACTCACATTCGGGAGGACGAATGTTAAAACACGTGTCCGGCCATCCTGAATTAGGTTTTCCGTGATTTCCCTAAATCGCTTCAGGAAAATGCTGGGATGATTCCTTTGAAAGGGCAAGGCTGATTTCCTTCCACATCTTCCCCCAATTCGATGGGACCGATGACCTCACAGTGTGCTCCCCTCCCCCCCCCCCCCCCAAATCAACCAGCCAACCACAATATTCGCATCTGGGGCACAACCAATCCTTATCCTCAGGCAGAAGAGGTGTGTGACAGACGGAAAGTGAATGTGTGGTGTTGTTTCACGGTTGATCGCATTGTCGATCTATTTTTGTCCCAGAAAAAACAGTTAATTGCTGATGTGCTATAACTGTTTGCGCCTCCATAGCTGGCTGACTGCCAAGGCAGTCGTTTTCCGACAAGATACTGTATCGCCACTTTGGGCTGAGACTGAGCGAGATATTCTAGACCGGGGTTACAAGATCGCTGAGTTGTTAGAGTTAGTCAAGTTCCCTGGTCTTGGTCGCCTGGATTTCTTTCTACGGGGGTATATCAAGGACAGAGACTGTCAACCACATCAATGATTTAAAGAAACGAATGGTTGCCAATTGTGTCAGTTGATGCAGATATGTAGGCAAGTACGGATAATGCTTGAATACAGACTGGATGCTCTGCGTCCCACCAAAGGCGCACGTGTTGGAATTCCTTGAATATCACAAAAACTTTGGGAGATAATGTGCCATGTAAGGCAAAAGTTGTGTGAATATTTTAATCAGTTTGAATGCTATAACACATTAAAATAGTAGCGTACCTTTTGAAACACCCTTTATATGGTGAAATTTGTTGGCCGGATGATCTCCCTGATGCCCCTCCCCCTCCCCTTTTTCCTTCCGGAAAGCAATTTTTGTGCCGCGCCTGGTGGAGATATTGTGGTGAAGTTTGATAACGTGGGTATCAATCCTGTATTTGCCTAGTTGAATGTGAGAATTCGCCTAAAAACCACACCCAGGATGGATGGCTTAGCAGCTCTCGTTATTAATTCGTGAGACGGATTCGATCCGCGGCTGGCTCACTTCCCCATGTCCCAGAAGCAGGCGCGTTAGCGCTCTCGGGTATCCTGACGTGTAAAAATATTGTAAAAGACTGAATCAACGTTTCGACCTCAATTTGCAAGTGGTCTTCATGTGGGTATATAATAATAGTACGGCAATACAATTCGACACTTATAGACTACTTTCACTCATAACCCACCAAGCCCTTAAAAGGAGAGTAAAAAATTAAGCGTTTTTAATATTATCCATTTTCCGAGCGTGAAGCGGCGGAGACAAAAGAGGGTCGACAATGTGTCCAATGGAATGGCGCTTTGGCTCAGTTAGTAGCTGCGCATATGCACTGGTATCTCGCTACAGCAACTTACAGATACGGCAGTACACAAGGAAAAACCTCAACTGGACACTTGGCGCCCACATATAACGAAGAGGAGACGATCTAGCGCGCTGTTGCGATGTATGATACCCGACTGACAAGAACAGAAGTGGACGATTCTGATGGAAGGTGAGGATTCATAGAAATTTTTATCAACGCCGCTAATGTGCTGCCAGAGGCTTTAGTACTTAAATCATACGAACGAAGTGTCGAAAACCTGAGTTGAGAACACTGTTGCTCGAAATGTGTTGTTGTATTGTGTGAAGTACAGATAAAATGTTACTATTACTGTTAGTATTTGTTGATAGTATTGGAATTTTATTGGTTTACATTGAAGATAGAAGCCAGCAACCATCATTGCGGTTCATGTTTGTGAACTCCTTTAACATCTCGAGCGCTTCTCTTATCTTCTTTTGGCATGTAATAGATTGTCTAGCTGGTACGTAAGCCCCATTGAACTGTATATGTTAGCCATATAAATTTATATTTTCTGCCACTGTGAATTCATTATGCCCTCCCAGTCGTATCAGACGTTTGCGTTTTCAGTGATATCCTGATCAGTCAAATAGTCTCTCACTTCCACGCTCCCCCTCCCCTTAAAGAGCCTTTAGCGTATCATCGACTGCATATTAGGTGGACCCTAGCCGTTCTACAAATTTATTGTTGCTCCAATACATAGTTCTGATACCCACTCGGCGAAGAATTATTTTCCCGACATGTTCGGCGTCTCTTGCACGTATGGTAGAAGAGTTGTGCGTACTTCATCCGTCTGCTAGTGTCAGTCTTTTCCGTTCTTCGTGGAATCAGCACCTCATCCACAACCTGGGCTTCTTTATTTGTCACCACTCCTGTGGCTTGATGCGGCCCACCACGGATTCATGTTCTGTGTTGACATCTTCACCTCAGAGTAGCATTTGCAACCTACATTCTCAATTACTTGTTGGGTGTATTCCAAACTTTGTCTTTCCGTACATTTTTTACCCTCTACAACTCCCACTCATACCATGGACGTTACTCCGTGATGCATTAACACACGTGCTATCATCCAGCCGCCTTCTTCTTGTCATTGTTTTCCATTAGTTCCATTCCTCGGCGACCCTGTGAAGAACCTCTTCATTTCTTATCAGCTTACCAAACCTTCAATGTCCTTCTATAGCAGCACTTCCCAAACGCTTCGATTCTCATCTTTTCCGATTCCCCAGCAGTCTATGGTTCTGATCCTCATTCCTTTTATATTTCTTCGGTATACCACTAAAAATTAATCTATGCTCCTCAAACTGTTCGTTCTGTTCGAGAGGTCTTGTAATCCTTTTCCTTCACTTTCGCTGAGGACAGCAATGTCGTTAGCGAATCTAGTTATTGATATCCATTCATCCTGAACTTTAATCCCATTCTTGAGCCGTTCTTTTACTTGCATTACTGCTTCTTCGATGTCTAGATTGAACGGTGGGGACAACAGACCGATCTTGAACCATTTGTAACCCGAGCACTTCATTCTTCGTCTTTCAGACTTATCGTTCCCTCTTGTTTCTTGCACATATAGTATTTTACTCGTCTTTCCCTGTAACTTACTCCTGTTCTTGTTAAAATTTCGAACATTTTACATTGCCATACGCTTTCTCTAGGTCGACAAATCCTGTGACTACTCCTCGAAATTTTGTAAGTCTTGCTTCCATCATCAGCCTTATGTCAGAACTGTTTCTTTGATTCCTTTACCTTCCCTATAGCCAAACTCTTTGTCTTCAGACAGATCCTCAAGTTTCTTTTCCAATCTGCTGTATGTTACTGCTGTCAGCAGCTTGGCTGCATGAGCTGTTAAGCTGGATGTGCAATAGTTTCCGCAGTTATATGCCCTTGTTATATTCGCAGCTGTGTAAATGATAGTTTTCAGAAAGTCTGACATCAACTTGAATAATAATTTAGTTACCACGTATCCCAATGATTTAAAAATTTCATGAGATTGTTACCTATCGTTTCTATCTTATTTGATCATAAGTGCTCCAAACCTCTGTTAGACGTTGACTCTAGTTGGTTGGTTAGTTAGCTGCATATTTCAGGTATCATTTGAACGATTCTTTTATCGAAATTATGTATAATGAATTATCTTACAGTATATGTGTACATGCTTAGTGTTAATATTTACGAACACATACTTCTTTTTAGTCCTACTGGATCTCCGATGTCTTCAATACAGATTCTCATTTCTTCATCTATCAAGACATCAGACAGGTCCTCGCTATCGACTGCAGTTAACAGTGGAATTCCCATTGAACTCTTCATGCTGCCTCCCTTGCTTTTAATTCCATCTAAGGTTTTTCGATTTCTTTTCAGCAGTCGTTTTGTCTGGTCTTATCTGCAATTACACTCGTAAGTGGCTTACATAGATGTATTCCTGTCTTTTGCTAAACATTGTATTTCCTTCTCCAGTTTGCGAAATTCTTCAGTTACTCTAGTTTTCTTCGCAATTACCCACATTGCAGCTATGTTTGTCAGTCCAGTTTCTGAGATTTCCGTTTTTAGAGATGTACATCCTCTTCAGTTTAGCTGCCTATTGGGTTTTCATTATCTCAGTATCTGCAGCCTCAGAGATCTTTCAAAGCATCTCATCATTCCTCAGTACTTCAGAAGTCCTCTCCCTTGCCAGAATCTACGTCTGCTATGGAGTACGTCTTACAATCCTATATCTGAGAAAATAATTCTCTGCCTGGTTGTTATGTAATCCAACTGAAATCTTCGCGTATCTCCAGACCTTTTCCAAGTATACTTCCTCCTCTTGCGATTTTTGCACGATGTGTTCGTTATTGCTAGATGGAATGTATTACAGAACTCAAGTAGTCTTTCTTCTCTCATTCGTACTCCCTGCCCATATTCTCCCGTCACTGCGCCTTCAGTATCTTCCCCTACCACAGTTTCCATTCTTTCATTATTATTGGAGTATCATCTCCCTTTTCATGATGAATTACCCCTTCAATATTCTTATTTACTTTTTCTATCTCTTCATTTTTTGCTTGCGACGTCGTCATGTAAACCAAACTATTATTGTAGGCATTGATTTTCTGTCGATTCATATGAGGTTAACCCTGTTTCTCAACCTTTACGATAACCTAGCATCTGCTCTGTCTTCTATTTACAGTGAATTCTATCCTTCATACTATTTTTCCTATATATAAGAAACCTTGCCTTAGACACTGTGAGAACGCGTACTATAGCTCTAAATCTTAAACATGGCTGCGAATCAGCAACTGTGTAAATCTGAAGAGGCTGAAAAAATCAGCGAATCAGTTGCAAAATAAAGGCTTGTTAGCCCTTGACCTAAATTTCGATATTTCTAAAAATGTCTTCTTCAGCAGGGGTATTATATCACATGATGGTACATTAGAATAGCTGAAGCCGAGATGCTCTTGTCATATATAAAATTGACAAAAACAAGAATTAAACCAAACAATGGCTTTAGATAGCAGCCAGATTACATTTAACGTACTTCAGAGTGAATGCTCACTGGTAAATGCCCACAGGTAGAGGCTCTTGCCAAAATAAACTTATAACAGGAGTCACGTGATAAAATATTTGCATACGTTAAGTGTACATGATGCCAGAGACAGAGGGCAGCTGTTACGAATTATCCCAAGCATGGCTTGGGATAATTCTTGTTTTGTCAATTTCATATATGACAAGAGTCGCCCGTCTTTAGTTATTATAATGTACCATCGTGTGATGTAGCAAGGCCCACTCCTTTTGAAGAAGACAATTTTTAAAAATATCGAAATCTAGGTCAAGGGCTAATAATCCTTTCTTTTGCAGCTGGTTGGCTAGGTTTTTCAACAGCTTCTAACATTATTTCTGGTACACCAAAATACAATAACGGGAGAGTTGTATATACTGGCGTGGCTGGTTGCGATCAGAGCTCATGAGGCTACTCACCCAGAAAAGCGGTTGGCGAGATGATGCCAGTCCTCTTGGCGACCAGGATGGCGATGCCCGTCTCCATGAAGGGAACCGTGAAGTCCACGGCGTTCTCACGCTCCGAGTTTATCATCAGAGACGTCATCACCATGTCCGTCTTGCGGTTCACCAGGTCCGCGATCAGACCGTTCCACTTGCCGTTCTGCAAAAGGCCGGAACACTGACGTCAGCACAAAAGGATGGAAGCCAGCTTTTGGATTACGATTAACATTTTTGCATAGTCTCAAAGTACTCATTGAAAGTGGGAGTGATCATTCGAAAAATATCCATTAAAAGCATTAGAGTAACCCTACAGAACACTCGTGAAATCCCGCTATTATTATCAAAAATCATAATTTGAAAACTGTTAGAGGTAGTTGTTAACGTATACCATCTCTTAAAGTTTTTACTTATATGCCAGCATTTCTATGTGCGTCCCCCTCGTCGTTCATAGAACATCAATGATATATTCTGTTGCTGCCCCTGTACGAGTCAGAACTGCTGCATCAACAGTTATAATTGTTTCGTTGATTCGTGAACAAAGTGTAGCAATGTCACTGACTGATGTTTTGTAAACGCGATACTTGATGTAATCCCACAAAAATAAGTCTAAAGGTGTGACATTGGGAGAGCATGGTGATCTTGCGATGCGACCATCACGACCTATCCACATCTCATGAAATGTGTAATTCATCACGTCCCCAGTTCAAACCCCAATTTGACCTATAGGGGCTGCGTTGAAATGCAGCTTGCGCTCGGCCAACACATGCTTCAAATACACGGGGATGTCCACTTCGAGGAAGGTCTTCGATACTGCCTGTCTCTTTAAAGTTTTAAGAAATACACAGACATGTTTTATTCGATCTTTGACGAAAGTAGTCTTCAGCACACCTTTGCAGTCGTGGCCGTTGTTGACGTTTCGACACTGGAGCCGATACCTGTCAATCGCGAAGCTGGCATCACGAGCCTGAGTGCACCCTGGTCCAGTCCTCCCATGAAGGAAAATCCCAGGCAGTACCGGGAATCAGACCCGGGTCCCCCATATGAGGGTCTGTCGCGTTGACCACTCGGCTACCGAGGCGGACCTTACATATATGATGGGAATCCTTGGTAATCTTCATAATCTCAAGTATAGTAATGAAGTACGTGTTTTTTGCCCAAGGTGATTGAGGGTACTGCCTCCTCAGTTTTACGCTAATTCTATGCCCCGTCTTAATTTTCTTCATCTATAAAAGGTCCTTATTGTAATAGTGGTACTGTAGAGATGGCACAATTTATCTGCACAAACCCCAAAAATACAAAACACTGATCTAAATCGTAACCATGTCTAATTCAAAATCGTAGTATCCGGAATAAAACGGAAACCGGCCGAAGCTCATAACACAAACAAACCAAGTTAGTTGTGAAGCCCGTTCGTTGTATGCATGGACATTAGCTGAAAGCTGGACATGTAGCGCAAACACATGGATTTTAAACCTTGTGGCTGCGCATACAAAGCTGTTATTTGTTCCTTTTTAGTTTGTTTTCCTTTCTTTCTGGTTACGCTACCTTTTTAAAGTCATTAATAATTTCTTCTTGAGTGAGGGTGCGACGGAATATTTGACGTCGGAGCAGGTGTGGCTTAGGTGTAGCGTTCAGAGGCTGCACGCAGGTTCCAAGTGCGCAGGTGTGTCTTCTGACTGAATGCCCGTATCATGTGCTGGTGGTACCCCTCTCGGAAAGGAGGCACCTACCTGCATCAGTGGAAATCGGCTGATGAAAATCCTCTTGCAAGGTACAGGACGAGTCACCCTGTTCTATAGCCCTTGGAGACGCTTTATACGTGGTGTTTCACAATTTCATGTTGCTCACTTGTAGAGGTTGTAGATGGGAATAGTAGGTCAAGTTTTACATAACCGGAAACGTCATCCAGCTATGCTAAAGAGCGTCAGAGTTACAGGCGCCGGCGTCTGCAAATATATGTGTGTACAGTGTGATTCCGTAATGATGTTACAAAATTTTTCTAGGATGATGAAGGAGGATGAGTTTATCAATTTGAGGTAAGGGTCCCTGTACCGGAAACGAACGAGTCGAAAGTTATAAGCGAAACCCGTTCTGATACCTCTGCTACTGGAATACATGTATTGGCAGTGTTGTTGCTAAGATTGTAGGATATGAAACTTTTAGAGATGCTAATATGGATCAAAACAAGGAAGAAACGTCCAGTAAACATAGGCTCTAAAGCGCATACATAAGGAGCTACTGTGAAACGCATCTTGTCTATTGAACAAATGCTCATAGCACTTAAGATATACATCTTAGACCCAACGTTTCCCGGATTTTTTCTTGTTTTTGGCCCATACTACCACCTCCGAAAGTTGCCTACCTTACAATCTTAGCAACAACAGTACCAGTATACGTATTCCAATGTCAGAGGTACGGAAACTCTTCTCACTTATAGCTTTTGACTCGTCCGTTTCCGGTGCAGAGACCCTTACATCAAATAGGTACATTTATCCATCTTAACATCATCACGAAATCACCCTTTATATGCATACATTTATAGGCATCTGCTTGTAGCTTTGATGCTATGTAGCATCGTTGAGTGTCTTTCCCGGACATGGGTTCCTGTGTAATACTTGATCTTCTAAGTCCCCTCTATAATCTCTAGAAGTGTGTAACATGAATTGTGGAACACCCTGCACGCATGTCTGCCTTATTCCTTTCCCAGAGATTCCTGGTTTGTCCATATTCCCGCAGGGTTAATTCGAACCACGTACTGTGGTGGCATGGGGTCTCGTCTGTCGCTTGCATAGGCGTTCTTGGTGGAAACAACCACATTGGTGTGCCGTCGGCAGTGTAAACAGGAATATCACGGAAGTGTCACCTTTGAAAACTTTGTATGTTGAACAGTAGCGAGTTGCTTCATTGTAATGTCATATACAAAATAACTCAATAAAATTAGCAGGTAAGTTTCTTGCTGCTGACATCGCAATGAACGTCACCACATAACCACCTGAGCACTGATGGTGTGGCTGTGTCGTTAAAATGTACATTGCTGCAATAAAAACGCTGTAAAAGACAGTAGATGGTTGTTATTGCTCCGTTTGACTACTGTTTAAGCGGATCTGCTGATGATGGAATTATAAAACTCTGAAATGCGTGTTGGAAAGATAAATAAATGTAACAAGTATTTATGTACTTAATGATGTGTCGACAGAAGTGCCGACACAGTGTTATTTTGAGGGGGCCGATAGGCACGCTATAAGCTCACGCAGAATATCTTGAAGTCTGAACCAGGACGCTCAATGAATTGCTATAAAGAAAAGTACGTTGCTTTGGGAATACTTAACTTTTAATCCGTCATTGGTTTACAACGTTCTTGATGAGACATTTCATACGATAACTATCAAACTATGTAAGGCTAATGGCGCCTTGCTAGGTCGTAGCCATGGACTTAGCTGAAGGCTATTCTAACTGTCTCTCGGCAATTGAGAGAAAGGCTTCGTCAGTGTAGTCGCTAGCAATGTCGTCGTACAACTGGGGCGAGTCCTATTCCGTATCTCGAGACCTGCCTTGTGGTGGCGCTCGGTCTGCGATCACACGGTGGCGACACGCGGGTCCGACATGTACTAAATGGACCGCGGCCGATTTAAGCTACCACCTAGCAAGCGTGGTGCCTGGCGGTGACACCACACTTAAAATTGCTAAAATCATGATACTGTGAATAAATTGTCGACACGTTGTACCTTACTCTTACAGTTAATGCAGTTCTAAGAATATTTTTATAGGTAAAAATAGTGTATTTGTTAGTGGCACATTTCATCCATAATATTCACAGGTTAACCTGAAGTGATTCTCTCTGTTGTGGTGGTGGACGTTCTCTAACAACTGACGCCTTGAAGTCTGCTACCCGTCTGGTGGAGTTCGCACAACACTCCAGCCAGCTGCGTGGCTTAGCAAACCGGAACCTGACAGGCCGCCGTATCGGTTTGCACGGCTAACTGGTGTGTTCGCCATGCTGCGCTTCACGCAGCTCGACCATTTAACATACTCCGATGGATTTTTATAGCTATAATAATTTAGGACGTCCGTTTGAAGAGGCTTATATCTATACAATGAAGCATCGTTTATTCTGCTCTCGTTAATATAGATCTCCTTTTCATCAGGATCGGCATTTTTTAAACTACAATAGCTGGACAGTATTCGATACTTCATAGGTAATAGCAGCTACAGTCGACGACGATAATTCTTAAATTGAAATTCAGCGTACCACCGTATTCGGATCCTGCCAGCTACAACTTTGACAAGTTAACACTGTGTTCTACAGAACTGTATTGCCTCCCTTTGTTGTGGGCGCAAAATGGCGTCAAAGAGCAAGAAGGTGACAGTGTCAATAGACAAAAATATGTGCTCTCACCGTTGGAATGATTTATAATGATGTTCTGAACTAGATCGGAAACAACGACTTGTAAAAAAAAGATTAATTTTCCTTCAGTTTTGCTAGAAGCTTGAAGGTTTGTCAGTTACAGGTTTTGATCAGGAATTGAAAAGAAAGAACACGAGAGAAAAAAGTATTTTCGCACTTGTGTACTCGATATTTTATGTTGACTGTAATCCCAACATGCGTTTCGGCAAAGTGCTGCTGACCTCTTCAGCAGTGGCTTTTTGTAGTTTTTGGGACCCTACAGCTACGTGAATTATAAAACCTTTGATATAATAGAAAGGCATACAGACCTGTAACACAACAAGATTCCGCCTTAAGCCGTTATCAAGTACTAGGCTTTAATAACTGAACTTATCTGCGGACGGACGGTCTCACCAGAATACATATAACACACCTGATCATACTACAGTTATACCATTGTATCTGTAGCTATATTTTGCTGATTTTCGTAGAACTGCAGTTGAGGATCACTCATGGCCCTTGACGGACATTAACACTGCCCAAAAAAACGTGAAGCACCCAGAAGACATGGTCGGATTTTACTGCATCTTCATACACATACGAGTACACACCATAAGCGTATAGGCAAATGTTTATTCATTTTCGTACAACTGCAGATGAGAGTTGTTTGCGTGCCAGTGGTCGACATGAACACTGCCTGAAAAAAGTGAAAGACCCACCGGACATGGTTGGATTTTAATTTATATCCGTAGACACACACACCTTTGCGTACATGAACGAATACATGATCAGAGGTGCAATTCTCTGCGACAGGTAGAAAACCCACCTGAATTAGTGTTGTTCGTATTTAACATTGTTGTCAGGCTTGATAAGGTATATAAGGGGCGTGCACAGTGTCAGAAGTTGAGGGATCACGTGAAGGATACGGAGATACCGTGTACTAGTATGAGATAGCGTAATCAGCATAGACAGATTTTGAGACAGTGTTATAAGAGAATCGATAGAAATTAAAATGGCTGACGATCTTATGAACCGTGACACAGGGTACCAGCTAAGCAGAGCCTGGGATCCGGCTCTGGAATTGTTAAAGGAGCTGGCCCCCAGTTGCAACACTACACAAACAGAAGAACCAGAGACATGGAGATGGAAAACGAGCCCCTGACGGACTGCCAGGCGCACCAGACCGAAGATGGAACACCCAGAAGTGGGACTGGTGGACGCGGACCGTAGAGGGAACATCCAGAGCCGCAGCGGACGAAAAACGGAGCGGCAACGCTCCAACAGGTCGTGGTGAACGGGCGCGGACCGCAGGGGGAACGCTTGGTACCCCAAACCGTAGATGAAACCCCTAGGAGCGGGTTTGGTGGGCGCGGACCGCAGAGGGAACACCTAGAACCGCTGCGGACGGAAAACGGAGCAGCAACGCTCCAGCCGGTCGCAGGGAATGGGCGCGGACCACAGAGGAAGCGCCTGCAGCCGTTGGTGGAGGGGGAAGGCCATAGGCATAAATACTGGCAGGTCCACTCGAGGAGCAGTCTCAGGTCGCACCTGATGAAGGTCACGAGCTACGTGACCGAAATATCGTGCAAGTACGACGCTGATATCCGGCAGAACACCTGACAACACAAGATGTCAGCATAGACAGACTTTGAAAGGGGACTCATAGTCGGTCTTCATTTCGCCAGCTGGTCGAATAGTGCAAAATCCAGATTTGTGGGGCCTTCAGAGGGACAGTCGCTGCATGTTGGACTACAGTGGAACGTGTGAGCAGGCGTACTCACCGTCGAGGTTCCGGTCTAATACGTCCGACCACCACAAAGGAGAAATACCAAGCTTATCGCGAAAGACCGTTGAGAAAGTTTAGAAAATTGACGTTTTCAGTTGACTACAGAATGTCCTACTACCGCCAATGAACATTTGGCGTAAGGATAGCGAAGAAAAGGTAAGGGAAATTAGAGCTTGTACGGACGCTTAAAGACAGCTGTTTTTTCCTCACCCCATTTGCGGGTAGAAGAGGAAAGGAAGTAGCTAGAATGGTACATGGTATCCCCCGCCATGCACCATACGGTGCACGTACGTAGACGAAAATGCAATGTGTTTCCTTGTGTATTTGTTTTCAAGTCGGGAACAAACGGAGTTCGTGAAAATGCGTTTTCCTCATACCGAAAGGTTATACGTTAGATCCTGCGACGCAAATAGCTTATGAACTGGAAACATCTATCCCTCTACAGCCAGTTACTACGTAGTACCAAAATGAAGCAGCTAAACAGAATATAGCTTTGAAAATTACGCAAGCTTATGGTACCACTTGGAAGTCAGAGATACACTCCTGGAAATGAAATAAGAACACCGTGAATTCATTGTCCCAGGAAGGGGAAACTTTATTGACACATTCCTGGGGTCGGATACAACACATGATCACACTGACAGAACCACAGGCACATAGACACAGGCAACAGAGCATGCACAATGTCGGCACTAGTACAGTGTATATCCACCTTTCGCAGCAATGCAGGCTGCTATTCTCCCATGGAGACGATCGTAGAGATGCTGGATGTAGTCCTGTGGAACGGCTTGCCATGCCATTTCCTCCTGGCGCCTCAGTTGGACCAGCGTTCGTGCTGGACGTGCAGACCGCGTGAGACGAAGCTTCATCCAGTCCCAAACATGCTCAATGGGGGACAGATCCGCAGATCTTGCTGGCCAGGGTAGTTGACTTACACCTTCTAGAGCACGCTGGGTGGCACGGGATACATGCGGACGTGCATTGTCCTGTTGGAACAGCAAGTTCCCTTGCCGGTCTAGGAATGGTAGAACGATGGGTTCCATGACGGTTTGGATGTACCGTGCACTATTCAGTGTCCCCTTGCTTGCCATGCCATTTCCTCCTGGCGCCTCAGTTGGACCAGCGTTCGTGCTGGACGTGCAGACCGCGTGAGACGACGCTTCATCCAGTCCCAAACATGCTCAATGGGGGACAGATCCGCAGATCTTGCTGGCCAGGGTAGTTGACATACACCTTCTAGAGCACGTTGGGTGGCACGGGATACATGCGGACGTGCATTGTCCTGTTGGAACAGCAAGTTCCCTTGCTGGTCTAGGAATGGTAGAACGATGGGTTCGATGACGGTTTGGATGTACCGTGCACTATTCAGTGTCCCCTCGACGATCACTAGTGGTGTACGGCCAGTGTAGGAGATCGCTCCCCACACCATGATGCCGGGTGTTGGCCCTGTGTGCCTCGGTCGTATGCAGTCCTGATTGTGGCGCTCACCTGCACGGCGCCAAACACGCATACGACCATCATTGGCACCAAGGCAGAAGCGACTCTCATCGCTGAAGACGACACGTCTCCATTCGTCCCTCCATTCACGCCTGTCGCGACACCACTGGAGGCGGGCTGCACGATGTTGGGGCGTGAGCGGAAGACGGCCTAACGGTGTGCGGGACCGTAGCCCAGCTTCATGGAGACGGTTGCGAATGGTCCTCGCCGATACCCCAGGAGCAACAGTGTCCCTAATTTGCTGGGAAGTGGCGGTGCGGTCCCCTACGGCACTGCGTAGGATCCTACGGTCTTGGGGTGCATCCGTGCGTCGCTGCGGTCCGGTCCCAGTTCGACGGGCACGTGCACCTTCCGCCGACCACTGGCGACAACATCGATGTACTGTGGAGACCTCACGCCCCACGTGTTGAGCAATTCGGCGGTACGTCCACCCGGCCTCCCGCATGCCCACTATACGCCATCGCTCAAAGTCCGTCAACTGCACATACGGTTCACGTCCACGCTGTCGCGGCATGCTACCAGTGTTATAGACTGCGATGGAGCTCCGTATGCCACGGCAAACTGGCTGACACTGACGGCGGCGGTGCACAAATGCTGCGCAGGTAGCGCCATTCGACGGCCAACACCGCGGTTCCTGGTGTGTCCGCTGTGCCGTGCGTGTGATCATTGCTTGTACAGCCCTCTCGCAGTGTCCGGAGCAAGTATGGTGGGACTGACACACCAGTGTCAATGCGTTCTTTTTTCCATTTCCAGGAGTGTATTTGCGTAAAATGGCATAAGATATTTAAACACACACACACACACACACAGTATTGGTTGAGGGCAATGGTGGTCAACTGGCTGGTTACTACCGATTGGGACAGTGATGGTGTCAGTTTACTGGATGACCACCATTGTCCTGCATACTATTGGGTGGGTCAGTTTACACGGTGACTCCCAATGGTAATGATGACGTCTGTGTCAACGATAAGCTACTGCAATGAGTCTTCCAGCTTTTATAACATCCCACCACTCTGAGTCACTAAGCAAAAATGTGATTACTAAGTGTTAGTCAGGAAGTGCTAACTTGTTATTGATGTACACATCGCATTTTGAGTTTTTCACATTCACAAACTGAATAATGAAGCAAACTCAATCTCTGTAACAGGGAGCAGAAAGGCGTACTCTAGGAACTACGTGCCTTAATTTGTAATAATTTTTTTCACTCTTTAAGGTGCAAATAATAATTCAATATGCCGCGATTCTTAGACACCACAACACTTGTCACCATTTACCTCCTGCGTTTGGCAACGTTTTACCAAATGCGTCCAAACAGCACCAACGTGCTGTTATTCTTTTCTTGGCTTCCGAAGGACAAATGCCGGCAGGCATCTATTGGAAAATGAAGAATGTGGCCTGTGCAGTATTCATTCGCTCCTTCTCTCACATGTTATCAGTGTTGTTTCGAGTACGCTACAGGAGTTTCAGTGGAAAGCTCTTACACATTCTCCGTAAAGTCCCAATCTCTCCCCTTGTGATTTTCATGTTTTTAGAGCCCTGAAGAAATACATTCGTGGGCGTCGATTGCTTCAGACGAAAAGGTGAATGCCTGTATGCAATCTTGATTCCGTCAACAACCACAAATATTTTTCCATGATGGTACTGACCGTCTTGTCTGACAGTGAGATAAATGTATTAACAATTATGGCGATTAATTTTCAAATATTAAACAGTTTACTTACTTTCTTCCCATATGTCTCGTTTTCATTTGACTGCCCTTACAATGAGCTAAACTTCCCCGAAATTCTCCCAATGTCTTGCTCATGAACAAAGAAAGCAATACGTACGAACAAATTTGTCCTGAAGCTATTCCAAGAAGATCTGAAATATGTAATGTAACTCAAGAAAACAGGTGTACGATTTAAGAAAGTTGTTGTGATTGTAATTCCTGTTTATAAAATTTAGGAGCAACAATATATTCGCATCTGGAAACAAGAAATTAGCAAGTCAGGCTGCGGAAACTTTCCCAAGGACAATCATTCTGTTAATACAGTTTCTTATTTAACACTCATTTGAGTTAACTTTTTTTCTGTTTCCCTAGCACCGAGAATTTTCTAAATTATTTCAATATTGGTATTACTGCCATCCCCAAATACTGGATCGTTCTTGGGGGTAGTTTCCTTAAGCCTAAACAATACGATTTCTTGACGCTCATCATATGTTACAGAGAGTATGAAAGAAATACGAACGAAGACATTATCTTTCGAAACTTCCACTTTCTCTTCTGACACAGTTAGATGTATTCACTTACGTTCCTAGATACTGTCAGAAAAATCAGTTGACAAAATGTCTTTTAAGTGCAGTCTCTGTACATTTCAACTCCGCCGGTGTATTTCAAATTGTAATTCTAGGAAGTTCGCTCCGTTACACACCCTATAACACTGCTCACGTATGTGACACCCAGATAAGTAGGGCTAACAGGGAATATTGAATATAGACAAGGAAAGGCAGTAAAGGTGGTCACAGGTGTGTTTGAGTCATGAGAGAGTGTCACGGACTTAGTGACGAGCTTGGCAGACGTTTCAAGGCAGACGCAAACTCTCCGCGAGAGACTACTTGTAAAGTTCCAAGAACCAGCTTTAAGAAAGGACTCTAGGAGTGTACTACAATTCCTTACATATATCTCTAACGTACGGACCAATGTAGACAAGATCAGACTAGAATTTGTTTCTCTAATCTCTATATGTGAAAGGAAATGGCCTGACTGATGCATTGATTCACCATCGCCCAAAACGCTAAGAATAGATACTTGAGGTTTGGAGAAGGTGTCGATTTTATGCTGAAGACATCGTTTAACACGGGATTTTTCGAAATTACACCCCTAAGGGGAGTGAACTAGGGTGTTTTGAAAATAGGTCGTTATTAAGGCAGTTTTGAAGGTATAACAGCGAAAATTGGTATTCTCGGTCAGAAACAAAGAAATACATGTTTCATCATTTTTGGAGCTTCAGTCCTTAAGGAGGTGAAATAGCGGGTGAAATTATCAAAGAACCACTAAAGCAATTTTAAAGACACGTCTATGAAATTGGTTGATTGGTTTGGGGGAGGGGACCAAACAGCAAGGTCTTGGTATTGACTTCTCAGTTAGAAATTAAAAAAAAAAAGAAACGTGTTTCAGTGATTTAGGAAATTCAAACCCTAAGGGGGAAAGAAAAAAAAAAAACCACTCCGTCTACAGGCCTCAGTGGAGGATGCGGATAGGAGGGGCGTGGGGTCAGCAACCGCTCTCCCGGTCGTTATGATGGTATTATTGACCGAAGCTGCTACTATTCGGTCGAGTAGCTCCTCAATTGGCATCACAAGGCTGAGTGCACCCCCAAAAATGGCAACAGAGCATGGCGGCCTGGATGGTCGTCCGCAGCTCGTGGTCGTGCGGTAGCGTTCTCGCTTCCCACGCCCGGGTTCCCGGGTTCGACTCCCGGCGGGGTCAGGGAATTTCTCTGCCTCGTGATGACTGAGTGTTATGTGATGTCCTTAGGTTAGCTAGGTTTCAGTAGTTCTAAGTTATAGGGGACTGATGACCGTAGATGTTAAGTCCCATAGTGCTCAGAGCCATTTGAACCTGGATGGTCACCCATCCCAGTGCCGACCACGCACGACAGCGCTTAACTTCGGTGATCTCACGGAAAGCGGTGTATCCACTGCCGCAAGGCCATTGCCATAAGGGGGAAATAAGGGATGAAAATTTTATGAAAATATTCAAACATTTTAAAACATTCTTCATTCTAAATCTATGAAAATTGGTGTTTCACTTGTCAGTTACGAGTTGAGAAAAATGTGTTTGTGGATGAAATGTTCTATCGAAATATCCCGATAAATCTCAAAAGGCAGGATTAATACAAATCTCCGATTCCAGCTACCGGACTCGCTTTTTGGTTAGAAGTACATTCGGAAAAAAACAAACTTCTGTGCCATTAATTGGCGTGAAAAGTTTATAAGGTGTTGCAATTTGTGAAATAAACGCAATAAAGCTGTTTAAGTCGCCACGACAAATCGGCTTTATCATAATTCCAGAGAAAGACAAATGGGAGGGAAGCAGCGGGCGCTAAACTGTCGTCCGTTTTTTTTCTTAAATTCCGGTCTATGATCACAAAAATTGTTTCAGGCTATACATTTCCGTCCATAGTGAGCATCTTTAGACTTTTTTAAAACATATAACAATATAATCAACCCAAAGTGTCGCTGTCAAGTTTTGTTGTTTAGGGGAAGAGACCAAACAGCGGGGTCATCGGTCTCATGGGATTAGGGAAGGATGGGGAAGGAAGTCGGCCATGCTCTTTTAAAGGAACCATGCCGGCATTTGCCTGGAGCGATTTAGGGAAATCACGGAAAACCTAAATCAGGATGGCCGGACACGGGATTGAACCGTCGTCCTCCCGAATGCGAGTCCAGTGTGCTAACCACTGCGCCACCTCGCTCGGTTATAAACAATGCCACTTTGTCTTTAGTATATTACGGTTTGTGTTAAACAGATCTGAAGGTGGTCACTGTGTATAGAAGTCGAAAATATGACGACAGTTTTTGTGGTCATAGACTGAAATTAAAAAAACAAACTCTATATTTCCTGTATCATTGTCGCAGCTTATAATATTGTAGACTAATTACAGCCTGCACAGAGGCGTTTAAGCAGTCATTCTTTCCGTGCTCCTTTGTCGAAGGGAACGCGAGGAACCCTAATAAGTGGTACAATGTGTGTGAAGTACGAGGGCCATTCAGTAAGTAATGCAAATGTTTTTTTTTCTCGGCCAGTTTCGGTTGCAAAAATCCGGAATTTGTTGAGGGACATCGTGAAACATTTCCACTTGAGCCCCCATAGTTTAAGAAGTTCCGATAGATGGCGGCGCTTTACGTAGCCTTCAAAATGGCATCTGCGACGATTGTGCGTCCCAAGCAGAGAACTGGGACTGAGTCTCTTCTGGCGGAAAACGAGAGCATCGCAGGCTGCCATAGGCACCTGCAGAATATCTACAGAGAGCTAGCAGTGAACAAAAGCTCAGTTAGTTGCTGGGGCAGGCGCCCGCCATCATCGCAACAAGGTCGCGTAAACCTGTCTCCCGTGTTCTGGCAGGCAGCACACAGCTGTGAAATTGAAGAAACGAATTCAACTTGTTCGTCACCAGAACAATGTCAACCGACTTCTCCTCCTCCATGACAATGCAAGGCCTCACAAAAGTCTGCGCATCCGAGGAGGGCTCATAAAACTTAACTGGACAGTTTTTCCTCATCCATCCTACAGCCCGGATCTCGTATATTTCGACTTCCATCTGTTTGGCATAATGAAAGATGCACTCCGGGAAACAGTGCTTGGACGATGGCGAGGCTATTGATGCATCATACAGGGCCTCCCGGTAAGGTAGCGTAAGGTCGTCGCATTTATCGGAAATTATGTTGAAAAATAGTGTTTTGTAGCCAAAAGAGTGAGGAATAATATGATGTATTGGAATCCTGAATAAAATCAACCTGCTTCCCAAAAAATATGCTGCACTATTGAACTCCCCTTTTACCATCTACCATGCACTTCCCAATGGTTTGCAGAGAATAAGTGTAGACATAAATATAAACCAAGGAAGAGGCAGAATGATAGAACTGAGGAAGCTGACAGTCATAGCCCGTGAAACAGACGATGGTGACTTGCTGACGGTCATGTTAATGATTCTTATTCCAACGACAGGCTGCATGTGACAGAGTACAGTGGCGTACTGCTTAAAGCAAACTGCAGTTGGGATAAAGATTCTGCTACAATATTACAACGCCTCATCAGGAAGCGACAGTCACCGCGCGCACCAGAAGCCGCAGCACAGGGAGCGCCCATGAAAGATTAAGCCGGCTAAGCTGATAGCGCGCCCCTGTTGCAGGCTGAATCTTTCAGCAGCACTTAGGCGTGCATTATACAGAGACACGCCTGCCTCTACGCCCCCCCCCCCCCCCGCCCTCTCCATTTCCCCTGCGCCCTGCCGGTCTCCCACGCTATCGCGCCCTCATGTCAACCGCCTGCTGCGCACACCGACCAATCATACGCTCTTTGTAGCTACTCAGCTCTAAAATCGTAATATCATGGACAATGCGTGTGCGCCAACATAATAGCATTTGGAATATATACAGTGTTATTCTCGAGTCAGAATGAGCCGTCGATCAAACTGTTTGTAAGTTCGTAAACTTGCCTGGCGGAATAATTTGCGATATCATTCTCACGATCACCTACATCTACATCAATACTCAGCAAGCTACCTAAAGATGTGTGGCGGACGTTACTACTGATACCAGTAACTGGTTCCCCCCTCCCTATTCCACTCGCGAATGTCGCATGGGAAGACTGATTGTCGGTAAGCCTCTGTATTAGCTCTAATTTCTCGAATATTCTCGTCATGATCATTTCGCGAGATATATGTGGGAGGAAGTAATATATTGTCCGACTCTCCCTGGAAAGTACTCTGCCGGAATGTCAATGCTAATCCTTACCGTTATTCAAACCGACTGACTTGTAGCGTCTGCCACTGGTGTCTATTGAGCATTGGAGTTTGTTGATCATCTCTGTATAATGATTACGTTAATATGGGGTACCGCATCGTCTCCATACAGGTTTATCGAGCGGCGATGAATTTAAACTGTCACAGAGTATTCAGTAGTGAGGAATTCTGTGAGACACCTATGTTTTTATACATCTCGATGACAGATACCATTTGTCCTTTTGGAACGGACTCCTGCTACTGCTATCTTTCGGAGGATAACAAAACTAACAGCATACCAGCGGGAAGATTAAAAAGTTACTACTGTATCAACATAATCGGACTTGGACATGTCAACACAAAAAGTCGAAGGCTTTAGTCACAAATGACTATTGTAATTACTATATTCTCATTCCGTTGTGCTTGGAACTTGAAATTATGGGACAACAGAGAGAGAGAGCGAGATAGATAGAAATATAGAGAGAGAGAGAGAGAGAGAGAGAGAGAGAGAGAGAGAGAGAGAGGGGGAGGGAGAGGGAGAGGGGGAGGGGGAGGGGGAGGGGGAGGGGGAGGGGGAGGGGGAGGGAGTGGTTATGATAAATGTGCTGTAAAAGAGAGATCATTTAGTTTCAGACAGGATGTGAGGCAGAGTGACAACTTACCGTTCGACTATATTAGTTGCATGCAAAGAAGAAAGTGAGCTCAAATTTGAGGGCAGGAATGAAAGTGTGAAGTAAATTAAGAAGAACTGGGATTAAACATCTCATCAATGGCTATTGTATCTGCATGCGATAGCCCACGAAATACGGTTGAACCACAAAGCAATAAGATTGCCGGCGATGGTCTCTTCACAACTCGACTGCCGGCAATAAACACGGGACTGACGAACGACTCCGCTTCCACTGTCGATAAACAGAAACAAATTTACCGACTGGTTTAATGGAAGTTCCACACAACACCGAAGCACCAACGTCGCTCCAGTTGGCGCCACAAGCAAGGAACTATTTTCCTACACCAGTCACGTGCCGCCTGGATACCCATCGTGCAAGCTTCTGCTGAGCTGGTTCGCAGCCGATACAGCGGGTGTCGCTGTTCGTTAACTCACGGTAACTGAAGTGCTAGAACATCCTCATCTAGGAGAGTAGGAATCAGCTAGTTCAAATCGCTCTGTTTTCGAGTCGGACTGTTGCCGCCGACACTACATCTATAGCTAGAAGTCTTCACTGCATCGACGCCGACAGGTCAGCTTCTCCTGCCGCTCACGGACACTACCTCCGTCGCGGGACCGTACTATGGCGACCAAGCCATCAGAATGAGGACTTCGCCAGGAACTGCTGCCGTGGCAACAACAGCCGTAACCTAAACGACGACGCCTGCTACCTGGACAACAACATAGGCAGCAACTAACGTCGGACGTTCGTGCGGACCTTTCGACAGCACTTCAGCACCACCAATCGTGCCACCGGCCGCCCAGGACACAGCACCATCACCATTACAGCCAGCTAACACAGCACCAGCCGCGCCACCGCCAACAACAGCAGCAGCCGTACTATCACCAGGCCGGCTGCTGTGGCCGAGCGGTTCTAGGCGCTTCAGTCCGGAACCACGCTGCTACTACGGTCGCAGGTTCGAATCCTGCCTCGGGCATGGAAGTGTGTGATGTCCTTAGGTTAGTTAGGTTTGTTCTAAGTCTAGGGGACTCATGACCTCATATGTTACGTCCCATCGTGCCCAGAGCCATTTGAACCATTTTTACCATCACCAGGAGCAGCCCTAACTCCACTAGCCACAACACCAGCTACGAAGCATACACCGTTACCAGCAAGTAAACATTCCCTCCTCCCAGTCGTCCTACAACATCCATTTCACACCCAACCTAAACCTATGACTAAAACTAATAAAAGGCCGAGTACCACTGAGTGTCAGGATAAAACTAAAAGGACCCAGTATCATCCCAGAATCGCAAAAAAAGCACATTCCTCTTCCTTTTTACTCAACAGAAATGACCTCAAAATTTTAATTCCAAAGACACTGCTCACTCTCATTCAGCGATGGATATCAGCAATGGAAATCCAGCAACTCATCCCTAGAGGAGATTCCATCATCATCAAAACCAACGATCGTCATTCCTGTTCATCCTCACTCCGAATTATCCTCTTTTTCCGAGGAAATGCGCGCATAACGACCCTTGCAAGTCTTCCACCAAAACAACCCCAGCCTCCATGCCGACCTCTAACGTTCAAAATAATGAACAAAAAGATTAACTTCGCACGCAAACGAAGAAATCTAAAGAGAACTCAGCTCGCAAACAGGAATCAGTATACGCCAGGCACTATACATTCAAAGTGATAACGGACCTCGATTCTTAGTACGAGTTCAGCGATGCCTCCAATATAATGACCACCTGATGGAAATTTCAAGAACCCACCCACCTGTCCTCACTGCAAGCAAAACCACGTTTACAAACAATGCCCGAACCTATTATCTGCAACGCTTGCGGCCAGAATCACATCACATACTCCCAAAAATGCAAATCCAAACCCTCCTCACAAAAGCTTGAACTCTCTGTCCGCACATACAGTTGCTACATCACCCCACACAAACAACTCCTTCCATTTCCACCCACCGTAGAATATATAATCCGTTTCGTAACTTTAATCCTGAAAAACATACACCCTTTTGAAAGACCCTACATACTACAACAAATACCCCTCGCCATCTCCATCTTCTATCTCAATATCTACGTCACATTTTCCCTAAATCAAGCCCATTTAATCTTTTATCGTGTAGAGACACTACCCCTCAGACATCACCTTATTTCAATGAAAATGGTGGAGCAGAAATAAAACATTAGTTTCTCCATGTCTGTATGATGCTGATTCCGTAACTGTTGTTCACTTCATGAAAAGCCTCTTTATTAACAAAGTTCTAAAAAACAACTGGAGCAGTTTTTCATTATAAGATGTACAACATTCTATGCCAAAAAATCTGTTCCCCCGACTCCAGTAAACATCTACTTATCCATACGCTACGAAACACGAAATCCATGCCCTCCTCCTCAACGAAACTTTTCTCCAACCGCATCACACAATTCACTCTATACTCATGTCTCCTTACGTGTTACATCACACTGATAATGCCACTCCTATAGCCTGTGGCCATCCCTTCAACTGAGCACCTCATCCTCAACATATCTCTTCCAAAACTCTTGCATTAGCCCCTATCACTATCTACAACCACCCTAATGATCCCATCCCTTACGATTTCCTAACACATGTAGACCAAATCTTTTCCACATACATAATAGTAGCCGTCCTTAATCTTCAGCCCCGCTCACCTCACAGTAGTGGTGTCAGTTTATGAACATCCTCAATGATCATGATATCTAAATCCTTATTCACATCCATGCTGACACAGGTACTACCCTCTGATGACGTTATTGTCTCACCTAACCTCTTGATGTGTTCCACAATAGAAGTCCTATATCCAAATAGGAGTTGTCATACACCTGTCCTTTTCCAGATATTATACTGTGAACCATACCCAACATAACCAACACGGACAAATTCAGGATTATTCCCATCCCATGCTGACAGGACTGCGTACTGAGCCAACATCCATACTCTAATCGAAAGTCATGATTCCAACTATCGAAATCTTGATGACATCCAAACTAAGGCTGACTTCCCATCCCACCACACACTAGCTCAGATGCGATTTTCAATGATATCCCACTCCAACCTCTCTAATATGATGGTCCTCCTCATTCTCCAAGTCCTCCTGCCTTACTCTAAGAACCCCATACTGCCTACGGAGAATTAGTTTATACTCGTGACTGGGGCACACTCACACGTCACCGACAGCTGCTGCGACATGCTTGAAGTTACATACAGCACAAACAACAACGAGACTGGTAAGTGACATACACTTAAATAAATAAAACATCTATAAACTATAAGAAGTATTGGAAAGATTTCCATAAACACTCCACAAACAACCGCACTCCCACTGTCCCATTCTAAATAACGACTATTTGGCATCATTCGTGGAAGACACGTTCACCATCCCACATAATTCTCACTTTCATTACTCGATGGAACCCTACTTGTATCAATAATGAGCACAATCACCCCACCTCTCTTGAAAGACTCCAAATACATACACAGCTCTCTACGAAAAGTTCTGAACACGCCAATAACAGCTAAAGACATAACACAACCACTGACTGGAAGGTAAAACATTGCATCCGGTCATGATACAATTACCTATACCAAGGTATGTCCCAGAGCCTACCACGAAACCATTGTCATCCCTTACAATACCAATAACTGCACACGTTATTACCTAGAATAGAGGAAAATGTCCAAAGTCGTCCTATTCCTGAAAATTGATAAATCACCCTTGCAGCCCAACGAATCCATAACCACCTAGCAACACATCTACCCATTCCCAACACCCAATATAGCTTTCGTCCCAACTATCCATCGGTGGCCAGCTACTTTACCTTACCCACCCATTCTCCCATCAACTAAATAAACGGAAGTCCATCATATTTCTGTCCCTTGATGTCCAAAGAGTCTTCGACCACTGGACTGCTCTTCAATCTACAAACCCTTGCACACCAGTTAACTATGTCCGCCTTATAACATCCTTCCTTCGCCACCGACCTATATACGTCACAATCAACCACGCATGCTCCCATGTATTTCCCCCCGTGCTTATGTGCCTAAACGCACTGTTCTTTCACCTCTCCTTTAGGTTCTATACACTGCAGAGATTCCCAGACTGCCAAAAATTGAATGTCTTAGTGGTTTAGTATAATATGTGGTAACTTTAAGTAAATCCACAGAAAAGCCAAGCCACCATTTTTGGTCACGCCAATCAGCGTTTCCGTCGTCCAGATGTATGTCTCTAATTTTTATTTTTTAATGTTGATTCACGTGCGAGATGAAGGTCATTGACTGAAGTCGGTAGCAAGTTAAATAAACTACTGTTCTACTGTAGCCACCTCTCATAAGTCTCCTGAAACATGTATCCACTGCTGACAATTGCCAGAAGAAAATATTTGATGAAAATAATTGTTATGATGGAGGTGCGATGAAGAGTATGACTATGGGGTCCTGCATAACAGCAGGCAATGACTAAAAGTCAGCAAGGTGGAGGAAGGAGAAGGAGAGAATGGAAGGATGGTGTGAGGTGGAGCGTTGTGATTAGGGTTGGAAAGAGGGGCATATCTCGCACGAATTTCACTGTCAGGGAGTGGGAGCTGGTTGAAATTCTAGCAGGAGAGGATGTATAAGCAACATAGGCGCCTGGATGTTGTGGCGCAGCAGGGTACATGGAATGGTGGTTAGTTGGTGGGAAACTGAATGCTAGATCTGGATCTTGCGATTAATGTATCGGATCTGAAGGTGCTCTAGGAAGAGAAGAAAGTGTTCGTAGTGGATGAGTTGGGGAGGGTAGGCGGATGCGGAAGGTGAGGCAGAGTGCATATCTTTCGCAAATTTCAAGGGACTTGTAGAACTTAGGAGAGGCAAAAGTCCAGGCAACGTTGACTAAGTAAGGAGGGGGCAGATGAAGGATTTATAGATGAGGATAATGGTAGAAGGATGTAGACCCTAGGTGCGTATATTAATAGTTTTAGCTTGTTTTGGGCTTTATGATGGGTGGTAAGGAGATGTGCATTCCATATTATTTTTATGCCGAGAGTGAGTTCTAAATACTTTAATATGTTAGTCAGAGGGATGGGTTGGTTGTAGATGGAGAGATGCAAATCTCAACAACGGAAACGCTGAGTGGTGCGACCAAGATGGTAGCTTGGCTTTTCTGTGAATTTACTTGAAATTTCCCTGTATTATCGCTCCACCACGGCATTCGGGTGGCTTGGTTGGATGCATGGGAAAGTTTAACGGTGTTGTGGGAGGCTGGTAGGTAGTGTCGTCAGCATAAATCAGCATGTAGGTCGGAGTGGCGGTTTGGGAATGTCTGCATGTATACGACATAAATGAGAGTTGAAAGGACAGAGCGCTGAGGCACACCAGCATCGTAGTGAAAGATATGGGAGGAGGTGTGGTTAACTGTGACAAATGTAGGATGATGGTGAAGGAAGGATGCTACAAGGTGACATGGTTAACCAGGTGACCATAGGTTTGTAGCTTGAAGAGCAGTCAAGTGTTCGAAGGCTCTTTATCAAGGGAGAAAACTGCAGCGGACTTCCGTTTTTTAGTTGATGGGAAATTAGCTGGGTAAGGTAAAGCAGTTGGTAGTCGATGGAATAGCTAGGACGAAAGTTACGTTAGATGTTGGGAATGGGTAGGTGAGTTGAATGGTACTGATGGATTCGTAGGATAAGAATCGTCTCAAAAGATTTTACTGAAAACTGACGTGAGTCTCATAGGTCGATAGGATAAGGTCTGAAACGCTAATTTATCAGGTTTCAAGAAGAGAAGGATTTTGGACGTTTTTCTTTGCTCTGGGTAATAACGTGTGTAGAGGAAAGTATTGTAAAGGACGGTAAGAGTTTCGTGGTAGGCTCTAGGACATTTCTTGTGATATCGACAGGTAACTGTATAGTGACTGGATGTAGTGTTTCGCTTTTTAGCCAGTGACTGTGAATGTCTTCAGTTTTCACCTGTTATTGGCGTGTTTAGTCCTTTTTGTGAGTGCTGTGTAAGTGCTGCAACTTTGGTGTGAGAGGTGGGATAGTTGTGCTGGCACGTTGATGCACATAGGGTTCCATCGTATAATGTAATTTGTAATCATGTAGAACGATGAATGTATCTTCCAGGTAGGATGCCAAGTGAGTGGCTTCCGCGTGGTTGTCTGAAAGTGGGCTATTGTTCTGCAGGATGGGATAGGTGTGAGTGGATTTTTTCTGGAGTGTCTATGGAATGCTATCCAATATTTCTTAAAGTTTATTGGTGTTTCTTTTAGTTTAGTGCATGTCACACGCCAGTAGCGACGTTGTTTGACATGTAACTACGAACATGTCGTTGCAGATGCCAGCGGTGTGTGTGTGTGTGTGTCGCGGTGACGATTACAAACGAATTCTCTGTAGGCTCTAAGGGATTCTTGGAGCAGGGCAAGAGTACATGGAGCGGGAGTAGGACGGACATAGCAGAGAGTCTGGAGTGGGATGTGATTGGAATAGCCTTTACTTTAGGAATTGGATTAATATAGGCATTAAAACTGTTAATGGCGTAATTGTATATCTGATACATAGGAATTCTCGCTGTGGGGACATTTAAAGGCAGATTGGCCCACACCGCAGCAGGTATTGGTTTTCGGATGTATCATTATATGAACTTTTATTTTAGTTTTGACCATACTGGCTCTTATGTCATTACGTAGCACTATTTTAAAATTCTCTATACAAAGTACCTAAAAGAAGTAACTCTATCCAGAAATTCACCACTGACCTGATAATGGGATTCTGAACGCGGAAGTTTGTAGGGCTGCCCATGATGTGAATAAATAACCTGACGTGTAAAGTCGGAAGCGCACCGAGGCAGGGCGCAGATGATACTGCTGAATACAGGTAAATTGCTCTGGCAGAAATTTGTGGCGAAATGCAGGATCGAAATTTGATACAGCTACTTTCAGTGAAGCCATAGTTTGCACGGATTGAACAAAATGCACACAGGTTTATTACTAATTGATTTTAAGATTAATAATCATTCACTGGGAATAGTCTCAAATGATAAATATCTAAGAGTATGCCTTAAAGTCGAAAAACTACAAGAAACCACATATAGGAAAGGATGTTATAGGCGAATGCATTGGAAGAAACTGAAGCAATCAATTTCTCCCATTTGGGAAGACGTGTATATAACTATGGTTCGGTTGATTTTTGAGTATTGCTCATCAGTCTGAGATACTTACCAGGTGGGATTAATTGCAGACAAATGAGAAATCTGCTCTCACAACACTAAACACGTACAACATTAACATACTACCGTGGCTATTCTACCTGTCACGAGAACTGCAGCTGTAATCTTTTATATATCTGCCGATGGTGTCTATATGTACGAAGTTACATTGACATCTAATCATGTTTTCTGAGTGTTTATAACATAACCTGCTGGTGTACTATATTAAACAATGCTGCCCCTTTTCTCTCATGTTCAGTGCTCTAACGACGTATTCTCTTTTGCTGGTGTCTTTTAGGAAGCGGACAATGACGGATTCGATTTAGAACAGTTGTTCAAGAATCGTAAACTGTACCGAAATTGTTGCTCGTTTCGAATATTTTAAATGCGCTCTGTTTTCGCTACATACGGCTCACCACCCTGCAATAGTAGACATTTCACATTGTACACTCCTGGAAATTGAAATAAGAACACCGTGAATTCATTGTCCCAGGAAGGGGAAACTTTATTGACACATTCCTGGGGTCAGATACATCACATGATCACACTGACAGAACCACAGGCACATAGACACAGGCAACAGAGCATGCACAATGTCGGCACTAGTACGGTGTATATCCACCTTTCGCAGCAATGCAGGCTGCTATTCTCCCATGGAGACGATCGTAGAGATGCTGGATGTAGTCCTGTGGAACGGCTTGCCATGCCATTTCCACCTGGCGCCTCAGTTGGACCAGCGTTCGTGCTGGACGTGCAGACCGCGTGAGACGACGCTTCATCCAGTCCCAAACATGCTCAATGGGGGACAGATCCGGAGATCTTGCTGGCCAGGGTAGTTGACTTACACCTTCTAGAGCACGTTGGGTGGCACGGGATACATGCGGACGTGCATTGTCCTGTTGGAACAGCAAGTTCCCTTGCCGGTCTAGGAATGGTAGAACGATGGGTTCGATGACGGTTTGGATGTACAGTGCACTATTCAGTGTCCCCTCGACGATCACCCGTGGTGTACGGCCAGTGTAGGAGATCGCTCCCCACACCATGATGCCGGGTGTTGGCCCTGTGTGCCTCGGTCGTATGCAGTCCTGATTGTGGCGCTCACCTGCACGGCGCCAAACACGCATACGACCATCATTGGCACCAAGGCAGAAGCGACTCTCATCGCTGAAGACGACACGTCTCCATTCGTCCCTCCATTCACGCCTGTCGCGACACCACTGGAGGCGGGCTGCACGATGTTGGGGCGTGAGCGGAAGACGGCCTAACGGTGTGCGGGACCGTAGCCCAGCTTCATGGAGACGGTTGCGAATGGTCCTCGCCGATACCCCAGGAGCAACAGTGTCCCTCCCTAATTTGCTGGGAAGTGGCGGTGCGGTCCCCTACGGCACTGCGTAGGATCCTACGGTCTTGGCGTCCATCCGTGCGTCGCTGCGGTCCGGTCCCAGGTCGACGGGCACGTGCACCTTCCGCTGACCACTGGCGACAACATCGATGTACTGTGGAGACCTCACGCCCCACGTGTTGAGCAATTCGGCGGTACGTCCACCCGGCCTCCCGCATGCCCACTATACGCCCTCGCTCAAAGTCCGTCAACTGCACATACGGTTCACGTCCGCGCTGTCGCGGCATGCTACCAGTGTTAAAGACTGCGATGGAGCTCCGTATGCCACGGCAAACTGGCTGACACTGACGGCGGCGGTGCACAAATGCTGCGCAGCTAGCGCCATTCGACGGCCAACACCGCGGTTCCTGGTGTGTCCGCTGTGCCGTGCGTGTGATCATTGCTTGTACAGCCCTCTCGCAGTGTCCGGAGCAAGTATGGAGGGTCTGACACACCGGTGTCAATGTGTTCTTTTTTCCATTTCCAGGAGTGTAACTTGAAAAGCGTCAGACCGCGCCACGGGAAGTTATGACGAAAGCGCAGTTAACGAGCATGTTTGACAATGCCGGCTGACATACCTTTTTAAAGTCTGTGCTGTAGTGCTAGTTTGTGTCGCCAAGCGTGCGCCGCCAGCAAGTCACTAGATGTAGATCAGAACGCAATGTCAGTGAGCAACTATTACTCTGAAATATTGGATGCAGCTGACCCAGCTAAATTAACGTAACACAGAATCTGCGCCAAGATAACAGACATCTTTACTACAAGTGCCACAAGGAATGACAAATACGTCGATGTGAGACAAGGACGACCATGCGATAGTTTGTTGGGGGAAAGGTGTGGAATATTATTTTGGAAGACGGATGGCGACTTGTAAGTAGCCACAAAAAGATTCCAGTTCCGACCCTGTCAAAATCCTGCGTAATATCGACTTTTAAATAATTTTTTAGAAAGAAAAAAAACCTGACTTCGTTAGACCGCTATGTTTTCTTCCTTCCCTGAGAGCTAGGGTCAGGGGGTCGCCCACGCATCCCCTGCCCCCCTTGCATCTGGGAATGGGCGCCCTTCACGTGAAAGGATATAGCATCCCCACATATTTAACTTTTTTGTCAGGCAATGTGTATACTTAACTGCAGTTTCGGTAGGATCCACTGAAATTATATTTTTAGAATCTTTCTCTCTGTTACTGTCGGCTTCACAGACATCTGATCTGCAAGCACGCTATTTTCATTAATGATTGTACCAACTTTGCCAAGGAATTATTCGTAATCCATTTGGATGACATAAGATACGTGCAAATAGCCATCTACAACTCCGTAGAACTGCAGCAGAATTATAACTGCTTGTTTTTTTACGCACAGAAGCAACAATCGGCCGGACGCACACAAACTACAACGATATTGTCTTAACCAACAATATCGTACATCTCGTCTGCTGCAAAACAAATGTAATTAAATATCAAAATGGTTCAAATGGCTCTGAGCACTATGGGACTCAACATCTTAGGTCATAAGTCCCCTAGAACTTAGAACTACTTAAACCTAACTAACCTAAGGACATCACACACACCCATGCCCGAGGTAGGATTCGAACCTGCGACCGTAGCAGCCTCGCGGTTCCGGACTGCAGCGCCAGAACCGCACGGCCACCGCGGCCGGCATTAAATATCAAATTCACCTGTTACGCCTATGCATGTCGCGTAGGCTAGTTCCGTGAATCTCTGTTTAAAATTTAATAAAAAGACAACGTATTCAGTAACAATTTTTTTAAAAAATTTAAGGCACTTTTCGAAGACTTTACTCCGTCATCAGGCGCGACTTGCGGTGCTTAGCTCAGATCATTTCCCATGGGAAATCAACGATGTGGAAATATCTGGAGGCACACAACGAAGATGCAGTGGGCTGTAGATATTTCGACATTGTGGGTTTCCAAGGTGCAATGCACCTGAGATAAGCGCCGAAACTCCCACATGATGAGAGAGCAAAGCCTCTGAAATGCGTGGAAAATAAAAAAAATGTAGTGACTGGTTACATTATGTTTTTAATTGTATTTCACACTCTAGCGGGTGTTGGGGGACTATTTTTAAGAATTTTCTGTGTCAGTTGAGTTATCATTTATCAAACGTACACAAAATGGCCCGAATCGTTAAGAAGACAGTTTAAAGAAGAACACTACACTGAATAACTGTGAAATACTTACAAATAAATCTTTGGAAATAAATAATTTGAGAGGATCGGGAAAGGAACGCTTCTTTAATATTTGGCGAAGTAAAAGCAGAACTTGAATTCAGTTATATAAATAATCAGTCAAAAGACTGGTTTGCTACGGCTCCCCATGCTACTTTATCCTGTGCAGGCATCTTCAACTCAGCATAACTACTATAGCCTGTATCCATTTGGACCTGCTTACCGTGTCCAGTCCCTGGTCTCCCTCTATAATTCCCATTCCTCCATTACCAAACTGACGATTCCCCGATGCCCCAGGAAATGTCTTATGAAGTTATACCTTATTTTGTGACATAAATTTCATTTGTATGCGGCAATGAAACACGTACTACTCTCAATAGTAAACTGACCAAGTATTAATTACAACCACTGCACCTGTTTGAGACGGTGATAAGATCGCCTGCTTGTGTTCCATTTTTGGTAACATATTCCCATAAATTACACTGTTCAGTGACATTACTGTGACCACCTGTCAAAAGTCTGAATATCCACCTTTAGCAGCGTGGACTGCTGCGAGACGTGCTGGTAGAGAGTCAGTGCGGTTCTGGAAGGTACTGACAGGGATGTGCAGCCTTGTCGACTCCAGTACCATGGACAGCTGCGCTACGTTTTTCACTTGCGGACCAGTAGTGCAAACAACCCGATCGAGGTGTTTACGTAGATTCTCGACTGCATTTATAGCCAGAGAATGTGGTGGCGAGAGGAGTACAATAAACTCATCCTTTTGCTCTTCGAACACACATATACACTGCGAGCTGTGTTACACATTGCATTGTCCCGTTGCTAGATGCCACTGTGTAGAAGAAAAACAAACACAGCACGTAGGAGTGTACACGGTCCCCAACAATAAATGTATGCTTATGCTGACCTACCGGGCCTTCCAGAGTAACAACATAATGCAGGAAATCTTACGAAGACTTTCCCCAGACCGTAACGCTCCGACAATCGTTGCGGGTGTTTGCTTTCTGTCGTTTCAAGGCGTAGGCCATCTGTCCGGTAGAGCATAAAACGTGAATCGTGTGAAAAGGCGACTTGCGGGCAATCAGTGGACGTCCAGTGGCGGTACTGGCGAGCAAATTCCATCCGTCGTCGCCGATGAACTGCAGTGAGGATTGCTGCGTGAACCCGGCGCCTGTCGTGGAGTCCAAATGCAGCAGTGTTCGCTGAGTGGTTGTTGAGGCGACATTGTTGATTCGTGTGGGTGGTCGGGTGATGAAAAGTTGCACCTCTATTCGCCCCTACGCGTCCCCTCAGGTGTTGTTCAGTCCTGTTACTGTGGCCCGTGATGCAGCAGAGATGGCTCAGCGCCGTTTTGGATAGCTCCATTTTGCCACGCACCGCGTGCTTTAACCACGGCGGCACGCGAATAGTTTACAAACTCAGCCGTTTCGGATGGGCTTCCACCTTTGGCTCGAAAGCCAATGATCACATCCTTTCGGACTTTAGATAAACTGCTCCGTATCCGCATTACAACGACTGCGCTGTTTCCAAATACCCCTGACACATTAGTGGTGCCACCTGCCATCTGTAAGTTTTTATTGCACAGACGGTGGTGACATTAACGCGACTGGACCGTGTACAATCACTCGGTATAATTCTTTCTGCGTGACTGCAACCGAAAGGTGCCGTGGACTCGCCAAAGAAGTGGCTCTGTTTTCATAGCTGCGCTAATTGCGGCGCGGTCCCCCTGTGTTTTTAAGGTGTGTTGTCGCGGTCCTTAATGAAGTGGGCGTTCTCACACACCCGTGGGCCACCGCTGCCGCCGTCGCCGTCTCTGCCAGCCGCCCAACGCCCCTGCATGGCTTGGCCGCCTTTGATCTCCGCCTTGTATCTTGGCCCGGGCGTGAGATTACACAACTTTAATGGCTCAAAGCTTGGTTTAGTTAACCTCTCCGCCAGAGCTTAAGGTTTTAAACTCAATTACCAAAGGCAAACAACAGCAAGTTCGCAGCTGCGCATTGTGGAGTAAGGGACGCCCCGCAATAGTACGGCTGCCGTGAATAATGAGCGACACCAAGTTGGTGGTCCCTCTTGGTTACAAAAGGACTTTGGCGCGAGACGGGAGTCGCTAAAATCGGATAAACTTATCCATCAAGCGACGGTAAACCACTACATCTCCATCGTTTCTCGACAGCTGCTGCAATATCGGTTTCTTCGAAATTAATTTGTTGTTACAGATCAGCTTGGGCAACAAATACACGCAGCGAATAAATTCAGAACCACTCACCAACCGATATTTCTGAAATTGATTGCAGTATTCCTTACGAAGAAAACCCGCTGCTTCCTGGACTCGGGTAGGCGCGCCAGCCCCGGATCGAATCCGCCCGGCGGATTAACGACGACGGCCGGAGTGCCGGCCAGTCTGGATGTGGTTTTTAGGCGGTTTCCCACATCCTACTAGGTGAATACCGGGCTGGTCTCCACATCCCGCCTCAGTTACACGACTCGCAGATATTTGACGCACATTCACACTATTTCACGATTTACACTACTCGCAGACAGCTGGGGTACACTCATTCCTTCCCAGGGAGTATGGGGTGGCGGCAGGAAGGGCATCCGGCCACTCCTTAAAATTAACCATGCCAAATCCGTACTTAACCCTGCCAGGATAAAGGCAGTAGCAAAAGAAAAGAATTCCTTACTGGGAAAGACAACGAGACAATAACAAACTACACGGTAGTGTTACATTAATGTGAGCACTGCCTGTGTTCGACGCCATCGTTCAACAATCTCTCACAGGCGGCAAATGGCAGCATTAGCTGTGGAGGGTTTACAAAGCTTGTCGAGGGACTGCAGAAAACAATGCAGTCTTTGTCATGATGCGGAAGCACAGTGATGTATCTGACGTCCAAAAGGGCATGGTCATTGGTTTTGGGACGACGACTGGAAGTATTATCAAAACGGTTAAGTTTTTCAACTGCTCACGTGACGCCGAGCTTAAGTTGTTTCGTGCGTGGCAGAACGGCGCTATTTAAATGCGGCGACGAAGCAACTGTGGTGCACCGTAGGCTACAGATGACAGGCTAAAGGACTGCTGCGTAGATGTGTACGTACGAATAGACGTGTAACTGTTCAGCAGCTGGCCGCCTAGATGTACCAAGGCGATACCGTCTCCTTAACGACCGCCCAGCGAACGGTGTTGCTTGTGGGCCTCCGCAGAAGGCGCCAGGTTCGTGCATCTTTGCCGACTGCCGTCCATCGGCGACGAAGACTGGAATCCGTAGTGCAAAAGCGCAACTGAACATCCACTGAGTGGCTGCGGGTGGTCTTTTCAGATATGTGACGTTTTATGCTCCATCGGACAGGAGGTAGGTTGTAGTATCTAAGATGGACTGCACAGGACAGACTAGCGTAGAGAACTGAAAACCAGTTTTTGGACTGAAGACCACAGCACCAGAAGTGGTGTCCCTTAGTAAGAAAGGAAGTAGGACGATTAGGATTAGGACCATGTTGTTGACGAGCTCATCAAAGACGCAACACGTGATCGAGATGGAAAATGGATACGGGAGGAAATCGCCGTATCCTTTTTAAAGCGAACCATTGCAGCGTGCACTATAAGCGATTTGATGTAGATGGCCGGTTGGTGATTTGAACCGCTTTGCTCTCGATCAGTGTGTTTTAAGGCCTCACTACCTCGCTCGGTTTGATCAATTGATCAAGCACAGCTTATTAAATGATTGTCGGCTAGATACCCTCTCATTCTCAGTTAAGAAATAAAGATGTAGAAAAGCTACATGCACCGTACTAGTAAACTGCAAATTTCACTTAAGAATTCTCAAAAGTGTATACTTAAGAGTCAGAAACTGGAACTTTTAATAATAATTGTGACACACGAATCTTCTCCTGTGTGTTCAATGTACAAGATATAACGAGCGATCAAAATGTTTCCTTATGAGGACGTTGTTGCAGCGTGGATGCAACGTAGCGTGACTCCGATGCGGTTGTATGAGCACCGACATGTGGGCAACGGGTTAGCGTGGCATTCGTGTCGCCGGTCGTTGTGGCCGAGCGGTTCTAGGCGCTTCAGTCTGGAACCTCGCGACCGCTACGGTCGCAGGTTCGAATCCTGCCTCGGGCATGGTTGTGTGTGATGTCCTTAGGTTTGTTAGGTTTAAGTAGTTCTAAGTTCTAGGGGACTGATGACCTCAGATGTTAAGTCCCATAGTGCTCAGAGACGTTTGAACCATTCATGTATTTCCGACATGCGTTGGTAAAAGTGCAAACATGAACTATGGCGACGTTTTACCAAATGCGTCCAAACAGGGCCAACGTGCTGTTATTCTTTCCTTGGCTGCCGAAGGACAAACACCGGCAGGCATTTATCGGAAAATGGAGAATGTGTATGGGGCAGCACATCCGTCGAAAACAACCATTGTGGAATAGTGCGCCAAGTTTCGTATTGGTCGCGATTCGACAAAAGACCCCGTTCCATTTGTCGTAACGCAGAAGTTACGCCAACTCAACTGGGGGATATCGAGAACCCGCCCTACAGTCCTGATCTCTCCCCATGCGATTATCACGCCTTCAGACCCTTATAAACAGGCCTTGAATGGTCGACGAACCCTGTCGGACGAGGATATGCAACAGGCAGTTACGGACTTCGTCAAGCAGGAGGACAGGTGTCTTAGCAAACGGGTATCTTCAACTTGTTGTGGCGGTGAAATGATTGCCTTAACACTCATGGTGATTTTGCCTGATTACCATACCGATTCAGGACTGGATGGTCTTTGAATGGAAACGTCTTGGTCGCTACTTATATTTAAAAAAAGAAAATCATTCATCATATACACCCGATTTAGTCGGAATAGCACACTTTGCTACTTTTAAAGGCAGTGACCGATGACGTGTGGCCATTCCTTTTCTTTCAGAGCTAAACGTAGGTACCACTTGTGACAGAGTCAACGAAAGATAGCAACAACTGATGAAGACAGACACAGATAACAGTTGCGAGGACACTTCACCGAGACATCATGAATTTAAACAAAAGAGCCTAAATAAGGACCCGTGTAGTCGTTTCGTCGTCTGGCGAGATGCATGGCAGTGATGTAATATTCGCCTCTTTCGCAGCTCAGTGATGTTGTGCAGGGCGTAAGTGATGGTGTATGTAAATCAAGCGCTTACATACTACACAAAATGTGCTTGAAAAAGAAATAAGTCTTTGCATCTAGTGCAAAGGTAATGTGAGGCGAGATGATATCACACTGGCCGCAGAAACCAGCGATGACGCCATTGCCGGGTACTAGCATAAGGAGTGAGTAATCTGCCGTGAAGCTCCGCCTCGGCAGGAAGGCTGCGCAAGTGAATTTATAAATGGACTGCCTCGCTCTCATTGCGGAGTAATAGATATTGTGAATGGAGCTTGTGTGTACTGCAAGAATGTTACAGGATAGTTACATTTAATTAAACATATTTACAGATGTTTGAGAAAGCTTTTGGCTCAGTTTCAACAAGTCAGTATCAAAAGCCCTTGAGAAAGAAGGCTTTGATTCAACTTCTATTGCAGAATATATACGTCAACGCAACAGCATCCAATAGTCGATGTGTCACAGGAAGGGGATAGGTATTTACTAATTAAAATATTCGACTACCTTCCCAGTGACGTAAGGAATTTAATAGATAATAAAAGTAACGTAAAAAAAACTGAGTTCATATATGCTGGAAAAACTTTTCTACGCCATAGAAGAATTTCTAAATGTGTAATAAAACCAATGTGTAATAAAACCGAGTAGCCAAGAGTTATGGGAGGGCAATGGACGTGATTTTAATACTGAGCCGCCCCTTCGAAAGCTCTCTTAACTCCAGTAACGCACTGAAGCATGGTTTCTAAGGGGTCTAGGAACAATTCTGGAAATACAGTGATCTACAACTACATCTAAATCGACATAGATACTGCGCAAGCCACCGTACGACGCGTGGCGGAGGGTACCCTGTACCACTACTAGTCATTCCCTTCCCCCCTCTTCCTTTTCCACTCGCAAACAGAGCGAGGGAAATGCGACTGTCTGTACATCTCTGCACGAGTCCTAATTTCTCGTATCTTACCTTCGTGGTCATTACGAGCGATGTATGTTGGCGGCAGTAGAATCGTTCGGCAGTCAGCTTCAAATGCCGTTTTTCTAATTTTTTTCGATAGTTTTTCTTGAAAAGAATGTCGCCTTCCCTCCTTCGATTCCCATTTGAGCTCCAGAGGCATCTGCGTAACGCTTACGTTTTTGTTCGAACCTACCGGTAACAAATCTAGCCGCCCGCCTCTGACCAGTACCTATTGCAGCACTATCCACGTTTGTTCTTTTCTATAGGGGATAGATTCATCTTGGATATGCGGGTATGGACAGAGTTCGAAAATGGTCGGTTGTATTAACATTTGGTGACTGGGGCAGGAGGAGGGCAGGTGAAAACCGTGTTCATGAATTCACTGGAACGTTCAAACCACTTTTACGAACCCGATGGATCAGACAATTGAAACTTGTTATGTAAATAAAGCATTTAACCAGCAGCTCAAGGAGGTAATATGACATTTTCCAAATACATAAGAGGTGTGGGGAACCATCTCCTGAAGATACAATGAATATTGAAACTTTGATTTTCATTTCATGTATCAAGCTCTTACGTACATTAATGCGATATTTAAATATGTGGGCTAGATTTATTTAACTTGATCTTTACAAGCTCTGCAATAACGCTTTCTGGTTGTGTTCTAGCGAAGCGAAGTTGTTGTTGCAAATACTTGTTGCTGACTGTAGATTAAAAACCATCCACAGGCTGGCCGGCACACTGGACCTCGACGCTACCCGCCGGGCTGGTTCGTGCCGGGGACTGACACGCCGTTCCGCTCGGGAAGCGGTGCGTTATACCACACGGCTAGCCTGGCGGGCCTTTTCAAACTAATTAGCATTGAACTTAGCCAATCAGGCTGTTGCGTGCACAGATTCATGCAACCTGCCAGATGCAGTTAGTGTCAGTTGCACTCATAGCCACCCAGACTCTGTGTAGGTGGATCCACTCCAGACAATATCACCAGACGTTGTCCACGGTGAAGCCACACGTAATAATATTCCTAATTTAGTATGTTGTGAATCCATCATGAGCAATATGCCACATCTAACGCAAGTGGATCCACCTTTCAGACGCTACTTCGAACCTACACCTGGGAATAGCGGCACCCATGGAAAGCCGAAACACACAAAATATTACTATAGATGGAGCCATGAGAAGTTTGTATGTTATCTATATGACTTAGGTTAGTAGCTCATACTACTGCTCGGCAATCGTCTACTTTTTAAAACCATTTATTATAGATTTAACCAATTTTTCGATTGTCCTCTCTGGCAGTAGGCAACGGCCTTGCCACAGTGGATACACCGGTTCCCGTGAGATCACCGAAGTTAAGCGCTGTCAGGCGTGGCCGGCACTTGAATGGGTGACCATCCAGCCGCCATGCGCTGTTGCCATTTTTCGGGGTGCACTCAGCCTCGTGATGCCAATTGAGGAGCTACTCGACCGAATAGTAGCGACTCCGGTCAAAGAAAACCATCATAACGACCGGGAGAGCGGTGTGCTGACCACACACCCCTCCTATCCGCATCCTCACCTGAGGATGATACGGCGGAGTGCTCTCTGGCAGTATCTGCTGTGGGATATGTACTGCTTTAGACACATATAGAATTGAGTGCTTGGAGGAGAATGAACTAATTTTGGTGAGAGAGGGGTCATATCATATCGTCTTGTTAAGGTAGGTTAGGCCTACCATACGAAATCGTTATCTCAGGATGGTCCTGTATCGTTATTTCTCAGCCAGTGAGCTCCTGTTGCCATCCTCTGTCTAACATTTTGCTATTATACTTTATTATTTCTTTCATAAGCAATTACACTCATGCTATAATATGGATCTGGATGGCATATTTTGCTCCATTAATATGTGTTTTGAGCAACACTATGCATACCAAAAAATATCACTGGCCATCATGGGCATTCTCTCTCTCTCTCTCTCCCCCCGTCTCCTTCCTCCTCGCTCTCACTGTCTCCCTCATATACGCACACACACACACACACACACACACACAGATAGTGTAGTTACATTCAGACTTAGAGGGGGCGTTGGGGGTTGGGTTGTTGGGGGAACTAGACAAAGAAGCGATGTCATCAGTCTCATCGGAGTAGGGAAGGACGGGGAAGGAAGTCGGCCGTGCCTTTTCAAAGGGACCATCCCGGCATTTGCCTGGAGCGATTTAGGGAAATCACGGAAAACCTAAATCAGGATGGCCGGATGCGGGTCCAGTGTGCTAACCACTGCGCCGCCCCTCTCGGTTTTGTTTAGATGATAGAAAATGCTGTCGTCTGGGGCTACCAGTATGGATACTCGACTATACTATGTTTGACATACGGGATCAGAGGCAAAATATTACCCACATATCTGTATGTGTGTGTGTGTGTGTGTGTGTGTGTGTGTGTGTGTGTGTTATCTTCAGTCCAGAGACTGGTTTGATGCAGCTCTCCATGCTACTCTATCCTGTGCAAGCTTCTTCATCTCCCAGTACCTACTGCAACTCACATCCTTCTGAATCTGTTTAGTGTATTCATCTCTTGGTCTCCGTCTACGATTTTTACTCTCCACGCTGTCCTCCAATACTAAATTTGTGATTCCTTGATGCCTCAGAATATGCCCTACCAACCGATCCCTTCTTGTAGTCAAGTTGTGCCACAGACTTCTCTTCTCCCCAATCCTATTCAATAACTCCTCATTAGTTACGTGATCTACCCACCTAATCTTCAGCATTCTTCTGTAGCACCACATTTCGAAGGCTTCTATTCTCTTCTTGTCTAAACTATTTATCGTCCACGTTTCACTTCCATACATGGCTACACTCCATACAAATACTTTCAGAAACGACTTCCTGACATTTAAATCTATACTCGATGTTAACAAATTTTTCTTCTTCAGAAACGCTTTCCTTGCCATTGCCAGTCTACATTTGATATCCTCTCTACTTCGACCATCATCAGTTATTTTGCTCCCCAAATATCCACATATCCATAATTTTAGTTATTTAACATGGAAATCTATTACGTAAACAACTGCTCATATAAAATTCTACAGAAATAGTTAGAAACACTCCTCCCAGATTGCTATTGGTAAAAACACATTTTTTACAACATACGTCAGAGACTAGTAGCGTCTTTGTACAGCCACACCCCTACATTGCCGGTTCAGGTATCAGAAGCATTGGTAAATTCATCTTTTCTCTTTGAACAGCTGAAGCGGCATTCACATGCTGGATCAGCACACACACCTGTACTGAGGTATTTACATCTAAATCTACATACATACTCCGCAAGCAGCCATATGGTGTGTGATGAAGAGTACCCTTTACCAGTACTAACCATTTTATTTTCTGTCCAATTGCAAATAGAACAAGGGAAAAGCACCTGCTAATGCTCCCTTTAAAAGTCCTATTCTCTCTACCGTTTTCTCCATGGTCCTTACGTGAAATGTACATCGTTAGCATAGAATCACTCTGCAGTCAGCCTCTAATTCCAGTTCTCTAAATTTTCTCTATATTGTTCCTTGCATAGAACGTCACCTTCTCTCCAATGATTCCCATTTGCGTTCCTGAAACATCTGCGTAATACTTGGGTTTTGTTCAAACCTACTGGTAACAAATTTAGCAGCCTGCCTCTAAATTGCTTCGATGTCTTCCTTTTATCGGACCCCGCGCGGAGGCCAAACACTCGAACAGTACTCAACGAAGGGTCACACCAGCGTCCTATATGCGATCTTCTTTATTGGTGAACAACAGTTTCCTAAAATTCTCCACATAAGCCGAAGTCGACCATTCTCCGTATCTACAACAGCCCTTACAAGCTCTTTTCATTTCAAATTGCTTTGCAGCGTTACGCCTAGATATTTAATTGACGTGACTGTGTCAAGAAGCACACTGCTAATTCTGTGTTCGAATGTTATCGTTTTATTTTTCCTACTCCTCTGCGTTAACTTACATTTTTCTACATTTAAAGCTAAATATCGTTCATAACACCGAGTAAAAATTTTCTCTAGGTCATCTTGTATCCTCCCACAATCACTCAAAGACGACGACTTCCCATGCACCACAAAATCACCAGAAAACAGCCGGCGACTGCTGCTTACCCAATACATTATATAAGATAGCTGCGCCTATGCATTTCCGTGAGCAGATACCATTCTATTGAAAACCATGTGACTAGAGTAGTTGTCAGGTATCGGTTGAAATAACCAAGGGATGCGGTTTCCCGCTATAAATGAGTCGTTTCAGTGAAATAAGTCATTCTAGTCCGGTACTTTGTGTGCGTGTCTGAATTCCTGAGGGACCAAACTGCTTAGTTCATCAATCCCTAGACGTACACACTACTTAAACTAACTTATGCTAAGAACAACACACATATCGATGCCCGAGGGAGGACTCGAACCTCCGGCGGGAGGGGCCGCGCAATCCGTGACAAGACGTCCTAAACCGTGCGGCCACTCGGCCACTCCGCGCGGTTCCGGTACTTTCTAGCAGCTACAACAGCGCTGATAATGGGAACGATGGTTCATCAGGGGCTGATAAACAACCCTAACTTGACTCCAGTGATTCTACAGGTGTGTGTTTAGGATGATCTTTTTCATGTTTGTGGGTGCTCGTTAGAGCTGTGTTCTGTTGATTAACTTCTTCTTCCTCTTCTTCCTCTTCTACTTCTTCTTCACCTCCTTCTTTTTCTGTTGGAGATAAGATGGACTTGTGCGGTCTTGGACAAGCACTGTAACAATTACTCCATGGCCTGCCAAGATACTGATGCATTCCCGCCCGAGCCTCGTTCATCTATGATGAATTTTCCATGCCAGCAGACACCTGCACAGCCTGGTGTGTGATCATCAGTGTGGTATGGGCTGATAACACCAGCTCATTTTCCAATGCAGCCGTGTCCTGGACTTTCATTTCTAGGTGCACCTGATGATGATGTGTGATGGATCAGCAGAATATGATACGACGAGACATCACTGCAAATAATGATGTGACAAGGGGTTCGTGGAAATCTGCACACATAACTTTTTAAAATTATGTATGATTAGTTATTGTTTTTCTCTTTTTGAAGAAAAGATGGAGGCCTTATGCAGATGTGGGCTTGACCTGACTGTGATGTGTTCATCACCCAACCCAATTCGTTGATATTGTATCCATTGTGCCTACAAACATCACCGCGGCTGGGTCCAACATCATCGTCATCATCATCACCATCATTATCAATGTCGTGCAGACGGTTGACATCTGCCCATTTTCTGATGCAGCTGCGCCCTGGATTGTCTCACAGCAGTCAGAGACCTACACTGCATCGGACATCACTTCAACATCATTTTGGGCCTAGCAGCACTACCCCTACCCACTTTGTTATGGATAATCAAGAAAGTTCTGCAGCCACATTGGATTACTCTGTAGTTGCTGGCACTTTTGGGGACAGGATCTCATAATCGCACATTGATAACTCAAATCTGGGCTATCGAGATCCTGCCACTTTTCTTGATGCCTACCAAGACATTTTAGAAAGGATGCTGCCCAAAATCGTCAACGACCTGGGGTCCTAGCCATTAAGTGTAATAGAGCTCTATAGAGTGAGCTCATGAACCACCAAAAGAGTGCAGTGATGCTGGCGAAGAGAAGAGCATCGTCCAAATTTGGGAGAGAATTGAACTCATATCGCAGGGCTGTTCAATCTTATAACGGTTTGCAACTTCTGCTAAGACTGTCATACTCATCCATGATTCCGAAATGCTGGTAAGAGGGTAGGATAAGGCGCTCATCCATGTACTCTACCTCGATATACGTGTCCGTAATTAAAGTTCCAGCTTCAAAGAACTGTAGAAAGATAAACAATACTCAGAATGGCGTCAAATTTGAACAGGTGCGGGAGCAAACGCCATGGAACAAAAAATTTAACGAAAATTTTACCAATAGATGATGCTGTAAGCGTCTTAACGTAAATAGGGTTGGTTTCAAACGACAGATGAATCGCAATACGATGGCTGTGATTCGAGTTTGTAAACTACCCCTCCTTCCTAATTCCAGCAATTGACCACAATAAGCAGTTTTTTATGAAAAAATTGAGACGAACGAAGATAACAATAAACTTTCTAGTTTACTTAGCTTGTCATGTAGAGTTGGCTCCAGTTTTTCTAATCTAGGGGGCTAATTCTTGAAGCTGAAAATGTCACATTTTAGGTGCTCGCGGTTGGATTGATCTAAATACATTTAAAGATTGTTGTTGCAGAGCTTTTGTTTTTATGTGATTATATTTTTCCACATTTTAGTATATCATACAGTCTTTTGATTTTTCACATTAAAAACGCCGAAATTACATTGTTCGCACAAAGTACGAAAAAACGTCCGATCACGTCACAAGTATGCTTATCACTCTGCAGAAATAACCATATTCCGAAGGGTTTACAGTTTTTCGTAACAAATGAATTTCTACTAGTTTCTGTTACATTATTATTTTTGATTATTATTTTATAAATGAATCGAGAAACAAACATAGTAAGCAGTACAGTATCCCGTAATTAGTAATAGAAATTTTAAGTGTGCCAATAGTTCGTAGTTTCAAATGTTTCTAAGAAAATAATTTGAACTGTACTTTCAGAACTAGTACTTATCGATTATAACATCTAAACTAAAACATTTTATAAAGTAATTCATTTTCATAAATTAGCTTCAAATATAACAGTCTGTGTATGAAAGTTTTCAGAAAAGCAATTGAGATGATACTGCCCCGCGTAAAATTCGAAAAATAATACTAGTATCTACAAATACCGTTGAGGAAAAGTAAAGCTAGAAGAAGATGTCCCGTTGCAAGTTGCACATTACATCACCCACGCTGTTCAGCGTGCACAACTGCACAAATTCAGCAGTCAACTGTTGTGGCATTGTTATTTAGGTAAACACATCCACCACGGCAAGGTTGTACCACATTAGATGGGTAAAATCGGTTTTTAATCGTCCTGAGGCCAAAACCCGCATAAAAAGCAAAATGTCATGGGTTTTCAAGTGTCATGAGGCTGGATCAAAACATGTTCAATATGCTGTCTACTGTTTTCCGTCGCTGGTTGAAATAGAGAAACAGCATGTTCCATAATAGATAAGACTGTCTTGGGGGTCACATTAAGAGTGCGTTGCACAGTGCATGCCTTCAGTTCAGCTGCATTCGTAACTGGAGCACTAAACACAACATCTTTTAGATAACCCCACAACAAGTAGTCACAGGTGATCTGGATGGCTAGGTTGTAGATAAATAACAGCTAATAATACTAGCATTTCACTGACTGTGCCAATGTGCAGTAGTGTGACATCTTGCATATAAATGATACTATCCACAAGTTCACGTTGGTTCCCAAAATCCGTCATAGCATTTAGCAGTAACGCTATACACAACATGTCCCGCAGAACTCATATCCTTGAAAAAATACGGCCCTACAATAAATGATGCCATCAACCTGTACCACACAGTCGGCTTTACAGAATGAGGGGCGTAGTGGTTGGTGTGCATGCGGTTTTTCCGTTCACCATATTGTAGATTATAGGTACTGCGTCAACAGGAAGCAGATCTTGAACGTGGGTGATTTTGCGTGGATATCAATGCTGGATGTTTCGTAGGACGTTATGCACCACGCTCTCTGGCATGTCCAATGTTGCGGCAGTTCCCCATACACGGCATATGTTTGCACACCACCGCTCAACCTCTCGTGTAATGCTCAGGCCATATTTTCGTCAGACATCATCATATCAGCTACTTTCGTCCCTTTGCTACAATGCATTTCAAAGGAAACTGTCTTTTCGAATTGTGCAGTTATTTTCTCCTAACCCTTAGCTGATATTGGGATACCCTTGAGTGTCCGGAACTTCTGCAGTGCTACTGGCACACAGACACCATTCTTGTAAAATATCTTTAATAGCATTATGTGATCTTGCATAGAGAGAGCCATGTTTCACACCAAGAACACAAATTGAGGAACAGTTATGTGCTACGCATCTGTAGGCGTGCATATTCTGACACTTATAGCGCCATCTATTGCTCAAATTTTCGCTAAAGTTTTTTTTGTTCCGCGACTTTTCCCCTGCATCAATAATATCCTGTTCAAATTTCATGATATTGTGAATTGTGGTTCTCTTTCTACAGCGCTTTGAAACTGGAACTTTAATTATGGACATGCTGTATCTCCGCATATTTACAATCCACTTACTGGGCATCCAGTTTCATCCATCTTCTGAAAAATATTCCCATTAAACACGCTTATGTTAATGTCCAGACTCTAGATGAATGGGATGCATTTTGCTTTGCATGGTTGCTTCTCGCTAGCGACAGAAATTACCTGAAAGATGCACAGCGTACAAACAAGTATGAAACATCTGATGTCAACAGGCACTAAAATTTCCGAGGCATTTCACTGCTTGTAGAACTCCAGGACACAGCAAATTCAAGAGGCAGATTCCTGATTATTCATTTCACGTACGCACCCTGTATGCTGCGCAGAACAAATGAAGTACTTGGACCTTCTACTTTTCTGTATTAGTCACTCAGTGCCTGAAACATGTGGATTTGTTAATCTCAGATGATGATTAACAGCATTATGTGTGGATCAAAAATATGTCCCACCTACTTTCCACCGGGGCGAGGTTTTCTTTTTATAGATATTTCAGGTCTTTTACAAAGAGTGAGTATCTAGACGGGCACCTAATGCTTGAACCAGGAACCAGTATGCGTGGACATGCCTATCGAGGATAGAAAGTTCCTAAAGTTTAAGAACACCCGCCAACAGGAGCAATGCTCCTTCGACGTTTATGCCAAATTCAAGTGCCTCCTACCTCCTGCGGCTTGTTGTGAAGGTGACCCCTACACCTCCCATAATACATTCACAGAATTCATTGTACCACGTGCAGCACCGTATCATTTTTTATGCTCATATGACTCTAATCACAGCAATTTCGAACCATAAGTTGCGGATAATACTGCAAGATGGTTGCTGTCTGAGCTCAAAAATCTTACATGGGAAGTTGATGGAATTTATCTCAACAATGTCCCCATGAACAACATTCAAGAGAATAATGCCACATACAAGCAGGCACTTGAGTGTCATTTTTGTGGGTTGATAATGGACAGAGAAGCAGTAATTCCTTTGCAGAGAACATTGTCATGTAACACTGAGGTTCTGCAGTGTAGTTCACAATGCATGCAACTTGAAGTGCTACCAATTGCCAATGCACATACCCATCTTCTTTCACAATTGTAATGGGTATGATGCCCATTTTCTCGTTCGGCACTTGGGAGACTTCGGGTTGACGAGTGGTCAGTGTCATCCCTAACACCATTGAAAAGTACATTTCTTTTTCCAAGAGAATCATGCGAAGATTATCTCTATGATTGCTGGATTTGCTTTGCTTCATACATGTGTGTCTTCAGAAATTTGCTGAGATGATACTTCAGGAGGAACTGCAGATCACAAAAATTGCATATCCCAATGATGAAAGTTTCGTCTTGTGATAAAAAAGGGGGTCTTTATATACGAATACCTGGATATGATGGAGAGGCTCTACAAAACCAAAATGCGTGACAACCACATTCTCCAGTAAACTAACAAGCACTGTTGTTGTTATGGTCTTCAGTCCTGAGACTGGCTTGATGCAGCTCTCCACGCTACTCCATCCTGTGCAAGCTTCTTCATCTCCCAGTACCTACTGCAACCTACATCCTTCTGAATCTGCTTAGTGTATTCATCTCTTGGTCTCCCCCTATGATTTTTACCCTCCACGCTGCCCTCAAATACTAAATTGGTGATCCCTTAATGCCTCAGAACATGTCCTACCAACCGATCCCTTCTTCTGGTCAAGTTGTGCCACAAACTTCTCTTCTCCGCAATCCTATTCAATACTTCCTCATTAGTTATGTGATCTACCCATCTAATCTTCAGCATTCTTCTGTAGCACCACATTTCAAACGCTTCTATTCTCTTCTTGTCCAAACTATTTACCGTCCATGTTTCACTTCAATACATGGCTACACTCCATACAAATACTTTCAGAAATAACTTCCTGACACTTAAATGTATACTCGATGTTAACAAATTTCTCTTCTTCAGAAACGCTTTCCTTGCCATTGCCAGTCTACATTTTATATCCTCTCTACTTCGTCCATCATCAGATATTTTGCTCCCCAAATAGCAAAACTTCTTTACTACTTTAAGTGTCTCATTTCCTAATCTAATACCCTCAGCATCACCCTACTTAATTCGACTACATTCCATTATCCTCGTTTTGCTTTTGTTGATGTTCATCTTATATCCTCCTGTCAAGACACTATCCATTCCGTTCAACTGCTCTTCCAAGTCCTTTGCTGTCTCTGACAGAATTACAATGTCATCGGCGAACCTCAAAGTTTTTATTTCTTCTCCATGGATTTTAATACCTATTCCGAATTTTTCTTTTGTTTCCTTTACTGCTTGCTCAATATACAGATTGAATAACATCGGGGAGAGGCTACAACCCTGTCTTACTCCCTTCCCAACCACTGCTTCCCTTTCATGTCCCTCGACTCTTATAACTGCCATCTGGTTTCGGTACAAATTCCAAATAGCCTTTCGCTCCCTGTATTTTACCCCTGCCACCATTAGAATTTGAAAGAGAGTATTCCAGTCAACATTGTCAAAAGCTTTCTCTAAGTCTACAAATGCTAGAAACGTAGGTTTGCCTTTCCTTAATCTTTCTTCTAAGATAAGTCGTAAGGTCAGTATTGCCTCACGTGTTCCAGTATTTCTACGGAATCCAAACTGATCTTCCCCGAGGTCAGCTTCTACTAGTTTTTCCATTCGTCTGTAAAGAATTCGTGTTAGTACTTTGCAGCTGTGACTTATTAAGCTGATAGTTCGGTAATTTTCACATCTGTCAACACCTGCTTTCTTTGGGATTGGAATTATTATATTCTTCTTGAAGTCTGAGGGTATTTCGCCTGTTTCATACATCTTGCTCACCAGATGGTAGAGTTTTGTCAGGACTGGCTCTCCCAAGGCCGTCAGTAGTTCCAATGGAATGTTGTCTACTCCGGGGGCCTTGTTTCGACTCAGGTCCTTCAGTGCTCTGTCAAACTCTTCACGCAGTATCGTATCTCCCATTTCATCTTCATCTACATCCTCTTCCATTTCCATAATATTGTCCTCAAGTGCATCGCCCTTGTATACACCCTCTATATACTCCTTCCACCTTTCTGCTTTCCCTTCTTTGCTTAGAACTGGGTTTCCATCTGAGCTCTTGATGTTCATACATGTGGTTCTCTTATCTCCAAAGGTCTCTTTAATTTTCCTGTAGGCAGTATCTATCTTACCCCTAGTGAGAGAAGCCTCTACATCCTTACATTTGTCCTCTAGCCATCCCTGCTTAGCCATTTTGCACTTCCTGTCGATCTCATTTTTGAGACGTTTGTATTCCTTTTTGCCTTCTTCATTTACTGCATTTTTATATTTTCTCCTTTCATCAATTAAATTCAATATTTCTTCTGTTACCCAAGGATTTCTACTAACCCTCTTCTTTTTACCTACTTGATCGTCTGCTGCCTTCACTACTTCATCCCTCAGAGCTACCCATTCTTCTTCTACTGTATTTCTTTCCCCCATTCCTTTCAATTGTTCCCTTATGCTCTCCCTGAAACTCTGTACAACCTCTGGTTCTTTCAGTTTATCCAGGTCCCATCTCCTTAAAGTCCCACCTTTTTGCAGTTTCTTCAGTTTTAATCTACAGGTCATAACCAATAGATTGTGGTCAGAGTCCACATCTGCCCCTGGAAATGTCTTACAATTTAAAACCTGGTTCCTAAATCTCTGTCTTACCATTATATAATCTATCTGATACCCTTTAGTATCTCCAGGGTTCTTCCATGTATACAACCTTCTATCATGATTCTTAAACCAAGTGTTAGCTATGCCGGCCGGAGTGTCCGAGCGGTTAAAGGCGCTAAAGTCTGGAACGGCACGACCGCTACGGTCGCAGGTTCGAATCCTGCCTCGGGCATGGATGTGTGTGATGTCCTTAGGTTAGTTAGGTTTAAGTAGTTCTAAGTTCTAGGGGACTTATGACCACAGCAGTTGAGTCCCATAGTGCTCAGAGCCATTTGAACCATTTGTTAGCTATGATTAAGTTGTGCTCTGTGCAAAATTCTATCAGGCGGCTTCCTCTTTCATTTCTTAGCCCCAATCCATATTCACCTACTACGTTTCCTTCTCTCCCTTTTCCTACACTCGAATTCCAGTCACCCATGATTATTAAATTTTCGTCTCCCTTCACTATCTGAATAATTTCTTTTATTTCATCATACATTTCTTCAATTTCTTCGTCATCTGCAGAGCTAGTTGGCATATAAACTTGTACTACTGTAGTAGGTGTGGGCTTCGTATCTATCTTGGCCACAATAATGCGTTCACTATGCTGTTTGTAGTAGCTTACCCGAATTCCTATTTTCCTACTCATTATTAAACCTACTCCTGCATTACCCCTATTTGACTTTGTGTTTATAACCCTGTAGTTGTCTTGTGACAGCCAGAGCGAGAGCACCAGCAGCAGCGAGTACTGTTTGTATAAAGCGTTTATTTTGCATTTTGTTTACGACCTTCCACTAAGGAAGGAATTCTATTTGTGTTTATCTGCTCTGCATAGTAACTAACAGTTCTTGATAAAACTTTACGTAGTTTTCGTGTTAGATTTCTTAGTGTTTTCTTGATCGTTTAGAACAGAAAGCGCCCTAAAACCGTCTTTTGTTTGTTTCGCGGCCGTTAGCCACTAGTCACTTGAATCAGCAGTTGTCTTGTGACAGCCAGAGCGAGAGCACCAGCAGCAGCGAGTACTGTTTGTATAAAGCGTTTTTGTACTTATTTGCTGCGCTTAGCTTTTAAATAGTTTTTCTGGGAAAACCTAGCGTAGTTTTCGCGTCTCGTATTTCAGTGAGTGTTTCTTGATTATCAGAGTAGCTCATCAGAAGATTATCTTGGGAATTTGTCACCGTATAGAGTAGGGTAAACATAGTCATGTGTAGGGACTGTGGTTGTTGTGAGCGGACGCAAGGAGAATTGGCCACTCTTCGGGGGCAGGTGGAGGCTTTGTCTGTTAGGCTCATCGAGCTCGAGGCGCAGGCGTCGGCTCGTAGTGGCGTTGGGGCAACTGTGGTGAGACCTATGCCTACTTCGGTGGCCTTGGAGTCACATGGAACCCCTGATGTCGCTGCGTCTTCCGGCAGTGAGCATCTTACCGGTCAGCCATCACTCCAGGGTGAATGGCGGACAGTGGTGGGCTCGCGCGTGCCTGGCCGAAAGGCGAAGGTGGGATCTGGCCGCGTGGCAGCTGCCTTACCCCTTTCCAACAGGTACGGGGTGCTTCCTAGTGGTGATGACATCGTTTCCGAGCCACCACAGGATGCCTCGCCTGTTGGGCCAGTGGCCGATTCTCCGGCAAGGTCCCGACAGTCACAGAGGGCGGGCCTATTAGTTATAGGGAACTCCAACGTTAGGCGGGTTATGGAGCCCCTCAGGAAAATAGCGGGTAGGTCGGGGAAGAATGCCAGTGTGCACTCGGTGTGCTTGCCGGGGGGTCTCGTCCGTAATGTGGAGGAGGCCCTTCCGGCAGCTATTGAACGCACTGGGTGTGACCGGCTGCGGATAGTAGCACATGTCGGAACGAATGACGCCTGCCGCTTGGGTTCTGAGGCCATCCTTGGTTCCTTCCGGCGGCTGGCTGATTTGGTGAAGACAACCAGCATCGCACGCGGAGTGCAAGCTGAGCTTAATATCTGCAGCATAGTGCCCAGAGTCGATCGCGGTCCTCTGGTTTGGAGCCGTGTGGAGGGTCTAAACCAGAGGCTCAGACGACTCTGCGACTATAATGGTTGCAAATTCATCGACCTCCGTTATTGGGTGGAGAACTGTAGGGCCCCCCTAGACAGGTCAGGCGTGCACTACACACCGGAAGCAGCTACTAGGGTAGCAGAGTACGTGTGGCGTGCACACGGGGGTTTTTTGGGTTAGAGGGACCCCCCCTTGGGCGAAACGATAAAATACCTGACGGCTTACCAGAGAGGACATTATCATCGTTGATAAAGAACGTCCGTCCTCAGAGACCAAAAACAGGAAAAGTTAACGTAATATTGGTAAACTGCAGGAGTATCCAGGGCAAGGTTCCTGAATTAGTATCTCTTATTGAAGGAAATAGTGCGCATATAGTATTAGGAACGGAAAGTTGGTTAAAACCGGAAGTGAACAGTAACGATATCCTAGACACAGAATGGAATATATACCGCAAGGATAGGATAAACGCCAATGGTGGAGGAGTATTTATAGCAGTAAAGAATTCAATAATATCCAGTGAAGTTATTAGCGAATGCGAATGTGAAATAATCTGGGTTAAGTTAAGTATCAAAGGTGGGTCAGATATGATAGTCGGATGCTTCTATAGACCACCTGCATCAGCAACCGTAGTAGTTGAGCGCCTCAGAGAGAACCTGCAGAACGTCGTGAAGAAGTTTCGTGATCATACTATTGTAATAGGGGGAGACTTCAATCTACCAGGTATAGAATGGGATAGTCACACAATCAGAACTGGAGCCAGGGACAGAGACTCTTGTGACATTATCCTGACTGCCTTGTCCGAGAATTACTTCGAGCAGATAGTTAGAGAACCAACTCGTGAAGCTAACGTTTTAGACCTCATAGCAACAAATAGACCGGAACTTTTCAACTCCGTGAATGTAGAAGAGGGTATCAGTGATCATAAGTCAGTGGTTGCATCAATGACTACAAGTGTAATAAGAAATGCCAAGAAAGGAAGGAAAATATATTTGCTTAACAAGAGTGATAGGGCATAAATCGCAGAATATCTGAGTGACCACCATCAAACGTTCATTTCTGAGGAAGAGGATGTGGAACAAAAATGGAAAAAATTCAGATACATCGTCCAGTACGCCTTAGATAAGTTCGTACCGACTAAGGTCCAAAGCGAGGGGAAAGATCCACCGTGGTATAACAATCATGTACGAAAGGTACTACGGAAACAAAGAAAGCTTCATCATAGGTTTAAGAGTAGTCGAATCATAGCTGATAAGGAAAAGCTGAACGAAGCGAAAAAGAGCGTAAAGAGAGCAATGAGAGAAGCATTCAACGAATTCGAACATAAAACATTGGCAAACAATCTAAACAAGAACCCTAAAAAGTTTTGGTCATATGTAAAATCGGTAAGCGGATCTAAATCCCCTATTCAGTCACTCGTTGACCACGATGGCACCGAAACAGAGGACGACCGAAGAAAGGCAGAAATACTGAATTCAGTGTTCCGAAACTGTTTCACTGCGGAAAATCGTAACACGGTCCCTGACTTCAGCCGTCGCACGGACGCCAAAATGGAAAATATTGAAATAAACGATAACGGAATTGAAAAACAACTGCTATCACTTAGTAGCGGAAAAGCATCCGGACCAGACGAGATACCCTTTAGATTCTACAGCGATTATGCTAAAGAACTTGCCCCCTTTCTATCAGCAATTTATCGTAGATCGCTGGAAGAACGTAAAGTACCTAGCGACTGGAAGAAAGCGCAGGTCGTTCCCATTTTCAAGAAGGGTCATAAATCAGATGCGAATAATTATAGGCCTATTTCGCTTACGTCAATCTGTTGTAGAATAATGGAACATGTTTTGTGTTCTCGTATTATGACATTCTTAGATAATACAAATCTCCTTCATCATAACCAACATGGATTCCGCAAACAGAGATCATGTGAAACTCAGCTCGCCCTATTTGCCCAAGAAATTCACAGTGCCGTAGACACTGGCGAGCAGATTGATGCCGTATTCCTGGACTTCAGGAAGGCATTTGATACGGTTCCGCACTTACGTTTAGTGAAAAAAATACGAGCTTACGGAATATCGGACCAGGTTTGTGATTGGATTCAGGATTTCCTAGAAGAAAGAACACATGTCATTCTTAACGGTTCAAAATCTGCAGATGTAGAGGTAATTTCGGGAGTACCGCAGGGAAGCGTGATAGGACCTTTATTGTTTACAATATACATAAATGACTTAGTTGACAACATCGGTAGCTCCGTGAGGCTATTTGCAGATGACACGGTTGTCTACAAGAAAGTAGCAACATCAGAAGACTCGTACGTACTCCAGGAGGACCTGCAGAGGATTAATGCATGGTGCGACAGCTGGCAGCTTTCCCTAAACATAGATAAATGTAATATAATGCGCATACATAGGGGCAGAAATCCATTCCAGTACGATTATGCCATAGGTGGTAAATCATTGGAAGCGGTAACGACCGTAAAATACTTAGGAGTTACTATCCGGAGCGATCTGAAGTGGAATGATCACATAAAACAAATAGTGGGAAAAGCAGGCGCCAGGTTGAGATTCATAGGAAGAATTCTAAGAAAATGTGACTCATCGACGAAAGAAGTAGCTTACAAAACGCTTGTTCGTCCGATTCTTGAGTATTGCTCATCAGTATGGGACCCTTACCAGGTTGGATTAATAGAAGAGATAGACATGATCCAGCGAAAAGCAGCGCGATTCGTCATGGGGACATTTAGTCAGCGCGAGAGCGTTACGGAGATGCTGAACAAGCTCCAGTGGCGGACACTTCAAGAAAGGCGTTACGCAATACGGAGAGGTTTATTATCGAAATTACGAGAGAGCACATTCCGGGAAGAGATGGGCAACATATTACTACGCCCACATATATCTCGCGTAATGATCACAACGAAAAGATCCGAGAAATTAGAGCAAATACGGAGACTTACAAGCAGTCGTTCTTCCCACGCACAATTCGTGAATGGAACAGGGAAGGGGGGATCAGATAGTGGTACAATAAGTACCCTCCGCCACACACCGTTAGGTGGCTCGCGGAGTGTAGATGTAGATGTAGATGTAGTCACCTGACCAGAAGTCTCACAATACTAACAATACGAATGTGGAGTGCAAGAATGTGACGAATGTTAGTCAGCAGTCCAACACCACTGATTTGGGAGAATATGTAAGATTATACATGAACAACAATTAACACTGCTCACGGACATTACCGAAAAGTTCCAGAATACATGCTTAGGCACGCAGTATCTGATTCTGCCTTCTATTTCATCGTGGCAGGGCTTTAGGAACTGTTTCTCGATGTTGACATGTTGTTCTTCTTCAAACGTGGGATTTGCGATGGACTTCAGCAGTGTGTGCTGAGGTACCCAAGGTGAGTAACCCAGGAATGACTGAGGAGGAGTACATGTCATCTGATGATTTAAGTTTCATCCTTTACTTGGATGTGAAAGCCTCTATAGGTACTCCTCTATAGGTACACTGACAGATGTCCAGACGGTTAATAGACAGACTGATGAAAAGATCCGTGATGTGGCTTAGGATGTTGGTGAGGGATGTGTTCTTTGGGTAGAAGTGGCATATCACACCCATTTGCTGCTGTGTCAGAGGACATAGTCCAGAGAAATAGTTTCACTCCAAGCTGTTGACAACGCTGGGAATAAACAGCGATATATTCTGCAGCATGGAAATCTCCAACAATATCTCAGGTTGCAAAGAATTTTCTTCAAGCATTGCTTTCACTATGAGCTTCCAAAGCCAGATTTCGATGATCTCAAATCACTTTATATGGGTAAAGAAAGTGTCGTCTATTGCGTGAAAATCTGTGATTCATATGAAGTAATCAGATACTATTACGAATCATTCGACATTTCTGTACATATGGCCAATAATCTTTTTGGAATAACATCACAAAACAAGAAGGTTATTGGTCTGATGAAAAATGAGGCAAGTGGTTTGCAAATTGCTGAGTTTGTAGGGCTCAGATCGAAAATGTACACATACCATATGGATGCAAATGTCACCCAGAGGTGGACTAAGAATGTGCATGTTTCTGCCTCAAAAGCTATCTCGATTGAAGATTACAAGACGTGCCTCTTTGAGACTGTTGATGCTGCTTCACATATGGTGTGCCAGGTAATCTTTCGATTGAGAGGCCATGAGGTACACACTGAACTGCAGCTGAAAGTAGGTCTGTCACATCACGATGACGAGTGGTTCAGCTGCGGGGACGAGACCTGCACCTAACTAAACCCAAACTGCTCACTAGAGTGGCTGAGTGTATGGCTGTGTATTTATTTGTAAATAGTTGAGGTACATGTGTGTGTGTGTGTGTGTGTGTGTGTGTGTGTTCGTGTGTGTGTGTGTGTACTAGTTGGATGAACCGGTTCTCATATTTTTGTTTGTGTGTGTGTGTGTGTGTGTGTGTGTGTGTGTGTGTGTGTGTGTGTGTGTGTAATGGTTGGATGAACCGCTTCTCATAGTTTTGTGTGTATGTGTGTGGTTTTTCTTCACCTGATGCTAGTTCCTGTATATACTGAAAGGAACGTAATTATTATATATATTGAAAGAAAGGACGAAACCAATCAGACAGAAACGAAAAGGAAATGAAGGAAAATTGAGTTTAATGTCCCATCAACATCGAGTTTATCAGGGATGGAACAATATCTTGGACTGTGTTGAGGTTGGGGATGGAAATTGGCCGTGCCCTTTCAAAGGAACCATCCTGGCATTTGCCTGGAGCGATTTAGTGAAATCATGGATGTGGATTTGAACTGTCATCCTCCTGAATGTGAATCCAGTGTGTTAACCACTGCACAACCACGATTGATCGATCAGAAAGAAAATTTAAATAGAGAGATAACAAGCAACTTAGTACACTACTGGCCATTAAAATTGCTACACCACGAAGATGACGTGCTACAGACGCGAAATTTAACCGACAGGAAGAAGATGCTATGATATGCAAATGATTAGCTTTTCAGAGCATTCACACAAGGTTGGCGCCGGTGGCGACACCTGAAACGTTCTGACATGAGGAAAGTTTCCAACCGACATACACAAACAGCAGTTGACCGACGTTGCCTGGTGAAACGTTGTTGTGATGCCTCGTGAAAGGAGGAGAAATGCGTACCATCACGTTTCCGACTTTGATAAAGGTCGGATTGTAGCCTATCGCGATTGCGGTTTATCGTATCGCAACATTGCTGCTCGCGTTGGTCGAGATCCAATGACTGTTAGCAGAATTTGGAATCGGTGGGTTCAGGAGGGTAATACAGAACGCCGTGCTGGGTCCCAAGGGCCTCGCATCACTAGCAGTCGAGATGACAGCCATCTTATCCGCATAGCTGTAACGGATCGTGTAGGCGCCTCTCGATCCCTGAGTCAAGAGATGGGGACGTTTGCAAGACAACAACCATCTGCACGATCAGTTCGACTACGTTTGCAGCAGCATGGACAATCAGCTCGGAGACCATGGCTGCGGTTACCCTTGACGCTGCATCACAGACAGGGGCGCCTGCGATGATGTACTCAACGACGAACCTGGGTGCACGAATGGCAAAACGTCACTTTTTCGGATGAATCCAGGTTCTGTTTACAGCATCATGATGGTCGCATCCGTGTTTGGTGACATCGCGGTGAACGTACATTGGAAGCGTGTATTCGTCATCGCCATACTGGCGTATCACCCGGCGTGATGGTATGGGGTGCCATTGGTTACAAGTCTCGGTCACCTCTTGTTCGCATTGACGGCACTTCGAACGGTGGACGTTACATTTCAGATGTGTTACGACCCGTGGGCCCGTGGCTCCACCCTTCATTTGATTCCTGTGAAACCCTACATTTCAGCAGGATAATGCAAGACCGCATGTTGCAGGTCTTGTACGGGCCTTTTTGGATACATAAAATGTTCGACTGCTGCCCTGGCCAGCACATTCTCCAGATCTCTCACCAAATGAAAATGTCTGGTCAATGGTGGCCGAGCAACTGGCTCGTCACAATACGCCACACTACTACTGATGAACTGTGGTATCGTGTTGAAGCTGCATGGGCAGCTCTCCCTGTACACGCCATCCAAGCTCTGTTTGACTCAATGCGCAGGCGTATCAAGGCCGTGATTACGGCCAGAGGTGGTTGTTATGGGTACTGATTTCTCAGGATCTATGCACCCTAATTGCGTGAAAATGTAATCACATGTCATTTCTAGCATAATATATTTGTCCAATGAATACCCGTTTATCATCTGCATTTCTTCTTGGTGTAGCAATTTTAACGGCCAGTAGTGTATTTAAGCTCTTCTTCTTCTATTTGGTAGACAGAAGTCTTCCTGTGTGTGTAAATACAGAACAAATGGAAAACTGTCGTATATATAAAATGGCATTGCAAAAAAACCCACTGTGTATATAGCAAACGAGTGCAAATAAAAATTGTCAATGAACAACCAATTATTGTAAGTAATAAATAAATTGTAACATAGCACAAAAGAGAAATTGCAAAAATGACACTGTTTACACAGCAAATGAGGGTAAATAAAAATTGTCAATGAACGACCAATTATTGTAAGTAAAAAATAAATTGTAACATAGCATAAAAGAGAAGTTATTGATAGTAAACTGTTACTTAATTTCTTGTACATTGTTATTATTTACAAACGGTGCCACTATAGAATTACTGTGTTTGACAAACCCCAACCTATCTTCATGATGCTCAGCTCTCGAATGAGGAGGCCTTAACATGTGAGCTAGTCATAAAGGATGATAAAGGGGAAGAGTGTGAGCAACCAGGGCTAGTTGGAAAGTAAGGAACGACAGGTTGCTAAATGGAAACCACAGTGAAAATCAAAACTGTTTTATTTGCAACAGGTAGCTACAACTTCCAGCCACTTATCTCCATAGTCACCGATCCGACTTAGACCTTTGTCATAGCGTTGTATCAACTATCCATTACCCTTGTTATAGAAGGCAGCCGCCATTGCTTTGCATTCTCTACGCTGGCCTACAGCTTGTTGTCTGTGCCATAGTGTTGTCTTCATAGCTAGCGGTTCATGTCAGCAGAGATGAAACTCAGAGGGGACAATTACGGGATGTATTGTGGGTAATCAAACATTTCCAATTGAAAAAGATGCAGGAGCATCTTCATTGCCCCTGCAGAATGCGGCTGAGAATTGTCTCAAGAAGAAAACGCACGACTGTTATGTAATGGTGGCTGCATAGTTTCAGGTGAAATTTCTCACCAGGCCCTCATACTTGATGGGAGACATTTTTGTCCTAAGTATCTTTATGTGCTCCCTGTGTGCTCAGAACTAAAAAGAACGACGTAACGCGATCGACGGGCATACTAGAGACACTGGCCAACAAACCTGTGCAAAACTTCATCAGATTTTCACTGTGGTTTCCATTTCGCGACCGATGGTTCCTTACTTTCCGAATAACCCTCGTACAATGGGTTTCCTGCCATTTTAACTGCTCCCATTGGTACAGGGGTTTCCCACCAGTTTTATGTCACGAAAGCAGTGCTGTCTTGTAGGGTCCACTTGCCTCAGGTGCGTGGGTTGGACCATGTGACAAGTATCAAGTTATGTCATGATCATGAATATAAGTGGTGTATTTTGCTAACATGCATGGGGTTCCCTGGATGACTCTGAATACACCTTGAACAATTGCTTAAGATGTGTGAGAGTTGGCCTTGGTGACCTTGATTAATTTCTAATGGTTCCCCAGAGGAGGGGAGTGAGGGGTGATCTGGAATAGAAGTTGCCCAAGTGTGTAACCTGGTACTGGATATGTAACCTGACAACAGGAATGATTAGATCGTTATCTGGCCCAGAATCCACACTGATATACTACTGGTTATCAATTATTGCATTATCGTATCTCTGGAAGTTCTGCGTCTCCCAGAGTTTACCTTCATCAGAAACAAGACGGCTCTCTTAATCAAGCAAGCTTCGCCATATGGAGAGCCAAGCAATCTGTGCTTGCTTATGCAGGGCTGCTTGCTCATAAATGCTTGTTAAGGATTCAGTTATATGTGTAACCATCTTTCACTGTGTGGAAGGAGCCATACAGTGGACACCTGTTCAGTCACATTCGTGAGTACTTCGCTGTTGAATGCGAGAGATGCGCACCACTTGGATAGTGCGTGATGGATAACGAGTGCCGCTCAGTCATCTGTGTCACATGAATGCTGTGCTCAAGTTGCTGTGGCCCCAAGCTCAGATCTGAGACAGTAAACAGTCTGTAATCACATATGGCCCAGTGGAGGTGGTGGACATCCTGTCGTCACTTGTGGAAACATTTTCTGTATTATAGTGTCCACCTCTAAAACCTAATTTCCTGTGTAAACTCGTTTGCCATGACCGATATGTCTTGAGCAAATTGTCGTATCACATTCAATGTGTATTAACTAGTGACATACTGCCTCGTTGAATACACAGTTGTCTGTACCAGACTGCTCCGACATCGTGCCTGCGCTAGCACCATTTAGTCGCACCATCCGGAACTCATAACAGCATGTTTTCAAGTGAGGTCAGGATTCCAGAGAATGTGTGTGTGTATGTGTGTGTGTGTGTGTGTGTGTGTGTGTGTGTGTGTGTGTGTGTGTGAGAGAGAGAGAGAGAGAGAGAGAGAGAGAGAGAGAGAGAGAGGCTGAACATAGATAAATATAAATCACTGTATGTAATAAATGTAGCTTAAGAAAATCATGAAAAAGTTCAGGATTGTGCTATGTTTAATTATGATTGATTAAGCAAGCAATTAACTAAGAAACGTACACATTACAAGAAATTTAGAATTTAAGAAGAGGAGCGATTGTGGACTGTTATTTTTTGGTATGCACAGCAGGGCCATGAGACTGCTCCACACTTCATCAAGGACCTTATGTCTGAAGATGACCACTTAGACTGAAACCGGTTACAAGAATGAATAAATAAATAATTTAGCAACTTGAATTGACTGTTTTTGTTACACTGAAGAAGGAGTCAGAGGAGATTTCCCACAACTTTTCCCATCAGACTCGGAGAATGTTATTACATTCTTCAACTGGGAGAACAAAGAAGGGTCTGGCTCTAAGCACTATGAGACTTAACATCTGAGGTCATCACTCCTCTAGACTTAGAACTACTTAAACCTGACTACCCTAAGGACATTACACACATCCATTCCCGAGGCAGGTTCAAAAATGGTTCAAATGGCTCTGAGCACTATGCGACTTAACTTCTGAGGTCATCAGTCGCCCAGAACTAGTTAAACCTAACTAACCTAAGGACGTCACACACACCCATGCCCGAGGCAGGATTCGAACTTGCGACCGTAGCGGTCGCTCGGCTCCAGACTGTAGTGCCTAGAACCGCACGACCACTCCGGCCGGCCCCGAGGCAGGATTCGAACCTGCGACCGTAGCAGCAGCGCGGTTGCGGACTGAAGCGCCTAGAACCTCTCGGCCACAGCGGCCGGCTAACAAAGAAGCAATTCGTGTTGAAAGTTGACGCTGGATAGTTTTCCTTGCTCGGCAAATATGCAGGTGAAATATTAAAATGTTATTTTTGCTGATCCTCTTGACGTGACGCTATGATTACGTGACTTGCTGGATTGGCCTCAGGTGATGTGAGATGTGTTGTCTTCGAGCTGCTGTGGTGAAAATTATTCTTGCAGCAGGACTGGCCTCATGTGATGTGGAGGTGAGTTGTCCTGAGGTTGCTGCATAGAAAATTATTGTCACAACAGGTCCGGCCAATGTGTTCTCAGCATATGGTGTTGTTGGTGGCCCAGTTACCGGACGGGCCGGTTGTGGGATTAACCCACCTCAAGCAGTCTGTTGGAATTGGTCCCGATACATACGAGTTGAATATAGCCTGGGAAGGTGTAGAGCGAACTTAGGAGCCCGATTCTGCACCCTCATCAGCACTACCAAGTGCATTTTGGTGGCTTTTCCTCACACCACGGCAGCATACTCCAACACTTGTCTGACCAGAGTTAGGAGATCTTAATACTGTGGCGCGGAGGCAGCGATGAGCGAGGATTAAGCAGTCAATACAAGATGTGGAGGCACCCACCCACTACTCTGCTTCTGACGTCATGTATTGCTGCACCCATGTGAGCCTCTGACCGCTGATCACCCCGGGGTATTTCGCAGTCTTCACCAATGGGATGGGACCACCAAGGATGCTGACAGAGCAGGTGGCAGCATCCTTCAGGTGAAGATTACGACGTAGCTCCCGAAGGAGATGAATTTCAAGCATCACTTCTTTTGACCATGAACCCAGTGAGTAGCACTCGATCCGGACGCTGCTCTCATAGCCTGAACATTCATCTTGAGGATGAAAAACGCTATATTGCCGGTGTGAAGCCCCAACTGTATGCATGCCTCCTCTGGTGTGTCGTCAATGTGCAGTACAACAAGTGGCTGAGCATCAAACCATGTGGCTCTCTTGGATGCATCTGCTGCTCCATCTATCCTCACATGAAAGGACTTCCAGGTAATGTAGGACTGAAGAAGGACCACTGTGACGTGAACTCCCTGTGAACAAAGAGTTTCTACAAGAGATGAACATGAGACCTTCATGTCACACAGAGTCGATGGCCGTGGGACCATTGACAAACACAGCTCCAAGATACTCGCTTGTTTCCAAGGCCCTCATCGTCAGTTCCACCAACCAGGGCAACTGGTGGGATTTGGAATGGTCATTCCGAAAGCCAAACTGTTCATTCGGCATGACACTTTCTTGAGTGATGTGTTACATGAGCGTTTCCGCTTACAGCATCTGTAACACGTTCCAAAGGAATGGGAACAAGGTGATACGCAGTGTCTGAACCGCTGATAACAGGTGAGAAATTAGTACGGAGAGCTAATACTTCTGCCAGGAAGAATGATGCTAATCCAGCTGGATATCGACTCTGATTGATCTTGACTGACAGATTCGGATACATGATTCCAAGCTGTTTCTGATCTAAGCTAGAGGTCATCAATCGTAGTGACAAGGGAGCCAGCCTCTCGGCAACCCACGACCAGATATTTTCAACTGCTGAGAGATCTGGAGAACGTAATGGTTAGGGCTACAGTCGAACACTTTCTGTATAGTGGTAGTTGGCCGCTGTGGCCGAGCGGTTCTAGGTGCTTCAGTACAGAACCGCGCTGCTGCTACGGTCGCAGGTTCGAATCCTGCCTCGGGCATGGATGTGTGAGATGTCCTTAGGTTAGTTAGGGTTAAGTAGTTCTAAGTTCTAGGGGACTGATGACCTCAGATGTTAAGTCCCATAGTGCTTAGAGCCATTTTAGTAGAGGTAGTTTTAGGAAAACAATAACAGCACTCAACACTCAATAACCATTGAAATTATCATAAAAATTGTAACAGTTAAAAAATCAAGAATATTATAATTTTCATGATAATTCGAATGGTTACTGAGTGTTGAGTGTTGTTATAGCTATTCATAATGTCTCTGAGCTGCAGTTGCTCTCCCCAGAAAGTTGTTAGGTTTAGGATAGGCCAGGGAACATGCAGATTTGTTTTCCTGAAGGACCCAGACCCGAATGATAGGATATAGCCACCAGGCTGAAGACGCCAGAAATGTAATGACTTCTGTCCAAATTGCCAGCTATGTGTAACTGTTTGGCACCCCAGACCCTGAGTCTATGTGACTATGCAGAATTCACTTTGGCGACACCCCTTCTCCTCAGCGCTCCACACACAGATATGTGCTTCGTGATGCAGTACAATTCTGCACAGACAAGTGAAAAGTGCGCCTGTCTTCCCGAGTGCTAGGTGCCTGGGATCCCTGAGATCCTGCTTTTCGATCGGCATGCCGCACCTCCGAAACCATCGATTCCCTATTGACCGTCATGCGGTCCGGATCGACGCAGTCAACAGCATCGCGAAATGATAAACCACAATCTCTGAGGAAGCAAAGGCTGTTGGACTCTCGCTTAAAAAGAGAGACAGAAGTCAGTAGATATTTCTGCACAAGTAAAAAGATCGATGCGCAAAGCAGACAACAGCTACCATCGTCATACCTTAGCAAAAGATCTTGCCAAAAACCAGAGAAAATTCTGGTCCTACGTAAAATCGCTAAACAGATCGAAGACAGCAAAAATTTTAAATTTAACGCTTACAAAAATTGTTCACGCAGGAAAATCTTACAAACATACCTCCTATATGGAGGACATATAAATAGGCATCCCTGGCGCAGAGAAACAACTGAAAATGTTGAAAACAAGTACGTCGTTATGTCCGGATGGAATCACAATTCGATTTTACAAAGAGAGCTCTGCACTTGGCCCCTTACTTGGTTTGCATTCCTCGTGAATCTCTCGCCCAGCACAAAGTCCCAAGTGACTGGTTAAAAGCGCGGGTGACTACTGTATGTAATACGGGTGAAAGAACAGAATCCGCAACATTATAGATCCGTTTGCTGCAGAATTCTTGAACATACTCTCAGTTCTAATATGAAAAATTTTCCTTGAGAGGGAAAGTTTTCGTCTATGAATCAGCACGGAATTGGAAAGCATGGCACGTACGAAACTCAGCTTGCCCTTTCCTCACATGATATACTGTGAACTACGGATGAAGGGAAGCAGGCAGATTCCATATTCCTAGATTTCCGAAAATCATTTGACATGGTACCCCACTGCAGACTGCTGACGAAGGTCCGATCATGCGGATTATGTTCTCGATATGCGAATGGCTCGAACACTACTAAAGTATGTAAGTAGGCTGTTTAGGTTTTCTTATTGGTAACGCCACGTAGCGCTCTGTGTGAGAATCACTGGCTGTGCTGTGTGCTTGTTTGCATTGTTGTCTGCCATTGTAGTGTTGGGCAGCAGCAGCTGGATGTGAACAGCGCGTGGCGTTGCGCAGTTGGAGGTGAGCCGCCAGCAGTGGTGGATGTGGGGAGAGAGATGGCGGAGTTTTGTAATTTGTGATGAACTGCTATATATATTATGACTTTTGATGATATTAAGGTAAATACATTGTTTGTTCTCTATTAATATCTTTCATTTGCTAACTATCCCAATCAGTAGTTAGTGCCTTCCATAGTTTGAATCTTTTATTTAGCTGGCAGTAGTGGCGCTCGCTGTATTGCAGTAGTTCGAGTAACCAAGATTTTTGTGAGGTAAGCGATTTGTGAAATGCATAGGTTAATGTTAGTCAGGGCCATTCTTTTGTAGGGATTTCTGAAAGTCAGATTGCGTTGCGCTAAAAATATTGTGTGTCAGGTTAAGCACAGTCCTGTACAATTGTTCAAAGGGGACGTTTCATATGTCGACCCTTAGCCGAGGATACCTCACTGGAATCTTCTGATTTTTTCTTGTAGTTTGTGTAATTAGTGTAGATTTTGTTTATTGCTAGCGCGTAATTGTAGAGAGAATCTCCTTTGTAGTTGCAGTCTTTCATTGTTGTTGTGGGATGCATGTAGATTTGCACCAAGTATTTCGCAGCTGCGCTTGCAATTAACTAGATATTATTTTCAGTGTTATGTTAATGTGTTCCCGTATTTTTCCTCTTCAAATTGTGTTTTTCTGTGTCGTCGTGTGAAATATTGTGACAATAATGGTGTGTGAAAAACGTAATACTAGGCTCCAAAGTAAACTGAGAAATGACAGTGAAGACGAAAGTAGTGTGTTAGCGCCACCATGTAATGAATTAACTAATGTTCAACATAGTAATTTGGTAATTGTGCATAAGGAAATGGAGCGGGCGGCAAACAATGGCGTAGGCAGTGAAACAATTAGTGAACAGGGAAGCATTATCGATCGATCGGTCGGCAACAGCTCGCCTCAGAAATCCGAAATGACAGGACACAATCTTGCAAATACTGTAGATTCAGGTTTTGCGTCCTCACCGTTTTCTCAAATAAGTCAAGACACATTTTCCGCTTGTCAAAATGTGAATATTGCCGGTTCAAATGCATTGCCGAATAGCACTGAGGAACATGTTTCAGACACCAGTGCATTGTTATTACAATTAATGCAACAAATGGGACAAAAGCTTCAAAAGTTAGACATAATGGAACAAAATCTTCAAAATTTAGACACCACACTTGAACAAACACGTGAAGATTTAACTACTGAGTTACATAAAATCGAATCGAAATGTCAAAAAGTCTGTAACGACGTAAAAACACAAATTTGTGAGCATTTTCAACCTATTTTTTCGCGGCATGAAAATGCATTACAGAATCACGAAGCAGCCATAAAAGAACTGCAAATTATTGTTGATGAAAATCATGAGACCTTGCAAGCTAAAATTGACTCAGTTGCATCTACCGATTCGGTTACGCAACTTGCAAAAACTCAGGAAAACTTAAAGGACACAGTAGAAAGACACATGGAGGAAATTAGTACATTATCAGAGAAAGTAGTTGAACTTTCGGATCAGGTCACTAACTTATCTACAAAGGTAGATGATGATCTGAATGACACAAGACCTGTAGCCTTCACTGACACAGAAGAGTATGAACAAATTAGAAAATTCAAACAAAATCAAAATCAAATAAATACACAGTACAAAAGAGAAATCTGGGAAGTACAAGATCAGTTGACGCAGGTAATACAAGAATTACATATTTCAGAGGACACTCGCGCTCCAACACGGGAAGAGGGACTTAGAAATACGGAAAAGCCGCAAAATAATAACACAGGGCATTTCGGAAATTATGAAAGAAATTGGCAATGTGCACCGAATTTTGAGATGGAACCGCCGACACGACGTAACAATGACCGATATGCGACTCGCCAACACGATGATTTTGACTATAAGCTGTTCATTACTACACGTAAATTCAAAACATTTAAGAATTCTGGCAACGACATTCATCCACAAGCATGGCTCCATCAATTCTCTCATTGTTTTCCTCCCAACTGGTCATTGGAGCACAGATTAGAATTTATGTGTGGCTACTTAGAGAATGAACCAGCTGTAAGAATGTGATCGGTCCTTCACGATTGCCAAAGTGAAGGAGAATTTTACCATGCCTTCCTCTCAGCATATTGGTCTCAAGCCACAGAAGACCGAGTAAAACATGGCATCATAATGATGAAACATTTCGAACAATCTGAATTTTCCAGTCTTGTGAAATATTTTGAAGACATGTTGCACAAGAATCAGTATCTTTCAAACCCATACAGCCCCTCAGAACTCATCCGCATTTGCTTAATCAAATTACCTGAACATTTACGGCATATTATTTTGGTAGGACGTTGCAAAGACGACATTGAAGCTTTCCAGGGGCTCTTACAAGAACTGGAAATTGACACTGACATTCGCGGAACGCGAAAACAGGAGCACAACAATTACAGGTCACATCTGTCACAATTCCGCGATGACAGAAATAATAACTGGACACGACAAGGCTATTCTCACAACACATATCATGACCAAAACAGACACCACCTGTATGACAACCGTTGGCAGAGTAGTAATAATTACAGTGAAAGATCACCTCTCCGCGGTAGTGACTATCACAGAGACAATCAGAGAAACAGACAATTTGGGAACCAAAATAATTATTATCAAGGGAGACAGAATGACTTTAGACGCAACGGTCCAGCGCGCAGTTACAATTCAGGGAGAAATTCTCCACCACGTGAACGACAAGAAAGAAACTATGGCATCTACCGACATGACGACAGACGATATGATCGTAACGACAGACCTGAATTGCATCAGAACTGGCGGGATTCAAACAGAGCAGGGCCCTTTCGACAACGTGAATTTGTAGAAGTTCGGTCTCCTAATCCCAATTACGGCACGCGCCAACAAAGAAACAGACAATGACTCGCATCACAGGCAGCCACCTGCGCCGGCTGGCTCAGGAAAAAATAGCATACACGCTAACCTTGAGAAAAATTTTAGCATTCCTTACCGACGTTTACAACATGATAATTGCATTCAAATCAAACTGTGAGTACTAGGATGAGTAAAAGTTTACACCACATTTCACATGTAAAACCGTTTATTGAAAGATAATCCGTTTTTTTACTTAGTCTTTGCCATAAAACTTTTCACTTCACGCTACTAGTACAATTTGTCACACTGAGAAACTGTTAACATGCAACAATGTTTTGAAGTTAACTATCCACCCTAGAACCTAGGGAACATTTTTAAACAGAAATTACGAATGCATTGTTATAGTGAAGAGATGACACAATGTTGTTATATGTACATTCTTGCTTGTTAGTTGCACGGTTATGTAATGACTATAAGGCTCACATACTTAGAACATTTACCAGTACTGCTAATGAGATTTTAATGCAACATTTTGGTTTACTTGAAATATGGTGTATCATGAGGTAAGTACTTTGGCTTCTCAGAACTTAGCTTTCGGAGGACAATAACTACGACACTTCCACAGAGATTATCTTACAGCAAGATGCACATTTAGCGCTACAGGAAACGTATTTGAGTGATTAATTTTGTACTTAAATCATTTATTTTTAAAGATATTTGAAGTACAATGATACAAAGGTTTTCCGTAGTACATTTCATTCCATTGTTGTAATCTGTAACACCTGAGGGTATAATTACATTAATCCTCAGGGGGGTACACGCTTACTTTGTGTACCATGTGTTTGGCAAGCGCAAGGAGCCCTAGCTAATATGGTATTTGCTTATACAACTTTACACATCGGTACCATATTTCTCTAACACAGAATTGCACAGCTGTCTGATCATTTAACAGAGAAAGAAACTTTTTTTACTACATCTGTGACACATGTTTACGCAATTACACAGTTGGGTAACTTCACACTTATGAAATTGTATTTTGTCTGTACTTTGTGAACTGTTCATATTTTTTCAGAACCATTGTGATACTATGAGAGCTTTGAATGATGTATTTGGTAAGGCAGCATGATTTTAAAGTACATTTGAGGTAGATGATACTATTGAAATGAGCAGAGAATTTTCTTTAGGTTTTGAAATTATTGCATAAAGCTACGACGTTTTTGAGATTTGACTGAGGTGTTTTGAAGTTATTTTTACGACGACGAATATATATATGTGTAATAAGGTAAGGAATAATGAGTAGTGGTTAGGGACGCTGGTTTGTGAAAAACGATGTTGGAAACCAAGAATCGTACTTTAAGAGTTATGAAATGTGTGTATATGCGTGAATGTATCACAATGCTGGCGAAAATTTTTTGGACGCTATTATATTTACAGGATTTTGTTTCTACACATTTGTAACACAAATTTTCGGCCTGTGAAATTTTTATATGAGACTGTCACTGTAGTGGAAACTGCTGTCGTAAATATTTCAGTAAGAAAGGTAAGTGACCTTGACGTAATGCGTTTTGGGCGCCCAGCTGAGAGGTTGTCGCCTGACAAAAGAAAGCCATTAGGTGGAGAAAAAAAAAAAAAGGAGGCCATTATCCTCGCTATTGACATTCCTTTGTAGAAAGCATCGCAAATACGACACACTCGAACTTGAAAACATATGATTACACTGTGGAGTTCTTAATTTATGATATTTACTGAAATGAAATGATGAGAAACATTTTATGTCCATTGTCTTGCTAGTTGAGAGAATTTTTTACTACTTATGAAAAGCCACATGGCTATTGAACGATGTTCTTATGCTTTGCTTTGTACATAGTTGCTTATTTCATTTGATATCTAGTTTCTAGCTGCACTGCAGCATTGGTTAAAATAAAATTTTATAGATGTACTAATATAAATATTTTATGCCTACAGATCCAGTAAATAATTTTATGATCTAATCAAAAAAAAAAAAAAAAACGAAGGAGCATAAAAAGACATTTCCCTTCACAGAAATTGTGTACAGAATTTTCTTTTCAACTACTTGGTAATTTTTTTGGTAGAATAACTTCTTGTGGTGCACCAATTTAATTACATAGACATTAAGATGTGAGTAGACGTTTCCCTTATATGCATTGTTGTCTTTAGTGTACTATTTTTTCTGCTTGAGCTTTGTCATGTTTGGGTACTAGTTATATCATTTGCTGCTGCTGATTGCCAGGCATAATGTTACTGAATTTGACTTTGTATTACGCTGTTAAGCCAGTTTACTACGCATTTATTTTTCTTGTTTGCTGCACAGTGCCTTATATTAGTGGTAATATTGCAATTGCTTTGCCAGTTTGATTTTTTTGTCATTGATGTTTGTGTTAACTGTTTTGTGCTGCTGCATTGCCTCGTCCCTTAGTTTAGCATCTGAGCTCAGTAGATTTAAGTTAGCTTAAGTGGGGGTAGACTACATAAGAAACTGACTATGGACAATAGGAAAAAAATGCATTGAGAAGTTATATGAAAAAGATTTGGGCCAAAAGAGTATTGTACACTGAGAAATAATTATTTTGAAAGAAATATGAATAGAATACAGAAAGCAGGTATAGATAGCACTTTTTGAAATAATGAAGAACGAAGGGAGATCTCCAAGAAGTAAAGAAAGTTTTGTTTGCAAAATACTGCAGTAAAACAAACCCTGTCCTTTGCTTTTGTATTATTATGCTATGTGTTTGTGTACCCTTGTGTATTTGTTTTCTTCCTGTCTCTGTGTACTGTTTCATAGAATTTTTTTTCTCTTCTAATACTAAGCTACATTCACTATGATGAGGAATACTGTTATCCTCAAATATAACTGGCATTAATAATATCTTATTTACTTTGTAAAGATGTTAGACATTATTGATTCTGTTTTGTTTTCATGCTCATGTGTGAAGTTGGTGTTTCAAAAGTTATTCTGATCTTTTATGTGTGTACTCATGTCATACTTCCAGTAACACTGATGTATATGTTATTTCGATTTTTTTGTAAAGCCTGTACTACAAATGTTATCTGTATTGTTATGTTCTTTAATGATGTATTTTGTACCTTTGTTATTGTATTCTTATGTTATAAAATTGTAATTGACACCAGTTCATCAAATTAAGTAACTTGTAATTTACATTTCACTGCACATGTTTTTGTTGGTCATAGTATATGGACAATATGTGAGAAGTAGGGACTGATAGTGTTTGCACGTGTGTTAATAATTCAGTAAGGGACTGGATAACAGCATTGCTGGTTCTAAGGACATTTCAAAAAAAAATTTGAGTACACAAGTGGTGGTTCATGGACTTGCTATATTCTCCGCAAGACTCTTCGATGGTGATTGTGCACCTGCACAGTCGCAACAGATGGCTGCTGGCTGTCTCTACAAGGACTGCAGTGGGTCTGCATCTTTGATGGCCCATCGTTACCATTATTTCTACAAGGACTACAGTGGGTCTGCACCTCTGGTGGCCCACCAATACCATACTCTCTACCAGGGCTACAGTGGGTCTGCTCTGTGATGACCTACCTACCAATATTCTTCAAAACGTCGACTGACTCTGCTGTGGGTTTGCTCTGTTGTGGCCCATTACCTGTCTGCATGTCAAGAGTCAGCACTGTCTTTCCTTTGGAAGGACAACACTACTTCTTTAAGACTGCATGGAAATCCACTGCTTCTGTGTGCATTCTCTTTTACTGTTCAGACTTTGAAAAAAAAGAGAAAAACACTGTAATTTTACTGTGATGAATCAGGACTGTCTTTATAGACTGTGAGAAAATTTTAGCTTTTGACCAACATTGTATCAATAAGTGTGTGCATTTGATATCTTTGTTATTGTAATTATGAAAAATTTTAGCAAATCATTATTGGCCACTGCCCAAAACAATTTGTAAAATTTTTTGTGGGGAGCATGTGGGCTATGTAAGTAGGCTGTTTAGGTTTTCTTATTGGTAACGCCACGTAGCGCTCTGTGTGAGAATTACTGGCTGTGCTGTGTGCAGTCTGTGTCTAGTTTGCATTGTTGTCTGCCATTGTAGTGTTGGGCAGCGGCAGCTGGATGTGAACAGCGCGTAGTGTTGCGCAGTTGGAGGTGAGCCGCCAGCAGTGGTGGATGTGGGGAGAGAGATAGCGGAGTTTTGTAATTTGTGATGAACTGCTATATATATTATGACTTTTGATGATATTAAGGTAAATACATTGTTTGTTCTCTATTAATATCTTTCATTTGCTAACTATCCCAATCAGTAGTTAGTGCCTTCCATAGTTTGAATCTTTTATTTAGCCGGCAGTAGTGGCGCTCGCTGTATTGCAGTAGTTCGAGTAACCAAGATTTTTGTGAGGTAAGTGATTTGTGAAATGCATAGGTTAATGTTAGTCAGGGCCATTCTTTTGTAGGGATTTCTGAAAGTCAGATTGCGTTGCGCTAAAAATATTGTGTGTCAGGTTAAGCACAGTCCTGTACAATTGTTCAAAGGGGACGTTTCAAGTATCAGAACCCGGTATGTCGTCATCGATGGCGAGTGTTTATCAGAGAAAAGAGTATCGTCAGGCGTGCCCCAGGGAAGTGTGATGGGACCGCTGTTATCTTCTACGAAGGCTACACATCTAAATGATCTGGCGAACAGGGTGATAGCAATCTGCGGCTGTTCTCCGATGACGCTTTGGTGTACTGGAAAGTGTCATTTATGAGTGAATGGAGGAGGATACAAGATGACTTCGAAATAATTTCCAGTTAATCTGATGAATGGCAGCTAGCTCTAAATGTAGAAAGTAACGTTGCAAAGCGATATGAAACGCATGTAAGGATTGTAGTAGGGGTATTGGGAGAGTTTTAGGAAAGTGTGTTTCACGTGTAAAGGAGACCATATAAGGAACACTAGTGCGACCGATTCTTGGGTGCTGTTGGAGTATTTCGGATCCAAACCAGATAGGATTAAAGGAAGACCGAAGTAGTTCTGAGGTGGGCTGCTAGATTTGTTACCGGTAGGTTCGAGCAACACACAAGTATTACGGAGATGCTTCGGGAAATTAAACGGGAGTCTCTGGAGGGAAGGCACTATTCAAGTGAAGGAACACTATTGAGAAAATCAAGAGAACTGGCATTTGAAACTGTCTACAGAACGATTCCACAGCCACCAATGCACATTTTGCGTAACGACCACGAAGATAAGGTAAGAGAAATTTGGTTTCGTACAGAGGCATATAAAAAATCGTTTTTCCCTTGCTGTATTTGGGAATAGAGCAAGAAAGGAGCTGTCTCGTAGTGGGACAGGGTACTCTCCGCCACGCACCGTACATTGACTTCCAGAATATTTGTGCTGACAGAGATGTAGATAGGTCGTAGTCCAGTAGTTTTTCCGTACACAGCGCATAACACGATCTTCCAACAAATAACCGAACAACCAACATTCAAATGCGACTTCTGAATGAGATATCCGCTGTTTAATCTTTCCTTATACGCAGAATATAAATGGCGTTACAGCTACCTAGTTTATGCGGTTGCGCTGAAATGATGATCACTTGACTATCCAAACAAGTAGTTTGACCTTTATTGTACGCTGTCTTCGTAGTGTTGGAATTTTAATCGTCGGCAGTGTAGTTTATTGGAAACAAGATACACGAATGCGTAGAAAAACAATTTCGACACGCCCTTGTTTAATTCCCGTAAGTACTACTTATTATACGTAAGCTCAACGGACTAAAAATTAGTCAATCCAGTGCGCATATGCAGGTGAATCGTTAAGCCTTTATATATGAGGCAGTGATTGAGTCATGAAATATACATGAGGCAGTCAAAAACGCACGTACTGCCCCTACGTTGGCATAATCAGTAGCGATCAGTGAGACATTTATGTTTCAAGCGGACACTTCACAAACATGAGTAAATTTAACAACGTGACAGAGTGGCGGAAAAGGGGCAACGTGTTTGGCTGTGCCAATGGTGCTAAGGTGTGCGAATTTACCGAATCTGTTTTGTGTTTCGCAGCGGACTGTCTAACGGCTCTATATGCAGGAGTGTAAAACAAATGCCCATGGAACTCAATGCCAGAAATTGTGGCCGGTAAAAGATTCTGACTGAGAGGGACCAGAAACAAAATGACTTTCATACTTGATAGGAATTGCTGCAGGTTACGATGAAGGTCCGCAACATGTTAGTGAGAGAACACTGCGACGCAAACTGCATACAATGATTATTTGGAGTCGGTCACCTCACAAGAGGCCATCGCTCACACAGGCACACAAAGGCTACAGTAGCAAAGTTCAGCGGACTGAAAGAATATGCGACTGATTTTCTAAAACACTCCCTCACTTGATTTGACTGCAAAATCACGTGACTTGAACCCCATAGAAAATCAGTGGCATATGTTGGAACAGCAGGCAAAACGCCATCAGCATACCCACAATTTGGTGGGGCAGTGCTCTTAACGGAGCAAAATCGACAGATATGAAGCTATACCCGGAGTACCACAGGGAAGTGTGATAGGACCGTTGCTGTTTGCAATGTATACAAATGATCTAGTAGGAAGTGTCGGATGCTCTTTAAGGCTATTCGCAGGTGATGCAGTTGTCTATACCATAATATCAACGGCAGAAGATAGTAAGAATTTGCAGAACGATCTGCAGAGAACTGATGAATGGTGCAGGCTCTGGCAGTTGACTCTGAACGTAAATAAATGAAACATATTGCGCATACATAGGAAAAGAAGTCCACTACTGCACAGTTACACTATTGATGGCAAACAGCTGGAGTCAGTATATGCCGTAAAATATCTAGACCAAACTATCCAGAGCGACCTTAATTGGAATGACCATATAAAACAGATAGTGGGAAAAGCAGGCACCAGACTCAGATTCATCGAAAGAATCTTACAGAAATGTAACTCATCGACGAAAGAAGTGGCTTATAAGGCGCTTGTTCGCCAGATTCTTGAGTATTGTTCATCTATCTGGGATCCCTATCAGGTAGGATTGATAGAGGAGACAGAGAAGATCCAACGAAGAGCGACGCGTTTCGTTTAGTGGCGAGAGAGCGTTACGGAGATGCTCTACAAACTCCACTGGCAGACATTGCAAGAGAGGCGTTCTGCATCACGGAGAGATTTACTATTGAAATTTCGGGACAGCACTTTTCAGTAGGAGTCGGACAACATATTACTTCCCCCCCCCCCCCCCCCCATATACATATCGCGTATTGACCATGAGGAGAAAATACGAGTAATTAGAGCCAGAGCCAATTCAGAGACTTGCCGACAATCATTCTCCCACGCACCATTCGCGTTTGGAACAGGGTTGGAGGGATCAGATAGTGGTACCGAAAGTACTCTCCGCCACACACCATTAGGTTTCTTGTGGAGTATGATGTAGATGTAGATGAGTACCTGCACTACCATGTAGACCACTTCCAAACAGAATTCAGGCGGTTATCAAGTCCAGGGCGGAATTCAAAAATGGTTCAAATGGCTCTAAGCACTATGGGACTTATCTGAGGTCATCAGTCCCCTAGACGTAGAATTATTTAAACCTAACTAACCTAAAGACATCATACACACCCAAGCCCGAGACAGGATTCGAACCTGCGACCGTAGTAGCAGCGCGGTTGCGGATCGAAGCGCTTAGAACCGCTCGGTCACAGCGGCCGGCTAGGGTGGAATTACAGGGTAGTAAATGTGCCTTGTAATGATTTCTCTACGGATGACTAATATTGTTTGTCCGGTGAGCTTACCTTCAACACATACCTTGGAAGTACATCTAGGAAATGGCATCGTCACTCGATAATATACCATAGTCTAATATTGCTAATATTACTACTTCGCCTCTTTTAAGCTGGACTCAAATTTGGCACGTCTTCGGTCTCGCAGCTCTTGTCTGAGGAGGGCGCCTGTACGATACTGACAGACTTCCTTCTAGTTATACGACCGAAACGTGAAGCTGGGCGGAGAGTGACTAATTAGCATGATGTATAGAGCCAGCAAGTAAAGCGACGACGCCCTAGGCTACCCACCGAGATGTTACCCTAACCCTAGCCCTAACGAGCCGCCGGCGACGGCGCCGCGACGTCGGAGCCAGGGCGGCGCTGAGATAATGTTTGCCAAGCGACATTCCCCTTAACTGCCCCGCGCTGTGCGCCTGTTAAATCGGAGCGCCACTTACGGCCGCCGGGGTTTTATCTCCGTGGGGTTGGCAGCTCTGTGCCGTAACGGGCCGCCAGGCACACAGCGGCAGGCGTATACCGCCACCCCCGGCCGCACCAGTCACTGTTTATACGAGGTAGGCCGTCGTTCACGGGACTTCCCCCTCCCTCGCCCCCTTCGCAGTGCGGCACACCGACACAACAACAAACACGCGGGCACTCGGGTATAAATTGAGGGGCGATTTATCGTGCGCGGATTTCCAAGCCGAGTGCGATGCCCTGTTTTATTGGCGAAGATTAGTTGGGTGAAATAGTAGCGTCCCGGAACGGACGCAAAGCCGGGCTTTACGACATTCGCAGTCGATCGGTTTTATCGCACAGCTGTGAGATGACGTGCCGGGATTAATAACGTGTACATCTTGCTATCTTAATTTCACACGGATTTCATCTTTATTTTCTTGGCAGGTTAAGAAATGTGTTGCTTCTCCACTGAAGAGTTTAGGAGACGGCTAAATGGTGTTTTGGTTGTATAACTGCTAATATTCAACATTGAGTTTTCACACGAGGTTGAAGACAAGATGACGAACGGGGATTGAGATTACAGCAGTTTGCCCTTAAGTTTGGAAAGAAAGAATTTCCTTTTGGAGTGCACTTTCTAACTTTCTGCATACGCCAGCTTAGACTTGGCGGCCTCTGGCAGCAACGAAAATTTCAATAGAAAGTTGGTTGATGTTTGAGTGCTCAACCACCCGTATACAACACTGCCGAGGCAAACTTCGTTCATTCGTATAAGAAGTTGAGATAGGACTTCAGGCTTTCGCCCAACCTTAGGTTACTTGTTATACGCGTTACAACTCTTGTCTCTAGGATAATTTACTTGCCAATGTGGCTGTAAACAAGACGTACTTTTTTTGTTACTGAATTCATATTAGTTGCTTAAGTTGTCCTAGTTTTATTTCTATATTTTCTGTATTACTGAAAACTAAGGAAAAAGATTTGCAATGGCATTGCCCTGACTCGTTTCTCGCAATAGGACTTTTATGAATGACTGGTGTTAACTGCTTGTGTCCGTAACAGCGCTGGCTTGCGATGCTCTTTCTTCATCTCCTCTGACGGTCCTATCGACACTCATCTACTACAATTTCTAGAACGTACTGTGGAACCTTGGCTCCTTTTTTTCTCTGTTTTGAGTCATCAGTCTTCCACTTGTACTTGTACTAACCTCGTCATAGAGGAAACACTTGCGCTCTGCGTCCCCAGTTATTTGGTGGGTGTACTCTAAAATCCGTCTTCCCCTGCAGTTTTACCCTCTGAAACTCACTCTAATGCCATGAAAGTTATTCCCTGATGTCGTAACACATGTCAAACCATCCTGTCCATTTTTCTTAACAGTGATTTCCAAATACTCCTTTCTCCGTCGGTTCGGCAGAGCGGCAGAGCACCTCCTCATTCCCAGGCTAATCAGTTCACCTAATTTTCAACGATCTTCAATTACTACAATCTCAAATCCTTTGATTCTCTCTTTCCCTATTTTTTCCCTGTCAACAGTGGAACGTTCTCTAGGCCTCAGACGTTTATTTCGATTTTAACCAATTCAGCAGACAATGATGTATCGTTAGCGAGGCCTCAAACGCCCAACAAATATTAACAATGCGTTGCCATCTCGACACACTATTATCTATGCTCTTTTTGGTTAACAGTATATACTTCCATCTAGCGAATGTTAGTCTGCATATTTTTACAAAGTTTGCGGAAGTCAAACAATTCTTAAGAAATCGTCAGATATGATTGGCATTCCTGTTCCCGATTTTATCGAGCCTATAGTCTTATTGAATATATTGAATATTGTAGTCCCCAAATCCTCCAAAAATAAACGAAAAACATACCTATTCAAAAAAGCAGATAAAAATTCACTTGACGCCTTCCTGAGAGACAATCTCCACTCATTTCAAATTAATAATATAAGTGTAGACCAGATGTGACTTTAGTTCAAAGAAACAGTATCGGCAGCAATGGAGAGATTTATACCAAATAAATTAACAAACGACGGAGCTGATCCTCCTTGGTACACAAAACGGGTTAGAACACTGTTGCAGAAACAACGAAACAAACATGTCAAATTTAAACAGACGCAAAATCCACAAGATTGTCGATCTTTTAAAGAAGCTCGAAATTTAGCACGGACTTCAATGCGAGATGCTTATAACAGTTTCCACAACTAAACTTTGTCTCAAAACTTGGGAGAACATTCAAAGATATTCTTGTCGTATGTGAAGTATGTTAGTGGCAAGAAACAGTGAGTGCCTTCTCTGTGCGATAGCAATGGAGATACTATCGAAGACAGTGCTGCCAAAGCAGAGTTACTGAACACAGCCTTCCGAAATGCCTTCACAAAAGAAGACGAAGCAAATATTCCAGAATTAGAATCAAGAACAGCTGCCAACATGAGTAACGCAGAAGTAAATATCCTCGGACAAGTGAAGCAACTTAAATCCCTTAATAAAAGCAAGTCTTCTGGTCCACACCGTATACCAATTAGGGTCCTTTCAGAGTATGCTGACGCATTACCTCCATACTTAACAGTCATATACAACCGTTCGTTTGACGAAAGATACGTACCCAAAGACTGGAAAGTTGCACAGGTTACACCAATAGTCAAGAAAGGTAGTAGGAGTAATCCACTAAATTACAGGCCCATATCGTTGTCGATATGCAGCAGGATTTTGGAACATATATTGTGTTCAAACATTATGAATTACCTCGAAGAAAACTGTCTATTGACACGCAGTCAACATGGGTTTAGAAAACATCGTTCCTGTGAAACACAATCACTTCTTTACTCGCACAAAGTGTTGTGCTATTGACAAGGGATTTCATATTGATTCCGTATTTCTGGAAAGCTTTTGACACTGTACCACAAAAGCAGCTTGTAATGAAATTGCGTCCTTATGGAATATCGTCTCAGTTATGCGACTTCATTCGCGATTTCCTGTCAGAGAGGCCACAGTTCGTAGTAACTGACGGAAAGTCATCGAGTAAAATAGAAGTGATATCTGGAGTTCCCCAAGGTAGTGCTATAGGCCCTTTTATTGTTCCTTATCTATATAAACGATTCGGGAGACAATCTGAGCAGTCGTGTTAGGTTGTTTGCAGATGAGGCTGTCTTTTATCGACTAGTAGAGTCAATAGAAGATCAAAAGAAATTTGAAAACGATTTAGAAAAGATATCTGTATGGTGTGAAAATTGGCAATCGACCCTAAATAACGAAAAGTTTGAGGTCATCCACGTGAGTGATAAAAGGAATCCGTTAAACTTCGGTTACACGATAAATCAGTCAATTCTAAAGTCCGTGAATTCAACTAAATACCTAGGAATTACTCTTACGAACAACTTAAATTGGAAGGAACACATAGAAAATGTTGTGGGGAAAGGCTAACTAAAGACTGCGTTTTATTGGCAGGACACTTAGAAAATGTAACAGACCTACTAAAGAGACTGCCTACGCTACGCTTGTCCGTCCTCTTCTAGAATACTACTGCGCGGTGTGGGATCCTTACCAGATAGGATTGACGGAGTACATCGAAAAAGTTCAACGAACGGCAGCACGTATTGTATTATCACGAAATAGTGGAGAGAGTGTCACTGAAATGAAACAGGTTTTGGGATGGACATAATTAAAACAATGGCGTTTTTCGTTGTGACGGAATCTTCTCACGAAATTCCAATCACCAACTTTCTCCTCTGAATGCGAAAATTTTTTGTTGACGCCGACCTACAGAGGGAGAAATGATCACCATGATACAATAAGGGAAATCAGAGCTCGTACGGAAAAGTGTAGGTGTTCGTTCTTTCCGCGCGCTGTAGGAGATTGGAGTAATAGAAAATTGTGAATGTGGTTCGATGAACCCTCTACCCTTACAGATTGTTCATGCAGATGTAGATGTTCTACTACTCTTCCATTACCTATTTACCGCATTATATATTTCTGCATCTGTATCTAAGTCTTCCGCAAACCAATATGCGGTGCATAATGGATGGTACCTTGATCCACTACTTATCATTCCCTTTCCTATCCCACGCGCAAACGGTGCAAGTGAAAAACGACTATGTGCTTCCGTACGAATTCTGATTTTTCCGTGCCGGCCTGTGTGGCCGAGCGGTTCTAGGCGCTTCAGTCTGGAGTTCTGCGAAACTGTACCGGTACTACTCCATCGTACTGTACTATACGTCGCCGAAGAGCACTGAGTAATGAAAGGCTCTGGCGTTGATTCGTAGCACGTTCTGTAATGTAAATACGATACAACATAGCCACCTTATGGACAAATAAAGTAAACTAAACCTGCATTATGACTTCCTAGTAACCGGGTTCGCCCTTCTTGTTTCATTGGAGGAAATAAAGAATGTGTATGAACTCGTAAATAAACAGACAGTATGTGTAAACTTGTATGCATGTTTTTGCAAATAAGCTGGAAAACAGTAATGCTAGAAAAGCGGTAGACAAGTTTACTTTCATATCTCCTTAAGCTGGCTTCTCCGACCCCAGGTTCCCCACCTCAAATTCTGCAGTGGAGAATTGTCAATGTCCTGTTACATTTTTGTACCCTCTTATGGAAACATCTGGTATGTGGGATTATACAATTTCAGATTTTTACGCTTTGTTATGTTATGGCAGGGGCCTCCATCGGTGGTCCAGGATAGATAGCCTGTAGTTAGAATCCAGGCAATATCAGTACTGCTCATTTCATATACTTTTATTTTTTTATGACATGTAAACTGACCTTAAGTAATGATTTATAGTATAATAGGCCAATAAAGAATTTTTGGTCTTTCCACTTGTAGACAATGGAATCCAGCCACATGCTATAGAAGTGAGTCGTGAGGACAAAGAAGGAGATGGAGTTAGCTTTAGCTGCTGTTCATGATGGCAAGTCCGTGATGGAAGCATCAAGTACGTTTCATATTCCCAGAAGGACACATCGCAACCAGATTATTTTCGGAATAGCTCAAAGGAAATCTGGACCACATTATACCCCAAGTGTAGGACAAGAGGAGACACTATGTCGTAGAAATTTTCGATTGGTGGATGTAGGACTGCCTGTCACAACAACATTCTCAAACGTAGTGAATATACCTTCCGTGTAGAGAACAAAACTACAAACCCTTTCATTGTAAGAGAAACAATGCAGGAGGCCACCCAGAAATGGCACGACGGAGAACACAAAACCTAAATCCTGGAAGGAATTCAAAATTAAATAAGTTTGTTGCGGCTACTTTATCAAACAAAAATAAGTAATGTATCATATCGGTGTAGCTGATAAACATCATCTGATGTACAAAATCGACGAGAAAAGTTTCAGACTTGCATCACCAACAACAAGTGCTCCAAGATAAGGAGCTAAACGAGTTCACGCGGCAGCTCCAGAACACGCTGAGAATGCAACAGTTTTACACGTCGAAACTTTTTGGGACATTATATTCCTACCATGATTTTGTTAAGGAGACTGATATCAGAGTGGAAAGAGAATCTTTCTTCTGGCAGAAAACTCATGATGACGCGAAGTTTTTACAGAGCGGTTCGATCATTTTTCCAGGTACAAGACGAATGTAACTAAAACATTACATATTTCTGATGCGGCTTCTTCGCACCTTGATATTGGTACTATTTCCAAAGTGCACAGACAAAACATTATTCTGTTTTGTCTCCCGACTGATACCATCCACGAATTGAAACCGTTAGATGAATCAGTCTTTAAACCTTTTGAGACAATCGGGATGTTGCTCAGAAGTACCGGATGTGTCACCCAGAACGTGAAATGAACAGAGCTGCATTTTCCAGTGTTTAGCGCGGATCCGTGACTGCTGTGAACTTAGTATCTAGGTTCAAAGCAACATGAATTTATCCACACAGACAAAACTTATGGAAACCGTATTCGCTCCCTCAACATTGTTCGAGATCGCTCCGAAAATTTCTGAGAACGATTCTCTGCCATCCATACATACTGCACAGACAAGGCAATAGCCAAATGCAAGTATGGAGACTCCTCATTCTCCAAATTATTGTGCTCCAAGTGCTTCACAACTTCCCCTAAGTGCAGTCCTGTCCACGCCTAAAATGAAGCAGCAAAAGGCATCCAGACGTCATGACTTGAAATCCTGAGGCATAGTAGTTATGGAGTCATTATTCACCATCGGCAAGAGTAAAAAGACAGCGGTAGCAAGCAAGTCTACAGTGAAGTCCATAGCGATCAAATAAAAAACAGACTATCTCCAATACTCTCCAACCAAGCACAAGCGCCGGTTAACAAAATTCGTTTGTGATCTGGTATTGATTTGAGAATGAGATTGGTATTGTTCGTAAAGAGAATCACGTAGCTGATGTGAGGATTTGTATTCAGTGCATCAGTTTTTATTGTGAAGAGTGTGTTGGACTAACAAAAAATGATTCAGCCAGTTTCATTTGCCCAAAATGTGAAAATTAATTAATTTTCAACCTGGAATTTGGTATTATCATATGAATGTGCTATTCAAGATTTTATAAGCTTTAAGTCAGTACTCTGCGTAGTTCTCATGAAGTGTTAAATTAATTAAATAACATCCAGCTCGTTAAGGTAAATGATTATTTGAGCAACCTGGTTTGGCCTTATTGGCTACACCTTGTCCCCAATAAGACCACTGCGCGGAATTATCGTTCATATCACATCAAAATTACACTGAGGTGAAAAGTCATGGGATAGCGAGAAGCATATATACATATGACGGTAGCATCGCGTACACAAGGTATAAAAGGATAGTGCATAGGTGTAGTTGTCATATGTACTCAGGTAAGTCATCAGAAAAGGTTTATGATGTGATTATGGCCACACGACGGAATTAACAGATTCTGAACGCTTAATGGTAGTTGGAGCTAGATGCATGGGACATTCCATTTCGGAAGTCGTTACGGAATTCAATATTTCGAGATCTACAGTGGCAAAGGTGTGTGAAGCATACCGAATTTCAGGCATTATCTCTCACCAGGGAGAACGCAGTGACCGACGTCCTTCACTTAATGACCGAGAACAGAGGCGTTTGCATAGAGTTGTCAGTGCTAACAGACAAGTAACACTGCGTGAAATAACCGCAAAAATCATTGTGCCACGTACGAAGAACGTATCCCGTTAGGACAGAGCGACGAAATTTGGCGTTAATGGCCTTTGATGGAAGACGAGTGCCTTTGCTAACAGTACGACATAGCCTGCAGTGCTTCTCCTACGCTCGTAACCACATCGGCTGGAATCTAGATGATTGGAAAACCCTAGCCTGGTTCGATGAACCCGATTTAAGTTGATAAGACCTAATGGTAGGGTTCTAATGTGGCGCAGATCCCACGAAGCTATGGACCTCAGTTGTCAATAACGCACTTTGCAAGCTGGCTGTGTCTCCATAATGGTGTGGGCTGTGTTGACATGGAATGGACTGGGCCCTCTGCTCCAACTGAACGGATCATTGACTTGAAATGGTTATATTCGTCCACTTGGAGACCATTTCTAGCCAGACATGGGATTCCCGTTCCAAAACAATGATGGAGTTTCTATGGATGCTACAACGCCATGTCGCCACAAGTTTTCGCGATTGGTTTCAAGAACATTCTGGGCAATTCGAGAGAATGACTTGGCCATACAGATCGCCCGACATGAATCCCATCCAACATTTATGTGATATAACTGAGAGGTCAGTTCGTGCTCTAAATCCTGCACCGGCAATACTTTCGCAATGAAAGACCGCTGTAGAGGAAACATGGCTCAATATTTCTCCAAGGGACTTGCAATGACTTGTTGAGTCCATGTCACGTTGAGTTGCTGCACAACGCCGGGAGAAAGGAGTCCGACTTGATATTAAGAGGTATCCCACGACTTTTGTCACATAAGTGTAAACTATTATTCCGGGACAGATCAGTTATGTGTTGAATGAAGTAGTAATGTTTCATGCCCAGAAATTGCAACCAACGTTGCAATATGAAACATTTACGTTGTCTAAAAATAGTTGCAAACCTTAGTATGGCCCTGGTAAAGTCACTTACCTCATATATAGAGGAGTGGTCCTACCACACTTGCCTGGGCCACTCATGACGAAGTTTTTGTGTCTGATGCTCATACGTCGTACAGAATTCTGTTACTTAAAAAGTAGTTTATCTAAGACACTATTCCGTTTTCTCGGACCTTCACGACATGCTCTTTAGTGTAATATTAATTTTCAATCCACTTGTGCCCTTTGGAAGACTCATGATTTGTAAATATTCAACAAGTAAGTCAGTAATCCCTAGAACTGGAAATAGTTTGGCTATCATTTTTATTTTCACTTGTATTGCTAATTCATTTACGTTTAATATGGCGTATACCACTAGGGTTTGTTAGTGAGAAAATGTCGATTTATATACCCCAAAAAAATAAGTGCATACATTTATAGCATGTCCATTAAGTCGGTAAAATTTTGTGTCGAGTTAACAATGCAGTGTTTTAATTACTACGGGGACCAGTGATAATCACAAGGGCACTGCTGGGATTTAAAAAAAAATCAGACACTTAGCAGTTAGATTTTTATTGAGTAGAAAGTACGGCTATTACGACGGACTCTATATAAATGCTGTTTCTCTATGTGAAATGAGTTGGTTTGCACAACGGATAGCTACTTCTCTTGTTATATAACTATTGCATTGTAAGAACGAACTTGGTTGAGCCCAAGTACGTCGAATTCTGTCCTCTTTAGATGCAATTGGTCCACACATGATCTGTCCGTAGGATTGCCAGCTGCTTTTCCTAAGTGTGGAACGAATTACATGTAGGAAGTGATGCGCTTTAAGAACTACTTATGTGCAGCTGACGTGCAGTCTTGTCATTTATCAAGCAGAAGTAATAGCATCTTTCCTGTCTGGGATCTGCTACCGGTGATTAACCCGCCCAGACAGCAGAGCTTGTTTACGCGCCACTTCCAGCATTCTGGGAGCAGAACCTGCACCGGACTGAATCTGCCTCGCAGATTAACGATGCAGGTTGATGAACAGGGGTTCCTTGATGTGGTTTTTAGGCGGTTTCCCACAGCCCTCTAGGTAAATACTCTCAGGTATGCACTATGCAAGAGTAGTACGGTAGTTGGGGTGAAAGCGGAATTTTTTAATCACTCCCACCCCGCCCACCCCCACCCCCGACCACGCCCACCCCCAATCCCGGATGACATCACGTGTTTTCTCAGATGCAAATGTGCCCCAGCCCCATCCTCCCCCCTCCAACATCCCCCAACTAACCTACCCTATTGGCGGGAAGTTCGAATTTTTGTGGGAATTTATTTTTCCCAGGGCTGTGCTGACATCCCAACCCACCCCAATACGGGAACTGACAGGAAATTAAAAATAGCAGTGCCCTTTTCGGGACTCGAACCCTGGTCCTCCTGGGCAAAGAGCCCAAGTGTACCCCCCTAACATAATTAAACCACCAGAGGCACTTGGAACTGACGGGAAATAAAAATTGGCGTTACCCATTCCGGGACTCAAACCTTGATGCTCCTGGACAGAAAGCCCAAGAACACCCCCCTAACACAATTAAACCACCAGAGGCACTTGGAATTGACGGGAAATTAAAAATGACTGTGCCCTTTCCGGGACTAGAACCGTAAATCTACTGGATGGAAAGCCCGAGTGCACCCCCTAACACATGGAAACTGTCTAGATGCGGGAGAGGAAGTTAGGTTAGTGCACTTTATTTATTTTGGTCAGGAAACTGACGCGAATATCGATCCTAATTACGTAATTAATCACGAAGATAGGGCCTAATTACACAACTATATGCATGGCGCTATACAAGGATGGCGGAAAAGCGCAATACGCCGCAAAAACTGACGATACCATGCAACTGGTGTTACCCTGCTGGGAAAAAATTTCGCAGTACCACTCGAAACTAGCGACAGACACACTATAACTCTACCCTACAGACACAATCAGGCGGGAAAAAGGGTGGAGTGTAAGGTACTATCTTTATTCTTTTTGGTGGAAAATATGTTCAGCTGACGAGATGGTGGTGTTGGAGAGATAGGAGTTTAAAAAGTGTATTACCTGTAAGCGTACAGTATCTATCGCTGTTTGATGTCATAGTTCGCTACAGACGCCTCATCAAAAACCATCCTGTCGTCCAGGTAATCGAGGTCAATACACACTACCACAACTGACGGAAAAGAAATGCATCACAGTTCTAATTACACTTCGAAAATGTCGTGAAAAAAAAAACAGCACTCGCAATGAACGGGTCATAATGCAGCACATGTACTGGGAAAAATCGTTTTTCTAAATGGTTGCAGAGGAGGCGGTAGTTAAACGTGCGTTCTCCTCAGTGTGCAGAACGCACCTGCAGAGGTGATCGGACACATACTAGGCACGACCCCGACGCATCCAATAGGCCTCTCGTTCCTCAATAGAGAACACTTTTAGTTAATGTCAACAACTCTTTCTTGCAGCCTGTTAAAAGCATTTCTCGGAATGACTGGAGTCCTTTGGAACAACAACGAAATTCCAGAGAAAGGTCCAGCTGGCTGCCGCACTCAGCTTTCTGCCATCTGTCCGCCACCTTAAGGCAACAGGAGATCAAAGGACGGCCGCCTCAAGTGTAGCTTTCTCGTCTAAAACATAGCGACAGAGCCCCTACGCGCAGCCCCTCCTAGACAGAGAGCAGTTGTGCCCGGCGTCCTTTACAGTTTTTCTGCAGACCCTCATACAGCGCCAATCCCTCCGTCGCACTAGTGATATGCGCCATGCCTTAAGGTGGCGGTCCTAGACAACACAAAAGGGAAATTAAGTAGCTTGGCCCCTCCCATCCAGCGGACGCTCCAAAAGGCTATTTCAAAAGTCGGCTGTTTGCGAAACAGAAAGCCCCTCCCGCACTGCCTTCGGTACAAAGTGCGCCGTCGACATCTCTCAGAACCGTGATAAATGACCACTGTCCAACAGAGGGAGAGCCACAGGCTCGAAGGGAAATCGCCCGCCATTCTGCGCTGGGCTATTTCACATCAACTCTACTCCTATAATAAAGCAACTATTAAAAAAAGAAAAAAAAACATTCGCGACAATAATAAATCTCTTTCCACGAAAATAGGAAATGACCATTTTCTTTTAGTTTTATGAGCAAAATCGGTAGAGTTTTTACATTCAATTGCAGTCGCATCTCATTAATTTGTGATGTCCAGCGAAGTGTACCGACACCGATCACAAATGATCAGCAGAGACATACCCACCCTGTGTATAATCAGAAAAAGACTTCGCCTATTCTGATGCGAAAACTACCGATCACCACCGAATATCTTCCATATTTGGAAATTAAGTTGATCATGAGAGTGACTTTGCATGGCGTGTACTTTTTTGTCTGTAGTCGCATTACACTCACCAGGTAGGTCAAATGGGAATCCATGGAGGGAACACGATGTTCTTTTCGAGAAACACTATTCATAAATGACATCTGAAGCTGACCACAGACGGATTCTGCGCCCCACAACAAACATTTCGCGTAAGATCCGTGCTATGACACGATTGTCGCGACTACGTTACCGTCACCCTGCATAAAAAGTGGTCTTGAGTCTAAAGGTACATACACGAGCCGCTGATAGTGTAACGCTTTCTGGAAGAAATGCTGTCCGCGATTTGGATTCAAGTCTATCCGTTCAACCACTTACTTGCGTTGAATCCTGTAGACACATCTTTTAATGATTACAGTCACTGGTGAATCATATTCGTGGCACTCTCATGTATCGAAATGAGTCACCTTTTTCAAACCTATCTGCTAAGGATCCCACACGGCAGAAGCTCCAGCGCTGTTGTTTAGACACTCCCTCTGCATCTTGTAACTGCACCTAAGTCTATGCCCCCATCTTCCATGCAGCTTGGTCTATCTGATGGCCCGAATGTAAGTCTGACCTGTACAGAAGTCAGTGAGTACTATATCTAAGACCTTCTGCATCCTGTAGGGAAACAGGACGAGCTAACGCTACAGGAGGGCGTGTTGACCACTCGGTAGAAATGTGAACTTGGTGTTATAGCTCCGCCAACCATGTACAGTGTGTAAGACCAGTGCCAAACGAAGCGTTCCCCTGCAACACGAGGTAGTAGGAGAGATAGTACGAGCAGTTACGGTGGTGTTTCTTGCTGTGAAAATTAGGAAGACTATACATCATACATGGCATGGAGGAAGGATGAAGATTTTGCGACACATCTCCAAACTACATTCAGGTAGTCCGAAGGAGATCTGTTTCTCTTTGGGTGCATTCATGTCTATCACCCAAACATATGTTGTGATCCTATTAAATATACTGGTATTGGTTCATTGGAGCAAGTTGTTCGACATCGAAGTAACTTCAATTGACTAGTATAAAGTTTCATCACCTATACTGCAGGATGGCCATATCTAACAGATTATCAATCACACGTACCTTCATAAGCAGTTTAATACTTTTTTGTTGTTGTAACACATACAATCAGTATGACTGCCATACACTTTGTTTTTTCTACTATGACTTAGACCTGTGTCAGCTGCTGCTAAACTGACATTAACACGCTTTGATCCTCTGGCTCTTACAGAAAACTGAACATCGCATGGTATAAACTGTACAGCTACCACACCACAGGCTGGTAGAAATAAAACATAGACTCAATGTTTCTCTTTGACAAAAATGTGGAAGACATTGCAACATATGGAAACTGGAAGAGTCTGCGGTATTGTAGAGCGCTTCCAACAACTATTCGAAGGTGATTACCTGTACAGTTAATCTCATATTCCCATCGAAAGGATAGCGGATGTCTGAGTGCTCCGTTCCGAAAAGCATTGTTCCTTCATTTTGCAGGCATGTACATGATTAGTATTCCGGTGCTGACCATCGCCGGAAGGTGCTGTTCACAACACATGTGAGGTACCACAAATAAAATGAGATACTGTTATGTAATTGGTGAAAAACAAAAAAATAGAAATAGAAAGATGTGTAGAGTATCACAGCATATGTAAATAGGAAGAGTCTGTAGCAATGAGGAACGCTTCCAAACAACTGTATCAAGGTGATGAGCTCTACATTTAATCCCATGTTCCACAGCGACAAGTAGCAGATATCCAGTGTCCAATGAAACTTCCCTCCATCTCAACAGAGTGGTGTCAGTCAATCATTATACAGTAATCAACAGTGTACCCAGTGGACGGTTGGGATTGGAAAAACGCCATTGATATGGAGCAATGCTCTGTAATACACACCGCAGTTGATAGCAAGATCAATTTTAGCTATTTCACAAAGAAGTCAGAGAGAGCAATATCCAACACATTCTGCAACCTGTTTAGAAACAGAGCTAGCTGAGTTAATGCTATAGGAGCGTGTTTTGACCACTCAGTGGAATTGGGAACACGTTGTCAAATAACTCCACCGTTCATGTATGATGTATAAGGTCAGCATCAAATGAAGCCTGCTCCTGCAACTTGACGACAGTATGAATAGTTACGGCGGTGTTTCTTGCTGGGAAAATTAGGAAGACTCAACATCGAAGCAGATCCGCATCCCTAAGGATCCATTCATGTCTATCACCCAAACATTCTCTCATCGTTATTCTGTACCATGCAGCAGAGAAAAATTACGAACTATCTTCGTGCCGTCACCAAGCAAATGTAGCGATCCTATTAAATATACAGCTATTGATCCATCGCACAGACCAGTGCAAAGTTGCATCGTCTATACTGTAGGAGGATGACCATATCCGACAAACTATACAATAGTCGCAAGAGACGCTCTCTGTGACCCTGTGTCGTTGTTTGACACATTCCTTTTTCTGCTGTAACATGCGTTGTACACTGCCAGTCATTTTGTTTTTCCGCCATGACTTCGAGGTCCGTGTCAGGTTCTAAACTGACATTAAACCGTTCTGATCCATTGCTTCTCGCAGAAAACTAGACGTTGCTAGGTGTAAATCTTGTTGCTACTGCTGCTAGCCTAACACACCACACACTGGATGATTTTTAAAAAAAGACAGTTACAACATAAGGAAACTGGAAGAATTTGACGGTATTGTGGAGAGTTTCCAAACTGCAGTCCGAAAGTGACCGATGACCTCTACATTTAAACTCATCTGTCACAGTAACGGAATAGCAGGTGGCTCTGCATTCCATTTCGACTGATTCCTCATATTAGAATCATGTATGCAATTACGTTTCGGTACTAGCCATCTCCAGAAGGTGTTCCCCTCCACCAAAACTCTTTCTCCATCTCAAACAAGCAATGTCAGTCAGTCATTATGTGGTAACCAACATGGTGCCAGCAGACGGATGGGATGGTAAAGACACCCTCGATGTACTGTAATAATAGACATCACAGTTGATAGTGTGAACAATTTTGGCAATTTTACATTAACTTCAACACCGACCAATAATGAAACAGCATGTTTCCCAATTTCCGTACAATCGTTAAACTGTCCCTACTCTACTTCGCGAGTATCATTGCGAATGTAGATGGATGACTCTGCAGTACGTCCATTCATTGTTAATTCTCGAACATATACTTAGTCAAAGTATACCAGACAGCACACTACATATTTCTAGCTTCTCGGGCATAGTGCATAATTTATGATCTATCTCAATGTGGATGGGAGTCACAGAGCTTTCTTGCAGCCTTAGGATAAAATTAAAGACTGAAAGACCCCCTCGCATTGTCTTTGACCAAACCACCGTGCAGTGCCATACAGATTTAATCTGCAGCTGATCAGAAGTAGACCGCTACATTCCGCGTCTCGTGAATGAATGGAGCTTGCCGAGTCCTCGCCCATCCAAGTGCACAAGATTTCTCCAGACGCACTCATGTCAAGGAGATTAGCACCCGTTATCGGTGTTTAGTAGTAGATTTGAAAGTGCTGTTATGTAATAGCAGACGCGTGAGGGCTCCGTCGCTATAATTTAGATGAACAAGTTGCAATTGTGGAGGCAGCCGTCCTTTTATCTCCTTTTGTTTAGCTGACTATACATCCTTTTGTTTATTCTTAGGGGCGTTTCCTTAAGGTGGCGAGCAGATGGTGGAAAGCCAAGTGTGAGTTGGCCACTCGACCATTCACCGGAATTTAGTTGTTGTTCCAAAGAGCTTCGGTCATTCCGAGAAATACTTTTAACAGATCGCAAGAAAGAATATTTGACATTAAATAAAAGTGTTTTCCACCTCAGAACGAGCGGCCTATTGGAGATTTTGGGTACCTGTCTAGTCTGTATCAGGTCGTCGCCGCAGGTGCGCCCCCTAACCATTAGGGGCGGCTGTGTCACTATGCTTTAGACAAACAAGTTGCATTCGGACAGCCCTTCTTTTATCTGCTATTGTTTAGTTCACTATACCTGCTTTTGTGTCGTTGAAGGACCATCGCCTCAAGGCTGACAGCGGCCATCACGTGCTGTGAGCTGCTGGCGGAGTAGCTCCCTCCCTCTGGCCATCCACCCTGTAGGACACACCTACAGTGTAGGTGGATGGAGGGAGTGAGTGGAGAGGGCCTCGATTTTCTGCAGTTTGTGATTGTACATCGAGGAGAATGCACGTTTAACTACCGCGTCCTCTGCAGTCTTTTAGGAAAACGACTTTTCCCAGTACATGTGCTGCATTATGACCCTTTCATTACGAGTGCTGGTTTGTTGATGTCAGTTTAGAAGTGTAATTAGAACTGTGATGCATTTCTTTCCATTAGTTGTGGTAGTGTGTATTGGCCTCGATTACCTGGGCTGCAGGATGGTGTTTGAGGAGGGATCTGTAGCGAACTCTGACATCAAACAGGGACAGTTACAGTATGCTTACAGGTAATACACTTTTCAAACTCCTCTCTGTCCAACACCAGCATCTCGTCAGTTGAACATATTTTCCGCCAAAAAGAATAAAGATTGTACCTTTCACACCAGTCTTTTTTCCACCAGATTGTAGGTTTAGGGTATAGTTTGAGTACTTCTGTCCCTGGTTTCAAGTGGTATTGCGAAATTTTTTCCCAGCAGGTTAACACCAGTTGTATGGTATAGTCTGTTTTTGCAGTGTATTGTGCTTTTTTGCTGTCTTTGTGTAGCGCTATGCATATGGTTGTGTAATTAGGCCCCATCTTTATGATTAATTATATAATTAGGATCGATATTTGCATCAGTATCGAGTGGTATTGCGAAATTGTTTTTTTTTTGCAGCACGATAACATCAGTTGTATGGTATCGTCAGTTTTTGCGCTGTATTATGATTTTATGCCGTCCATGTGCAGCGCTATGCATATAGTTGTGTAATTAGGACCAATGTTTGCGATTAATTATGAAATTAGGACCTATATTTGCGCCAGTTTCCCGACCAAAATAAATAAAGTACACTAACCAGACCTTCCTCTCCCGCATATGGAGAGTTTCCATGTGTTGGGGGTGCACTTGGGCTTTCCATCCAGTAGAATCAAGGTTCGAGTCCCAGAAAGGATACCGCCAATTTTAATTTCCCACCAAAATTCGAAATTCCCACAATAGGGTAGGCTGGGGAGGAGGGGTGCCGGTGGGGGAGGGGTGAGAGGGAGAAGGGGCTGGGGCACACGTGCAGCTGTGAAAACACGTGACATCATCTGGGGGCGGGGTGGACGTGGTCGAGGGCGGGGTGGGCGGCGGTGGTCGTGGCGGAGGTGATTAATTGATCAGTTTAAATAATTTGCATCTCAATTTGATATCAAAATTGCGCTGAATAGATCCAACCCCGTAGAGAAACGGGAATAGGCAAGGAAGAAGATCTCTTGCAGTTGACTAAGCTCTAAAAAGCCACATCATATGGCAACTATTCACAAACCCAGAAAAATAAAAAGTAATGCGTATCGATAAACGTTTGTAAAAAGGGACGACGATTCGACTGTAGCGTTCTGTCGACTTCAAAGTCGCAAGAGATTGAGGGACATCTCATTTGACGAGGAAGGAACTCGCTCGACGCATGTTCAAATGTAACATCGCAGCTCGCATCTAAAGTAGTTTAGAAGAAATGACAGCTACCTGGTTTGGGGATTAGTAGCTTGTCCTTCAGTTTACGAGTCCATTGTCTTAACCGAAGGATCGGCTAGTCGGGTACTGAGTGTGTATTAGCCTTACCACCCTAGTGTCCGCCACCGTAGTTGAGTGTAGAGAACGCCTGCTTGTCATGCTGGGGGGCCCGGATACTGTTCTAGTGTTCTAGGTTGGGTTGGAGATTTTCTCCCCTCAGGGGCTGGGAGTTTGTGTCATCTTCCTCATCATAATTTCATCCTCATCGACGCGAAAGTTACCGAAGTTATGTCACCTCAGAAGACTTGCACCAGGCGATCAGGTCTACCTGCCGGGAGGTCCTCGCCACAAGACATCTCATTTTCACCACCAAAGTTATGCATATCTTACAATTCCAGGGAATAACAGTCGTGTGTAAGAGTAGTCCTATTGTGAGGAGATCCTTAAGGACATAGAAAAGTCTTAAATAATGAGCGTATTTCAAAGAAAAAAGGGATGTACGAATGTTTCTTCCACAGATAGTAAGTGAAATTGTCCTTTGGATATGGACTCAGTGAAAAAATCTGAAATTTTTTTTTAATTTAAGGGGAAATAACAAATTTATCACGAAGCATGTGAATGTATAATACACTGAAGTGCATATGACAATTCTTCGGGTAACGTACTTATGCATCATCAAGCAGAAAATTAAAGTAAAACACATATTTATATTTGTGATATTACAGTACTGATTATATGCAGGTCATATTTCACGTTATCCGTTATTTTGTGTTATTGATAACATATACGTAAACTGAGTCTGCTACGAAGTTCGTCAATGGAGTAATAGTAGTTGACCTCTAATAAATCACTCATGCTTCTCTTAACCTGAACTTTATTAGTAGCTAAACTTTTTAGTGCTACAGGCTTGCTGAAAATTTTGTTGCTGAATAACAGACCACGTTCTGGTTCAAAGTAAGTGCCCTTGAATATTTAGGAACTGAGCTGTTTGTTTGAGAACGAGGTATATTACGTACGATAAATTTCATTAAGGAATTAGTATACTGGGAAGCAATAGTCAGCGTCCTCAGTACTTTGAACAGACGTCTACAGGACGAATTTGAGTACATCTCGTTCTTCATATTCTTAGTAAGTAGGCTACAATGGATCATCTTGGACATGAACTGTTAAAAAGTGGAAACTACTAACAATGGATCACCAGTAACACTCCATTCAAGTGAAAATGCCGAGTAAAGTACCTTCTGACACAGTTTAGAGTTACTTGTGGCATATAAGAGTAGAAGCTGCGTTTCTATTAATTGTAAATAAGTATGAACAAAGAACTTTCGTTTATTATTATTGTCGTTGTTATTATAAATAAACACACGTAAGGGCTAAAGTCATTGACACAGCAACATGTGCGCACGCGCGAGGGTAGCTCAACTGAGGATAGCTCATTATGTGTTACATTATGCTGTGGTGGTCACGTGCGCAATGTTCATAAGAGGAACCAAGGAAGTAAGTATAGAAATTGCCTCTCACATTAAAAAAATTGCGGAAGGACTGTAGGAACAATACTGTTTTCATTTTAAGTGACTTAGGGAAACAATACGAAGTCCGTAAGAGGAGATTCGAAACCATGTACTGCTGAATACAAACAAGTGACTTTACCATTATGACACGTCCTTCACTACAACGAAATTTTAAACAATTGTTGCAAAAAAAAAAGGTGCTCACTTGAGCAGGTGACGGTCACTATGTTTTGAACTGTGTGTGAATTGCTATTCGCAGGCGAACTGCCTAAGTGCCGTGACGTGATGGTCACTCGAAGTTTGCAGCGGAAGAGAAGTTAACGGAAGGAGAGGAGCACTATGCAGCGGTTGGACGTTGCAGTTAGAGAGACAAGAATCAGGCTGGTGAAAGCAGGTCGCAGGAAGGGGGAGGTGCCAGCGGGTTAGATGGAAGCGTGGAGTGGCGAGGTGCCCGCAAGTTTGAAGTTGTGACTCTCTGATGCGAATTTAAAGCCAAAGGCGTTGGGGAAAACAGAAGTTGCGGAGCAGTGCTGAAGTGACAATTTTATCACACGCTCCGCTCTTCCCTCAAAGATATAGTACACTTCTACTTCTTCACCAAGGCTACAAGAGCTATACACACCACAGCATGCTTTTACTTTAGCTACATTGCAATCCTGCCAAAGTAATTTTCGAGGATAAAGGTAGTCGCTTTGTGAATAAAACCGCCTAGATCGCTTATTACAATTTATTTATTTATTATGACGTTTTGGCTCCTGCCATCATTAGCTACCAAAACGCTTAGAACTTATAGAAGGATCCATGTCAGTGCTAAAAGTATGCCTTACCGGGAATAGCTGACGCTCCGATTAAACGCAGATTTTAGTACTGACACAGAACCTTGTTTTACAAGTTCTTACCTTTCTGATATCTGATGATGGCAGCAGCCGAAACGTCATAATGATTAAAGAGATTTTAATAATCGATGTGTGTGTGAATTCCTGAGGGATGAAACTGCTGAGGTCATCGGTCCGTAGACTTACCCATTACTTAAACTAACTTACGCTGAGAATAAAACACACACCCATGCTCGAGGGAGGACTCGAACCTCCAGTGGGAGGGGCCGCGCAATCTATGACTTGGCGCTGCTAACCGCGCGGCCACTCAGCTGGGCTTAATAATCTGTCTACAAGGTTTCATTCACAAAGTAGCCTTTTCCCCGCCACTTTGCCCACATATGACTTCGACACATATATTGAACACACATCTTCCTACCCATCTCTGTGTCCAAATCTTCCTCCCTCTGACCACCTCATCCTCTCACCTTTATTTGTCTATCTACTCTTCCCTACTCTCTCTGTCACTTCATCTCCTCCACTCCCTCTCATTGTCCATTGTCTAGATCCCCTCTCTCTGGCCATATCTTTATATGTTTCTCCCCATCCCTATGACTATAGTCTCCTCCCCCTTTCCACCTTCCCCTCTTCCTTTTCTGTCTGCCCACCACCACTGTACACCTTCTACCTGCCTCATGCTTCTCTCCCTCCTCCCCCTCGCTCTGTCTGTCCCCTCTTCTATCCATACCAACCTGTCCCCACTCATGCTCACTGGCTCGTGTAACCCCTACAATACTGTTCAGTAAAGCAGGCCAATACTACTGCCACAATATGCCTCTCACATTGGGCAGGCTACTCACCAGTGGCTTGAAAATCGTTTATTTACCTCACTTGTATAGACTGATAAGCAAAACAGGTCGATAAAGCAGCTTGATACTACTCCAAAACAACATGCCTGTCATGCAGGGCAGCCTACATATTTGGTCCCAGAAAACCATTTCTCCCTCATGACATATAGGCAGCTCTGCAAACCAGATTGATTTGCAGGTCGATACTGTTCCCATTCAACATTACTGTCATGCAGGGCAGGCTACATGCCAGGGGCTTCAAACACAACTTTTTGCCATTATCGTCTCCCCTACTGAAGCTAGGAGACTATAAATCCCACAGTGCTTAAACTCATGAGACCTACTGTTTCTGTGCCAAATTTGGGTGAAATCGATGCAGGTGTTTGGGTGGAGATGCTGGATGTACACGCATACAATATGCTATATATATCTTTGAATTGAGTGCAAGCTGATATAACAAATTCATTGCCTTTGTTAATAAAGGATGGGTTTCTTCGTTAGCTTCCTGAGAGCATTCTTGTGTTGGTTGTTGGTGTCTGCAACAGAAGTTGAAATATGTTAGAAAGTTTGTAACTGATTGATTTCCAACAAATCACTGGAGATGGAGGTGGCTGGGTTTTTATCCTGCACAATAGACACAAAGGAGCCAATACATTGAGACCACTGCCCACAGCAAGACTGACTACCACCCAGTTATGGGCACATGCCACAGCAATGAAAGTACATGTATGCAAGTGGAGCAAAAGGAATGGGGAATAATTATAGTGACGATGCAGACTGCAAAATGGGGATGTCCACTGACATAAGTGATTCTGAAAAGGGGCGATTGGTGTGGCCTGGTAGCTTGTAATGAATATATAAAAAACTGTGAAAGTAGTCAGTTGTACACATACAATTGTCATGAACACCTTCAGAAAGTAGTTCAAGGATTTAAAAACGGCATGTAGGTGACAAGGTACTGGACTCCACGCCTCATCACAGAATGCAGAGATTTGAAACTTATCCATTCTGCATCTAGGAGACGCGGAAAACAGAGCAGTCGTTGTCATAATGCGGGACCGGCCGCTGTGATCGAGCGGTTCTATGCACTTCAGTCCGGAATCGCTCTGCTGCTACGGTCGCAGGTTCGAATCCTGCCTCGGGCATGGATGTGTGTGATGTTCTTAGGTTAGTTAGGTTTAAGTAGTTCTAAGTTCTAGCGGACTGATGACCTCATATGTTGAGTCCCATAGTGCTCAGAGCCATATGAACAATTTTTTTCAGTTCATGTTAGTAGTCCTACTATTTATCTTGGAAAAACTTCGAAAAATAATATTTAGGTTTCCGCACCCCAATCCGTGTAAACAGAAAGCTTTCAGGATCAGTTTGCTGACCGTCTGCCTGTCTGTCTGTCTGTCCGACTGTTAAAAACCGTTTTCGTCAGGAACAGGTAGACGTATCGAGTTGAAACGTATGTCATAGACGTATCGAGTTGAAATGTATGTCACATGTTAAGATCTACGGTCCCTTGAGGAATAAAAAACTGAATCTTCTAAAGCTATACAGCCATTTATGTTATATATTTTCATACGCCGAAACTCCCTCATCAAAACCTGCAGGGTACCTCCCGTTTACCCACTATGCACTATTTCACAATGCAACTGAAGGATAAAATATAAAATTGTTAATTTGTTATTATATTACAGGGAAATTTTTTTTTTCATTTGTGATCCACCTGTCTGTGTCTTTGTCCGTCTGTTAAGATTTCTTTTTTCTCAGGAATGGGTAGACGTATCAAGTTGGAATTTTCGAGTGTCCCCTACATGTCTATGATTTCTTGTTGGTGTCAAAAAGTTAAGCTTCTGAAAGTCAATACAGTCAAAAGATACGGCCACTTACGTCATATATTTTTATACTCGCAAACTCACTAATTAAATGGTAATTAATTAAAACCCTCAGGTGCTGACAGGTGTTGTTGATATACCACCGAGCCATCGAGAATACAGATGAGCAGATCGACTGAAGGGACTTAACTCTTGCACGCTTCCCGTGAGACCCACATTCCCAACTGTTCACAATCTACATACGTAATGTACCTAATAGGGATAAGTCCCTGCAGTTGCGCTGTTCGTCTGTGTCCCCGGTGGCTTAGATGGATAGAGCGTCTGCCATGTAAGCGGGAGATCCCGGGCTCGAGTCCTGGTCGGGGCACACATTTTCAGCTGTCACCATCGAGGTATATCATCAAGACCTGTCGTCAGCTGAGAGTTTCAATTAATTATCGTTTATTCTAGAGAAGTTGCGTGGTCATCAATGGTATCTGTTCTTTCGAGAACAGTTACTATCTTCATATATCACTAATTAAAGCCTATAGGGAACTCCATCCGACCTAGAATCATGAAATTTGTTCGCAGTAAAAATGAAGGTAAAAAATCAGAAAACTGGTAATTAGTAATTATATCACACGAAAAAATATTTCTTTTCTCAGTTCTTCAAATTTAAAATTAAAACATTCTCGAAAGTCTTGGAATTCTCAGTACTACTATCTTGCCAGTATCAATGTAATGAACGGGCAAAATCGTCGAGACTCTTGATTCCAGAGATGGATGAACTGTCAATATACACAACTGCGTTTGTGCGGAACCCTGACGTGCGAGTGCTACCAGCACCTGGCCAATTATTTTTTCAATGGAACCGCAAGAGGTGTAATTTTCTGTATTATCTGGGCTTGTCAAATTTATAATACGGTCAATCAACATTCTTTTTCTCTTCACACTCTAGAACAAAAAATTAACAGCACATTCTACGTGATACGGCGGATAAAGATTACTTGAACCTTTTGAGTGGTGCTATGTAAGGATTTTCTTCTTCCATAATTTTAGAATCGGACCAGTGGTTTTCACGAAATCTTGTGTGCAAATGTTACAGAATCTGGGCGTGTTGGAGCCATCACAAAGCCTCAATAGATGAGGACCTAATTGATTCGTTGTACTGATAAAAAATGTCAATAATTTGATAATGAGGCCACTGGGTCAAGGAATGTGGACACACACTTACTGTCAACTCTGAATCATCGTATCTGTAGCGGGTGGTGGAGGGGAGGGAACTAGAAGTCGGAGGACGCATGTCAGTGTGTGCATGCGTGAGTGCGCTAGCGCTCGCACGCACACACACACACACACACACACACACACACACACACACACACACACTCACACATACGAGTTTATAATTGAGGATTAACTAATTATTTTCGGGGAGACAGCAATGAGGCAATGAGGAAGACATTAACTCATAATAATAAACATTTATTGAAATATAATTTGCGAGTAGTATCGGACATATTCGCGCCATCGCCATCACTGATTCAATTACTGCACCCTAAAAGTCTACATTCGTGTGTGCGAAGTGGCAGTCGACTATTACGCTCGGTGGGGTACTCTTTGCATACCCCACGCTGTAGAACAGCATCTGAGTGGCTTTTGACTGTAGAATAGCGTATTCATGGCGTCTCACAATAGTGGTATAGTACAGTGCATACATGTATATGAAACAAGGTATATAAAGAACTTCATGGTACAACCTGTTACCACCTCAAAGACTTGATCTCTGCTATAACTTCAGCAACGTAATCGAGGTGTAATGCGCATAAATGCATCCTAGTCACTGTACCAAAGCCTTGACATGTTTTTAACTATAATTTTCTCCAAATGAACTGCTGGAATCAGTCGTTTTCTTGCTCGAATTAAATGTAGCTGGTAACTAACTGAATTTTCTGATTATGAGAGTATTGAAGGGCGATCTGCTTTAACTGTTAAAAATTATTCAAAAACCAAGATCACACGAAATATCTTTTTATTCACGACGACCGGTTTCAACAGTTCGAGCTGTCATCTTTATGTATAACACTTACTGTTTTTTTGGTAGTAAAACATGTTCGTTTACGCTGACCTCATTCACAAGACGTCAAGTGGATAAAAGTCAGCTATGACAAACGTTTATAATATGCTGAGTTTTATCCACTTGAGCTCTTGAGCACGAGGTCAGCGTAAAATGAACATCACTCGCCTTTGCTCGGTCCTTCCCAGAAGTACCCTGTAAAGCGCGACATTTCATTTAGCGTTTCGGTGCTGCGTTTCTCATTGGGCATAACTCTCTGAATTCGACAGAATCGTGGTGTCAGTATTGTTTACCCTTCGCTATTTGTTCGTGGTATGAAGGACGTCCACATGTCCAGTGGCTGTTTGCACAAAGGAGGTAGTCTAGCTATCCATCGTCGGAATCCTTTAGAATGAATGGGAGTGACAAAAGAGGGGAATGAGAATTCTCAATTCACATAAGTGACAGGCAGTGCAGATATGATATGAAACAACATTACAATCCCATTTAGAAAAAATTTAAAAATTTTGGTGGAGATGAAGGAGCAAACAATCACAAAGACTGACAGACGGGATTCATCATTTTGTACATCAAAAAGCACTTTGTGCTAAATTTGCAGGCCTGGAGCACGTGAAGAAATTTTTGGTACGGATAGTAAAATTATACCATTGTCAGCTGCAACACATTTCAGTGGAAATAAACGAAGGGTATAGTCACTTCACACGTATCTGCAAAGCTCGCAGGTTAAGTCAAGAGGCGTGCCTGGTACGATTCTTCTATGTAAAACTCGCTACTGTTTAATTTCTTAAAGGAAATAAATGAGTGCAACAACGAAAATTAGAACATCCGGAACTGAGTACAGAATTCGCATTTTAAGTGGACTGGACGGCACAGAATATACCAATAAAGAAGTAAAAATAGAGAATATAAACATTAGTTTTAATAGTTTAAAAATCTGCCCACAATAAGACGTTGCAAGGTAATTTCCTTCTGACATCATGGGGATGCACTTCAATAGAAACTGCATTGTACAAGGAACACATTCTGACGAAGACAGTCCCGTTCCCTAAGCTGAAGGTCTGAAGAATTCCTTATGGCCTAGAAAGAAGTACAAGGATAGTTTCATAAGGATTTTGGGTACACTGTCAGTCTTACAACTGTTTCTGAGCTGTTTTCAAGACCGTCGCTGTTACAGCTGTAAGCGCCCCTGTGCAGGTGCAGACGTCGTAGTTCAAATTATGACGAATCTTTTTACGTTGAAACTGTCCGGGACGACTAAATTGCTTCGCTCTGGTAGAGTTTCCACGTCTCCGAAATGAGGTTACAAAAGTGCTACAGTATTTCTATCTACATATTTGTGCGAAAGACTGTTTTTGGTTTATGAACCTAAATTAGTCACGATTACGTGGCAGCTTTAGCGCGAAACTCTGTGACATTGACCGAGCGAGGTGGCGCAGTGGTTAGACACTGGACTCGCATTCGGGAGGATGACGGTTCAATCCCGCGTCCGGCCATCCTGATTTAGGTTTTCCGTGATTTCCCTAAATCGCTCCAGGCAAATGCCGGGATGGTTCCTTTGAAAGGGCACGGCCGACTTCCTTCCCCATCCCTCCCTAATCCGATGAGACCGATGACCTCGCTGTCTGGTCTCCTTCCCCAAACAACCCAACTCTGTGACATTGTCTGCGTCTGTCAGTACGCCGGCGGTTTGTACTACATACAAATTATATTACGTCTTCAAGACACTAATAATGATTAAATAACAGTGAAAATTTGTGTTTTTTGTGATCCATGTTGTTGATAAATGTGAAGTATAAAACCAAGTTGTTTGCAGTGCAACTGCCCTGCCACTTAAATACAGCGCATTCGCAGTTTTTCCCCCCTTCCCCCTTCCCGCTCCTAGCTCTTAGACAGCGAGTGCAGGTAATGTGAAGCGAGGTTGAGCGCCTTGGCACTCTTGCCAGGTACAGCATGCGAGCTGAAGTCTTGGCCGCCCCCGATAAACACCATTATAACGTACTTTGTTCATTATTGATTTATATCTCTTTTTGTCGCTGACATTATCTGTAAACTTTGTTTCTCATTTCTAATTAATATCTTTCTCAGTGAAATAAACTATGAGATGCTACCTTCTGGAAAATAATTACTTACTCCTCCATTATACATCGCTGTGTGTGTGTGTTACGGGCATGCACACTGAGATGGGACTTTGTACATACTGTGTCCCATGTTTCTGAGCCGAACAAGAATATCCATTAACAAACCACTGTTTGCTAATCGTTCACTATGACTGCTGGTCTACCACTCTTTGCCACCCGAGACAGTCAGGCTGTCAGTGTTGCCCATGCAGGAATACAAGAAGCGAGCCGGGCGGGACAGGAGGAGCTTAGCAGTGGCTCACCTCGATGGTTCCCCAGCGGCCGTCCTCGACCCGCACCAGCTCGTACGAGAAGGCCAGCTCTTCGGCGAACTTCTCCAGCAGATCTATGCAGAAGCCCGAGCAGCACTGGTAGAGGCTGCCGTTGCGGTGCGCGCTCGGCAGTTCCACCCTGCAACAGCGAGGAAAAATTGCTCAGTAGCTGCCGCATATCTCTCCACCCTTATGAAGCTTCAAAGCCCGAGGGCCGGATACAGCAAAAGCATCATCATTATAAACAAAATATTGCATTTGATAAAGTGTTGGCGGCTAAAGATGACAGCGTGCAACCGGTAATAAATGCTGAAGGTCTTTTGCGTTTGCGCTGCGAATACTTATCCCATGTATGACTAAATAGTTACCATGTAATAACCAACGCAAATAAATGATTAATATATTCTCGTACTGCAGTCAAATATACAGTCTACAAGCTCCAGCTAAAATCTGTTGGCCGGCCGGTGTAGCCGAGCGGTTCTAGGTGCTACATTCTAGAACCGTACGACCGCTACGGTCGCAGGTTCGAATCCTGCCGCGGGCATGGATGTGTGTGATGTCCTTAGGTTAGTTAGGTTTAAGTAGTTCTAAGTTGTGTAAGTAGGCTGTTTAGGTTTGTTTATTGGGAACGCCACCTCCGTATGAAAATCACTGGCTGTGCTGTGTGCAGTCTGTGGCTGCGTTGCATTGTTGTAATACTCGCCATTGTAGTGTTGGGCAGCGGCAGCTGGATGTGAACAGCGCGTAGAGTTGCGCAGTTGGACCCGCCAGCAGTGGTGGATGTGGGGAGAGAGATGGCGGAGTTTTGAAATTTGTCATGAACTGCTATATTTATATATGATGATAACAAGGTAAATACATTATTGTTTGTTCTCTATTAATATCTTTCATTTGCTAACTATCCCTATCAGTAGTTAGTGCCTTCCATAGTTTGAATCTTTTATTTAGCTGGCAGTAGTGGCGCTCGCTGTATTGCAGTAGCTTGAGCAGCGAAGATTTTTGTGAGGCAAGTGATTTGTGAAAGGTATAGTTTAATGTTAGTCAGGGCCATTCTTTTGTAGGGAATTTTGAAAGTCAGATTGCGTTGCGCTAACAAAATATTGTGTGTCAGTTTAAGCACAGTCATGTATAATTGTTCAAAGGGGACGTTTCATATGTCGACCCTTAGCCGAGGATACCTCACTGGAATCTTCTGATTTTTTCCTGTAGTTTGTGTAATTAGTGTAGCTATTGTTTATTGCTAGCGCGTAATTGTAGAGAAAATCTCCTTTGTAGTTGCAGTCTTTCATTGTTGTACAGTAAAACAGTTGTGGCATGCATGTAGATTTGCACCAAGTATTTCGCAGCTGCAATTAACTAGATATTTTTTCAGTGCTATATTAATGTGTTCTCTTATTTTTGCTCTTCAAATTGTGCTTTTCTGTGTTATCGTGTGAAATATTGTGGCAATAATGACGTGTGAAAAACGTAACACTAGGCTCCAAAGTAAACTGAGAAATAATAGTGACGACGAGCGTAGCTTATCAGCGCCGCCGAGTAATGAATTTACTAATGTTCAAAGTAGTAATTTGGTAACTGTGCATAGGGAAATGGAGCGGGCGTCAAATAATGGTGTAGACAGTGAAACAGGTAGTGAACAGGGAAGCATTATCGATCGATCGGTCGGCAACAGCTCGCCTCGGGAATCGGGAATGACAGAACACAATATTGCAAATACTGTAGACTCAGGTTTTGGGTTCTCACCGTTTTCTCAAATAAGTCAAGACACATTTTCTGCTTGTCAAAATGTGAATGTTGCCGGTGCAAATGCACTGCCGAAAAGCGTAGAGAAACAGATTCCAGACACGAATACATTATTATTGCAATTAATGCAACAAATGGAACAAAATCAGAGACAAATGGGACAAAATCTTAAAAAGTTAGACACAGTGGAACAAAATCTTAAAAAGTTAGACAAAATGGAACAACACCAGATACAAACACAGCAACAGTTAGACACAATGGAACAAAATCTTCAAAAGTTAGACACCACACTTGAACAAACACGTGAAGATTTAACTACTGAGTTACATAACATTGAATCGAAATGTTAAAAAGTCTGTAATGACGTAAAAACACAAATTTGTGAGCATTTTCAACCTATTTTTTCGCGGCATGAAAATGCATTACAAAATCACGAAGCAGCCATAAAAGAACTGCAAACCATTGTTCATGAAAATCATGAGACCTTGTGGGTTAAAATTGACTCAGTTCCATCTACCGATTCGGTTAAGCAACTTGCAAAAAACTCAGGAAAACTTAAAGGACACAGTAGATTCGATTTCAACACAAATGGACACTCTGAAACTTGGTTCAGTAAAACACACTGAGGAAATGTCTTCACTATCGGAGAAAGTAGCCGAACTTTCGGATCAGGTCACTAACTTATCTACAAAGGTAGATGATGATCTGAATGACACAAGACCTGTAGCATTCACTGACACAGAAGAGTATGAACAAATTAGAAAATTCAAACAGAATCAAAATCAAATCAATACACAGTACAAAAGAGAAATCCGGGAAGTACAAGATCAGCTGACACAGGTAATACAAGAATTACGTATTTCAGAGGATACTCGCGCCCCAATACGGGAAGAGGGACACAGAAATACGGAACAGCCACAAAATAATAACACAGGGCATTTCGGAAGTTATGAAAGAAATTGGCAATGTGCACCGAATTTTGAGATGGAACGGCAGACACGACCTAACAATGACCGATATGCGACTCGCCGACATGATGATTTTGACTATAAGCTGTTCATGACTACACGTAAATTCATAACATTTAAGAATTCTGGCAACGACATTCATCCACAAGCATGGCTCCATCAATTCTCGCATTGTTTTCCTCCCAACTGGTCGTTAGAACACAGATTAGAATTTATGTGTGGCTACTTGGAGAATGAACCAGCTGTAAGAATGTGATCGGTCCTTCACGATTGCCAAAGTGAAGGAGAATTTTACCATGCCTTCCTCTCAGCATATTGGTCTCAAGCCACACAAGACCGAGTAAAACATGGCATCATAATGATGAAACATTTCGAACAATCTGAATTTTCCAGTCTTGTGAAATATTTTGAAGACATGTTGCACAAGAATCAGTATCTTTCAAACCCATACAGCCCCTCAGAAGTCATCCGCATTTGCTTAATCAAACTGCCTGAACATTTGCGACATCTTATTTTAGCAGGACGTTGCAAAGACGACATTGAAGCTTTTCAGGGACTCTTACAAGAATTAGAAATTGACACAGACAGTCGCGGGATGCGAAAACAGGAAAACAATCACTACAGGTCATATCCGTCACAATTCCGTGACGACAGAAACGGTAACTGGACGCGACAAGGCTATTCTCACCACACAAATCGTGACCAAAACAGACACCACCCGTATGACAATCGGTGGCAGAGTAGTAATAATTACAGGGAAAGATCACCTCTCCGTGGTATTGACTATCACAGAAACAATCAAAGAAACAGACAATATGGGAACCAAAATAATTATTATCAAGGGAGACAGAATAACTTTAGACGCAACGGTCCAGCGTGCAGTTACGATTCAGGGAGAAATTCTCCACCACTTAACCGACAAGAAAGAAACTACAGGAACTACCGACATGACGATAGACAATGTGATCGTAACGACAGACCTGAATTGCATCAGAACTGGCGGGATTCAAACAGAGCAGGGCCCTCTCGGCAAGGCGAATTTGTAGAAGTTAGGTCTCCTAATCCTAGTAACGGCGCGCGCCAACAAAGAGGTAGACAATGACTCGCGCCGCAGGCAGCCACCTGCGCCGGCTGGCACAGAGAAAAATAACACAGACGCTAACCTTAAGAAAGATTTAGCATTCCTTTCCGACGTATACCACATGATAATTGCGTTGAAGTTGGACCTCTGCATAGTAGGAAGAGTAAAGGTTTACACCACATTTCACATGTAAAACCGTTTATTGAAAGATAATCTGCTTTTTAACTTTGTCATTGCCATAAAACTTTTCACTTTACATCACTAGTATGCTTGTCAGACTTAGAATCTGTTAACATGCAACAATGTTTGAAGTTAAATATCCAATCAAGAACCAAGAGAACTTATTGAAACAGAAATGACGAATGCATTGTTATAGTGAACAGACGTCACAGTGTTATTGTGTGTGTACATTCTTGCTTGTTAGTTGCACGATTACGTAACGACTATAAGGCTCACATACTTAGAACATTTACCAGTACTGCTAATGAGATTTTAATGCAACATTTTGGTTTACTTGAAAATACATTCTGGATTTAAAGTACTTTCTGTGGAATTAATGATGACTTAGCATTTGGTTTCTTTGACAGATACACGATTATATCACGACGCTACTAATGAGTGACAATTTACAATATTGCTTTTGCGGTGTATCTGTTTTATATCTGCACAGTTTTTCTGTTTTATTCTGGAAAGTAAAACATGTTTTAGTAGTAACTTTTGTGGTATAGCTACAATGAGACTGCCTTTTCCGTAGCACAACAATACGCTACAGCACAGTAATTTCTTCATCACAACAATAAGCGTAATAACTAAGATATCTATACGCAAAGCATTTCACTTTCGTGTATTATGAGGTAAGTACATTGACTTCTGCAGAACTTAGCTTTCGGAGGACGATAACTACAACACTTCCACACAGATTATGTTGCAACAAGACGCACATTTAGTGCTACAGTACACGTATTTGAGTGATTAATTTTGTACTTAAACCATTTATTTTTCAAGAGTTTTGAATTACAAAGAAAGTTTTCCATGAGACATTTCATTCCATTGCTGTAATCTGTAACACCTGAGGGTATAACTACATTAATCCTCAGGGGGGTACACGCTTACTTTGTGTACCATGTGTGTGGCAACCACAAGGAACCCTAGCTAATATGGTATTTGCTTATACAACTTTACACATCGGTACCATATTTCTCTAAAACACAAATTACACAGCTATCTGATCATTTAACTGAGAGATAAACATTTTTTTACTACATCAGTGACACATGTTTACGCAATTACACAGTTGGATAACTTCACACTTATGAAATTGTATTTTGTCTGTACTTTGTGAAATGCTCATATTTTTTCGGAACCATTGTGATACTATGAGAGCTTTGAATGATATATTTGGGAAGGGAGCATGATTTTAAAGTACGTTTGAGGTAGATGACACTATTGAAATGAGCAGAGAATTTTTTTTAGGTTTTGAAATTATTGGAGGAAGCTACGACGATTTTGAGAATTGACTGAGATGTTATGATATTATTATGACGACGATGTGTATTATGCTGCTGAGGTATGTTTATGATTAATAGGCTGATGCTATATGAGTTATTTGATTAAGCCACGTAGCTGTTATGATGAAATATTGAAGAAGTGTCGACGAATAAGGTAAGGAATAATGAATAGAAGTTAGGGACTCTTGACTTGTGAAAAAGGTTGTTGGAAACCAAGAATCGTACTTTAAGAGTTATGAAATGTGTGTATATGCGTGAATGTATCACAATGCTGGCGAAAATTTTTTGGATGCTGTTATATTTATAGGATTTTATTTCTACACATTTGCAACGCAAATTTTAGACCTGTGAAATTTTTTATGTGAGACTGTCACTGTAGCGGAAACTGCTGTCGTAAATATTTCCGTAAGAAAGTTAAGTGACCACCTGCACGTAATGCGTCGTGGGCACCCACCTGGGCGACAGCCGCCCGAAAAAAAGCCATTAGCCTTTCAGCGGCACAGTTAGAAAAAAAGAAAGGGGATGCCATTGTCCTCGCTATTGACATTTCCTTGTTGAAAGCATACTGTGGAGCTCGTAATTTATGATATTTACTAAAATGCCTAATGAAATGATTAGAAACATTTTACATCTATTGTCTTTGTAGTTAAGAGATTGCTCATTTTGTTTAATATCTGGTTTCCAGCTGTGTTGCAGCATTGGTTTTATAAAATAAACTTAAATGCATCTGTTATGTGAACACTTTCTGTCAACAGATTTACTAAATAAGTATTTTCTGATCCACATTCTTCGAAAAAGGAGCTCTTGGAATGGAGAGAACAATAAGAAGGGACTAATAACAGGAACTGCATACATAATTTACTTTTCAAGTACTTGGTAATTTATTTTTGTAGAAATAGTTGTGGTGCACCACTTTAATTACTTAGACATTAAGATGTGATTATACATTTCCCTTATCTGCATTGTTATCTTTAGTGTACTATTTTTTCTGCTTGAGCTTTGTCATGCTTAGGTATACATTATAGCATTTACTGCTGCTGTTTGCCAGGCATAGTGCTACTGAATTTTAATTTGTGTTACTCTGCTAAGCCAGTTTTACTACACATTTATTTTTCTTGTTGCTGCACATTGCCTCATATTAGTTGTAATGTTGAATTGCTTGGTAATTTAGATTTACTGTAGCTTGCTTTGCGATTTTCCATTTTTTTTTCATTGCTGTTTATATTAATTGTTTTATGTGCTGCTGCATTGCCTCGTCCCTTAGTTTAGCATCTGAGCTCAGTAGATTTAAGTTAGCTTAAGAGGGAGACTATATAAGAAACTGACTATGGAGAATAGGTAAAGAATGCATTGCGAAGTTATATGAAAAAGATTTGGGCCGAAATGAGTATTGTACAATCAGAAATAATTATTTTGAAAGAAATATGAACAGAATACAGAAAGCAGGCTTAGATAGGACTTTTTGGGAATAATGATGAACAAAGGGAGATCTCCATGCAAAATACTGCAGTAAAACAAACCCTGTCCTTTCCCTTTTGTGTTATCCCACCATGTGTTTGTGTACCCTTGTGTATTTGTATTCTTCCTGTCTCTGTGTAGTTTCATAGAATTTTTTCTTCTTCTAATATTAAGCTACATTCACTATGATGAGGAATACTGTTATCCTCAAATATAATTGGCATTAATAATATGTTATTTACCTTATAAATATGCTTACACATTATTTATTCTGTTTTGTTTTAATGCTCATGTGTGAAGTTGATGTTTCAATAATTATTCTGATCTTTTATGTATGTACTTACGTCATAATTCCTGTAACACTGATGTATATGTTTATTTCTATTCTTTTTTTTAAAGCCTGTGTTACTACAATTGTTATCTATATTGCTATGTTCTTTAATGATGTATTTTGTACCTTTGTTATTGTATTTTTATGTTATCAAATTGTAATTGTTACCAGTTCTTCAAATTAAGTATCATTTCACTGCACACGTTTCTGTTGGCCATAATATATGCACAGTATGTGAGAAGTAGGGACTGTTAGTGTTTGCACATGTGTTAATAATTCAGCAAGGGACTGGATAGCAGCATTGCTGGTTCTAAGGACAATTCCAGAAACTTTGTGAGTGCACAAGTGGTGGTTATGGACTTGCTATATTATCCGCAAGACTCTTCAATGGTGATTGTGCACCTGCACAGTCACAACAGATGGCTGCTGGCCATCTCTACAAGGACTACAGTGGGTCTGCATCTTTGATGACCCACCAGTACCATTATCTCTACAAGGACTACAGTGGGTCTACATCTTTGATGATCCACCAATACCATTATTTCTACAAGGACTGCAGTGGGTCTGCACCTCTGGTGGCCCACGAATACCACAATCTCTACCAGGACTACAGTGGGTCTGCTCTGTGATGACCTACCTACCAATAGTCTTCAAAACTTCGAATGACTCTGTTGTGGGTTTGCTCTGTTGTGGCCCATTACCTGTTTGCATGTCGAGAGTCAGCACTGTCTTTTCGTTGGAAGACAACACTCCTTCTTCAAGACTGCATGGAAATCCACTACTTCTGTGTGCATTTTCTTTTACTGCTCAGACTTTGAGAAAAACACTGCAGTTTTACTGTGATGAATGATCAGGACTGTCTTTATGGACTGTGAGAAAATTTTAGCTTTTGACCAACATTCTATCAATAAGTGTGTGCATTTGATTTCTTTGTTATTGTAATTATGAAAAATTTTTTCAAATCTGTATTGGCCACTGCCCAAACCAATTTGTAAAAATTTTTTGTGGGGAGCATGGGGGCTATGTAAGTAGGCTGTTTAGGTTTGTTTATTGGTAACGCCACCTCTGTATGAAAATCACTGGCTGTGCTGTGTGCAGTCTGTGGCTGCGTTGCATTGTTGTAATACTTGCGCAGTTGGAGGTGAGCCGCCAGCAGTGGTGGATGTGGGGAGAGAGATGGCGGAGTTTTGAAATTTGTCATGAACTGCTATATTTATATATGATGATAACAAGGTAAATACATTATTGTTTGTTCTCTATTAATATCTTTCATTTGCTAACTATCCCTATCAGTAGTTAGTGCCTTCCATAGTTTGAATCTTTTATTTAGCTGGCAGTAGTGGCGCTCGCTGTATTGCAGTAGCTTGAGCAGCGAAGATTTTTGTGAGGCAAGTGATTTGTGAAAGGTATAGTTTAATGTTAGTCAGGGCCATTCTTTTGTAGGGAATTTTGAAAGTCAGATTGCGTTGCGCTAACAAAATATTGTGTGTCAGTTTAAGCACAGTCATGTATAATTGTTCAAAGGGGACGTTTCAGTTGTAGGGGACTGATGACCCCAGAAGTTAAGTCCCATACTGCTCAGAGCCATTTGAACCATTTTTTGTTGTGGGAGAGCATGCAATATTTCCGCTTCAGCTCCTATAGTTTCATGAAGTTCCGATAAGGGCGGTGCTGTACGTAGCTTTGAAAACGACGTCTGTGAAGGACGTGCGTTCCAGGCAGAGAGCTGTCACTGAGACTCTTTTGACGGAAAATGAGAGCATCGCAGTTGTTCATAAGCGCTTGCAGAATCTCTACAGAGTTCTGGTAGAGAACAAAAATACCACTGGACTCGCATTCGGGAGGACGACGGTTCAATTTGAACCATAAAATCTGTTATACACTGCGACAGCAGCACTCCAATCGGGTAGTAAGATGCACTATTGAATGCGATATTTGATGAATGTGAGTAGTATTGTTTATTTTGTTTTGTATCATGGTTTCTGCGAAAGGGAGCATACATAGCGCTGCAAATACAAGTAACATTTCTTAAGTTTCCTAACGAGCTCGATAGGAATCAAATACCATGTTACGGGACTGTTTATGTATGACTGTATTGTAGACTGCTGACATACAGTGAAGAAAAACTTTTTAAGAGAAGAAAAAAGCAGGTGAACATCGGAAAACATAACCTTTTGCAGAAAGACGTCGTATTACTACACAGTAACATGAAGTTTTGTAATTCCGAACTAAAGCAGTTTATGAATGAGGAAAACAGAAGACTGGAATGGAATATAGTACGTACACTGTTCAAGGTACCAAATAAACCACCACAACCATAGCTCAGGAGAAAACTCCCACAGGTGTTATAATAAAACGTCAAAAGCTATACAACAGTTTCCCGGTACAGTTCACAACTGTTGCTACATCAGAGCTACAAGCGTCAGTATCTTCAACAAAGTCTTTTTTTTAAAGAAGTATTTATATAAAAATTCATGTCTTCGAAATTCGAGTAAAGTGTAAGAATGTGCAAATCATTAGACTCTGTGCAAACAAACGTTGCGTGTCAAGGGAAGTACGTATCATAATTAGAACAGACAGGAACACAGACACTTCTTGTGCTTGTGTTGTCCTGCTTTCGACATGGCTAGCTGCAATTATATGCAATTAGGAAAATATTTCTTCATGAAGATGTTGTAGCCTATGTCGCTTCATTTGCGAGTTTTCATCGTATTTACATGAAACTTTAAATCATTCATATATTTTATATTTTATTTCGGTATGCTTGGGACGCAACAAAAATAAAAACAAACATCAGTCTTACGATGACGTTAAGAGCAGCCGGCTATCTGGCCACTTTGGGCGCTAGTGTCACTTGAACTGGAGGACAGTAACAACTTATACAATAGTGAATGTCACGACTGTATACAGGGTGGTCCATTGATAAGGACTGGGCCAAATATCTCACGAAATAAGCATCAAACGAAAAAAGCTACAAAGAACGAAACTCGTCTAGCTTGAAGGGGGAAACCAAATGGCGCTATGGTTGGCATGCTAGATGGCGCTGCCATATCAAACGGATGTCAACTGCGTTTTTTAAAATAGGAACCCCCATTTTTAATTACATATTCGTGTAGCACGTAAAGAAATACGAATGTTTTAGTTGGACCACATTTTCGCTTTGTGATAGATGGCACTGTAATAGTCAAAAACGTAAAACTACGCGGTATCACGTAACATTCCGCCAGTGCGGACGGTATTTCCTTCGTGATACATTACCTGTGTAAAATGGACCGTTTACCAATTGCGGAAATGGTCGATATCGTGTTGATGTATGGCTATTGTGATCAAAATGCCCAACGGGCGTGTGGTATGTATGCTGCTCGGTATCCTGGACGACATCATCCAAGTGTCCGGACCGTTCGCCGGACAGTTACGTTATTTAAGAAAACAGAAAGTGTTCAGCCACATGTGAAACGTCGACCACGACCTGCAACAAATGATGATGCTCAAGTAGGTGTTTTAGGTGCTGTCGCGGCTAATCCGCACATCAGTAGCAGAAAAATTCGCGAGAATCGGGAATCTAAAAAACGTCGGTGTTGAGAATGCTACATCACCATCGATTGCACCCGTACAGTATTCCTATGCACCATGAATTGCATGGCGACGACTTTGAACGTCGTGTACAGTTCTGCCACTGGGTACAAGAGAAATTACGAGACGATGACAGATTTTGTGCACGCGTTCTATTTAGCGACGAAGCGTCATTCACCAACAGCGGTAACGTAAGCGACAAGTGGGACAACAGCGACCTAGGGTTAATGTATGATACGGCATTAGGGGAGGAAGGATAATTGGCCACCATTTTATCGATGGCAATCTAAATTGTGCAATGTATGCTGATTTCCTACGTAATGTTCTACCGATGTTACTACAAGACGTTTCACTGCATGACAGAATGGCGATTTACTTCCTGCATGATGGATGTCCGGCACTTAGCTCGCGTTCGGTTGAAGCGGTATTGAATAGCATATTTCATGACAGGTTGATTGGTCGTCGAAGCACGATGCCATGGCCCACACGTTCACCGGATCTGACGTCCCCGGATTTCTTTCTGTGGGGAAAGCTGAAAGATATTTGCTATCGTGATCCACCGACAACGCCTGACAACCTGCGTCAGCGCATTATCAATGCATGTGCGAACATTACGGAAGGCGAACTACTCGCTGTTGAGAGGAATGTCGTCATACGTATTGCCAAATGCATTGAGGTTGATGGACATAGTTTTGAGCATTTATTGCATTAATGTCGTATTTACAGGTAACCACGCTGTAACAGCATGCGTTCTCAGAAATGATAAGTTCACAAAGCTACATGTATCACATTGGAACAACCGAAATAAAATGTTCAAACGTACCTACGTTCTCTATTTTAATTTAAAAAACCTGCGTGTTACCAACTGTTCGTCGAAAATTGTGAGCCATATGTTTGTGACTATTACAGCGCCATCTATCGCAAAGCGAAAAAAGTGATCCATCTAAAACATTCATATTTCTTTACGTACTACGCGAATATGTAATAAAAAATGGGGGTTCCTATTTAAAGAAAAACGCAGCTGATATCTGTTTGACCTATGGCAGCGCCATCTAGCGGGCCAACCATAGCGCCACCTGGTTTCCCCCTTCAAGCTAGACAAGTTTCATTCTTTGTAGTTTTTTCGTTTGACGCTTATTTCGTGAGATATTTGGCCTGGTCACGATCAATGAACCACCCTGTATATTAGGCTGTGGTCGAACTTTGTTTAACATTACTCTTCCCCCCGCCTCTTCCCTCTCCCGCATTTACCTACCTCGTCCATAGTAGGAGAGGGTACCCCCCCTCCCCCCCCCCCCCCCAAAAAAAAAGAAAACGGAATGACATTGGCGTGGGTGGAGCTTGTGTAGTACGCATTTCTGCCGTTAGGCTTGTATAACGCAACCGTTTGCCAGTTCAGGGCCGCCTGTGTTGTCGACCTGCTTGTTCTGTTCATCTGCAGTGAATGTTTTTGCTAGTGCTGTTTTGCTCTTGATTCGTTGTTAATGATGCGAAGTATAAGTGAACAGCGTGAAGTTGAGAAATTTCGTTTTCTTTTCGGTAAAAATGCTGCTGAAACTGTTTTAATGTTGAAAACAGTTTACCAAGATGATGCTATGGGAAAAACTGGAGTGTACGTGTGGTTTGCTCGATTTAAAAATGGTGACATGTCAATTGATGATAAACCTCGTTCTGGACGAAAATACTGAAAAAGTGGAGAGCTTCTGCTCACAGACCGTCTATAGACAATTGATCAACTGCCAGAAATTAGTGGGTTATCTTGGAGCTCGGTTCAGCGAATTTTAATAGAAGATTTGATAATGAAAATGTTTGCTGCCAAGTTTGTTCCTCGCGTTCTGACCAACAATTGCTTCGAAACAACAGCTTCAAACTGATCAAGATTTTCTGTCAAAGGCCATTTCTGGTGATGAGTCATGGTGCTATGATTACAAGGCAGAAACAGAGCAACAGTAAAACCAATGATAGACGTCATCGTCACCCTGTCCAAAAAATGTCGACAAGTCAAATCAAACATCAAAACAATGCCAGTTTGATTTTTTGATGCCAAGGGCAGAGGTCATCCACAGTTTGTTCCCCCAGATCAGAGGTCAATCAAACATTTTATCTGAAACTTTTAAGAAGATTGCGCAACAGTGTTCATCAAAAAAGACAAGATTTGTAGCAGGCAGGAGACTGGTTCTTCCTCCATGACAACGTACCTGCACACACAGCCATCTCTGTTAGATAGTTTTCGGCTAAAAATGGCGTAGTTCCGCTGGCCCAAGCCCCTTGACCTGGCTCCATGCGACTTTTTCATGTTTCCATGCATGAAAAGGGGCGTGAGAGGACACAGACTGGTCAACATAAGAAGTCAAGAGAAGAACGAGGGAGGAGCTGTTAGCCATTTTTAAAGATGACTACAAAAAATGTTACGAACAATGGAAGCACTGATGGAACAAACGTATTAGCTTTAATGGAGAGCATTTTGAAGGGGATACAGGTGTTTTGTAAACCATTTGAAAATATATAGTTAAAAAAAATTCTGGCTTTTTGGGTATCCCTCGTACATTTGTACATTTTCCACGTTCAACTCTCCTGTTGTGAACATAATTTCCTTGGTAACTCACAGTGATACTCGGTGTTGGCTGGCAATGAGGGAGAAAGTTGAAGAGTTCTCCAAGCCCATAGGAGCATCTTTATGATACAAATTCTTTCTTCGTAGGTGGTACGAGATACTTGTATTTATAACGAAATAAATGAACCTAGACTTGAATTCTTTTGTGATCTGAGAAGAGTTGTCCACTACTAATTTCGGTCATCTCTTCATTTCAGCTCGAGGCAATATGTAACTTAAGAACAAAGACTTTGAAAACCCCAGACATTTAGTTCAAACCGGATTATTTTCCAATATGCATACAATCCGTCGACGATATGTTGGTTTTTAATATAAAACAAAAGAAACTACCTGAGCATCAGTCTTCATTTAGTGAATTTTGCCTAAGGTTTATTAAAATCTATTTTTTTTATTGTCAAACGAATTTCTCCAGTCACAGAAAAAGGTCAGGGTTTACCTCAGGCACCTATATAAAAACTCCTCCAGTAGGCCCCCTTACGCCCTCCAGACTAGGCCAAATCTGGGGAAACCTGGAAATTCTACTGAGGAGAAACGTTGGATTTAAACTTAACAAGAGGCAGTGTATCCTTATAACACCTACAGCACAAGCTATGAACCTCTCGCTGTCAGATGCTGCACGAACTGTTCAGTTTTTCAGGAGAAAATTGTCCGTTATAAATTTGGAATTGAAAACAATAATACTGTGTAGCAACTGGAAAGCTGGGATCGCCTTGTGAACAGTAAGCTGAGTACGAAGCGTACGTGAGTGATTCAGTTTATGCCCGGAGGCGTCAGTGACACAGTGATATATACAATAACATTTATTTCTCGTGTTGAGATTATAGAGTTATATCTTCACAGCAGTGGTTGTCATATGGGCTTAAACACATGCCATAAAGAAGTGCTGACGGCTCGTCTGAGAGATATGACATCGCTCTGCAGGTCGTGCCACAGTTGCATGCAGTGCTGGTGGCAGCAAAGGGATGACGAGTTGTCGCCCGCCGAAAGTTGTGCGACACAAAGTGGTTCCCACCTCAGCGCTCACGAAGATAGCTTGTTGCGCGCTCAGGTGGAGATTGCTAAATGTGGCTCAGGATGACAACTTTAGTGAAGACTTGGCCCGTCACTCATAGTGGATTGACCAAGACTGCAATAGACACTCACGAGTCGATCAGGAGGCTGCGCTAACGTTCCATGCCTGGTCAGTGTGCACCTTGCAGATCCTCCGGAATGGCCCTTAATGTAGGAGGGCTGGCTGGCCACCATTATTCTCATCCGCGTGTACCGTAGGTAGTGGCAGCAATGGCAGACCACAGGTGCATTTCAATACTGAAGTCAGCAACCAGGGTGCCGGCAGGCCATAACTGATCAGCTTGTCATGGTTTCACTAAACTCAATAGACTGTCGCCTCTCTGGTTCTAGCGACACGGACAGAATATTAGCATGACTGAATTTGTCTTTGAACTCCGAAAGCTTCGTTTTTTAAAGGGGTGAGTCTGCACCTATGATTTAGTGGGTCTGGGTACATGAGCACATTTGCTCTCGTTTATCGGTCCCTTCAGCACTATTTTCCTTGCTGTGGTAATCCAGTAATTATTCTGTCACCGAACGTGGGTCTTTATGCCTTCGTTTGACTTTGCAGCAGCGCCCTGTCGTTGATGTTGCATGGTGTTACTTCACAGTGCCTTGTTATGCAGCGCGGCAATGTTTGCGTTTCTATCTTTCTCGCTACAAGGTTGTGTGGCACTGTTCAGTTTATACCCTGAAATATGTTACGTTGGTCGTATGCCTTGTTGACATTCCGTTTGGTACACTGGCCCAGAGATAGTCTTCTCTGTTCTGAGCCTGAGTGGCAAAACTTCTTTTAAAACAATTTAAACATGTACATGCCTTTGTCTATCGTCTGCCACAATCTCACACATCTGTTTACATAATTGTACATTGTGCCCATTGCTCCAAAAAACTCGTGTTAGCTGCCTTATGTGAATCTCTCTTTTCTTGTAATTCTCTACCTATATTCTTAAGTTTTTGTTTACTAAACCCTGTTTACATGTACGCTACATTGTCTTTATTTCCGTTTTTACAAGCTGTAAAAATTTTACAGTTCTTAGTCCAAGGATTTTGAGTTGTGTTAGTTACTGTCTGGTAGTCTTTGTAAAGAGATTTTTTGATGACTGATATCAGCTCTTTGTGCATAAGGCACACAGTCCATCACATATTGCTTGACACCACGTTCTTGTTCTCCATCAGAACCTTTCCGCTCCATCATCCAGCATTCTCTGTGACCTGAAAACACATGGTCATGTGCTTGTTACAAAATTTCGTCCTTGACAGCTCTGGAACTACTAGTCACAGACCGCTATTCGTCGTTTCCGCAGCATAAGCCCTCATGTGTCACAAACTGTAGACGTAACCTGAATGCCTGACAGACTTCGCTGGCCACTTGCACCCTCTGCCACTGTCTTACACTTTTGCCCAGCACGTTCAGCAGTGCGGTCCTCCAGGTAAATGCATTTACAGTCGTGTGCTTTCTACCTAGTTTACAGATCGCCTCATAATCAAAATCGCTGTGTTTGAGTGGCCATCTCGTTAAAATATTCAATGGATCTTTCAGCCCCAACAGCCATTTTAATGATGTGTGGTCTGTGACAAGATTAAACCTCCGTCTGTATAAATAACAACGAAGGTATGCTATTCCGTATATCACTGCCAACATTTCCTTTTACATAGATGAGGAATTATGCTCAGCTTTCTTTAGTTGGCTGGATATTACCGTCCATCGATATTCTGGCTCAAAATACCACCAACTGCCTGATTTCTGGTGTAAAATGAGAGGATAAATTTCATCTCGGGAAAGACCATTAGTGGATCAGACACTAATGCTTCAAATGCTGAGTGACATTCTGCTCACCACTGGAATTTCCTATCCTTTATCAACAATCAATACAAGGGTTCTGGAGCTGCACAAAACTCTTCATGAATTTGTGATAATAACTTCATTAACCTAACAATGACTGTATTTGTTTTGTGGTTTATGGCACTGCAAGGTTCCATATCGCTTCTGTTAGGCAATGATAGGTTTGAACATGTTTCCTGCTAATCACAGGTCCAAGGTAGTTTACCTGTGTTTGTGCAAAAGGGCACTTCCCTATGCTAAGCATCAGATGCGCAGACCACAGCCTACTGAAAGCATCCTCCAAGAGTTACACATTCTGGCATATCCTTTGGAAATATGATGATATCGTCCAAATGTACCACATAAATTTTCGACTTCAAACCTTGCGATACCCTAACTAATAACCTCTGGAATGTGGCTGGGGAGATAACCTCGAAAGAAAATCCAGGTCCTCCACTTTTTTAAATGGCACCATGTATTTTTTATTCGGTAATTTATTTCGTCTCCTAAAGACCTCTTCAAAAATGTATCACAGTGTACCATTCACTGAAACACAGCGTTATTAATTACTTAACACAACACTGACATTGACGCTACCAGAGCTTAGTGCAGGTACTCGGGGTAATGGAACACATCCACGTGCTGACGTTGACAGAGGACAAATGTAAACATAAGTAGAACGCACACCCGCCATTCCGTCAATCATTAGTTGAAGAGTTGTGTGAGTAGAATGTACACCAACGAAGAGAATGTAGAAATGCTACTCATCTACGTGGAATGTAAGTTAGCAGAACAGTAATTGCAATTCTAAAAAATGGTTCAAATAGCTCTGAGCACTATGGGACTTAACATCTGAGGTCATCAGTCCCCTAGAACTTAGAACTACTTAAACCTAACTAACCTAAGGACATCACACACATCCATGCCCGAGGCAGGATTCGAACCTGCGACCGTAGCGGTCGCGCGGTTCCAGACTGAAGCCCCCTGAACCGCTCGGCCACTTCGGCCGGCAATTGCAATTCTGTTTTCTTTTCTACGGGTACATTTAGTACAGCAGTTTAGTCCTTTTAAATACTGTTGTGTAGAGTAGGCATACAGTAAAGGCTGTTCTTCCTACAAACTGCATCAACATAACGTTTCTTTTATTGTTATTGTTGTTAAAGTTAGGCGAAATGCTACGCAGGCAGCGGAACTGTACAGAGAGCTATATCCTGACAAGAACCCACCTTCCCGGAGGATGTTTTCTCGTCTTGTAGCGACGCTTCAGGAAACAGGAAGTTTCAACCCACGACGACACAATCGTCGTAGCACTCGCACAGATGAAGCTGCCGAAGTTACTGTTCTCGCTTCCGTTGCTATGAATCCACATGTGAGCACACGACAGTTTGAACACGAGATTGACATTCCTAAAACCAGTGTACATCGTATTCTTACACGTCACTGGTTCCATCCTTACCATGTACACGTGCATCAAGAATTGCATGGGAATGACTTCCAGAATCGTGTACAGTTCTGTCAGTGGGCACAGCAGCAAATCCTCGCTACCCCAAACTTCTTCTCCAATGTTCTATTTACCGATGAATGTTCCTTCACAAACAAAGGACAGGTAAATACAAGGAACATGCATTATTGGTCTTAACCCTCTATGTCTTAGACAGGTGGAACATCAGCGTCAATGGTCAGTTAACGTCTGGTGTGGGATGCTTGGTACTACAATTATTGTCCCTTATTTCATCAATGGTAGTCTAAACGGCACAGCGTATGCCAACTTCCTCAGAAGAATTCTTCCTCCTCTTCTGGATGAAGTGCCGCTAAGAACCAGAATGCTTATGTGGTATCGACACGATGGATGTCCAGCACATAAAGCCTTGCGTGCACGTCGTGTTCTGAACCGAAGGTATCCTGCCAGATGAATTGGTCGAGGGGGAACAGTTACTTGGCCTGGTAGGTCTCCTGATTCAAATACTATGGACTTTTTTCTTTGGCGATGCATTAAAGACATTGTCTATCGCCATATTCAGACAACTCCAGAGGACATGCAGGAACGTATCGTACTTGCTTGTAATTCTCTTCAGCAGGCAACACTGGAAGCAGTACATAATTCTTTCATTCAACGAGTGCACCAGTGTATCCGTGTCCAGGGTCACCACCTTGAGCACCTTTGAGTGTTCAACACCTAGGATATGGTACAGGAGAGTCAGAGTGTTATGTTTCTACTTGGTTTTCATTTGTTTTCTGACAACTCCAGCAATTGGACGAGTTTGTGATCCCAGGCTCAAAGCCAACGTTGTGTTATGTAATTAATAACGTTGTGTTTCAGTGAATGGTACACTGAGATACATTTTTGAATAGGTGTTTAGGAGAGGAAATGAATTACCGAATAAAAAATACAGGGTGCCTTTTAAAAAAGTCATACCACTGTTCATATCTTTGTAAGAAACAAAGCTACAACGAAGGCAATCATGCTGATTGATGTCCCCCTGACGGCTAAAGAACATTTGCTTGAAACATTTTCTAATTTTCATCTGGACAAACAGTTATTTAGGCTGGTCAAGATAATTGGGACACTCTGTATATAATACTTAATAACCCCACAGCTGAAAAGCAGCAGTACTATAACGAGAGAAGAAATATTGCTATATATGTAGTAGGAAAAGCACACAAAGAACACTGGAATAGATTTATTTCTAATATAGAGAATGATGTTCATGGAAGACAGCAAATGGCCTAAAATAATTTAAGAACTTAAAAAACAACACAAAAAGAGAAGGTACAGATAAACAATATCGAAGAGGAACAGTGGGTAAACTAATACAAAGGACTATGGTGTGATGATACAGCAGAAGAAACTGAAATCGAACCAGTAGATGAGAAAGGATTAGATGAAATACAGTCTGATGAAATAAGTCTGCCTTAACATCACCTGAGAAGACAAAAGTGACAGAAAGACATGGTATTAATGCTGAATTGCTAAAATATGGAAGAGTGATACTACATATACGATTGCCTTATCTCTTAAACGAATGTTGTAAGAGCAATAGCACCCCCAAAGCCTGGAAGATTGCTAGATTGACATCATTTTGTAAAAAAAGGAGATAAAAAAAAGCAATAACTGCAGAGGAATAAGTTGTCTGGATTTGTCATACGAGCAATGGCATAATACATCATTTCGGCCATTTCCTAACATACTCGCCTTTACCCTGGCTACATACAACTGTCACTTTCTTCTGTTCAAGCTTCTACTCTGCATCATTGTCCATTCCTGAATTCGGTCACGAATATAAAGGAACTATATTTCAATTATTACTAACAGCTAATCGTAACGACACACAGTACATCACTAGAACATGTGGAGAGGACTACAAAGGAATATAACACAGGCGGCATCGTGCAGGAACTCATTCAACATTTTTTAAAACTGATCGGTATTTGACACTGCTGTCGGCAGCGTGTTTTCGACAAGAAAGAGGGGAATGGATGAAGATAAAACAAGACAAAGAAAAGAAAACTCGATCTTATGTTATCGTTCTTTAATGTACATAGGCAACAAGGGTGAGTGTAGGTGCCTTGTACCTAGTTTCGTACTGTGAGGTGCAGTTTTTCCAGATTCCTAGCGGTCCAGCTACTGGAACTGTAGTTATTAGCAACATTGCTGCAGCCATTAAAGACGATCGGAGATCGGTGATACGTATTTGCAGAGATATCCCGGCCACGTCTAGGACTGTTAATGTCTGTTCAGTTGCAACCAAGTCTGACACTAGTTGGCGCTGTGTGGGGAGAGCGCTTAAGTCTCGATGCGGCAGCGGCTTTAATGCCCAGAATGTACGTCTGCGCTGCTGCGTTAGTCGTTTGTTTAACCGGCTGCGAAACAAATTAACAGCGAGCTCGCCGCGCGTAATTGCGTTTCGCGCTTCAGTTTTGTCAGTCTTTCCAGTCTCCCTTTCGCGCATATTATGAGCGCTCACCGCTGCATCCGGAGGAATAACTTCATTAAAAAAATGAATAATCGATAACGGCCGGTCCGCTCTGATACTCCTTTTTATTGGCAACGTGTACCTACGAACTGATTACTTTTTTTTCAGATTATCTGGCAATACACAACAGCAATATGACAAAAGTTTGTACCAGATATATGCTTGCAAAAAAGCTCATTCTTATAATTGGGTATCTTATTCTGTCATGTATGCGAAACTATTTACGTTCATGCTGTATTTATTAGGAATATTTCGTAGCAAAAAAGGTAGGTGTCTTATGCGATGAGTAATACGATGTCTATACCTAAATGTGAACCTGCTGGTTTCGTCTAGAACGTGTCTAGTTCATGTCAGGAACGTTTAGTTTTATTTACGTTCATAAAATAGGGAGAATAAGGGCACAGTTTCAGTTTGGTAAATATTTATGTAACTCTGGCCTTTCTATCTCGTCGTCGTCGTAGCATAGCCTAGCCGTGTATTGGCTCTCTTTTCACTCTTTTACTATTCGATACTGCTTCAGTTCCTATCAGTATTACGAAATGTTTATCGGCAGGAGAAGTAAAGAGTAACACAAACCCACGCAATCTTACAACAGCTGTGCTCTCTAACCTGTGTGTGGAGAGAAGTTAGATAACTATGTGTTTGTTTTTGCTGGAATCAACTAACAAGTTCTTCGAAAGTCTCAAACGACGACAGGAGTAAGAGTATCCTCTAGTAAAGTTCAGTACTGGAGTAAAAGCGGAAGATTTTCAGTTCTTTTCTCGGAATTACTGATTTTATAACGATGTTCGCTCATTTACATTTGTGATCAAAAAGCTGCCTGATATTTAAGTAAAATGTTTTATTCGTCATTACTGATCAGCTTCAACCACATAAATGTTATCCAGTATCATGTGCATATTATCATATATTTGCTGAAAGCAAATAATATAAGTGGTTATAAAAAAGAAGAAAATGCTGAGGCTTTTTTAAATGTATCACCTATCCTGCGGAGTATAGATCCCATTGCGAGACATAAAGGTACTGTGTTTACACAGTTTGCCAAAAGGAATATAGAAAACAAGTCTGTTTTTTTTGCTGTGGAGTAGTCCTAAATGGCAATATACACTCCTGGAAATTGAAATAAGAACACCGTGAATTCATTGTCCCAGGAAGGGGAAACTTTATTGACACATTCCTGGGGTCAGATACATCACATGATCACACTGACAGAACCACAGGCACATAGACACAGGCAACAGAGCATGCACAATGTCGGCACTAGTACAGTGTATATCCACCTTTCGCAGCAATGCAGGTTGCTATTCTCCCATGGAGACGATCGTAGAGATGCTGGATGTAGTCCTGTGGAACGGCTTGCCATGCCATTTCCACCTGGCGCCTCAGTTGGACCAGCGTTCGTGCTGGACGTGCAGACCGCGTGAGACGACGCTTCATCCAGTCCCAAACATGCTCAATGGGGGACAGATCCGGAGATCTTGCTGGCCAGGGTAGTTGACTTACACCTTCTAGAGCACGTTGGGTGGCACGGGATACATGCGGACGTGCATTGTCCTGTTGGAACAGCACGTTCCCTTGCCGGTCTAGGAATGGTAGAACGATGGGTTCGATGACGGTTTGATGTACCGTGCACTATTCAGTGTCCCATCGACGATCACCAGTGGTGTACGGCCAGTGTAGGAGATCGCTCCCCACACCATGACGCCGGGTGTTGGCCCTGTGTGCCTCGGTCGTATGCAGTCCTGATTTTGGCGCTCACCTGCACGGCGCCAAACACGCATACGACTATCATTGGCACCAAGGCAGAAGCGACTCTCATCGCTGAAGACGACACGTCTCCATTCGTCCCTCCATTCACGCCTGTCGCGACACCACTGGAGGCGGGCTGCACGATGTTGGGGCGTGAGCGGAAGACGGCCTAACGGTGTGCGGGACCGTAGCCCAGCTTCATGGAGACGGTTGCGAATGGTCCTCGCCGATACCCCAGGAGCAACAGTGTCCCTAATTTGCTGGGAAGTGGCGGTGCGGTCCCCTACGGCACTGCGTAGGATCCTACGGTCTTGGCGTGCATCCGTGCGTCGCTGCGGTCCGGTCCCAGGTCGACGGGCACGTGCACCTTCCGCCGACCACTGGCGACAACATCGATGTACTGTGGAGACCTCACGCCCCACGTGTTGAGCAATTCGGCCGTACGTCCACCCGGCCTCCCGCATGCCCACTATACGCCCTCGCTCAAAGTCCGTCACCTGCACATGCGGTTCACGTCCACGCTGTCGCGGCATGGTACCAGTGTTAAAGACTGCGATGGAGCTCCGTATGCCACGGCAAACTGGCTGACACTGACGGCGGCGGTGCACAAATGCTGCGCAGCTAGCGCCATTCGACGGCCAACACCGCGGTTCCTGGTGTGTCCGCTGTGCCGTGCGTGTGATCATTGCTTGTACAGCCCTCTCGCAGTGTCCGGAGCAAGTATGGTGGGTCTGACACACCGGTGTCAATGTGTTCTTTTTTCCATTTCCAGGAGTGTATTAAGCTGTCCGGAATAGTTCGGAACAGTGCCTGGTGTGTTTCTTATTTCACATTAAAATTTCGCTAACAGTATTTATGTCACACTACGTCACCATATTTAAACATCAATATTGAGGAACTCATAGAGACTCGGGAAGAGAGCTCAGAAGTTCGGACACGACTGCCGCACCACCGAGTAATCCACAAACTAAAGGTACTTTTCAGCATTGAAGTGACGGCGCAAGTACAGGTATAATGTTATTACCAGAAGCGACGATTAAGGGATGTACTCAACGATCACTGCAGAGAACTAAGTTGCAACTTCTGTATGTCAGGCACAACGTCGCTCGACGATATTGAAGCCACTTTTTGACGTATACTCATAATTTTAAGGCAAGCCATACAAACTGTTTGGTGGCACAGACAACCACACCATCTTGTGCTACTCATCTTGCGTTAAAACCATGCTGGCTTGCGTTAAAACAATGCTGACAGAGTTAGACCAACTGAAACACATGAGACAGAAATTTTTTTTAAAATTCATTTCTCGTTGTAAAATGTAAACTTTCACGGCTGGAAATGTCACAGTTTGTAAAATATTCCGGGCTATTATGACGTGGTGGGACGGATTTTCCATTAAAACCAAACGTTTCGTCCTCATCTGCGCAGGACATTTTCAAGGGGGATCGTAGCTTCTTTGTATGTCCGATTCACAACGTAGATTGCCATTGTCAGAGTGTGAATCGGACAGCCAAAGAAGTTACGATAATCCTTGAAAACGTCTTTCTCAGATGAGGACGAAACGCTGGGTTATCATGAAAAGTCCACCCAACCACGGCATAATAACGAGGACTATTTTATTAATAGTCAATTTCGATTCCACCTGATAACAAGTTTCTTGACCTATACTGTTAGTATTGTAACATATTTTTATTGAAACATTGATTGACTACCTCCTAAACGTATGTCGATACTAGACGGCGAAGTCCTTCACTTGTAAACATAAAGAAATAAATGGGATGATAGAAAATAATTTAGCCGAGGAGTCTTATTTGAACTCACCAGGTTTATTGTTCATGTTTTCCTTACGCTTTTTAAATATATTCATCAGTGTCACTGGAGAAAATGATCAATAACTAGAAATTGTTTCGCACAATGACAGATGTCCTACATTCAGATTTCTTCATTTACTTCATCTAAGATTGTTTTAAGCCAGGGACAGCATCTTTCTGCGTAAAAATTATGTAGATGGCTAACTGATCGGCACTAATTCTCGACGTAAAATACATAAATTCTGTTAATGATAATAAGAATAAAAATAACCCATCGATTCCTGCCGCTCAGGGAGCTGGTGTATAACGTAGTACAACTCGGTAGTATCACATATCGGTACCATCCCACGGGCGTCATAAACTAGGCAGCTGAATCGTAAGTCTATGTCAGACGCCAATACCGGTCATGTAAACGCAGCCAATTACGAAGACACCACCAGCTTGCACAGTGCCTTGATGACAACTTTGGTCCATACCTTCGTGGGGGCCCGCATCTCGTGGTCGTGCGGTAGCGTTCTCGCTTCCCACGCCCGGGTTCCCGGGTTCGATTCCCGGCGGGGTCAGGGATTTTCTCTGCCTCGTGATGGCTGGGTATTGTGTGCTGTCCTTAGGTTAGTTAGGTTTAAGTAGTTCTAAGTTCTAGGGGACTGATGACCATAAATGTTAAGTCTCATAGTGCTCAGAGCCATTTGAACCATTTGAACCTTCGTGGGGTCTGCGCCACACTCGAACCCTAGCATCAGCTCTTACCAACTTAAATCGAGACTCATCGAACCAGGCCTCGGTTTTCCAGTCGTCTTGGGTCCAACCGATTGGTCAAGAGCCCAGCAGGGGCACAGCAGTTCATATCGTGCTGTCAGCAAAGGCATTCTTATCCGCCATAGCCCATTAACGCCAAATTTCGCACACTCTCCTAACGGATACTGCCGTAGTACTTTCCACATTGATTGCTGAGATTATTTCAAGCATTGTTGTTTGTTTTCTAGCTCAGACAAGTCTGCGCAAACGCTGCTGCTCTCGGTCGTCAAGTGAAGGCCGTGGGCCACTGCGTTGTGTGTGGTGAGAGATAATGAATGAAATTTGGTGTTTCGGCTCGCTCTTGACATTTTGGATCTCGGAAACCTGAATCCCCTAAATATATCTGAAATGGCATGTTCCAGACATCTAGCTCCAACTACCAATCTGCTTTCAAAGTCTGTTAATTCTCGTCGTGCGGCCATTATATCTTCGGAAACCTTTCCACATGAATCGCCTGGATACAAATGACAGCTCCGCCAATGTAATGTCTTTTTATACCTAGTGTAGGCGATACCAACACCATCTGTATATGTGCATATTGCTATCCCACGACTTTTGTCACAACAGTGTAAAGAAGAACTGAGAAAATGTAACATACCTAGTCGTATAGAGAATTTTCTTACAACAACTCGGATGAAAAGCGCAGCGTAATCCGAGCAGCGAATCATGACATATTGAAGCTTTCATTCAGCTGATCGATTTTAGTTCACGAGCTACAGAAGCGAGCGGGTTCCACCATCGTCGAAGAGTGAGGCGGCGTTAGTCGAGAAAAGCAAGTCATATGCGTGCAGGCGAAGCCACAGCTTCTAAAACGTTCGAAGGCTAGCGGATCGGTACGAACTGTGTAGTTTACCGCAGCAGACACTCCTACTTTCCAAGTGGGTGAATGAGTCCAGAGTGAGATAAAGAGACAGAGGTAAAGTAGAGCCTGATATTGTTAGAGATTTAATAGTTTGGATAGTCGTAAAATTCTCGCAGAGATCATTCTGAAAGGGTCTCGCCTTGAGCTATCTACGGAAGGTCTCATAATTTCAAAAAACAGTAACAGTCCTGAACCGTGGTGGTGTGACGTCATTGTCGTCCTGGTGGGGCAGTAGCGAGATGGGTGCATCATTGTTCGAGAGAACGCTGCTAGAGCCTGAAGCTAGCGGACATCTTGAGAGGCGACTCCGCAATTATGGTAAAATACACTTTGTCCTTGACATATTACATAAATAAGTTTTTGCAAGAGAAGTTGCATAAGTAGTGATTTTGTATGTTGATTATAAGTATTCTTGATTGGTGACAAGCACACAGACTTAGAAGCTATCAAACAATGTGCGAAGCTTATGCCAGATGCGACACCACTACTACAATGGATGTAGGTAGGTTGGCAGTCTTTACTGTTCCGATGTGTGCTCTCTCGGTGTTGTGAATTTATCGCCGCTGATGACCATTTCATTCTGACAGGGAGAGAATTCCGTCACTCAGCAGCTGTTGTGGCTGAGCACCTGAAGGATAATTTGGAAAATATTTGGAGTAGATTTCCCCACCATGTTATAGTTCTGGGTGGAGATTTTAATTTGCCGGATATAGACTGGGAGACTCAGACGTTCATAACGGGTGGCAGGGACAAAGAATCCAGTGAAATTTTTTTAAGTGCTTTATCTGAAAACTACCTTAAGCAGTTAAACAAAGAACCGACTCGTGGCGATAACATATTAGACCTTCTGGTGACAAACAGACCCGAACTATTTGAAAAAGTTAACGCAGAACAGGGAATCAGCGATCATAAAGCGGTTACGGCATCGATGATTGCAGCCGTAAATAGGAATATTAAAAAGGATAGGAAGATTTTTCTGTTTAGAAAAAGTGACAAAAAGCAGATTTCAGAGTACCTGTTGGCTCAACACAAAAGTTTTGTCTCAAGTACAGATAGTGTTGAGTATCAGTGGACAAAGTTCAAAACCGTCGTACATAATGCGTTAGATGAGTATGTGCCAAGCAAGATCGTAAGAGATGGAAAAGAGCCACCGTGGTACAACAACCGAGTTAGAAAACTGCTGCGGAAGCAAAGGGAACTTCACAGCAAATATAAACATAGCCAAAGCCTTGCAGACAAACAAAAATTACGCGAAGCGAAATGTAGTGTGAGGAGGGCTATGCGAGAGGCGTTCAATGAATTCGAAAGTAAAGTTCTATGTACTGACTTGGCAGAAAATCCTAAGAAATTTTGGTCTTACGTCAAAGCGGTAGGTGGATCAAAACAAAATGTCCAGACACTCTGTGACCAAAATGGTACTGAAACAGAGGATGACAGACTAAAGGCCGAAATACTAAATGTCTTTTTCCAAAGTTGTTTCACAGAGGAAGATTGCACCGTAGTTCCTTCTCTAGATTGTCGCACAGATGACAAAATGGTAGATATCGAAATAGACGACAGAGGGATAGAGAAACAATTAAAATCGCTCAAAAGAGGAAAGGCCTCTGGACCTGATGGGATACCAGTTCAATTTTACACAGAGTACGCAAAGGAACTTGCCCCCCTTCTTGCAGCGGTGTACCGTAGGTCTCTAGAAGAGCGTAGCGTTCCAGTGGATTGGAAAAGGGCACAGGTCATCCCCGTTTTCAAGAAGGGACGTCGAGCAGATGTGCAGAACTATAGACCTATATCTCTAACGTCGATCAGTTGTAGAATTTTGGAACACGTATTGTGTTCGAGTATAATGACTTTTCTGAAGACTAGAAATCTACTCTGTAGGAATCAGCATGGGTTTCGAAAAAGACGGTCATGTGAAACCCAGCTCGCGCTATTCGTCCACGAGACTCAGAGGGCCATAGATACGGGTTCACAGGTAGATGCCGTGTTTCTTGACTTCCGCAAGGCGTTCGATACAGTTCCCCACAGTCGTTTAATGAACAAAGTAAGAGCATATGGACTATCAGACCAATTGTGTGATTGGATTGAGGAGTTCCTAGATAACAGGACGTAGCATGTCATTCTCAATGGAGAGAAGTCTTCCGAAGTAAGAGTGATTTCAGGTGTGCCGCAGGGGAGTGTCATAGGACCGTTGCTATTCACAATATACATAAATGACCTTGTGGATGACATCGGAAGTTCACTGAGGCTTTTTGCGGATGATGCTGTGGTGTATCGAGAGGTTGTAACAATGGAAAATTGTACTGAAATGCAGGAGGATCTGCAGCGAATTGACGCATGGTGCAGGGAATGGCAATTGAATCTCAATGTAGACAAGTGTAATGTGCTGCGAATACACAGAAAGATAGATCCTTTATCATTTAGCTACAAAATAGCAGGTCAGCAACTGGAAGCAGTTAATACCATAAATTATCTGGGAGTACGCATTAGGAGTGATTTAAAATGGAATGATCATATAATGTTGATCGTCGGTAAAGCATATGCCAGACTGAGATTCATTGGAAGAATCCTAAGGAAATGCAATCCGAAAACAAAGGAAGTAGGTTACAGTACGCTTGTTCGCCCACTGCTTGAATACTGCTCAGCAGTGTGGGATCCGTACCAGATAGGGTTGATAGAAGATATAGAGAAGATCCAACGGAGAGCAGCGCGCTTCGTTACAGGATCATTTAGTAATCGCGAAAGCGTTACGGAGATGATAGATAAACTCCAGTGGAAGACTCTGCAGGAGAGACGCTCAGTAACTCGGTACGGGCTTTTGTCAAAGTTTCGAGAACATACCTTCACCGAGGAGTCAAGCAGTATATTGCTCCCTCCTACGTATATCTCGCGAAGAGACCATGAGGATAAAATCAGAGAGATTAGAGCACACACAGAGGCATACCGACAATCCTTCTTTCCACGAACAATACGAGAATGGAATAGAAGGGAGAACCGATAGAGGTACTCAAGGTACCCTCCGCCACACACCGTCACGTGGCTTGCGGAGTATGGATGTAGATGTAGATGTTGCCAAATGGTGCAGTTGGACTTCAACTACCCTAGCAAGGTGGCAGCAAGACCGGCGTGGCAAGAACAGTTTAAAACAGAATAGAATGGTGGGAGATTGTTATAGAGCGCTTCTGGTGCAAAGAACTTTATCTTGCGTACCAAGAACGTCAGACCGAGAGGCAGAAGTGATATTTGCGAGCGCACTGCGAATTCTAATCGAAGCAGCTGGAACTTTACGCCATTTCTGTAACTGATGTGCACGTACGAAATTGGGGGACACTTGGCATCGACAGTATATCAAGATTTTACCACATTTGTCTGTAGTTTATTTACGAGTGTAAATATTCCCCCAAAGTGTTATTTTCATAGTGTTTTCGTTCTCAGAACTCATATGCTGCTGTACAAAGCGCTGTTAACTGCCCTGTATGTAAGTCAAGTAAGATTGACAGGTGTGGATGGTGCAGTTGGACTTCAAAGATGCAGAACTAAAGAGGTATGTCTGCTAAGCACTTGATCCATGCACACCTGTTAGGCTACAGCGTCCTTATATAAGCAGTTTACATGTTGTACGTTATCGTTTGGACTCTGGGTTGTCGGTATTTTCTCTCGTAGCATACTAATGTGTTTTATTTTGTTAGACGCGAAAATGGTAACAAGTCATAATCACGCAAAATATAACAGGTAGGTTCGAATGGATTGCATGTCTGTTGGAGAGTAAAAATGTACCTAATATCGTTCTAATGAATGTGATTAGCAGTTCATTATTTAAACTCCCTTATTTGGTAGATCTGCTGAAATGAGTTACAATTATTGTCAAAAAACAGAGCGATCAGTCGCTATTAAATACATTGCACTGATCAGCCAGAACGTTGTCACCACCGACCTACTATCGATATAAACCCGTCCAGGCGATAGCAGCGTCACCTGGAGAGGAATAATTGCTAGTCAGAGACACGCATGTTGCATGTACTGTAGTATCAGTAAGAGTGCTGTCCGCGTGTAGAATGGAGAATGCGCGCGACCTATCTGAGTTTGACCGAGGGTAGACTGTGATGGCCCAGAGGCTAGGCACGAGAATTTCGGAAACTGCACGACTTGTCGGGTGTTCGAAGCGTGCAGTGTTGAATGTCTTCAAAACGTAGCGAAACGAAGGTGAAACCACGTCCAGACGTCGAGGGGTTGGGTGGCCGCCCATCATTACACATGGACGTCGCAGGCTGGGCAGACTGGTAAAACAGGACAGGTGGAAAACTGTAGTGGAACTAACAGCTGGGCATAGTCCAAGTATGTCTGAACACACAGTGCACTGAACAATCGTAACGATGGGCCTCCACAGCCGACGAACCATGAATGTGCCAATGTTAACACGACGACATCGGCAACAACGACTGAAATGGGGACGTGATTATCGGCACTGGATGTTGGCTTAATGGCAGAGCTTGACATTGTTCGATGAATCCCGATATTTTCTTCATCACACCGATGGAAGGGAGCGAATGCATCATATTCCTGGGGAACGGCTTCTTGACACCTATATTGTGGGACAAGCTGGCGGCGGCTCCATCATGCTCTAGGGAACATTCAAGTGCTTATCCACGGGTCCGGTGGAGCTCGTGCAAGGCAAGGAGTACATTGGTTGCAGACCACGTGCTTACCTTCAAGACGATCATTTTTCGCCGACGGCAGTGGCCCATTTTAGCAAGATAATGCGCCATGTCACAAGGCCACGACTTTAATGGAGTGGTTCGAGGAACACAGTGGCGAGTTCCAACTGATGTGCTGTCCCCCCCAACTCACTAGATCTGGATCCGATTGAATATATCTTGGATGTGATTGAACGCGACATCAGAGCTCATCGCCCTCATCCCCGGAATTTATTGGAATTGGGTGACTTGTGTGTGCAGATTTGATGCCAACTCCCTCCAGCGAACTACCAAGGACTCATTGCTTCCACGCCACAATGCGTCGCCGCTGTTATCCGTGCCAAAGGTGGACCTACCGGCTATTAGGTAAGAGGTCATAATGTTCTGGCTGATCAATGTGTACACTGTCCAGTCAGATTAATGTGACCACCTGTCAAAATCCTGAATAAACGCCTTTGCAGCATGGAATGCTTCAAGGCGAGCAGGAAAAAAGTCAGTGAGGTCCTGGAAGGTACCGACAGTGATATGGAGCTGTGGCGCCTCCAGTGCTGTGGGCAGATGCTCTAGGTTTCTCAGTTGAGCATCCATAGCGCTTACAGCCAGATGGAGGTGATTCTCGATTGGGTTGAAGTCCGGGGAGTTTGGTGGCCAGGGAAACTTATCCTGGTGTTCTTCGAACCGCGCCCGTATAGTGCAACAAGCTGTGTGTCTTGTTGGTGATGATGTTTGGTTTGTGGGGCGCTCAACGGAGCGGTTATCAGCGCCCGTACGAATTCCCAACCTTCGCTCAGTCCAAACTCGCCACTTTCATGAATGATGATGAAATGATGAGGACAACACAAACACCCAGTCATCTCGAGGCAGGTGAAAATTCCTGACCCCGCCGGGAATCGAACCCGGGACCCCGTGCTCTGGAAGCGAGAACGCGACCGCGAGACCACGAGCTGCGGTGTGTGTCTTGTTGGTAGATACCATCATACCGAGGAAAAACAAACTGTATGTAGGGGTGACAGGGTCCTCAAGGTAGACGAATACTTGTGTTGATACACTGTTACTTGCATAACGACGAGATCAACCAGAAAATGCGGCTAAAACGTTCCCTCTCGCTTCTCCGTCCTGGACCCTTCCGACGATTACTGCAGTTCGCTTTGAGACGTTTGACGCGGTATACGGCAGTGGCCAGCTGTCCAATGAAGCCTTCAATTCATCTGAACGTCCAGTTGCGGTAGTGGCATGCAAAATTCCAGCCTTCGTCGCCGATGAACAGTAATCAGCTAAGGTGCATGAACCATTCGCCTGCTGCGGAGGCTCATAAGCAGCAACATTCGCTGAACGGTCGTTGGGGACACACATTGGGTAGCCCCTTGGTTTATATGGTGGCCAGTCTTTCAAGAGTAGCACGACTATTCTCCTTTTAATATCTTCGCAGCCGTTGCTCACTTCTGTCTTTCATGGCCCGTTATGCACCACAATTGTCTCGGGGCCGGTTTCGGATAGCCGTTTTGCCATGCACGATATCTTTAACCACGGTGACATGTGAACAGTTTACACACTTACCCGTTTCGGAAATGCTCACGATTCGCCAGAAAGCTAATGAGCATGCCCTTTTGGACGTCCGATAAATCGCTTCGTCCCTCATTAGGACAACGACTGCACTGTTTTTTTTCGCGTCTCTTCGATATGCTTTACATATTCTGCACTGCCAGCACTACCACCTGCCCTCTGTGAGTGATTCCTCAGCTTGGGTCTCGACAATACAGTATTGTGAATGTTGATAAACCACTGTATATTCACTATGAAGAAGTCGTCTGGTGATTGTGTAGGAATACAAGTGTAACCTCATTAGCACTACATGCATTAGCAAATTTTGCTAATTTTAAAATTATTTAAAAAACCAGCTCCTCGTCCAGGCCGTGAAGGCTCAAAGGATGTCTACCGGGCGCCTTTCAGCCTCGTGCACATGCGGTATGGAGTGATATGTGGATGGCACACTGCTCTCCCGCACGTTTTTCAGTTCTTCCAGGCCTTGGAGACGCTACTGCTCGTCAAGTAACTCCTAAATTGGCATCGAGTGACTGACTGCACCCCGTAGCAGTCCTCCCACCAAGAAAAACTCGATGGCCGTATCGGCAATCGAACCCGGGTCCTCCGCATGGGAGCCATCTACGCTGACCACCCAGACATGGGGGTGGAGTTTTAAAATTATTGGGTATATTACATTATAAACTCAGTCGCATTGTCGTTCTTGTCTCAAAAGAGAAAGACAAAAGGAGTTGTTAAACTCGTCTTGCAAAGTGCAGAAAATTTCACAAAATCCTTTCTGCTTGTGCCCTGGAATTTCCCCCTTTCCCTTCTACGATGTGTCACCCTAACGAGAGTTGTTTTAATTAATTTGAATACTTTTATGTTTTCTCTCTTGTCAATGATAAAATATGGTCATTCCACTGTGAATCTGCTATTATAATGTTGTTTAAAAAGTTTAAAACTGTGTTGTATTTCGTAGTGTTTCACTCACATCTCTCAGAAATGCAGCAGCGGCGAAGAATCGCTGTAACTAGCCGGATGGGATGGTGTGGCTGTGTTCGGATCAGCTGAAAATTACGCAACGTATATCATCTCTAGAGGAAAATATGATCTCTAGAATTTCCCTGTTTCGGAGAACCTCAGCAGAGCACAGGCAGAGACCTATCTTTTTGTCTGTAGAGGAAATTGCGCAGTTTATTTGAAACTGGAATTTATCAGCGCGGCGCTGTAATGAGATTTTCTCGTGCTGTCAGTGAAGTAAAGCTGTCAACGAGAGCACAGTTTCTGGAAGCTTCTTCCATTTCATCTTCAGACGAAGGTGCAGGGGAAGCATATTCTGAAAGCGTTACGACTCTGCTGTTACTTAAACTTCGAGGAAAGATTGATGACATTTAATCAAACCCTGGCAACCAACTTTGACAGTTTCTCGGCCTGGGAAATGCTAAATATCCTCAAAATACGTGTAGGTGTTTCGTCAAGAGACAGAGAACAAAATGATCGGTAGATAGTGAAGTTATTACATGTAGTTCATGGTCTGTGAGAAATGACGACTATCTTATGTCTATTTCAGGAGTCAGGGAAACTGTGGGTTTAAAGTTACGGATTTGGTATCGAACTAGGCTCTTCCTATTGTGAATACCACTGTGTCAAACTAAAATGATAACTGATGCATCATAATAAAACATGGAAAATCGTCCCCATTTTGTTAAGCAAATGAATTACATGTACAGCGAAATATTAATAGAATTAATAAGTCTTGAACTTGTAATACAGAGAAGGTAAGCAGGGTCTTAGCTAGAATACCATCTGTAGCTCGAGTTCCGAGACAAAATGTAAATGGGCGCCAGTAATCGCAGGAACTTCTCCTAGAAATTATGCTTGATAGCTTTTCTCACAGTAATTTGCCATCACGACAGAGATAAGAAAACAGCATAACATTTTTCAGCCGTGAGATGTGGAAACCTCTATTGTGTAAGTAATTGCCTGACCTTTGTACAAGCGTACAAAAATAGTAACGAATTTATGGAATAAAACTATAGAAGGACGTGAAACTATTTAGAGAATACCCATTTAAATGTCTCACGGACGTCTGATGTGTCGTGGAACCGAAGTACAGCTGTGGCGTTATTTGCATCCACGAATTCGACAGCGACTGCTAGACGGTGAGCATTCATATGCAGATGATTTTAATCTTTAAAAAGGATGAAATAACACATAAAATGGCATTAACATTGATAGAAGGAAGTGTTTTGCGATGAGTCTGTATTATGTGCACAGTACTCGTAGCGAAGCAAAAACGTTTCTACCTATGTGTCTCTTTATGTTCACTTTTTTTTAACTGTCTGAATACGTGGTGAATATGCTGCGCTGTACAAGCCACACATAGGAGGTGCTAGTTTATGTACGCTGATTGTTTTACTGAAGATTGAATTTTTCATTTAAGAATATTAGTGCAAAATATGTCATTTATACTGTAAATCAGTGGATTATTTTGTAGCAACAATACGGAACTTATTTGCATGGTACAAAATCCGTGAATGGATTGTCTTCATGCAAAGTATTGTTTATTCGTAATTAAGTGGAGGAACACGTTCTTCCAAGAGTCATAGTGAACAACAGAGAACCAATTCAGCATGGTAGAAACATCCATGAATGAGTTGACGAAGTATTGATCGTGTATGTTACTACGGTTATTCATCACGAAGTGGAGGAACACGTTCTTCCACGAGGAATGGTGAATATGCCGATCTGTGGAGATGATGTCCATTATGCTTAGGTTTGTTTTTGTAGTGTCACAATAGGTGATCATTTTATGCTACAATACGACGACGCTTGATCGCATAGGCTTCGGATTGTTATCGAATGTCTCCAGCTGTAAATAATTCAACGCTTGGAATAATCAACTCGATATCCCCAGCTGAGCTATTTATTTGATGATGATAATGATCATCATCATCATCGTCATTATCATCTCGACCACTAAACTCAACTCATTGTAGATTTAGCTCTCCTGTTTCGTCCCTCACCATTTGTACCATTTGTTTGTAGTTGCTGCAGTCCATTCCACTGGTAACACTTTGTAATAAGGATGTTCTTGACCTGGATCTTGATTTTTTCAGTATTTTTCGTTCGAAGATGTTTTTTCACGAAGCTGTTATATATAAAGAGGTGCCAGATTAATTTAGACTTTCTTTTCTGGATCATGATAGTCAATGTCCTTTCCTCTTTAATGGCTTTAAGTATTCATTAATTAGTTATCCTTTTACTCCAGGGTTTTTTATAGCTCTTCTTCATATCTAAATCTCTATTTCCTGTGATTTTTTCCTTTCTTGTTTCCCCAGATTCCGTCCTTATAGACTAGAGCTTCAATTGCTCCATGTTCTCACAAATGCGTTTCCTGTTTCTATATTAAGGTAGTTGTTCGTTAGTAAATAACTCTTATTTCTTAATGTTTGTTTATTCTTTGAAATTCTTCTTTTAGTAACTGTTATACTACTGTTATATTCTATTATTGTGTTTCCCAAATAGCAAAATTTGTTCACTTCTATTAGAATTTTATTTTATATAAGTTTACTGTATTTGGTCTTATTTATCTCTTGGATTTATCTGGCACCATTATTTTAGCCTTCTTGGTGTTCGTTTTCGGTTTGTGGTTATCCAAGGTATCAGACAAAATTTTTAACGAATAGTTCATGTTCTCTTATTAAGACTACTATATAATCAGCGTATCGAGTACAATGTATTTGATTGCCAGAAATTTTGAGCCTTGTGTGCTACTTCCCATAAATAAATTATATAAATCAGGAGACAGTACAGCGTTATAGGACACCTTTTCCTATACTATTTTTTTTCCTTGTGCTATTGATATCACTATCTTTACGCTTTGTTGGTTAATATATTTTATTATATAATTAGATAAATAAGTTATGAACACAAATCGAACGAATACAAGTTTACGAAACAGAAATTTAAACAGTGTCAGCCTAGTAGTTTGCATCTCCCGACAATCACATACATTGCTTTCACTTGGGAGGAATCCAGATTTGACTGCGTTGTCACTTGGAAGTGACAACACGTCTGACGTCAATGCTAAGTAGGTCTCAAGTGTGGAACTGATAACTAGTTGTTCAAAAACTTTACTAACGCTGTTTTTGAGAGTCTGAAGATGGGCTGCTCCTAAAACACAAAAATGTGAGATGGTTGAACAGCTCAATTCTACATCACAGTCGCACGCCTCCTGCGCTCGTTTATGTCACATCTTAAGTGCACCGCCTACTGACGACACTTGAGTTCTCCCTGTTTAGTGTTTTAGTCACGATAAACGCCCGCATCTCGTGGTCGTGCGGTAGCGTTCTCGCTTCCCACGCCCGGGTTCCCGGGTTCGATTCCCGGCGGGGTCAGGGATTTTCTCTGCCTTGTGATGGCTGGGTGTTGTGTGCTGTCCTTAGGTTAGTTAGGTTTAAGTAGTTCTAAGTTCTAGGGGACTGATGACCATAGATGCTAAGTCCCATAGTGCTCAGAGCCAGTTGAACCAGTCACGATAAACGCTTACTGTTTCTATGATTACCGTATCTTTCTGTATCAAACCTGAAATATCTGCCATTTGTATTTGTACTGAATGAATGGATCATAACTGTGAACAGTTCTTGGTGTATTCCTTGTTTAACATACCTGTATACTTTTTTGTGATTTGAAAAAATAAAATGTGTTGAGAAAGTAAAAAGAATTTTGAAATTTAGAGTGTTGTATTAGTCCTATTCATACTATTTTTTCGTTCTTGTGTTGATAAACATGTTTTAAAAGTATCTGTAAAATGAAAATCTTTTTACATTTTTGGAAAACGGTCACGTAGTAATGTTTCAATAATATTTCTGCCATTTGACTGTACAAACTTCTTTATTCTGTATTATTCTCATGATTTCGGCCTTAAACCATTATCATGTACAACAAACGTTGGGTATAACTAGACTTGGTTAAGGGAAGTCATCGACAAGATCTTTTGAACTGGGTGTTCCAGCCAGGGCTACTGAGAGGCAGCACTGGGCCTGGGGCAAGATATGCGACTGGGCACCAAGTCCAAAAATTGCGACCCAGTATTACTGTTATTTTAAAGGAAGTTTGACTTGATTTGAACATAACGCAGTTCGGGAAATTTTGGAGATACAGGAGAAATTTTCATTGAGGTGAAATATAGACACACCAAACAAATTTTCACAAGCAATAATATTTTCCAAAAAGTCGCGAAAATGTGATTTTTCAGGGGGCCATATCTCGGTTTTTCATCATCACAAAGGGCCACGTGTTTTCGATACCCGTTGACCTACCGACCATTTTTATGCCTAACGGAAGAACGGACGCACTGTAGGTATCCTTCAGTGGAGGGTCAAAATTTAAACATTGTACAGGTTCTCCAGACCACGCAAATTGAGCAAATCGGTTGGTTTTTTTGCATTATTTGTGATTTAGGGTAGACCTTAGACAGCTTATAAAAGCAACATTTGCCCATCAGGGAGTCTTGATGAAACCCCGAAATACCACTTCCTTTGGGTACGAAAAATACCAATCGTGGGAATGGCAAATGCTATAATTTCTATTGACGACAGATAGCTGAAAAACTTACCGTATGTTCTTAAGACGGCAGTCCCTAGGAACTTCGAAATTTTTTCGATATCATTATCCGTTACTAAAGCCAGAGGTTCAAAGTTACCGAACTTACACAGAAAACCGCAAAACCTGGTTTTTAGCTGTTTTTGCACCCTTGCTCACAAGAATCTAAATAACTACCACAGAAAGAGGCTCAAAATTTTACTGCACATTCTTTACGTATTGATTTATAGAACCCATTTTACGCATTTCCGAAAATCTGTATCCTCTATGAAGATACACTAGAAAACCAATGTTTTTTGTGTACAAAAGTACCTGTTGGGAGGCATGGCCACTTCTGTAATTTCTATTGATGACAGATCGACGAAAATTTTACCATATGTTCTTAATATCATATTCTCGAGGGACTTCGAAACTTTTTTCGACATCAATATCCGTTACCAAGATCCAGATGTTCAAAATTTTCGTACTGATGCTGTAAACTATGAACCTAATGCACAGTCTGAGGCGTAAGTGTTGTTTTAACTAACTTAGTAAACACGTGGTAAGGGTTCTGGGGTAATTGTTAGAGTTCTGAGGTTTCCAAACTATTTTTTTAGTCATCATTTATTCACAAATAAAATTTTATGACGATTTGTCTCTGTATAATGTACACTTTACGGCTATACGAATATGCTCAAAGTGATATGGCGGTAACAAAAATTAGGCTAAAAAGGTCTTAACAAGTGTGAGAAAACTTAAATTAGCTTTTTACTCTTTTATGAAATGAATCATAAGCTGGGCCTTTTCATTGAATTGCCATCGTTCAGCAAAGTACTGAGAAAAAGTGTAAAGTAAACGATTTTGTGTTACTCTTATATTATGCGCAGTTATTTGTTGTTTACAAGTGTCAGGATACACTGTGTGTTCAAAAGTATCCGGTCACCTGGCTGAAAATGACTTACAAGTTCCTGGCGCCCTTCATCGGCAATGCTGGAATTCAATATGGTGTTCACCCACCCTCAGCCTTGATGACAGCTTCCAACTCTCACAGGCAAAAGTTCAGTCAGGTGCATGGAGGTTTCTTGGAGAATGGAAGCCCATTCTTCACGGAGTGCTGCACTGACGAGAAGTATCGATGTCCGTCGGTGAGGCCTGGCACGAAATTGGCGTTCCAGAACATCTCAGAGGTGTTCTATAGGATTCAGGTCAGGACTCTGTGCGGGCCATTCCATTACAGGGATGATATTGTCGTGTAACCATTCCACCACAGGCCGTGCATTATGAACAGGTGCTCGATCGTATTTAAAGATGCAGTCGCCATCCCCGAATTAATCTTCAGCAGTGGGAAGCAAGAAGGTGCTTAAAACATCAATGTAGGCCTGCGCTGTGATAGTGCCACGCGAAACAACAAGGGATGCAAGCCCCCTCCATGAAAAACAGGACCACAGCATAGCGCCACCGCCTCCGAATTTTACTGTTAGCACTACACACGCTGGCAGATGACGTTCACTGGGCATTCACCTTACCCACAACCTGCCATCGGATCGGCACATTGTGTACCGTGATTCGTCATTCCAAACAATGTTTTTCGCTGTTCAATCGTCCTATGTTTACACTCCTGACATCAAGCGAGGCCTCGTTTGGCATTTACCGGCGTGATGTGTGGCTTATGAGCAGCCGCTCGACCATGAAGTCCAAGTTTTCTCACCTCCCGCCTAACGATTATAGTACTTGCAGTGGACCCTGAGGTATTTGGGAATTACTGTGTGATGGTCTGGATAGATGTCTGCCTATTACACATTACGACCCTCTTCAACTGTCGGCGGTTTCTGTCAGTCGACAGATGAGGTCGGCCTATGCGCTTTTGCGTTTTACGTGTCCCTCCACGATTCCACTTCACTGTCACATCGGAAACAGTGGACGTAGGGATGTTAAGGAGTGTGGAAATCTCGAGAACAGACGTATGTCACAAGTGACACCCAATCACCTGCCCACATTCGAAGTCCGTGAGTTCCTTGGAGCGTCCCATTCTGCTCTCTCATGATGTCTAATGACTACTGAGGTCGCTGATGTGGAGTTCCTGGCAGTAGGTGGCAGCACAATGCATCTAATATGAAAAACATATGTTTTTGGAGGTGTCCGGATACTTTTGATCATAGTGTATATAAATGTGACGCAGTACACAAATAAACTTTCAAAATTTTACCGACCTATAGGATTCGTTTTATACAAGCTGCATACTCTGCTGTAGCAGGGAAAAGAAGGAAACCAACGGAAGAATGCTCCTGTTGGAGCACAAAAAGTCGGATATGTTCCTCTTGAAAAGACTCTAGCAGAAAAGTGGGGGACCAGATGCCTCCATCCTCATTCCGCTTTCCTCACCAAAAATTTCGTCGTGTGAAAATATCGCCCCTTTTTGGGCTGAGACTAGCAGAGAGACAGCGACGGTGGAAGAGAGAAGATACAGTGTGGTGGGAGAGAGGAAGTGTCAGTGAAAGCGAAGAAGAGAAGGATGAAGACAACAGCAGTGATAGCCAAAGGGAATGAATATATTGACGGTCAGTGAAAGACAATGACAGTAAAAGCGAGAGAGAGAGATGCAAGGAGATAGAGGCAGAGGGAGGAAAGAGAGAGGAGACAGTGAAACTGCGAAAGATAGATGAGTAGACACCGTTCACAGGCTTGGGTTTCCAGACCCTCTCAAGTCGGCGAACTGTAACACGGAAGTATTGAGGGGAGTGGTAAATTTTGGATTTATTTCTGAACAGCCGAGAAATGGGGGAGACAGCGACAGTGGCGAAGAAAGACAGCATAAGGAAGTGTTAGTTGTGGTGTCCTGCAGTCGGCAGGAAAGAACTAACGATCAAGTCTGAACACACTTTACTTAATTAAAACGCCTTTTTGGCGTGCACTAATTTCCAAACTCAAGAACAACAAGAAACACAGTAATTCTTGTGGTGGCAAAAGCCAGATAAAAGTTATAACACAATGAAAAGAAAAATAACAAGCAAAATACTACGCTACAAAATTCCAAAGTGGCGTTACGCGCCGGCCGGTGTGGCTGAGCGGTTCTAGGCGCTACAGTCTGGAACCGCGCAACCGCTACGGTCGCAGGTTCATATCCTGCCTCTGGCACAGGTGTGTGTGATGTCCTTAGGTTAGTTAGGTATAAGTAGTTCTAACTGATGACCTCAGCAGTTAAGTCCCATAGTGCTCAGAGCCATTCGAACCATTTTTTGGCGTTACGCCCAACAAGATACAAATTTCTACAGAAAGACTACGGCGAGTGTCTACTAGGCTACAGCCGGCGTAGGTATTGGCCGGAGCTGTCCTAGATGTAGATACGCACTGCTGGTTTGACTCTGCTGGCGTGCTTATAATACTGATTCTGCGGAGTGCTACACTTAGTCACATTAGTTCCAATTGATGGATCTCTGTCTCATGGCTTCTCACGAAGTAGCGCCGTGTTTATCCGGAAAGCTTTTTGATGTTTACATTCACTGGTGATATTTTGATATGAGCTCTTGAAGGGAGGCCGGCAGTCCAGCTTGCTTGTGCGGGCCCTCTAACTGATAAGGGGCCACTACGACATAAGTGAGAAGGGGGACAGTGGTAGTGGGATATACTGTAAATCAGTGGGAGGAAAATGAGACTGTGGGGGAGGGGGGGGAGGTGCAGACAGTGATAGAGAGAGGAATATGCTGAGTTTGAAGGCTTCACTAAAAGAGAGACTGGATGAAAGGATGTAGAATGTTCTGTGTTAAAAGAGCACAGATATGTTCGCATGCCAAAATTTTTGATGAGGGAGGCGGAATGAGGATTGATTTCTTACTATTCTGTCAGAGTCTTTTCAAGAGAAACACGTTCTCCTTTTACTGCTCTGACAGGAGCATTTTCCCACTGGTTTATACTATGATAATATATGTTGCACGAGATGCTGCCGGCGGAATTTGAGCGGATTAAGAGTTGTTCATGGTGCAACAGCTTGAATCAGAGTGTGTGGTAGTATACACATTGTATCTTCTAGCCACTACTAACAGTACTAGCTTCAGCTACATGTTGTATGCTGTGTCATGCCATATTACAGAACATGTGAACATTCGAGGAAGTTATACATACCATTACTTGTCATTGCACTGTGTTTAGACAGCGAATGCCCCCGAAGAAACAACAGAAGGTTTATGTGCAAGTGTATCAGAGTAACTATACCTAATTTTGTGATGTCGTAAAGGACAAGAATGTGGACATTACCGGTACTTATCAATAATACAGTGCCTGCAAGTGCTTCGTTTTCTATACAAAACCCAGAGCTCATCACTTAGGTTTTAGACACTTTTGTTTCAGTCGTCATTCTTACCATGGAAGCAATTAACTACTGAAGTTAGTTTGTTATTGTCAGTCACAATGTGTCTTCTGTGAAATTTGTTCTCTTAGAAGGGGACGCCAAGACATTGAGATCACAGATTTAAAATGGCACTGAGCACTATGGGACTCAAAATCTCAGGTCATCAGTCCCCTAGACTTAGAACTATTTAATCCTAACTAACCTAAGGACATCACACACATTCATGCCCGAGGCAGGATTAGAACCTGCGCCCATGCGGTCGTGCGGTTCCAGACTGAAGCTCCTAGAACCGCTAGGCCAGATCACAGATTTATTTCAAACTTTGTACACCTGTAGCAGGCCATTTAAACAACGTAATGTAGAAGTAGTAAGGTGCACTACTCCTGCAATTGCGAGTAAATCGCAATAGAAAGTTTTATGCGTCTATTACACAACTGATGTTGCGCGAAGCAAGGGGACCATAGACGAGGCGGCGATTCGAATCCTGCTAATACTTATTTTTTCACCAATATTTTTTCATCGCTGGTCACATTATTTAATTTATTAAACACCTGAGAGGTAGTATAACGAAAAAAAAACTACGTGCATCTTCATGAAGCTGTTGCGAATTTCATGTATTATTTGACTGTTTACTACTTTTAATTAAATTTTCAAGGACGACGGACAGGTTTGGAAAACCCAAGTTAAACCTCGATAAATAATGATGCGAATGACATTATTTAGTAATACAGCGAGTAACAATGTGCCAGACCACAAGAGTAATGTACAATGGCTCGTCGGATGTGCTCTTAACATCCACGCTGCAGGATGATATCTGTCATACAGACATGTAAAACATAAATTGAAACGCCATCTACTACACAGAATGAATGCAGTTTTCCCTCATTTACAAGGAATGTTCAGAGTTCCTAAGGGCAAACACCCATTGTTGACATTTTAAAAAATTTCTCTTTCTTCCGATAGTATAGATTAAAAATTAAATTTGAGGGGGTATTATAATATGTAACATTGCTTTCCTATGCGAATGTGGAAAGGCAGGATTTCTAATTACAGAACTGACACTGAAAGTTAAATTTCCTGCCTCCAGTGCGTAATTTTTTCGGAACGCGTTTTCTACATCCACATTTCTGCTTTCCACTCATATTTTCAATCGGAAGTAGAGTAGACTGCCGTAACTACAAGTTTAAATAACATTTATAAATATATTTGCAATTTTTTGTATTTAATAATACATCAATGGTAGTATTTCGACCTTGTAGTAGCTGCTTCAGTAGTTAATTGGTACCAACGTCTTTAGGTAAACTGATGCTATGATTAAACACTTGAATGATCTCACATAATAGAAAACATTATTACTACATTTTACTGTAAGAATCTTAATAAAGTGCGGTGAAGTTGTAAAACCATGAAATACTGTATTGCATTTGGCTACTGATATGCGAAAAATAAGCGTTAGCGCGTGGTAAAAGCTTTTCGAAGAATGCCGTGAAGACATTGACGAGCGGCCTGGATGCCCCAGTACATCATCCACCGATTGAATAGGGAAAAAAGTGGAATAAATGATTATGAACGGTAGCCGAATCACCATCAGAGAAGTCATTAATGATGTTAACGTTTCATTAGCTCATTAGCTTCATGACTCTGTTTCGCCTGTGTTCGGTATGTGAGGGTTACATTTTCCCAAAATCTTTATATTTCGAACTAAATCAGCGATGAATGCAAGTTGCTCGGAAGTTGCTAGATGAAAGTCAACAACAATGCAGAACTACTGAAAGGTGGCATAAGAAGTGATAGAACATGGGTGTACCGGTATCACGCCGAAACTAAGTTTCAGTCGTCCCTGCTGAAGCATTCTGTATGGCTGAAGGCAAACCATGGCATATGCGGTCGACTGTGAAGGGTACCATCACTTTGTTCTTCGATTTGAATGGCATAATGTACCATGAAGTCGGAAGATCAATTAGGATGACTACCGCAGTTCAATGACGCTTGCGTGAAGCAATAAAAAAAAAGAAAATAAATAAATTTGTGGCCAACAATTCACGGCTTTTACACAACAATTGTGCATCTACTTAAACTCCTAACCTTATTCGTGGATTTTAGATCAAGACATAAACTTGTCACTGCCACCACATTTGCCGCACGTGAAGTTATTGTGACATATTATGTTGTTAGAAATAAAGAAAACCATAAAGGTCCGTGTTTTACAAGCTCAGATGATGTTACAACGGTGTCGCTGAGAGAGATGACAGCTATCTCAAAGATCGAGTACCAGAAGTGTTCCGGGGACTGGACAAAGCTTTGGCATAGGGTAAATGTATAGTGTCTAATAGGGACTATACTGAGCAGAATAACACTGATGTAGACGAATAAAAAAATTATTTAAAAAATCTGTTAATTTGTGAACACATAGCTCAAAAATGGGCATATTTCTCCGTCTCCTTTAGAGCCGGTAGAGCTTACATCAAGTAAGTACACACATCAAAAAAACGTTTAGCATCACCTTGGTTCCGAGAGTTCCGGAACCTATACAGAAAATTGGAACAGAGATGAACAAAACATCATTTCTGCCATTTTTATTGCTCATGAAAACCACACATTGCGTGTTTTACCACTATACAGGGAGACCTTCATAGTTGTCAAGACTTCTGTACACATCGCTACCTCTAATACCCAATAGCACGTCCTCTTGCATTGCTGCATGCCTGTATTCGTCGTGGCATACTATCCACAAGAGCATCAAGGCGCTGTTGGTCCAGAATGTCCCACTCCTCATCTGCGATTCGGCGTAGATTTCTCAGAGTGGTTGGTGGGTCACGTCGTCCATAAACAGCACTTTTCGATCTATCCCAGGCATGTTCGATAGAGTTCATGTCTGGAGAACATGCTGGCTACTCTAGTCAAGCGACGTCGTTATCCTGAAGGAAGACATTCACAAGATGTGCACGATGGCGGCGCGAAAAGTCGTCCATGAAGACGAATGCCTTGCCAACATGCTGCCGACATGGTTGCACTATCGGTCGGAGGATTGCAGTCATGTATCGTACAGCCGTTTCGGCCCATTCCATGACCACCAGCGGCGTACGTGGACACCACATAATACTACCCCAAAACAGCAGTGAACCTACACCCTGCTGCACTCGCTGGACAGTGTGTCTAAGGCGTTCAGCCTGATCGGGGTGCCTCCAAACACGTCTCCGACGATTGTCTGGTTGAAGGCCTATGCGTCACTCATCGGTGAAGAGAACGTGATGCCAGTCCTGAGCGGTCCATTCGGCATGGTGCTGTGGTTGTAAAGAAGGACATCGCCATGGACGTCGAGAGTGAAGTTCCACATCATGCAGCCTACTGTGCACAGTTTGAGTCGTGACACGACGTCATGTGGCTGCACGAAAAGCATTATTCAACATGGTGGCGTTGCTGTCAGGGTTCCTCCGAGCCATAATCCTTAGGTAGCGGTCATCCGCTGTCGTAGTAGCCATTGGGCGGCCTCAGCGAGGCATGTCATCGACAGTTCCTGCCTCTCTGTATCTCCTCCATGTCCGAAAAACGTAGCTTTGGTTCACCCCGAGACGCCTTGACACTTCCCTTGTTGAGAGCCCTTCCTGGCACAAAGTAACAATGCGGATGCGACCGAACAGCGGTAATGACAGTCTAAGCATGGTTGAACTACAAACAACATGAGCCGTGTACCTCCTTCCTGGTGGAATGAGTGGAACTGATCTGCTATCGGACCCCCTCTGTCTAATAGGCGCTGCTCATGCATGGTTGTTTACATCTTTGGGCGGGTTACGTCTTTGGGCAGGTTTAGTGACATCTCTGGTCGAAGGAACTGTGTCCGTGATACAATACCCTCAGTCAACGTCGATCTTCAGGAGTTCTGAGAACCGGGGTGATGCAAAACTTTTTTTGATGTGTCTATAAGGCTTTTCCAAGTCATTTTTTGCAGCCTAGAAGCGTTGCATTCCATTTGTTGTCCACTTGTCTGCTTTCTCCTGTCCAGCCTCTGTTCTGCTTTTGCTTATTGTGGAAATCCTTAAACTTATTGATCGACTATTTGTGGTTTGATTGGTTAGAGATGTCCTCTTGGATGACTAGTGCTCTGGAGAACCTTCCTTACTTCGTTGAATCATTTATCAGAGGCTTTAGAACAGTTGCCAAATACACAAAAAATCTGCTTCGTTACTTAATCTGTGTACAGGGTGGTTCAGCTATGAGCAAGATTTTCATACTCTCTCCCTTGCTACGTGCCAATTATTAGTCCTACAGAAAAAATGAACAAGACCTTCCAGTACAAAATTTTCGCTAGAAAACGTAGTTTTCGAATTATTCAAGAAAAACATACAAAATGATCTTCAAACACCTTTGCAGGAGAGCTTCTGCGAAGTTTTGAAGGTAGGAGACGAGGTACTGGCAGAATTAAAGCTGTGAGGACGGGGTGTGAGTCGTGCTAGGGTAGCTCACTTGGTAGAGCACTTGCCCGCGAAAGGCAAAGGTCCCGAGTTCGAGTCTCGGCCCGGCACACAGTTTTAATCTGCCAGGAAGATTCATATCAGCGCACACTCCGCTGCAGAGTAAAAATTTCATTCTGATCTTCAAACACGTTTTTCTTGAATAAGCCTAAAATCGTGGTCTCCAAACGTATCCTTGTACAAAATTAGCTACATTGTACCTCGTGCAAAAATATCCTGAACATGTTTTCTGTAGGTTTAGCAGTTGGTGCGTAGCGAGTCAGAGTGTATGAAAATCTTGCACAAGCTTTTTGGAAGCATAACAGGTTGCATAAAACCCTTATATAGGGGCAGCTGAATCTTCCTGTATAGCACAATAAATTGTTGAAAAGAACAAAGATCTGTACCCAAAGACGGAAAGTTGCACAGGTCACACCAACATTCAAGAAAGGTAGTAGGAGTAATTCACTAAAGTACAGGCCAATATCATTAACGTCGATATGCACCAGGATTTTGGAACATATATTGTGTTCGAACATTATGAATTACCTCGAAGAAAATGATCTATTGACACACAGTCAACACGGATTTAGAAAACATCATTCTTCTGAAACACAACTAGTTCTTTACTCGCATGAAGTGTTGAGCTATTGACAAGGGATTTCAAATTGATTCCGTATTTCTGGAAAGCTTTTGACACTGTACTACAAAAGCGGCTTGTAGTGAAATTGCGTCCTTATGGAATATCGTCTCAGTTAAGCGACTTCATTCGTGATTTTATGTCTGAGAGGCCACAGTTCGTAGTAACTGACGGAAAGTCATCGAGTAAAACATAAGTGATTTCTGGTGTTCCCAAGGTAGTGCTATAGGCCCTTTTATTGTTCCTTATCTATATAAACGATTTGGGAGAAAATCTGGGCAGTCGTCTTAGGTTGTTTGTAGATGACGCTATCTTTTATCGACTAGTAAAGTCGTTAGAAAATCAAAAAAACTGCAAAACGATTTAGAAAAGAAATGTGTATGGTGCGAAAGTTGGCAATCGACTCTAATTACGAAAAGTTTGAGGTCATCCACGTGAGTGATAAAAGAAATTCGTTAAACTTCAGTTACACGATTAATCAGTCAATTCTAAAGGCCGTAAATTCAACTAAATACCTAGGAATTACACTTACGAACAACTTAAATTGGAAGGAACACATAGAAAATGTTGTCGGGAAGGCTAACCAAAGACTGTGTTTTATTGGTAGGACACTTAGAAAATGTAACAGACCTACTAAGGAGACTGCCTGCACTACGCTTGTCCGTCCTCTTTTAGAATACTGCTGAGCGGTGTGGGATCCTTACCAGATAGGACTGACGGAATACATCAAAAAAGTTCAAAGAAAGGCAGCACGTTTGGTATTGTCGCGAAATAGGGGAGAGAGAGTCACTGAAATGATACTGGATTTGGGACTTCATTAAAACAATGGCGTTTTTCGTTGCGGAGGAATCTTCTTACGAAATTCCAATCACCAACTTTCTCCTCCGAATGCGAAAATATTTAGGAGACGCCGACCTACGTAGGGAGAAACGATCACCATGATAAAATAAGTGCTATCAGAGCTCGTACGGAAAGATACAGGACTTCGTTCTTTCCGCGCGCTATTCGAGATTAGTATAATAAAAAATTTGATGGTGGTTCGATGAACCCTCTGCTAGGCACTTAAATGTGATTTTCAGACTGTTCATGTGGATGTAGATGCAGACGTAGATGAAAGTTTCATCTAATCGTACGGGTGCAAGTGGTGACGCTGATAGTACCTCTAACCGAAGAGCGCCAAACAATAAACTCAGCCCGTGCCCAGCATGGAAATTTCTGGAAGGACTATCGGATGACGAGGGAAGGAGCGCGAACGGTTCCTGTGCGCTGCGACTGACAATGGCGAAAGCTGATACTCAACGGGCTCGAACGGCATGTGAGGGAGAGGAATTCGCGGAAGTCCAGCGGCGTTGCGCAGGCGCGAACATTGCGGCGCGCGAGTAGTTTCATATGGGCTGCCTGCGGCCGGCGCTCGGCACGCGGGGGCGTCCACGTCGCGGGAATCTGTCAGCCAATTCCAGGGGTCGCCGGCGGCGTTACACAAAGCCACGGCGGCGAGGGCGCGATGCGGCGGCTGCACCGCTGCCGGGCTCCGTTACACAGCACTGAGGCAGGCGGTTTCTCCAGTACCTGAACATATTAGTGGCCTTACAGTTCCCCAAGATGATCCAGCTTTCGGTACGCATGCGACGGCATGCGCTACCAGCACGTTCCACAACGCCACGCATAGAAACGGTATTTTTCCAGGGTCCTATAGCGGGTTAGTTACACTACTGGCCATTAAAATTGCTACACCAGGAAGAAATGCAGATGATAAACGGGTATTCATCGGACAAACATATTATACTAGAACTGACATGTGATTACATTTTCACGCAATTTGGGTGCATAGATCCTGGGAAATCATTACCTAGAACAACCACCTCTGGCATGCATACCTGATCTGTTGTTGGACTACTGTAGATTCTTATGAGTACAACCAAGTCATCGAATTGTTCACAGTGACTCATTCTCTGCTCTTCCTTCTTATTCATAATGAATCCTACTCCCATTATATCATTTTCTTTTGCTGTTGATATTACCCTGTTTTCGTCGGACTAGTAAGCCCAATGATCTTTCGATTTCACTTCACTGACAATCACCTCCTCCCACATATCCCTCCCCCCCCCCCCCCCCCGCCCCCACCCAGCCCTATTATCTAAGATGAGCAGATGCGTTTCTAATTTTAGATTTTCCAGCTTCCTTGTTACATTCAAATGTCTGAGATTCCACGCTCAGACTCTTGAAATGTTACCGTTTCCCCCGTTACTTAGTCTTTTTCTCATGGTTACATCCCTCTTGTCTAACCACTCCCGGAGATCCGAATGTGGTACTAATCAGGAATCTTTTGCCAATGGAGAGATGATGAAGATACTTTTTGAGTTAGGGGCGTGTGTTCTGTGGATCACATTATGTATCTTTAATGCAGTGGTTTCCATTGCCAACTGCATTCTCATGCCGTTGATCGCTTCTGACTCCCCCGTCTTCCCCCCAAGAACCAGAGGTTTCTTTGACGAGCTTCTACGTGTCATTCTTGCGGATGGGCCATGCTAATCTTCTCTGTGTCGTTCCAGCTTCCGCATACGTATAGCCGAAGCGCATACTGACAAAACAAGGGTGACTCCTTATATCAGAAGTTTTCCGGTTTGCCCACAATCGTTGATCGCTTCCGTACAATGCTGTGCTCCAAACACACATTCTTAGGAATTTCTTCATAAAATTAAGCTCGATGTATGACACCAGTGGACATTTTTAGTTTCGGTGTATCGCGTCGGGCTGCCGGTAATGAAGACCGGAAAACGCTTGCGGAATTATTTGGAGCCATTTTCCTTGCCGTGATCGAGGACTCCGCTACCATTTCTGCCCTGGCAAGGAAGTAAGCCACATCTACACTTCTAAATCTTAGAGTGAACCGCTTGCGGGTGATCAGCGTGATAGCGAAAGTGCACGTAATATTAGGCTGTAAAAGTTACCGCTGTAGAAACATCTACACCTGTTTTCCTTATCCGCTAAAACTGTGCTCACTACATTAAGAATTCTTCTTTCAATCTTGAAAATTTTGTGAACAGGGATGTTAGAGACTTGTAGCAACAAAGTAATATAAATGAGTGTAAAACACCTTTGTTGCTAGTACTGTCAAGGGGCTCATACTAGCTTGAGTCTTGCCTAGACAGCTCCACCAATATGGGCATTGTACGCAAAATGCAAGGTAGTGTGTTTGAGTATCGGCCCGGAACACATTTTTGAAATGCCATTCCTCTGCAGAGGACTCATTCTAGAGCAATGCCTATTTTTTGCAACGTCTGGTGGATCTTTAGTGCAAATATTGCAATTTACGTCATCCACAAATATCCTGAAGCATTACAGACTTCACGAATTTCATTTTAGTCTATTCATAGAGCCGTGATAAAATTGGGAGGCAGAGAAGTAGAACCACTTTTGAATGAAATAAAAAATTCTAAAACTCGAAATTCGATAGTTACAGAGGCACCAGTTTAGTGACGAAAGCTATGCAGCGCACAACAGCCAAGCAGGAATACTACTAGTTCGCCGTATGATTTTCCAGACTACCGAGTGACACGGTCGTGTCGCATGATTCAGAAGTCAGCTGCCTCTTTTTTACTAATTCTGAGAGCGTTTAGGATAGAAGTAGAAGATAGTTCTTTCCAGCCAAGTCCCATGAAGTTGATAGTTGCGGAAAGGGGGTTGCAAAGGAGATTACTTACGAGGGTATCACTAGTTCCGGCATTTGTCTAACAGCCAAGAGAAGCCTCCTAAAGACTTTCATTGGAATTAGGGGACTGTAAAAATTTTTACTTTATTTCAGGAATGACAAGTGACTGACAAAATAAGAACCCAGTTGTGTGTATGTGTGGTTGTATGTGTACGTAACCGTGCTTAGTCGTCGACTTGTTCGACGTTACACCTCACATGTTCATGCTGTTCATGAGATGAAGAGAATTCGGACTCAACAAACTGTCGGTGCAGATACTTGGCAAGCATTGCTTCCTCATCCCTAGTTTACCGGATCTAATACCCAGTCCCATCTCCTCTCTGTATCTTCCGGCCGCAGGTCTCCCCTTCAGCTTATTCAGTTTCTTTCAACTGCTTCCTGGTATCTCACATCCCTACGCCCTCCCTTCCGAACCTTAGCTCCTTACCTGGGAGCTCAGAGTCAGGTATAACAATATCCGCCCACATGTGGCCAGAAGCAGCATTGTTATCTGTATTGGAATTCCAATCTGAATTGGCTAGCCATCCTCATTTACGCACTGCTAAATCAATTTAGTTGTAGGCTGTTGTTTTTGTACTGCAATCTCGCTTGTCTTTTATGCTGGTACAAATGAATATTTTTATTCGTTAAAACAGTCTGGGACAATACAGTCGTCAGCTAGTGGTTTCATATATCGCTTCTTACGGCTGGCGCTGCTTCTCCTTCCCCAGTCGCCGTCTTTTCCCGTCTTGACTTTCCTCAACGTCAATTTTCCTTGCTTCCATTGCCTCCTCCATTTCCTTTTGTCAGTTGCGTCGTGGCGTACCCATTTTTTCCGCTGGGTTGATATCCATCATAATATCCTATTTTGTATCCTGTGTTCATTCATCCTGTTCACAATGACAAAATTCATCAGCTGATTTTTGTATGTCGTCACAGATGTCCCTATCTAATTTCATCCATCTATTGTAGTACAGCTTGAGCTTCGTCTTACGTAATCCATCTCCGTGGCAAGCAGTTTATTCTTATTTTATTCGCTAATGTCCCAGGTTTCTGATCCGTTCAATACTATACTGTACTCTTGCACCTTCTATTCGTCTCTCTTGTCTCTTTTTCCCAAATAACAGAGTTCATTGCCCCTGTTACAGCTCGTCCTTTATAAATCCTACTAGCGATTTCACCACTACTTGTGCCCTATATATTAAACAATACTCCAAGGTATTCTGCCTTTTTCACACCTGCAATTACTTCTTCAACTACATTCAAACTATTAACGCATTTACATCTTCATGTCAGCCTTTTTGCATTCCTCTTTAAGCTTTCTTATCAAATAACTCACATCATTTTCTTCTTCTGCTAGTGCAAAGCCGTTCATCTGCAAAACACAGGCTAAATGTCTTGCTGTCCGCTACTGTTACTCCCACAACCTGGCATTTTCTATGCCAAGTCTGCAGGATTTCTCCAAGATAAAGCTAAAAGAAGCTCTGTGACAGCCCACATCTTTGCCGCAGACCCTCATTCACCTCGAAATCTTCTCTCCAACTATTCCCAATCATTAATCTCGATGTGTTATTTTCATATAATTTCATAGCAGCCTTTAGCAGTCTTTTATCCAACTCTGTCTCTTTAAACTTTTCCCACAGTTTGTTGGTGTATGCTTTGTCATATGGTTTCTTTAAGTCAAGCAATGCAACGTACCCCTCCAATCCAATCTTCTCGCGTTTTCACGTATTAGTTTCAGTGTGAAGATGTTGTTCATTACCGACCATCCTGCTCGGAATCCTGCTTGTTCTTCTTGCTGCTTATGACCTGTTCCTTTCTCTACCAGATCTATCAGTACCTTCGAGTACAGTCTTCCGACGAAAGGGATCACTGCCAAATCCATGTAGTTTTATGGGTCATTACGTGACCCTTTCTTACGCATCGATGTTATGTCACATGTTTTCCGCCCTTTCACACAGCCTCTGGGTATATTGATCCTTATTCCGGCGCCTTCTTCATATTATAGTTCCTGGTGACTTCTTCATATTCCAGTTCCTCATAGCCTGTCGAAGAACTTTTATATCTAAACGCCATAACTCAGTCTGTGAATGAAACTGCATTACAACCACACAACCTTGGATTATGAAACAAGAGACTGTACCATGCAGAAAATATTTACAGTGTCTGTTGCAGAGCGATGGTTCGACGGTGGAATACAAGCTTCTTTTTGTTACTCTGTTTGTATAAATCACAATTTGGCGGTGACCAATTCTCACATATTAAAAAAAAACTTTATACAGGGTGACTTTTTTCTATGCATATGGAAAATTAGCATGCAGAAAGAACACATAATTTGCTGACGGAAGTTGCTCTTCCATTTCTTCCGGTCGATGGTTTAACCAATAATTAACGCCAATTTTTATGTTTGTAGGAACGAGCTTGGGTCACCACCTGTGAACGAAAGTGCAGTCGTGCCCGGATGTCCGGAAAAGCAGCCTTGCAGGAGACTTCCTGGTTCGTGTTGTCAGCAAGCGGCGGACACATACAAGGGAATGTAGTCACTCGAAGTAACTCTTTAAGCCAAACTCGGAGGTACTTTTTACTTTGTTCACTACTTAGACTTTTTGTGGCGTTTGCGACCGACGTGCTTCGTTAAAACGAAGCAGCTCCATAAAACATTTATTGTGTGATGTTTTATCGAACCACTTAATTAGTTCCAGCTTGTCGTTTGCGGTATTTCTGTAAAAATGACTTTGTGTAAACTGGTGCATTTTTATTTAATTTAGCATTACGCATAAGTTATTTGATTTTCTATACATGAGAGTCATCTTGTCTAAAAAGTGGATGTGATATATTTTAGCATTACTCTGGTACGACACAAGATATGCCAACCGAACATGGTGCACGTGTAACTATCGAAAACCCTTGTGTTGAAGTAGTAACTGTGTGAACTGTACTACAGACGAATACAATTGATAAAGGTGCTGGTCTATTAAGTAATTCATAGTGGTTCTGAAGTCCTCACGATTATCCCTCGGGAAACTTCATATGTTTCTTGCATGAATGTTCTCTTACTGTTTCTTATGGAGGGGAAACTATAATTTTCTTTACAAATAAGTTTTGTCGTGAATCCTTTTAATGGAGACTATGTAAAATATTTTACTTTACGGTTTGGGTCCTGTAATTACACTTTCAAAAACGGGTACTGAAAATTGGTTAAATTATTAGTTGATTGTCTATAGTGTCCGTCTAACGGTAGCTTGGGATAAAAAAAGTAACCTTGCAACGTTTCGTTATTGGATAGTCTATCTACAAAAATACATCACGATTTGGTTTTAAAGGGTCCTAACTGCATCGTTACCAGCTCCTCCGTCCTCTCGAAGCGTTCGAAGAAGTAGACGTGGTAGTTTTTTATTTCATAGCAATAATGGCTATATTTTGTACGCGAATGGCAGCTAAACTAATGAAATTTATCTGTATATAATACAATTGCAAATATCAAAATAAATCGTTTTTATCTATTATATTCAAGAATGTGTTTAAGAACATAATCCATTGTTTAAGTGGAATTCAGAAACACAGAAACGGATTGTGTGTGTGTGTGTGTGTGTGTGTGTGTGTGTGTGTGCGTGTGTGTGTGTGTGTGTATTTTACAGCCTAGCTTAAAAAAACACGGAACAATTCAACTAAACAAGGTTCACATAGGATATTAATTACAGTAATTAGTAGTTTAGGCTGCTAAAAATACTGTAACTTATTTGACATGTAACACGAATGATTAGCTCTCAGTTTGAGGTATCCTGCCTAATGTCATGACGAAAGATTCAGTGCACTGTTATATCTTCGCTTTTAAAGACTTGTTTTCTTACACACTAGTTTATCTTGTGGATGCTTTTCAGTTGTCACCTGATGGTAGCCTAATACGCTGATAATCGGTTTGTTATATACCAATATTTGCGTCACAAAAAGATCTTTTCAACCTTACAATCAAAATCTATTAGAATTCAACACCTTTGGAAACTGAAGATCTCCCGAAAACATACTATCTTGCGAATTAACCATGCTGAAAACGTGCATATATCAAATGTGAAGCTAGGCAGGATGACGCTGAGACAAAAATATAATTAGATAAAATTCTCTAATGTTTCCTAGTATCCTTGTGGTATCGGGGCACGCAATAGAAGAATTTTGGCTACTAAGCGGTTAATGAGGTTCTCTTAGGCAGTAGGTATAGTCTATGCAAAACTGCTTTGTAAATTTAGATTTTCCTCTGATATTGAACGGGGAATTTAGTTATTCAACGGGCGTATCCATGGGATAACTTAATAATAACAGATGTAACAGTTATAATAACAATAAAATAGACTCAGACCGCTGCTACAGCTATTTGCAGGACAATTGATGGAAGGAAACTGGGGACTCGACACCAATGAGCACGTACATTAGAGACACTTCTCTGCTTTTGTTTGGCGTTCGGGCTCCATAAGTCAGTTGAAGTATTAGGGAACCATGCTGAACCATCGCCCCTCATTAGCTGTTCATAAGTCACGTAGATCTGACGAAGCAGTGTGCAAGGCGCACGTCCATCTCTACAGCCTCCCAGGCGTGTCCCGTAGAGTGGAGCGCAGGTGCACTAGAGGGCTAGCCGAGCGCCCTTATGGCCGTGGAGTGTTTATCGAACCACCGTGGCACAATTCGAGCGCCACCGGGTCACCTATTGCGTCGGTGAAGTTACAGTCTCCATGGGTTGCGGTAGGAGAAGGACCATCCAGCTGGTCTCTGTAACATTCACCTGTGCGTGTAAGAGATGGATGTTGAGACTGGACGATGAGTTGGCGTCTCGGTCGCCAAATTCTAGTTGCCGCATTGGGACAGCAATCTCTCCTTGTATTACTATTTTCAGCAGCACATTTACAAATTTTTTTATTTAATTGTGCTAGAAAACATGTGTCATATAAACAAAACATTGCTTCGATGATATCATTCCGGTACTGTAAGCGTTACCAGCTTTCTGCAAACAGGTGTTATGTAATAACATGCATTTTAAATGCTGTGTGACCAATGGGCTTACGGGTAGTTGCCATCCGATCTTTGAGGGAGCATGTAATTTGACACCATTGAGTGGCCAGTGTGCAGAAAATATTTTTTGAGCGTCATACCCGAGGGCAAGAAACATTTTTCATCGCTCGATGGTGAGTACCGCTGAGTTTTGCCTCGTGCAGGCTGGCTGCGCTGCCGTCGCTGGCAGGCGCTAATGAAAAGCGGCTGGAGCACCTGACCACCACTCGGGGTGAGCGAGTCGCACCGAGCGCGGCTGTGAAACGGGCACTGCTGGCGCAGCCTGGTTTTTACGGCGGTGGGTGTCTGCATAGGTAGGGGGGGGGGGGGGGCTGAGGGGAGGATCTAGGTCAGCAGCGTAATGGCCGGCCAGCAAATAAGCTTAGTTTGCGGCTCTCTGTCCGCTCCTGTAGTCCTCTTCAACGAATTAGGTGACTGCAGCAGGTAGACGCCCGAGGCGCGGAGATGCGGAACGCTTACCAGCGTCGTAACATAGCGTTGTCAGTATCTCAGAAGGCGACGTACGACTTTTAAAACTGACAAAAAAGTCTCTTGCAGATATATGATTTACAATGAGGGACTTATTTAATGTAAATTTATTTTTCGTTAGATTTAGTGATGAAACCACATTTATACGGAATGGAATCTGTAATAAATGCAGCAGTCTTCGATAGTCGTGTTACAATTCTCATGTCAGCAAAGAAAATTCCAGTTTCGCTTATCCTTGTGTGATGGAGGTGATCGACAGTGTAAGGATAATTTTGTAGGAACTTACTTTGGAAGCCCAGCTAGCAGATGAAAAGTGTATTTAGTTCGAAAAATGGAAAAGGAATACAAAATTATAAATTTGGAGAGTGATAAAGAATACAGTTAACTATCACCAAAAAATCCATTTATAACTACACTTACAAGTTGTTTTACGGTCTTGGTATTAAACGTCAAGGGACGACGCGTCACGTCATGGAGAACAGATTTTATTGCAGACAAAATGTTCGCTCAAGCTTCCCAGCGACGCTAAGCATCTTGTTAGTGGATTCAGTGACCCAGGTACAACGAGGTTATACCGAGCTAGCAGGCTCTACAAATCACGTGTGTTGGCATCTGCATACTGGCTAATCTAGTAACTTGATTGAATGATGTTCAGTAAGAAAACGTTAAGAATGAGTGTCTCTAAGCGGAGGAAGATATCCATCTGGAGCAAATGACTGGACCATGGACATTGCATGCACACGCCGCATAAGGTTTACGCCCTGTTGTCTCTCAGGTGCATAACAATAATAAAAAAGATGCCTAATTGTCACCCCGACGTTAGATGTAAGGACCACGAAACAGCTTGTATCTTCTACAGATCATTTCACAATCCATACCAGAGGGTACTTCGCATCAGTATTGATAGGTTCATGTTCCAATCTATGGAAATAATAAATGAACGCAAAATGTTTATATGCCTCTCTACAGAAATGGGGTGTAATGTTGCAACAAGGAAAATTAGGATGATAAACAGTTCAGACGAGAAGAGAATAGAAACTTCAAGAATGTACTGCTACTGGAGGACAGAGGATATCAGCAGCAAAATCCATGAATGATTTGTGAGAAGTAGCTGCCATTTTTAAAGCGCTGAAAAACTGATATTAGTCTTGATCAAAGTATGTATTTATTTTATTCTGCCTTACGCGTTTCGGCCTTACGCCACACTGAAAGGCGGAAAAAATTACAAAATACGATGGTCAAGACAAATGACAATTTTTGAATGTAATGAGGGTATAATGAATCAGATAAGGCTCTGGGAAGTCCACGAAACTGGTTCAGTTATGAATCAAAGCAACCATGCAACCATAAATTGAAATTTAGAAAGTCTGAACGTATCTGCCTTGCTCATGACTAACAAATATTAAGAACGCACGATATCCTTAGATAAAAATTAATTTATTGTATTTATAAGAATGATTTTCGCCTGAAAATTTAAGGAAGTGTTCCAAGGTATTAACAAATAGTCAGTGTCACGATGGTGGGAAGTGTGGAGGGCATTCAGCATCCACAGCTGATTAATGTGGATGTTAGTAAAATAATTGCAGCTGTTATTTAAATGCGTTTATTAAGTATACTGTACGAATGTCCTTAGGTGAAAAAGTGGTAGGAATGCGTCGGTATCGTGATTTAATACGCCAAGCAGCGTTAACGAAGTGAAGCATTGTATTTGACGGATTCCACTACGTATCTTTCAATGTTTTATTGGACGATTAATGATTTTAATTCAAGACACTCGCAGATTTCTGCCACTTTGCCACCTGAGGATATTCGTATTGAATAAAACCTGTCGCGAATTAATAAGTGTACTTAAATAAAAGCTGTCGTCATTTTCATAACAGTGATATTCAAATGGATATAGTTTGCAGTAGTTATGCAGAGATGAAGAGGGCTGCGCCTGGTAGATTAGTGTGCAGACTTGCATCAAACAACACACTTCAGTCTGAAGACAACAACAACGACGACGACGACGTCGACGACAGCAATAACAACAGCACCGACAACAACATATGCATTGTTCGATTCCATATCTCTGATATATTATTTTCACGGTCTCCGGGAGAGATTCTGACCAAAAATATTCGAACACCCATTAGAGAATATTAATGTGGGGTATGTAGTCTGCTGGAGCACTTTCAGTAATGTGTCTGAATGTCTGTGGAAGAATGACAAGAGTCGAAACCAGAAAAAGTAGTGATGGTAGTGATATCAAACGCTGGGGTCTGGAGCGAGGACGACGTTCTAACTCACACAAAAGGTTGAGGTTGGGAACACTACACAGACTACTCCAGTTCAGGAATGTTACTGTCATCAAACCATTGCGACCCAGATGGCGCTTTATGACAAGCTGCATTGTCATACTGACACAATCATCGTCTTCGAACTATTCCTCTACTGTCCGCAATACACAATGCCGCCGAAATGTGTTCATAACCTTTCATATTTAGTTTACTTAAGCGTAATTAGACGGCCACGCCCTATCCTTATAAACACCGATAACGCAATGCAGCACTTCCGCATTTCACAGTTGTCTTTACGTGTAATGGTATGTAACTTTCTCCTGGAATTCGCCAAACCCAAACGCTGAATCGAATTTCCGCAGTGTATAATGTGAGTCATCACGCCAGATCACTCGTTTCCAGCCATCCACAGTCCAATGGTGTCAGTCTTTAAATGACCTCAAGCGTCTCTTAGCATTGACTAAACAAACGTGTTGCTTGTGAGGATCTGCTCGACCATAGTTCCCCCCCTCTTTTAACTCCATACGCACAGTCATTGTACCAGCTGGACTGCTGGAAGCATTTTGGAACTTACGAGTGATTCCTTCCACTGATTTCATGTGATCGTTTTACAGACAACCTCTGCAAATCTTGATGTGTCTGCCCGTCAGTATTTGAGGTTTGTTTGGTCTTGGTTTAGCTGTAGTTGCTCCTTCGCTTTTCCACTTAATAGTCGCATCACCAACAGTTGACATGGACTGTGTAAGTAGGCTGTTTATGTTTTCTTATTGGCAACGTTACGTAGCGCTCTGTATGAAAATCACTGACTGTGCTATGTGCAGTCTGTGGCTAGTTTGCATTGTTGTCTGCCATTGTAGTGTGGGGCAGCGGCAGCTGGATGTTAACAGCGCGTAGCATTGCGCAGTTGGATGTGAGCCGCCAGCAGTGGTGGACGTGGGGAGAAAGATGGCGGAGTTTTGAAATTTGTAGGACTGGATGTCATGAATTGCTATATATATTACGACTATTAAGGTAAATACATTGTTTGTTCTCTATTAAAATCTTTCATTTGCTAACTATGCCTATCAGCTGTTAGTGCCTTCCGTAGTTTGAATCTTTTATTTAGCTGGCAGTAGTGGCATTTGCTGTATTGCAGTAGTTCGAATAACGAAGATTTTTGGTGAGGTAAGTGATTTGTGAAACGTATAGGTTAATGTTAGTCTGGGTCATTCTTTTGTAGGGATTTTTGAAAGTCAGATTGCGTTGCGCTAAAAAATATTGTGTGTCAGTTTAAGCACAGTCATGTATAATTGTTCTAAGGGGACAAAGCCACAGCTTCTCTATGAACTTTCTCATTGTTCCATTATTGTCGACGGAAATGATATTGGGAGTAGACTTTTTGAATGAATACAAAGCAATCTTAAACTTTCACGATGCTGAAATAAGTTTAGAGAAAGAAGGGAAGTCAATAGCTTTGAAATTTGAAGATTGGCTCTCAAACCATGACGAGGAAATCAATCGGCTTTACCTTCTGTTAGACAACAGTTCGGAATTTTCTACGGAAGTAAACACTAACAATCACTCTGCAAGGACTGACAGGGATGATATCGACGACATATTTGATACTAATGAGTTAATTCAGAATAAAATTCGAACAATTGAGAATTGTAATGACACTGATAGGCAAGACCTTATTGAGATTTTACAAGCACATTCCACAGTTTTTACTCACAAAACAGGAACAATCAAGGGATTTCAATACCAATTTCGTGTTCGTGAGCATACTAAATTTTATGTTAGACCATACGTAATTCCAGCACATTATAGGGACCGTGTTAGAACAGAAATACAATCTATACTTAATGAGGGCATTATTGAGCCTGCAGTAAGCTCATACAACAATCCATTACATGTTGTTGAGAAAAAAAATGGATCGATCAGGCTTGTCTTAGATTCGAGACAAATCAATACTATCATCATTCCTGAAACAGACAGGCCGCAAACGATGGAAGAACTTCTTCAAAATTTTAATGGCGTAAAAGTGTTGTCTTCTATTGATCTCAGATCCAGCTTTTATCAGATCGAACTTAATCCAGAATGTAGAAAATACGCAGCTTTCCTTTGTTTCGGCGTTTGTTATTAGTTTCGTAAACTTCGTTTTGGTTTGAACATTTCTTCGGCAGCATTCATTCGCGGGCTAAATTCCATATTACCTGAGTTCTTAAAACGTCACATCACCTTATATGTGGACGATATTCTAGTAGCAGAAGCTTCAGGGGAACGACATAATCGCATCCTCAACAGTTTGTTACGTATTTTTGCAGAATCTGGAATTACAGTTAACTTGGAAAAGTCTGAATTCGGTAGGTCAAAGGTGAGGTTTTTGGGACATATTATTTCTTCTGAAGGCATTCAGCCGGATCCTGAAAAGTTGGAAGCAATCAGAGCCATTCCAGTTCCATCCACAAAAAAAAAAAAACTAGTCCGCAGTTTTCTAGGTCTCGTAAATTTTTACCGTCGTTTTCTGAATATGCAAATTCTTGTTACACCAAAACTTTGTTCCCTCACTGGAAAAAATACTATTTGGAACTGGGACGAACAAGCACAGTTGGAATTCAATTCTTTGAAAGAAACGTTACTTAACGTGCCAATACTAGCTCATCCAGATCTGTCGCAAGATTTCTGCCTTAGCACGGATTCTTCTAAAGTCGGTCTTGGTGCCCATTTATTTCAAGAAGCCATAGAAAATGACACTACCGTTCAGAAAACCATTGCTTTTGCTAGCCGAGTGCTAACAAAATCTGAAAAAAATTATTCCGTTACTGAATTAGAAGCTTTAGCTATCGTTTGGGCATTTAACAAATTCCGTTTCTTTCTTTCTGGTAAGCACGTAAAAGTATACAGTGATCATCGTGCATTACAATTTCTTATGTCTTCAAAATTAAATGATGACAGGTTAAAACGTTGGGCATTGTTTCTGCAAGAATTCCACTTCACAATAGTCTACATTCCCGGCAAGGAGAACATTGTTGCGGACGCACTGTCACGCGCACCGGCTGGGCTTGAGAAAAGTAACACAGGAGACAACCTCGAGAAAAATTTCATTATTCTTTACATTCAGAAAGTCGCCTTTGAAAACTTCATCACCACATCTGTAAAGGACATTGCTCATGAACAAGATAAAGATCCGATTTGGAAAGACATCAAGAGCAAATGGCATGAAAAGACACACACACAGATTCGGCATTATTACCTGGTTGGAAACAACATACTCTTCAAACGCTGCACTGATGATGACAAGCTATGGGTAATTTGCATTCCAGACGATTTTGTTAATAAGCTCATTCGGTACATTCATTTCAGCTACGCACATTTTGGTCCACGAAAATGTTATCATATTCTTCGAACGACTTGTTATTTTAACAATATGGAAAAGAGAATTCAAAGAGTCTTGTCTATTTGTAAACTTTGTCAAAAGGCGAAACCATCTACTGTCTCACATCGTGCTCCGTTGTTTCCTATTATTCCTTCTGAATTAAAAGAATTTGCTGCTGTTGATCTCTTGGGACCGCTTGTCAGAACATCTAATGGATTTTCGTACGTTCTAGTCGCTGTTGAACTTACTTCAAAATTTGTTTCTTTCACTCCGTTACGTAAAGCCACTGGACGGTCTGTATCCAACGCCTTTGTTAAAAATTTCTTACGTGAAGTTGGACACGTTAGTAAAGTCATTTCAGATAACAGACCGCAATTCAGATCTGTTGTTTGGTCACGTATGCTTCGGAATCATAAAATCAAACCTGTTTTTATTTCATTGTACTCACCACACTGTAACCCATCTGAAAGGATTATGAAAGAAATCAATAAGCTTTGCAGACTTTATTGTCACAGAAAGCATCAGCGTTGGGACAGATATTTACACTTATTTCAAAATGTGCTGAATGAAATGCCTCATGATTCCACTGCTTTACCACCTACTCTTGTACTGAAGAATGAAGAACCACCGAACGGAATCAGAGAGCTTGTACCTTTCCCGAATACACGTAAACTTCGACACAAGGACATAATTGATTTGACTATTAAAAATATAAAATCTGCAGCAGACAAAAGGAGAAAACTACACGGTAAAGCAAATGCAAAGAAATTATATATTGGTCAGAAAGTTCTCATTAAAGCTCATTCATTGTCACATAAGAAGAAACACTTGAGTCACAAATTCTTTCTAGTTTACAATGGACCTTACAGAATCCGACGTATACCACATGATAATTGCGTTGAAGTTGAAACTCTGCGTACTAGGAAGAGTAAAGGTTTACACCACATTTCACATGTAAAACCGTTTATTGAAAGATAATCTGCTTTTTAACTTTGTCTTTGCCATAAAACTTTTCACTTCACATTTCTAGTATGCTTTGTCAGACTTAAGAAACTGTTAACATGCAACAATGTTTGAAGTTAAATATCCAGTCTAGAACATAGGGAACATTTTTAAACAGAAATTACGAATGCATTGTTATAGTGAACAGACGACACAGTGTTGTATTTGTACATTCTTGCTTGTTGGTTGCACGATTACGTAACGACTATCAGGCTCACATACTTAGGACATATGCTGGTACTGCTAACGAGATTTTAATGCAACATTTTGGTTTACTTGAAAATACATTCTGGATTTAAAGTACTTTCAGTGAGATACGAGATGACATAATGGTTAGTTTATGTGACAGCTACACGATTTTATCACGACGCTACTAATGAGTGACAATTTACAATGTTGCTTTTGCAGTGTTTCTGTTTTATATCTGCACAGTTTTCTGTTTTATTCTGGAAAGTAAAACATGTTTTAGTAGTAACTTTTGTGGTATAGCTACAATGAAACAGCCTTTTCCGTAGCACAACGTTACAGTAGAGTACTTTCTTCATCACAACAATAAGCGTAATAACTACGATACCTATCCACAAAGCATTTCACTTTTGTTTATCATGAGGTAAGTACATTGACTTCTGCAGAACTTAGTTTTCAGAGGACAATAACTACGAGACTTCCACAGAGATTATCTTACAACATGACGCACAGTTTAGCGCTACAGTACACGTATTTGAGTGATTAATTTCGCACTTAAAACATTTATTTTTTAAGATATTTGAAGTACAATGATACAAGGGTTTTCCATGATACATTTCATTCCATTGCTGTAACCTCTAACACCTGAGGGTATAATTACATTAATCCTCAGGGGGGTACACACTTACTTTGTGTACCATGTGTTTGGCAAGCACAAGGAGCCCTAGCTAATATGGTATTTGCTTACACAACTTTACACATCGGTACCATATTTCTCTAACACACAAATACACAGGTATCTGATCATTTAACTGAGAGATAAACATTTTTTTTACTATGTCAGTGACACATGTTTACGCAATTACAGAGTTGGATTACTTCACACTTACGAAATTGTATTTTGTCTCTAGTGTGTGAACCCTTCATATTTTTTGGACCCATTGTGATACTACGAGAGCTTTGAATGATGTATTTGGTATGAGATCATGATTTTTAAGGTACGTTTGAGGTAAATGACACTATTGAAATGAGCAGAGAATATTTCTTAGGGTTTGAAATTATTGCAGAAAGCTACAACGTTTTTGAGATTTGACTGAGGTGTTATGATGTTATTTTTACGACGACGATGTGTATTATGCTGCTGAGGTATGTTTATGGTCAATAAGCTGATGCTATATGAGGAATTTGATTATGCTATGTATCTGTTATGATGAAATATTGAAGAAGTGTCGACGAATATTTATATGTGTAATAAGGTAAGGAGTAATGAATAGTGGTTACGGACTCTGACTTGTGAAAAAGGATGTTGGAAACCAAGAATCGTACTTTAAGAGTTATGAAATGTGTGTAAATGCGTGAATGTATCACAATGCCGGCAAAAATTTTTAGGACACTGTTATATTCATAAGATTTTGTATCTACACATTTGCAACGCAAATTCTCGACCTGTGAAATTTTTCATATGAGACTGCCACTGTAGCGGAAACTGCTGTCGTAAATATTTCCGTAAGAAAGTTAAGTGACCACCTGCACATAATGCGTCGTGGGCACCCAGCTGTGTCAGACGCCTGGAGAAAAAGCCATTAGTGTGTGCCTTTTCAGAGGCACAGGTAGAAAAAGAAGGGAGGCCATTATCCTCGCTATTGACATTCCTTTGTAGAAAGCATCGCAAATACGACACGCTCAAACTTGAAAACATGTGATTGTACTGTGGAGGTCTTAATTTATGATATTTACTAAAATGCCTAATGAAACGATGAGAAACATTTCACGGCTATTGTCTTGCTAGTTGAGAGAAATGCCATATGGCTTGCTTTATGTATTTATTTGCTCATTTTGTTTAATATCTAGTTTCTAGCTGCACTGCAGCATTGGTTAAAATAAAATTTAATAGATGTACTAATATAAATATTTTATGCCTACAGATCCGGTAAATAATTTTATGATCTATTCAAAAAAACGATGGAGCATAAAAAGACATTTCCCTTCACAGGAATTGCATACGGAATTTTCTTCTCAACTACTTGGTAATTTTTTTGGTAGAATAACTTCTTGTGGTGCACCACTTTAATTACATAGACATTAAGATGTGAATATACATTTCCCTTGTCTGCATTGTTGTCTTTAATGTAATATTTTTTCTGCTTGAGCTTTGTCATGCTTAGATATAAGTTATTGCATTTGCTGCTGCTGTGTGCCAGGCATAGTGCTACTGAATTTGACTTTGTATTACGCTGTTAAGCCAGTTTTACTATGGATTTATTTTTCTTGTTTGCTGCACAGTGCCTTATATTAGTTGTAATATTGCAATTGCTTTGCCAATTTTAATTTTTTTGTCATTGCTGTTTGTGTTAATTGTTTTGTGCTGCTCCATTGCCTCATCCCTTAGTTTAGCATCTGAGCTCAGTAGATTTAAGTTAGCTTAAGAGGGGGTAGACAATATGAGAAAACGAGTTGTGATGAATTGGAAGAAATGCATTGAGAAGCTGTAAGAAAATGGTTTGGCCAAAAAAGTATTTTGAAACAGGATATGAACCTAAAAAGTAGGGTTTAGGGACAACATGTTTAGGTAGGATTTTCTTGGAAATAAATGATGAGGTAAGATAATGGAAAATAAATAATGAGGTAAGAAATGTATGAACATATAAATACAGAAAGCATGCATGGATAGAATTTTTTTGGTGGAAACAAATGTTGAAATAAGAGGAAAGATATATGGAATGAAGTTTTGGGGTGGACTGCAGTACCAAATGTCACACTGAAAACAAACCCTGTCCTGTATTTTTGTGTTATTACACTATGTGAATTTGTGTTTTTCCTCTCTGTATGTGTCTAGCTAATAAGATTTATGTTGTAGAATTTTTCTGATAATATGTTATTTACCTTGTAAATATGCTTAGACATTATTTATTCTGTTTTGTTTTAATGCTCATGTGTGAAATTAATGTTTCGAAAACTGTTCTCATTATTTTGTGTATGTACTTATGTCATAATTCCTGTAACACTGATGTATATGTTATTTCGATTCTTTTGTAAAGCCTGTACTACTACAAATTTTATCCATATTGTTATGTTCCTTGATGATGTATTTTGTACCTTTGTTATTGTATTCTTACGTTATAAAATTGTAATTGACACCAGTTCATCAAATTAAGTAATTTGTAAGTTACATTTCACTGCACACGTTTCTGTTGGTCATAGTATATGGACAATATGAGAGAAGTAGGGACTGATAGTGTTTGCACGCGTGTTAATAATTCAGCAAGGGACTGGATAACAGCATTGCTGGTTCTAAGGTCATTTAAAAAAAAATTTGTGAGTGCACAAGTGGTGGTTCATGGACTTGCTATATTGTCCACAAGACTCTTCGATGGTGATTGTGCACCTGCACAGTCGCAACAGATGGCTGCTGGCCGTCTCTACAAGGACTACAGTGGGTCTACACCTTTGATGACTCACCAACACCATTATTTCTACAAGGACTGCAGTGGGTCTGCACCTCTGGTGGCCCACCAATAACGTAATCTCTAACAAGACTGCAGTGGTCTGTTCTGTGATGACCTACCTACCAATATTCCTCAAAACTTCGACTGACTCTGCGGTGGGTTTGCTCTGTTGTGGGCCATTACCTGTCAGCATGTCAAGAGTCAGCACTGTCTTTCCGTTTGAAGGACAACACTACTTCTTCAAGACTGCATGGAAATCCACTACTTCCGTGTGCATTGTCTTTTACTGCTCAGACTTTCAGAAAAGAAATGGCAGTTTTACTGTGATGAATGATCAGGACTGTCTTTATGGACTGTGAGAAAATTTTAGCTTTTGACCAACATTGTATCAATAAGTGTTTTCATTTGATTTCTTTGTTATTGTAATTATGAAAAATTTTATCAAATCATTATTGGCCACTGCCCAAAACAATTTGTAAAATTTTTTGTGGGGAGCATGGGGGCTATGTAACTAGGCTGTTTATGTTTTCTTATTGGCAACGTTACGTAGCGTTCTGTATGAAAATCAGTGACTGTGCTGTGTGCAGTCTGTGGCTAGTTTGCATTGTTGTCCGCCATTGTAGTGTGGGGCAGCGGCAGCTGGATGTTAACAGCGCGTAGAGTTGCGCAGTTGGATGTGAGCCGTCAGCAGTGGTGGACGTGGGGAGAAAGATGGCGGAGTTTTGAAATTTGTAAGACTGGATGTCATGAACTGCTACATATATTATGACTATTAAGGTAAATACATTGTTTGTTCTCTATTAAAATCTTTCATTTTCTAACTATGCCTATCAGTAGTTAGTGCCTTCCGTAGTTTGAATCTTTTATTTAGCTGGCAGTAGTGGCGCTTGCTGTATTGCAGTAGTTCGAGTAACGAAGATTTTTGGTGAGGTAAGTGATTTGTGAAACGTATAGGTTAATGTTAGTCAGGGCCATTCTTTTGCAGGGATTTTTGAAAGTCAGATTGCGTTGCGCTAAAAAATATTGTGTGTCAGTTTAAGCACAGTCATGTATAATTGTTCTAAGGGGACGTTTCAACTGCTTTGGCAGGGTTTAAATGTTCATTATTGAATTCTAACTCATGTGATATTATATGACCAATACTCGTTTGAAGTAACTGAGCTCTCGTGACCGCCGCTACTGCTTCTTCGTTGACAGCGTAATACTTCCCACATCCTTTTGAACTCATGAGAGAGATTTTATATCTTTTCGTAATGCAAATGTTCGACAGAACATACTATCCTCCAAAGTTAAACAGTAAGTCTGAGAGATTCCAGGGCACTCTCACTTTTGATATGGTGTCATGTTGCTTAATGTTCTTAGAGAACATGATCTTTATTACTTGGTTGCTATATTTGATACGATCTGACTTCATTCATATGATGAAATGGTTGGCGGTAGTTAACACTCTTGCTTGTGTTATCTAGTGAAGGAATAGCGGTAAGTTTTATCTGTGCTCAAAGGAAGAGGGTGCCTAGTTGACTGCAGTAAAAGCGTATGGCAGCTGAGGGCCAAGAGGAGATTTTTTCTGCAGAACCTGGTGAAAGCGTTTGCTGACAGCCAAGTCCCTTCATCTCATAGTTCAGCACATTGGGTGGCGCCGGTCGGTAGGCGTCCAGGTAGACTGACTAGCGCCGAGGAGTCGCTGCAGCTATGTGTGGAGCATTGAAGTTCTGATGACCGGTAATAAAACAGAGGATGGGCCCTTGTTAGGTAGAAAGCAGATAAGACGGATGTGAGTTTCTACAAATTTCCGTGGGACAGGGCAGTGGCACCCAGGCACGAGGCTTTTAGTGTGTTTATGGCCATGCTTTGGAACGTTCAAAATGGACGCAACAGGAGAGATAACGATCTTTTCATGGAGGGCTGTGGATCCATCCAAGTCATGCTTTTAGTAATGCTTGGGAAAGAGGGGGCGAAGCTGAATCTTTTTTTCTTTTATCCCAATTAATCTTTAAAGTCGCTGGTTGGTCAAATCTGCATATCCAGAACAAGGGGCGGTCTACCAGCTTCGAATGCCGAGCTGCAGCTAGTGATTGCCTTATGCTAAAGTGGGTGTAGTCTGAGCACGCAAATGTGATATGCTTCTGAGCTGTTGAGGAAAGCTGTAGAGAAGGAGAAGATCACACTCTTGTACTGGCGCTTCGCTACTGAAGAATGGCAGGTAATTACCGAAACGGTGAGACTTGTGTCATTTGCTAGTGTGCCACTTAGAGACTGTGCCAGTCACCATCTGAACCATCAGAGGTACTGCTTCTTGCATCACGCACACAACGAGTTATGCGTGGGTGTACGTATTTGTTTTGAGTAGGCCGTCTAAACGTTTGACATATTCCATCACGCATAGTCGGGTCAAGGAGTCAAACTGGTTTGGCAGATCAGCAAACGGGTCCACCTGCACACTGGAATCCACCAGGGTTTCAGGGGCTCATAGGGAAGTATCTGCGTTCCGAATCAGCTGAAAACAAGACCACGTACTTGCATATTTCCGGGCGCGCGCCGTTAATAACAGATTGTAGCTGTCCAAGACTCCAGTTGGCGGCCGTGTCGTGCTGTACCGCCCTCACCTGCAGAAGGGTAAAGTATCCGCTGCTACGGGCGTAGGGCTCTAATATATGCTTGTCAGCACCCCGTTATTTGGAACCATACGTTTCTTTATGGAATAGAAGAGTGTAGATGCTTGACAGTAGCGTAGTTTTTGGGCCATACCACGGATTCACATTTATGAAGTCAGATAAAGCGATTAGGTCTGGTTAGGGTGGTGTGTTGATCCCCAGCTGATCACTTTTTTCGCCATAGACCGCATATAACTGAAAGCGTTTGTCAGAGAAAAATGTTTGTGTGGCTGCCATCTTTTGTCATATGATGTTAAGAATGAATAAATCAATTGTTATTCAGACCAAAACTCCTCCCAGTCTTCTGATTTACATTACTTTTGCCTTTCTATTAAAGTTTTGGTTGCAATTGGTAGAGTCGGAAGCTTGCAGGCGATGCATTAGAACATTAGGTTCTGGTGTGTCCAGACATCTGGTGCAAGGATGAATCGAAGTATCCTTGGAACTCTAAAATGGAATTTAGAGAAAAATGTTTATTTGCTAACAGTTAAGTCTTAAATCCTTTATTTAAATCAGCAAAAAAACCTGTAAATACTTTACACATAAAAATGAAAGGAATATTTTTAGATGCTCGAGAGAACGAAAAAAAATTACAATTTCTTTTAAAATGCAAAGCAACGATAAAAATGTCGATAAGAATACCATTGTTAGGACTGAATTTTAACCTTTTTTTTCAAAAAATAAGAGATATATATTGCAACACAGTTCAAACCAAGGTTCAGAACGGACATTAACTTTAAACACTACATGAAAAAATAAAAGGTATGTCTTAAATTTAATGCACCAACAAACAAATTAAAACAACAAGAAAATGACAAGTAAAACAGAAGAATTTGGTGACCCTTTGGAGAACGAATCATGCCGTGAACCGAAATCTAATGTTGCGATTCTTTTGAGAAAGTTTTAACGAGCCCAAGGGCGAGAAAATAACATAGAACTACAGTAGTGGATATTCATCACGAAAACCCTTATAAACTAATAAATAACAAACGTTTGGTGGGCATATGCTGGGTCATAGTTCATGGCACGTGCATTGCTAATGTCCGCACTAATCACTTACGAACAGTTTGGACTTCTGATCCTAATGTAGATAATGTTCTAACAGCTACACCAGTGTGCAGGAAGACGATCGTCCTCTGCCTGCTCGATAGTAGATACGTTGAGATGTGCAGCAGACCTCGAGGTCCGGAGGAATTCTTCTGAACGATGGCTTTTGTTCGTAGAAGTTCCAATATTCAGAGGGCAAGATTCAATAGAAAATCCATCTTCTCGTGAAGGAACCGTAACTAAATGATGAGGTAAACCAAGCAAAATCTTGTTTGTGTGTTTATAGAGCCTGTAGAGTCTCAAAATGGGATTAAAATGTCGATAACCACGCAAAGGCAATTCCTCAAACTCTAAAAAAGACGTCAAGTAATGGGTTGAGAAGAAGTTTACCAACCTCCTGATAAAGCTCCATATCACAAGAGAGTATCAAGTCTTTCATTTTGCGCTTTGTCCTAGATTATATGACCTTCAGAAGATCCACAATGAAGGGTTTCCTCTTAGACCTAATGTCAGTAACATTGTTGCTTCTACATACTTCGTGGCAAAACATCTTGCTACTTTGTTGAACCCACTAGTAAGATAGGGTATATAACATATTGAGAAGTCGGTGGATTCCTTACGTCGATTAGGGGGACTACGTCTGAATGACAAATATTTTAGTAAGTTTTGAGGTGATCTGTCTTCACTCGCTTTTTTCTCTTTGAATCGTTAAGGTCAGTGGAGGTTAGGTTTGGTTTTGAATTAGCTAACCTGTATCGACATCTGTTGACTTCCATTCAATTATGATTCAGAGACTAGCTCTGTGAGCAGAAAGATGAAGTAGCGATGGGGATCCCTGTCATCTATTATTGGTAATGCGTTTAGAGTGAATTCGAGAAAAGCGGCGTAGAACTGGCGACACTGAAAACTGCTTACTTTTTTTAGATACATAGGCGATACGTTTGTGGTATGGTTTCATGGCAGTGAGGATCTGAACAATGTTTTGAAACATCTAAATTCAATCCATTTGAATATTCTCTTTACTATGGAGGTGGAGAAGAATGGCAACGTTCCCTTCCTTGATGTGATGGTCAAGAGGAAGGTTGATGGCACGTTGCCACATGTGGTTTATAGGAAGTTAGTTTAGACTGATTTGTACGAGGGCTATTCGGAACGTGACGAATGATCTGTCGCAAAATGGAAACCACTGTGAAACTCCGATGATGCTTTTGCAGACTTTTGGGCAGTGTCTCTAGTATGTCCGTCGATCGCATCAAGAAGCTCTTTTTGGTTGTGAGCGCACTGCGAGCGAGTAAAGGTACCTAGGACAACAATGTCTCCCGCCAAGTAGGGGGGCCCATTGAGAGGTTTCGCATTAATGAATGCAGCCCACCTAACACAACTGCCACGTACTTCCTTCTTCATGGCAAATCTCAGCTGCCCTCTGCAGGGGCAGTGAAGACGCTCCTGCAGCCTTTTCGATGGGAAGTGTTCGGTCGCCAACAACACAGCCCTAATTTGTTCGTCCTGAGTATTATCTCTGTTCACATGAAACGCTGGATACGAAGACAACACTTGGGTGCAGGTTACGCGCTATAGACCAGCGTAGAGAATTATCGGAAAGCACACGCGGCTACCATCTATGACAATGGTGTTAGAAATTTGGTATAACGCTCTGACAAATGTCTAAGTCGGAGCGGTGACTATGTAGAAAAGTACCTAGAAGATGCAGCTAAATGTGCAAAGAAAACAGTTTTGATTTTCGCTGTGATTTACATTTCGCGACCTATCGTTCCTTACTTTCGAACAACCCTGGTATCTTTAGGCTGATGGTTGTTACCACCCTGCTTAACATAAAGGGGTACATTGCACCTCGTTATCTCTGATCCTGAAAGTTTGTCAGTTTAGTTAGCTCACCTCAGAGTAACGTTTCGCAGGGAAACACAGATCGGACGCACGTTACGATATCGGCCAAATGTGAATCGAGTGGGTGACGAAATTAACGAGGAGGCACCCAATTCTACGGCCTTTTTGCCTTGGAAAAATAACATTTCAAACAGGGCTGTGGTATTCTAAGGCAAGTGTAGTTTTCGACGACCATCTAAGAATTTAGGGCCTGTAAAGGATACTGGTGGTTTGCGTAAGGCGGGTGTCAACTGTATCCCCTGCAGTTGGGGCATGTTATGCATTGATCAGACCAGTAATGGGCCAGTGTATTGAGTATCGGGTCCTGATCTAGAGCGTGAAGCGTGGGGGGGGGGGGGGGGCTACAAACCATGGTATCAGCCCCCGACGGCAATTTCAGGGGGCGCCAAATTCATATACTTAAAGAAAAAAAACCTGTTCCATAAACCGCCTAGCATCCAGCGCACATAGGTCTATTGATTATTCATATGCTTTGAAACGCGTCCCAATTGGTATTTGAACATTTTGAACACATTTTAAGTTCATTTCCGAACGAATCATAAGTTGATTTTTGCGTTGTGTATGTGATGTCTCAGCCAGGCAACACCGTTTCATCAGAAGTAAAAAACTTTTCTGCTGACAGAAGGGTACGGGGTTATACGAGCTGAGCCAGATAAAACCGAACGTGGTTGATTGGGTGTGCGAATGATTAGCGTTGTTATAATTACCAACGAAATCCATAGATTCAGAATACTAGAGTGAAAATAAAGACTAACATGAATAACAGTTACGAAAGATTACACATAATCTTCTCGGTGTACCCAAGAAAATGAAATTTTGACAAAAAAAATTTCCAGATCCCTACACTACCAGTTGTGCAGCCCCCGGTTAGCGGCCACTTTAAGTTCTATTCTCGTAACGGCGGGAAAAAGGCGTTTTATGAACACGTATAACGCCTAACCGAAGAATAAACGCAGGATAAGTGAACCTGTGATTCTGGCAGAGTTAGCGAAGTTAACTGGAGAATAAGTTTTGACAATGGCAGGAATAATTACAGAATTAGTGACGACTAGATCGCTTGTTAGAACGAGGAAGGAGAAGAAACGGGACATCACACAAATTACATGGAAGAATAATATATTACAGATTTATATAAAAATTTCGTGTTACTACTTTTCGATTTGATGCTTAGAAACTGAAGCGTGTGGATGAAATGTGGAAGTATTTCCTGACATAAAACTTGTAGTACGCCAACAGGCATTTGATATTGGTACTTCGTGAATTATGTTCTGTCGTGTCATTTATGTAGGTACATAAAAATGACCATTTATGTCAAAACAGTCTCGCTCATTTGGCGTGTGTTACAGTTGCGTCAATATTCTAAAGGCCTGTTTCGTTTTATATAACAGACAGTGAAAAAATAGGCGTAACAAATCGAGAAACCATACCAGTCTTGGGTACTACTCATATTAAAAGCATTTTCAAGTTTAGACAACGATATTTTGATTTTTCATGTAACAAAGCATTTACGAACAATGATGAGGTAATAGCTTCTTCCGCAGAAACGAAAGCACTCCATGTAAAGCTGTAGAAATATTAGGAGGAAAAAATGCTGGGCGATAAGGATTGAAGAAATGTGTACTGTCTTGCTTGTCTTCTTTCTTTACTTCTTTTATCTTTCCTGTACTTAATTTCTTGTTACACAAAAGAGAAAGTTATTAGATAAGAGGCAATAAAGAGCGCAAATTTCCTGAAGAGTTATTATACTTTTATGTTTCCTATATTTAATTTCATGTCACACAAAAGATGAAGTTATTAGATAAGAGGGAATAAAGAGTGCAAATTTTCTGAAGAGTTATAATTCTCCCGGTCACAAATAATACCACCCAGGGTTAACTGTGAGTTTTTATAAGGTGGGGTAGTATGTCAAACCGGCTGACTGGAAGCAGGAAAGGCATCAGAGGACGTTTTAATTTCCACTGTCCTGATTACAAGTTTGATGGCTTCCATTACAAAATATACAGGTTTGAATTCCACGGAACGAAATACAGTGAAATGCGATGGAAGAATGCTGTGTAAAGAAGCATGATACTGCATTTTGGCACACTTAAGACCAAATTACGTTCTTACATTCCCTCAAACATATATGTTTTACATATCAAACTCTACAGAAAGATGTGCGCTACAAAAGAAACAATTTTTGAAAAATCGATTTTTTAAAAAAATTTTGAACTCCTATCTCAACCGCTCGAGGCTTAGAGGGGATAGGGAGGGGGGCCACCTCTACCAAGTTTTTGCCTCGATTCGGAAATATCGTAGATCCTGGGCTGTTGAGGTTAAGAGTCGCACGTGCTTAAAACAGACGGACAAATCTAATATTGCAGAACGTTGCCTTGGCGCGGTTCATCTTAAAGCTTTACAATACTGTTATTAAGAAAGTAGTTGAAATTAATCTATCAAATGACCTTATAAATAGATCAAGTGACTTTATAAATAGATTTTGGTTAAATTCTGCTTGGAATTCTCTTCTCTGTCTCTCTCTCTCTCTCTCTCTCTCTCTCTCTCTGGGTCAGAGTTAATGTTACTTGCTTACCCATTGATAACTGTCATTCACAACTAGAAACTTCTGATTTGATCATATTCGGTTGTGTGGTGGTGCTAGCTGTTTCCGGAGCGCGCTTTGTCTTTATGCGGTAGGAAGGACGTGGCCAACCCTCAGTGACCAACTACCACGCACTGAAATTCTATCCCAGAAGTGCTGCAAAGATTTTGAAATGCTGAATATTGCTCTTGGTAAGACTTCTGTTGGTAAAGAGAAGAAAGGAAGGTAGCAAGATCAGAATTTAACGTCCCGTTAACAACGCAGTCATTAGAGTGCAAGCCCTGATTACGAAAGGATGGGGGAAGGAAATCGGCAGTGCCCATTTCAAAAGGAATCATTCTGACATTTCCCTCGCGCGATTTGGGGAAATCGCGAAATACCGATATCTGGATGACGGGACGGCGATGTGAAATGTCGCCCTCCCGAATTCGAGTAAACCAAAGGTTTGCAGTCTGGCATATCCTCTTCGAAGTATGTCAAAGACAACGACGAGCTCCCTGGACGTCCCAATTTTAATGTATTCATACGAGTGTCATTCACTTCTAGCATTGGGACACATTCCATCCCTATTACCTACCATTATATCAGGCATTCAACGGCCGTGAGTTCGTATGTCGTCTCGAAGTTTCTAGATTTCTCTTCAGCAAGAAAATACATTTTAAATAAGTGTTCTATACGGATGCATCTGTTTTAGTAACTACTTAACATGTATCATTTGATGAAAATCATCGATGATTGCTGAAGTACGGAGAGTAATCGTATGAAGTGGCATTATAGGAAATATCATAGTGAGACCTTAGCTCATCAAAGGAATGTTGTATGGAAACTTTCTTACAACGGCTTACCCAATTTTATTAGAAGAAATACCCTGGTATGCGGTGGCATGCGTGAATAGAACATAGTTGTTTCCAGCAGATGCATACCGTGTTTACTAAACAGCACTGAATATTACATTCGATGGTCATTGTATAAGACGGAATTCTACTACAAAATGTTCCGCCTGGTCACGCAAGCTGAGTCTTCTTTCTGTAGGGAGAACGAAATAATACAGTCTGTAATAAACTACTGCGTCGGACAGTCGAAAACAAAACGAAATAAGAAGACGACTGTCAGTATCTAAATCGTGAATGAACACCGAAAAGTGCGTGGAATCCATAGCAACATAGTAACATCTGAGATTCGCCATTAAGTAAATGCTATTATAAATCCGTAACACAATCTAGAAACAGCGAACCACAACAAACAGTTTTCGAAACCAAAAGCTCACGAAATTTTACAGATATCCACAGGCCCCTTGAACCATAAAAACTATAACAACAACATGCGAGGGCTATCCACAAAGTACATTACGTTTTCGTTTGTGTCCGTTAGGGGCGGGGCTAGCGCTGCCATCTTGGTGTCATGGCATTCCGCCGCTCAGTCAGCATCCTGCCGTGCTAGTGAGAGGTTCGTGCTGTACTCCGTTGAGTTACTGTGACAGTTTGTGTGGTGTCACCGCACTTGCTAGGTGGTAGCCTTTTAAATCGGCCGCGGTCCATTAGTATACGTCGGACCCGCGTGTCGCCACTATCAGTGATAGCAGACCGAGCGCCGCCACACGGCAGGTCTAGAGAGACTTACTAGCACTCGCCCCAGTTGTACAGCCGACGTTGCTAGCCATGGTTCACTGAGAATTACGCTCTCATTTGCCGAGACGATAGTTAGCATAGCCTTCAGCTAAGTTCATTGCTACGACCTAGCAAGGCGCCATTAATCCTTTGCTATGTATTTAATGAAGCATGTACAGTAACAAGAACAATGTTCACCAATTGTGGATTAAAGTTAAGTATTCCAGCAGCTACGTACTTTTCTTTATAGCATTCATTACGTATCCTGTTTCAGACCTCACGCCAGCCTGCGTGAGTTTAAGCGCGTGCCTTTCGTTTACCCGTCACTGTGGACTGGCTGTCTTGTCAGTCCACAACAGTTTGAAATGTCAGCGTTAATTGAAAATGCTGCGAAGTGTGAAGTGCGTGCTGTAATAAGGTTTCTGACTGCAAAAAACTGTACACCGATAGAAATCTATCGGCAGCTTTGTGAAGTGTATGGGGACAACATAATCACTGAAGGTGGAGTGCGTCAATGGGTCATAAAATTAAAAAATGGCCGAACTAACGTTCACGACGAAGAGCGAAATGGAAGACCCAGCATAGTGACTGCCGAACTTGACGAAAAAGTCGATGCCGCGGTCCGTGAAAACCGTAATTTCACAATAACGGAACTCTCTATGAGTTTTCCACAAATTTCACGAAGTTTGTTGCACGAAATCATTACCGAAAAGCTTGGTTACCATAAATTTTGTGCAAGATGGATACCAAAAATCTTGACAGAGATTCACAAAAATCAGCGAATGGCTGCAGCGTTAACGTTTTTGGATGCTTACGAGAAAGATGGCGGCTCATTACTCGATCGCATCATTAGTGGTGACGAAACATGGGTTAAGCATGTGAACTGCGAGACAAAATTGCAGTCAATGCAGTGGGGGCACACAAATTCTCCCCAAAAACCCAAGAAATGCATGCAGACAATGTCGGCAAGGAAGGTGATGGCGACTGTGTTTTGGGACAGAAAAGGTGTGATTTTTGTGGATTTCCTGGAAAGAGGCACTACAATAAACTCTCAAAGGTATTGCCAAACTCTGCACAACCTCAGAAGAACAATACAAAACAAGCGCAGGGGAAAGTTGGGCTCAAACATCTTGCTGATTCACGACAACGCCCGGGCCCACACGGCAAATGCCACTCGTGAAGTTCTCGAATCTTTTAAGTGGGAGTTGTTTCATCATCCGCCTTACAGTCCCGACCTGGCACCGAGCGACTTCCACTTATTCCCAGCAATGAAGAAGTGGTTGGCTATGCAGCGTTTTGATGACGACGCACAGCTTCAAGAAGAAGGTGCAGGCGGCCGAATTTTACGACGAAGGAATTTCCAAGCTCGTCCATCGCTACGATAAGTGCCTTAATTTAAATGGCAACTATGTAGAAAAGTAGTATTTAAGTGTGGCTTTCATCTGTATATAATAAAAAAAATTGCAATACTTTATTTATTTTTAATTCCAAAACGTAATGTACTTTGTGGATAGCCCTCGTATACAGCGGGCAAATAATACCAATTACAGCTCAAGACAGGTGAGCTACAGAAATGGTGAGCTTGAAAAGGGACGTATGCAACTATTCTAACGGAATACATCGTTAGAAATTACATTCTAAACAAAAATTCAATTCAGACGATGCCCTAACATCGCTATATTGCAGTTATACTGTGTTAATAGAGACTTATGGCTGATTTCTGTTGGCAGCACAAGGCACAAGTAATGTAAAAAATGTAAGTACCTATGTAATCTAAGCAACAATAAAATCTGACGTCGGCATATTCCTAACAAATGAGGGCGTGCTGAAAACCAATTCCCCCGAATTTTTTATGTGAAAAGTCTTAAGGCTTTTTAAACAAAGCAAACGTTATTAACGTTCTACGTCTTTATTCCTAATGTCTACACATTTATTTCTCAACATAGTCACCCTGGCGACGATCACATTTCTCCCAACGAGAGACCAGTTTGTTGATACTTAATTGTAGAATGTTTGACTTCATTAGCGGAGCCACAACCTCACTAACCTCACCTCCGCTTGCAGCGCTTCATCACTAGCAAAGTGAAATCCTTGAAGATGTTCTATAAGTTTTAGAAACAGACGAGAATCGGATTGGGCCAAGGAGGGACAGCATAGAGGATTATCTATGAAAGTGAACCCAAGGCGTTGGAGTGTTGCAGATGTACCAGCGTTCGTGTATGGTAGGTATTGTTATACTGAAGGAGAGAGTGTTCCATGTGTGGACGAACAGAATGCTGCTTCTCACGCTCCGACGTAGGTACGTTATACACCGCCGTGTTACAAAGCACCTTTCGGAACTCTGTAGCGGTGGAGGATTACAGAAATGTAGACACGAAGAATAAAGAAGTAGAATGTTAATAACGTTTGTCGTATTTAAAAAGCTTGAAGAATTTTCACATAAAAAATTCGGAGGGATTACTTTTCAGCACTCCCTCGTACATTTGTACGTATATACAGGGCCGGCGCAAGGCACGTGCGAAACGTGCGGCTGCACGGGGTGGCACTCTCCGAGGGGCGGCAAATCTGTCGCCCCCCACCTTTTTTTAAGGAAAAACTCAACATTCATGCCCAAGAGGAGATTCGAAACCAAACCTCGGTGGGAGCACCTTCGGGAACCGTGGCATGGCGCCTCGACCACCTGCCGGCCGCCCCTGTTGAACGAGGGGAGGGACGAGGACTAATTTCTTCCTGGCCACTGTGGCAGCACCGTCGTGTTTACGCCGGAGGAACAGAGAGGGGGAAGCAGTCTGGCGAACACGCCAGTATTCTTATGATTGGAGATCTGCCAGCCTGTTATGCGCCGTGCGTTTACTCACGACTAATTTTGCAGAAGACGAAATCTAATTTGGAAATTCGAATGCAAGTTCGATACTGCGGTTACGTGTTAAGCATGAAGCAATTTTCCTAAGCCCTTCAATGGCAGTTTCCGAGTGTTTTATTCTTCCTGCATTATGGAAAAAAAATGGTTGAACATTCATTACTACTGTCAAACATGTCCAACACCTACGAAGGCTAGAAGTATTCCGAATGGATAAATACGCTGCGCGTAATTACAAGGGATAAAGACATTGCTGATAGGCCTGGTATAAGTTGGGTTTCGACGTATTTTTGAAAATTTTTGCCATCCGTTTCTGAGTGATAGTCGGACGTTATGGTTTATGAGCCATGAAACACATGTCTCCGCCTGCATGAACAACAATTAAACTCTGACCGGCACTTTTGTTTGACAATACTACTCGCACACTAGATGTAAGCACATATTAAAAGCTTTGGGACTGGCCACTCAGTGGCCGAAACCTAGGTAGGTCTGAAAAGTAAAAACAAAAACGGCAATTGATTGCTGACATTTCCTACAGATTTGTTTAAATTAAATTTCACAAACGTTTCGTTAAAAAAAAAAAAAAAAAAAAAAAGAAGACTGGTTGGGGGCGGCAATTTAGCAGCCCGCATGGGGCGGCACTTGGGCTTGCGCCAGCCCTGTGTATATATTTTGAGAAACAATCAGAGAAGAAGCCTACTGAATAAGCCACGACTATGGTCTAACATGTTCTTGCAGAAAGGGGGCCCACTTTAATTAGTTATTGATGAAATGTATTAATATGAGCAAATAGGTGGTGTCACCACACTCATAATTTTCCTTATAAATGTGGTTTCCCTACTGAGAATCCATCTCTGCCACATTGTTGCCCATCGAAACACCACCTTTCGGACACATACGTGACAAAACAATACATTCTACTGATTTGCAAAAAAGAGCTGCTCACGAAATAAATCTGTATTAATTATTCGTTTCGTTCATCTGATCATATCCAGGTATGATAAAACATTTAAAATATCCTGCAAGGCAATATTCTTAAAAGTGGCGTCAACAGGAAAATGCAGTATACAGGTAGCACTAAAATGCATTGTTATAGCTTACTACTGACACCAGTGAAGCAGAATGTTGATGCCGCAGAAAGAACGTTGCAATAAACGATACTGTAAATTATTGTATGATACCTGAAGCCGATCAGATGATCTAAGTCGGGTGATAAACAGCATATCCAGACACTCTGGGATGATAATGGCATTGAAACAGAGGATGACACGCGTAAAGCTGAAATACTAAACACCTTTTTCCAAAGCTGTTTCACAGAGGAAGACCGCACTGCAGTTCCTTCTCTAAATCCTTGCACGAACGAAAAAATGGCTGACATCGAAATAAGTGTCCAAGGAACAAAAAAGCAACTGAAAGCACTCAACAGGGGAAAGTCCACTGGACCTGACGGGATACCAATTCGATTCTACACAGAGTACGCGAAAGAACTTTCCCCCCTTCTAACAGCCGTGTACCGCAAGTCTCTAGAGGAACGGAAGGTTCCAAATGATTGGAAAAGAGCACAGGTAGTTCCAGTTTTCAAGAAGGGTCGTCGAGCAGATGCGCAAAACTATAGACCTATATCTCCGACATCGATCTGTTGTAGAATTTTGGAAGATGTTTTTTGCTCGCGTATCATGTCATTTCTGGACACCCAGAATCTACTCTGTAGGAATTAACATGGATTCCGGAAACAGCGATCGTGTGAGACCCAACTCGCTTTACTTGTTCATGAGACCCAGAAAATGTTAGATACAGGCTCCCAGGTAGATGCTATTTTCCTTGACTTCCGGAAGGCGTTCGATCAGTTCCGCACTGTCGCCTGTTAAACAAAGTAAGAGCCTACGGAATACCAGACCAGCTGTGTGGCTGGATTGAAGAGTTTTTAGCAAACAGAACACAGCATGTTGTTCTCAATGGAGAGACGTCTACAGACGTTAAAGTAACCTCTGTCGTGCCACAGGGGAGTGTTATGGGACCATTGCGTTTCACAATATATATAAATGATCTGGTTGATAGTGTCGAAGTTCTACGCGGCTTTTCGCGGATGATGCTGTAGTATACAGAGAAGTTGCAGCATTAGAAAATTGCAGCGAAATGCAGGAAGATCTGCAGCGGATAGGCACTTGGTGCAGGTAGTGGCAACTGACCCTTAACATAGACAAATGTAATGTATTGCGAATACATAGAAAGAAGGATCCTTTATTTTATGATTATATGATAGCGGAGCAACCACTGGTAGCAGTGACTTCTGTGAAATATCTGGGAGTATGCCTACGGAACGATTTGAAGTGGAATGACCATATAAAATTAATTGTTGGTAAGACGGATGCCAGGTTGAGATTCATTGGGAGAATCCTTAGAAAATGCAGTGCATCAACAAAGGAGGTGGCTTACAAAACACTCGTTCGACCTATACTTGAGTATTGCTCATCAGTGTGGCATCCGTACCAGGTCGGGTTGACAGAGGAGATAGAGACGATCCAAAGAAGAGCGGCGCGTTACGTCACAGGGTTATTTGGTAAGCATGATAGCGTTACGGAGATGTTTAGCAAACTCAAGTGGCAGACTGTGCAAGAGAGGCGCTCTGCGTCGCGGTGTAGCCTGCTGTCCAGGTTTCTATAGGGTGCGTTTCTGGATGAAGTATCGAATGTATTGCTTCCCCCTACTTATACCTCCCGAGGAGATTACGAATGTAAAATTAGAGAGATTCGAGCGCGCACACAGGCTCTCCGGCTGTCGTTCTTCCCGCGAACCATACGCGACTGGAACAGAAAAGGGAGGTAATGACAGTGGCACGTAAAGTGTCCTCCGCCACACACCGTTGGGTGGCTTGCGGAGTATAAATGTAGATGTAGATGTAAATGTATGTCCTTATGTCGCATATGAATATACAAATCATACCATGAACGACGTGTTTTAATAAATTTTTTATGTGTTAATCTCTTGGAACGGCATGCTTTCATAACACGCAAATTACGATGCGAAATCCAATATGGTGAATCCAAGCATTCCACACCGAACGCTAACGAAAGTCGATAGCAGTCCCCGCTTCAGTACTGCGTGTGACGTCAAAAGATTTCTCGTGTGTATGATGGCTTGTGAAATGAGTGTTACTAAAAATCTAAATTATCGACAGAGCAACCAACTACTCACGGAAATTATTCTGAAATGGTTGTGAAAAAGGAATATAGCCGTACTGCAATATTCAGGGCGTCACGTCTATTGTTTTGTTTTCGGCCTCTCATGGAAATTTAAAAAAGAACACGGTAAGTGAGCGAACAGGCAATCTTAATGTTAAAAAATTAAAGAAGTCCATGTGTAAATATGACTGAAATTTAATCTGCAAAAAAACGTAGGTTAGTTTCTTATTATATGAGAATTACGTAATATTGAATATTTTGAATTATTAATTAAAGTGTAATGATATACTGAAGGAAAAAATCTCAGGACCAGTAAATAATTAACGTAGAGTAATGAAATTCTGGAAATACATTTATAGGTAATAGGTGAATAACACAGCAAGACTACAGGATAATGTAAGAGAGAGATAAACCCTTGCAAATGTGAAATGCTGCTACGTTAAGAACTGGTGTAACCGCCAGAACGTTGAATGCAAGGATGCAAACGTGCATGCGGTATGTTGTCCAGGTATCGGATGTCGGATGTCAGTTTGTGGGATGGAGTTCCATGCCTGCTGCACTCGGTCGGTCAGCACAGGGACGGTTAAAGCAGTTAGTGGATGACGCTGGAGTTGTAGTCCGATGATGTCCCGTATGTGCTCGACTGGAGAAAGATCTGGTGATCGAGGAGACCTAGGCAACATGTCGCCACTCTGCACAGCATGTCGGATTACAACGGTGGTTCGTCGACGAGCGTTATCCAGTTGGAAAACACCCCATGGAATGCTCTAAATGATTGGCAGCAGCAGATATACGTACAAATTTGCAGTCAGGGTGCGTAGGATAATCACGAGTGTTCCTGCCACACGAAATTGCACTCAATCGCAGGTCCAGTGTGCCTGCAGCACAGACGGCTTGCTTGCAGGCCCTCTGCTGCCCTCCTTCTAACCAACATACGGCCATTACTGGCGACGAGACGGCACCAGCTTTCATCAGGAAACACCCTGCCCTCCAATAAACTCTCGATTGACTCCATTGAAGTCGCGTACGGCGGCGGTTTTGGGTCATTGAATGCGAGCTACAGGACTTCTGGCTCGGAGCTGTTCTTGAAACAACCGATTTGTAGCAGATAATTGTGTCAGTGTGGTGTCAAATGATGCTCAAGTTGCGCTGCAGATGCAGCACGACGCGATAGAGCCATATGCCGAACGCGATGGTCTTCCCTCTCGGTAGCGCCACATGACCGTCCGAAGCCCCGTCTTCCTACGGCCGTATATTTTTGTGACCACCGCTGCCAGCAATCATGTGCAGTGGCTACATTTCTGCCATGTTTTTCTACTATATCTCAGAAGAAACATTCAGCTTACTACAGGACCAGATGGAAACTCAGTGAGGTGTTGATAATGGCGTCTTTGTCGCCTGAAAGACATTTGTGACTAACATCAACTCAGCACGTCCAATCTAAAAGCTAACTAACGCTCACTACCGTTACGACGTGTATTTAACGCAAACCGATTTGCGTCCTGTTATGTGACTGGCGCGAAATTTGAACAGACTTCATCTTTCAGCTGTAGAAACACACCTACCAACTTTCTTTCACGCAGCACAACTGCTTCTTGGGGCTGTGATTTTCTTGCGACAGCATATGTTAATTACCAATGTGTCCTCTATTACCAAGGTAGGTCTGTTTACTGCAGTACAGTTTTGGCCACGGTGAATGTTTCACGAGTCTGATCACATTCCAATTAGTGATCGAACGAAGTAGTTACTTTACAGTGACTACAATAAATTTGTTGTAAAGATGTAATGTATTAAGATTATGCTTTTGGTACTCACTGTTGCTGGGTTTCCAGTGTTCAAATACTACAGCGTTGACAACTGATTCACTACCGAAAGTCGTTTTACGGATGTCTCTTATACGAGAACTTTGTTTTCATCATCACCCGCAAATATACCCACCACATGCGCTGACCGGGACTGTATCGTCTTGCTTCATGTGTCTAGTGACGAGTATCGCTACGTTCTGTTTACGCTTTTAAAGACTTCACACGTTTCAGTTGAGACGCGATGTAGTCAGCCATTCCCAAATTCATCTCCTGTTATTCATGCAGCAGTTAATAGAAATAAAGAACTTACTTATTTACGCTTTTACACACGAACTAGAACGATTAAAGAATCGAAATTAATGTGTTGAATTTTCTTTTTACTGCAAACACTTGTAAGCCACTGCAGACTTAAAAGAACCATAAACAGAGCACGTACTCGTATACACATTATTGTTATGCAGACCAAATTTAAAATGAAATTCGCAACTGTATAACAGCCAACTGAAAAGAAGAGTCAGACGAATAAGTAAATATCAAACCGTGACCTTTGAAAATGGAGATCTAATACGAAACCGAGTCGAATTTCAAGAAGGGAATAAAAATCCATTGAGTGACTACGTAGTACAATGATTGGAATATTTTAAACTAGGTTAATATGAAGTCTATCTGTCGCATTAATAACGTTTTTGTAGATTAATTAGATTAATATAAAGCCCATATAAGGCCCAGAATAGCTACAATGTAATTACTAGCCGGCCGGAGTGGCCGAGCGGTTAAAGGCGCTACAGTCTGGAACCGCACGACTGCTACGGTCGCAGGTTCGAATCCTGCCTCGGGGATGGATGTGTGTGATGTCCTTAGGTTCGTTAGGTTTAAGTAGTTCTAAGTTCTAGGGGACTTATGACCACAGCAGTTGAGTCCCATAGTGCTCAGAGCCATTTGAACCATTTTTGTAATTACTAATTTATTTCACGACATATGTGTTTCGGCTTTCATTGGCATTTTCAAGTAAACAATGAATACAATACTTGTGCGATCATTTACCTACATAACACGTCTTGCACATTTGGTTAATTACATATTGGTACTTAACACTATGTGAACAAAAGTATCCGGACACCTGCCTGAAAATGACTTAAAAGTTCGTGACGCCCTCTATTGGTAATGCTGAAATTCAATATGGTGTTGGTCCACCTTTAGCATCGATGACAGCTTCCTCTCTCGCAGGCATACGTTCAATCATGTGCTGGAAGGTTTCTTGGGGAATGGCAGCCCATTCTTCACGGAGTGCTGCACTGTGAAGAGATATCGACATCGGTCAGTGAGACCTGGCACGAATGTTCCAAAACATACCAAAGGTGTTCTATAGGATTCAGGTCAGGGCTCTGTGCAGGCCAGTCCATTACAGGGATGTTATTGTCGTGTAACCACTCCCCTACAGGCCGTGCATTTTGAACAGGTGCTCGATCTTGTTTGCAATCGCCATCTCCGAATTGCTCTTCAACAGTGGGAAGCAAGAACGTGCTTAAAACATCAGTGTAGACCTGTGCTGTGATAGTGCCACGTAAAACAACAAGGGGTGCAAGCCCCCTCCATGAAAAACACGACCACACGATAACACCACGGCATCCGAGTTTTAGTGGTGGCACTACACGCGCTGGCATTAGAATTTCACCGGGCATTCGCCATACCCACACCCTGCCATCGGAACACCCATTGTGTCCGCGATTCGTCACCCCACACAACGTTTTTCCACTGTTCAATCGTCCAATGTTTATGTTCCTTATACCAACTGAGGCGTGATGTGTGGCTTATGAGCAGCCGCTCGACCATGAAATACAAGTTTTCTCACCTCCCGCTTAACCATCATAGTACTTGCAATGGATCCTGATGCGGTTGGGAATTCCTGTGTGATGGTCTGGATTGATGTGTGTCTTTTACACATTACGACCCTCTTCAGCTGTTGACGGTCTCTGTCAGCCAACAGACGAGGTCGGTGTGTACGGTTTTGTGCTGTATGTGTCCCTTCATGTTTCAAATTCACTATCACATCGGAAACAGTGGACCTAGGGATGTTTAGGAGTGTGGAAATCTCGCGTACAGACGTATGACACAAGTGACAGCCAATCACCTGACCACGACCGAAGTCCGTGTGTTCCGCGGAGCGCCTCATTCTGTTCTCTCACGATGTCTAATGACTACTGAGGTCGCTGATGTGGAGTACCTTGCAGTAGGTGGCAGCACAATGCACCTGACGTGAAAAACGTATGTTTTTGGGGGTGTCCGATACTTTTGATCACATAGTGTACGTGTAGATGAACTTGAGGTTCATATTACGTCGATACTAAACTGTCACGTAACTGTTAGTGCTCAATTGTTGGTAAAATTATGTAATTTTAGTATCTGTTATACGCTGAATATGTTCTGACAGTAATTTGACAGTTCTCTTACTATTATGTTGGATATTTACAGAATGTATACGAATAGACAGCTATGATGTAATTTTCCACTGATCGGATTTCGACGTAGGCTACCTTTGGTTGTTTTGTGTGTGTCGTTTTTATATTGTCCGCCTCCGTAGCGCAGCGATAGCGTTACCACCTACCACGCAAGGGGGCCCGGGTTCGATTCCCGGCAGGGTACTGAGTGTTGTGTGTCCATCATCATCACTGACACGCAAGTCGCCGAAGTGGCGTCAACTAAAAAGACTTGCAATACGGCAGTCGAACCCCGACGGGGATATCCCGGCCAATAAAAGCCACACGATCATTTCATTTTTTGTTTTTTATCTGTATGCCTTTTCGTGTTCCAGTATTTCAGTAAAGCTTTTAGATAGTGTTTGCCTTGAAAATCTGCTGAAGACTCAAATGAACAAAAATGTTTTGGTAGAATGGATCAAGATACGAGCTTACTGATTGTAGCATATAAAACGTAGCAACATCCGCGAATAGAGCCGAAAAATTTTAGCAACAAGGCAAGAAATTCTAAAATGATAATACTGCTTAACTATGAACGAGAGATTACTATTCGCTAGGCTATCGCACTGACTTAGAACGCAGTACTGGAAATATTGAAAAAACAGTATAAGAGTCAGCCGGGGTAAAGGAAAACACTGAATCCACTCGTGACGAGTATGAAAAACGTTTAGCATAGTGTCAGTGGTATCTGACATGACTTTTATGGGGACAAAAATGTCTGTTGGAGAGCGATCTATGATTATGCAAATTACTAGAGGAGTATCAAAGCAAGAAAATCGCGATTCTGCGAGCAAATTTGTTACTAAAGACCCCCATAAATAAGAGTTTTTGTTGAAACTTGCTGGTTTTGATGGAGTTTGAAAAGTTCTTTGTGCAATCCTGTAGAGACAAGCAGACCTCCTCCGCAAGCCGAGCCAGACGGCCGAAGAATGTGAAGGGATTGTCGGCGGAGATATTTGACGACGATAGAAGGCTGCGACCTGGATAAAGCCTGACGTGGGGAGGGGCGAAGGAGATTTCCCTGAATAACCGGATCTGTTCCGGCTCTTGGCGACAGTCCAGGGGGGCCACCATTTATCGCAGGCTTCCACCCGCGCGTGCGTCTTCTACAGTCTGCTGGGATGGAGCCACGGTAGTAGCAGGGGTGGGTTCTTTCCTCCCTGGGATGGCCCCACAGCATCTGCGGCTCCTGAGAACATCTGCAACAGCAAATACCCTGTTGCAAAGCGACAATCTTTCCAAGCACCAGCAACGTTTTCATTTTAGCTGCAGAGGTGCACAAGATTAACACTTGCTATTTGATTTCAAATGGTGCCCGTTTTGGAGGGTTGTCTCCATTACTGGTCCATCTTCGTGGATATGACACGTACAGGTCAGGGGTTCCATAACTGGTGTCGTTTAGAAACTTTCCATACTAACAAAGGGCACCTCGCCTACTCGTCGTCATCGATTTCGTACAGATTTGTGGTATATGCAGCGCTTGGTCAGAAGCGAAATTGACAGATGACCAAGTGTTTGGGAAAAAGAGAATACTTTTCGCCCAGGTTGGGCGAGGCCTGAGCCAATAATGTCACTGTAGTTACCAGACAGAGGTTGGCGCAGCAGCGGATCGGGGTGGACTCCCTACGTGGAAACATTTTTAACTGTTGTTAATTTTTAAGGTACTTACACTGCAAATAAAGATAAATTATACATGGTGGCCCACTTAAACGTTTCAATACAAATATCAATAGCAGAACAGCAGATATTGAGAAACGACTTTAGTGGGTATGAGTGTAAGACAGGGGCTCATAAAAGTATATACTTTGAGACATTCTAAAAAGTAAGCAGATATTAGTTTCAACAGAAACTTACGCTTTTTAAATGGACACCCCGTATTATTTCTTAAGAAATCAATAACATGAAGAATCACAAGAGAATGGTGTTGGTTGCATCGGAATAAGTCAGTTAAATCCAGAGAAATTGCAAGCCGAAATTGACATTTAAAATGAACGAAACGCGCCGCTATTGGACATCTGGAGATGCAAGTGTGATCCTTACACACTAATGTTTGTGGCAAAACTCTGTTACTACTTTCGGCCATCGTGACGGCAGTGACAGTATGATTAAGCACGCCATTTACATCGCCATTATGAGCAAAGTGGGGCTCACGGTTGCGTCTGCAGATGTGCAATATGTGCGTCTCATTTATTTCAAGCATCAACTTCGGTTTGAAATTTCTCGGAATGTAATTGATGTATTGCGATGCAACCAACGCCATTCTTTTTTGTTATTTTTTCGTGTTATTGACTGCAGAGAAAGAATACAGTGTGTACATTAAAAGAAACGTAAGTTTGTGTTGAAGATAATATTTGGTTACGTCTAAGAATGTCTCATAATACTTATTTTTATGAGCCCCAGTGAAAGTCGTTTTTCGATGTACACTTCTCTTCCAGAGATATATGCGCTGAAACGTTTAAGTGGGCCACCCAATATAGCAGTTATTAATATTTTCAAGAAATCCGTGAAAAGGAAAGGTTAGCGAAAATTTTGGATTGCAAATACACTCCTGGAAATTGAAATAAGAACACCGTGAATTCATTTTCCCAGGAAGGGGAAACTTTATTGACACATTCCTGGGGTCAGATACATCACATGATCACACTGACAGAACCGCAGGCACATAGACACAGGCAACAGAGCATGCACAATGTCGGCACTAGTACAGTGTATATCCACCTTTCGCAGCAATGCAGGCTGCTATTCTCCCATGGAGACGATCGTAGAGATGCTGGATGTAGTCCTGTGGAACGGCTTGCCATGCCATTTCCACCTGGCGCCTCAGTTGGATCAGCGTTCGTGCTGGACGTGCAGACCGCGTGAGACGACGCTTCATCCAGTCCCAAACATGCTCAATGGGGGACAGATCCGGAGATCTTGCTGGCCAGGGTAGTTGACTTACACCTTCTAGGCCTGTTGGAACAGCAAGTTCCCTTGCCGGTCTAGGAATGGTAGAACGATGGGTTCGATGACGGTTTGGATGTACCGTGCACTATTCAGTGTCCCCTCGACGATCACCAGTGGTGTACAGCCAGTGTAGGAGATCGCTCCCCACACCATGATGCCGGGTGTTGGCCCTGTGTGTCTCGGTCGTATGCAGTCCTGATTGTGGCGCTCACCTGCACGGCGCCAAACACGCATACGACCATCATTGGCACCAAGGCAGAAGCGACTCTCATCGCTGAAGACGACACGTCTCCATTCGTCCCTCCATTCACGCCTGTCGCGACACCACTGGAGGCGGGCTGCAGGATGTTGGGGCGTGAGCGGAAGACGGCCTAACGGTGTGCAGGACCGTAGCCCAGCTTCATGGAGACGGTTGCGAATGGTCCTCGCCGATACCCCAGGAGCAACAGTGTCCCTAATTTGCTGGGAAGTGGCGGTGCGGTCCCCTACGACACTGCGAAGGATCTTACAGTTTTGGCGTGCATCCGTGCGTCGCTGCGGTCCGGTCCCAGGTCGACGGGCACGTGCACCTTCCGCCGACCACTGGCGTCAACATCGATGTACTGTGGAGACCTCACGCCCCACGTGTTGAGCAATTCGGCGGTACGTCCACCCGGCCTCCCGCATGCCCACTATACGCCCTCGCTCAAAGTCCGTCAACTGCACATACGGTTCACGTCCACGCTGTCGCGGCATGCTACCAGTGTTAAAGACTGCGATGGAGCTCCGTATGCCACGGCAAACTGGCTGACACTGACGGCGGCGGTGCACAAATGCTGCGCAGCTAGCGCCATTCGACGGCCAACACCGCGGTTCCTGGTGTGTCCGCTGTGCCGTGCGTGTGATCATTGCTTGTACAGCCCTCTCGCAGTGTCCGGAGCAAGTATGGTGGGTCTGACACACCGGTGTCAATGTGTTCTTTTTTCCATTTCCAGGAGTGTATATTTACAGCAAAGGATTGTAAAATAGTACACCAGTGCTACGGATATAAAATTAAATATTTTTATTGTTTTGCAGCTGATGATTTACTCGTGCTGGGGTGATATTCATGGTAAAAAAAGGGGAGGCAGTGGCTTTCTTGACTACTTACAGACGTTATAAACGCCGCGTTTTTACAGTTACATGGTGATTTGAGATTTCTATAGAAAAACAAATCTGATTTGCATTCATTAAAGATTCTCTCTCATCGCACTGTGTGGCAGCAAATCACGCGTAACGCATGATTTTAGCAAAAATTGATAATGGAATGTATTTTGATGCAGTCTTTTCTAGACGTGATTTCTTTTTTTCTTTGTATAAGAGTAGTTTTGAAGCTTTTTTACCTGACGAAAAAAATGGACATCGAGGGTTGCACTAGTGAGGGGATTGTGCTGAATGACAGCAATCCTTCTTCAACATGAAAAATCTCGTCGTGAAACTGTGGACTTTTTTGCCCTACTCAATAGTCAGGTAACGAGAGAAATTTGTTCTCCTGCACGAAAGGGTTCATTGTATCAGTCACAAAATTTTCGTGTGTGGTGGTTGTAAGTTGCACATGATTTTTCTGAAGTAGTGACGGCATTTCTCTATTTTGCCACGTACTCATCCACTAATTTATCCTTTGCGTCTCCTTTTCATACCTTTTATGAAAATATTAATTGGTACAATAAGCTGGCCGGCCGGTGTGGCCGTGCGGTTCTAGGCGCTTCAGTCTGGAACCGCGTGACCGCTACGGTCGCAGGTTCGAATCCTGCCTCGGGCATGTATGTGAGTGATGTCCTTAGGTTAGTTAGGTTTAAGTAGTTCTAAGTTCTAGGGGACTGATGACCTTAGAAGTTAAGTCCCATAGTGCTCAGAGCCATTTGAACCATTTGAACAATAAACTGAAGTTTATTTAGCTTTTTCCTCTGTAAGAAACATAAAAATTTAAAATAAAAATAAAAAAAGCTGCCGCATAGGGACCCGACCCCTCTACTACTGGATTACCATTCTGAGCTTCTTACGCTGAGCCAGCCGCTGTCTGCAGTGACGCAAAGGTAAAAGGCTTAGGCCACGCCCAACCTCCGTCAGAACCACTGTTTCCTCTAAACGCTTGGGCGTCTGGAGTCCAGTCAGTTTCTTTTCTGGTCAAGCCCTGCACACACCATAAATTGCGACGGAATTGATGATGACGAGGAGCACAGTCTCCTTGTACGAGAACTGGCAAAAGTTCCCTCGGTTTCGTGAGAACGACCGTGGATCCAATCCAAAGACAAGCAATGATTTTTGGGCGTTAGATGCTCGCTGACAGCGAAGTTAATTAGTTTCCGCTGCTTAGAAAAGTCTCATACTCGAGATCCAGAATAATTCCACGTAAGGGTCGGCACGATGACTGATTGCTATTCACCGTACGTATAATAATAATAGTATAAGGTGCAAATAAGTACAAAGTCTTGCAATGCCACCATCTGGAACGACGACTGAAGCACAAAATAGTAAACAATGCATCAAGAGCATATGTATCAGTAGAATTTTGTCAGTTTTTTCTGTTCGATACGACCTTGAAATCCAGAGCGCCGTAGACAAGACGTCCAGGTTGATGCCGTGTTGCATGACTTCCAGAGGGCATAAGAAACGATTTCGCACTGCCCTTTGGTGAACAAAATATGTGGTTTCGAGTATCGGACCAGCTAGCAGAAAGAACTTAACACATTCTTAACATGTAGACAAGCATGATCCCATGCATGATTTTAACTGTCGAGTTTAATATATTGACAAACAACCACTGTCCGTGTTGTCACTACCAGACTTCCAGGTCTTTAATATGTGTCGATCGGCCTTTGTTCCAAGAGGACTGCTTTCGATGAAATATTTGATTGTCACTGTACTGACAAACAAGCCTCTGAGTGCCCTGAAACCAATATTATCATCATCGTCAACGGGTAATGTACTAACTTTTGACAGCAACATTTACCTGGTAGAAGGTAATTATATGCAAAACTAATAACCAGTTTAACTAATCATACAAGATAGCAGATAAATCCAATGCATTATGTGCTAAGATACCATGATACCATCATACACACCATACACCATTTTACGATTTATATGTCTTTTTTGATTTAGTTGGTTATTTTATGCCGATTAATATTTTCACAAATAGGTTCACATACACCCCAAATTATATTACAGTTGTGAAAAAATGGCTGCACGATGGGAAAAGCGAGGTCATTTCCATGTGAATAATGTGACATTTAGTTGTTAATAATAAATCTTAGGCGCCATTAACAATACAATGAAATTGTGCAATCTTGCTAATTATATCTGCATTAATTATGGGAAAACTATACACTGTGCAACGTACTGCGATATCTCAAATTAAGCTGCACAGTAGCGAGCACCTTCAGCGAGCATTAAATTATGATCTGGTGCTGTTTCTGAGCTGACAATGTGTAAGAGGCTGCCAGAGGCTGAAGATGCCACTCCGCTTTTGGCTGCGTGTGATAGTACGGCAGATCAGCTGCACGTATGGGTTTGAAGTTGGATGTTTTCGAGTGTGCGCCCTCAGAACTTTTAAAAATTTCGCGATGTGGTCTCTAACTTCGCCGATTTTTCGAGTGTAGCCACCGAAATCATGTAAAATTTGTCAGCCATATATGCTGATTGGGTGTCTGAATTTTTCCTTTGTTAGCAACAGTAAGAATATTATTTATTGTTTGACGAAAATTCGGCACTATACTTCTTTGTGGACCGTGAATCAGTGGTAACTTGCATGTACGAGGGCTATTCGTTTATTAAGGTCCGACAGGTAGCAAAATGGAAACCAAAGGGAAAATCCGGCGAAGCTTTGCTTGGACAGTGTCTCTGGGATGCCCATAGGACACGTCTCGTCGCTCTTTTCAGTTTTGAGTGCACAGTGAGCACCTAAAGAGGGCTGGAAAATAACGTCTCTCACCAAATATGAGTGCCTGCTGACAGATTTCACCTGATTTCATGCAGCCCACGTAACGTAACTGTCGTGCATTTCCTTCAGCCATTCAAACGGAGTAGCTAAGTTCAACGGGGTCTATGGTTTTATTGGCGATTAACACAGAAACTTGCAAGACCTGGCGGCAGTAAATGAAGCACATGCGAGTACGATAAATATGGTTAACAGAAAACAAATTGAATAATAGGTACATTGAATCTCACACAGGAGGTATACGTAGTGGAACCTATTGATCTTGTGATCAGTGTATTCAGACAATGACGGTGGGTGCTTCATCTCTAGTAAATTCACATTTCGACGTTAACCTGTGTAGATGGGAAAACGTATCCGCAAGTTACGTATTATGTAGAATTATGATGCAAGTTCCTTAGGCCGACTTGTCTGCGCAGGATAAGATTTAGAATTGTTTTGGTACGATAGAGTTTATCGCTGCACAGAGTATGTAGCATGTTCCTTGATCTGGTTAGTGGCTAAATATACCGACAGAAAAAATCGTCTGGGAGTATCTTGGCAAGGTACATCTACATGCCAGTTTACTGGTAAACTAATTCACTGTAATTCATCTGTTGGGTCTAATGTTGTTTATACAAGACACTTCTCCTTACTGAAAAAGGAAGAAGATATAGTCTCATTTTGTCTAGTAGCAGCAAAACAGATAGCTAGGGATCTGACTCAGGGAGGCTATCAAAGCTTCCGGTTATCATATTTGATCCTCCTTTGAGACCGGTCTTCGCCCAAAGTATTTCGCATTCGAAATCTGTGCTAATATCAATAGATATTACCGTATTTTTTTACAGTTGTAAACACGCTTCCACCACTCCGTGAGCTACGTCCCACTTATAATTTAGAATTTCACTGCTTATAACATCTGACTTCAGCCAGCTATTCGTCTCTAGTACAATGTGGGCATTCAGCTAGCTGTCTTCACCAAAGTAGGCAGTCGCCTTTAGCAACTGAAGATGGCCTCTCAATTCACACGGCAGGCCTCATCCGAGACAACATGGGCCTCGATATGCAGCCGTGCACCCATAGCAGTCAATCGCTGCAGGATCCTTCTCCAAAACCCGCAGCGAGATCAATGGCCATCGTGGCAGTCGGAGCCATTGAGCACGCAACACGTGGAGTTATATAGCGAATCTGCAAAACAATGTGAATAGGAATTTCTGAAGACTTTGGTCCACAGAGCACGTGCCCTGTCAGACCAAGAGAATCTACCTATAGAGATAGAACGTCTCAAAACAGTTTTCTCCAAGAATGGATACACGGAGAGACAAATTGAGAGGGCACTCCAACCAGCCACTATACCACAGGTTCCTGAAGAAGACCAAGATGAAGCAAAGAAGGTGGCATATCTGCCCTATGCTGGCTCTATTTCTGCCAGAATCAGTAGGATCCTCCGTAAACACAATATCAAGTGTGTTTTCTGTCCAAGATCGGGGGACTGCTCGGGAGTGTCAAAGACGACCTGAGGTTACGAAAACCAGGGATGTACAATATACCTTGTCAATGTGGCATGTCCTACATTGGCCAGAGGACAAGAACTGTGGAGATCAGATGCAAAGAACATCAGAGGCACACTAGATTAAGACAGGTGACTAAGTCAGCCATTGCTGAACACTGTCTAGAACTAGACCATGCCATGAAGTATGAGGATACCAAGATTCTAGCACAAACACCCAGATTTTGGGACAGTGTTATAAGAGAATCGATAGAAATTAAAATGGCTGACGTTCTTATGAACCGTGACACAGGGTACCAGCTAAGCAGAGCCTGGGATTCGGCTCTGGAATTGTTAAAGAAGCAACAGGGCCAGCTGCAACACTACACAAACAGAAGAACCAGAGACATGGAGATGGAAAACGAGCCCCTGACGGACTGACAGGCGCACCAGACCGAAGATGGAACACCCAGAAGTGGGACTGGTGGGCGCGGACCGCAGAGGAAACATCCAGAGCCGCAGCAGACGAAAAACGGAGCGGCAACGCTCCAACAGGTCGTGGTGAGCGGGCGCGGGCCGCAGGGGAACGCTTGGTACCTCACACCGTAGATAAAACCCCCAGGAGCGGGTTTGGTGGGCGCGGACCGCAGAGGGAACACCTAGAACCGCAGCGGACGGAAAACGGAGCAGCAACGCTCCAGCAGATCGCAGGGAATGGGCGCGGACCACAGAGGAAGCACCTGCAGCCGTTGGTGGAGGGGGAAGGCCATAGGCATAAATACTGGACCAGGTCCACTCGAGGAGTAGTCTCAGGTCGCACCTGATGAAGGCCACGAGCTACGTGACCGAAATATCGTGCAATTACGACGCTGATATCCGGCAGAACACCCGACAACCCAAGATGTCATTAGATCGCCGGGAAAGCCTGAAGAGTTACAAATCGAGAATGACTTAGCAAGATTTCACAAGGAACATATTTGCCATCTTATGTGGAAGTGTCCAGATAGCAAAACTGTATTAAAGGCACATAATAGCAACACTAATGCTTGCCTTTTTAACTTAATATTAAAGCAACAATTTGTGATGCATCAGAAAGCAAAATATAATAATAATATTTTGACCAGTGTCAGAAAACCGTCCACGGGTATGACCGACAGTAGTAGCAATTTAGTAGAGTTTCTGACAGCAGCTGATGCTGTAGTTACATAAATATGTCCCTTGCAAAACATTGAAATCAACTGAAACTGTAATACATGGAATAAAAAGACGAAAATTGTTATGTTTCTTAATTTTATATATTATTGTCGTTGTCGAGGTCTTCAGTCCAAAGACTGGTTTAATGCAGCTTTCCACGCCTTTGTATCCAGTACAGGCTTCTTCATCTCTGCATAACTACTGCAGTAGACGTATGAGTGAACCTGTTTACTATAAAGATTTGGCAGTGTCAAAAATTGTTGACCCTTCACACTTCTCACACCTCATGATATGTTCTATCAACGTATACACTGTTTTCGTCAAGTAGTGTCACAATTTATTTTTCCTCATCTCGATTAAGTAACTTCTCACTAGCGATCCCATCTACTCACCTAATCTTCAGCATTCTTTTGTAGTTACATTTCAAAAGACGCTATTCTCTTCCATCCTAAACAGCTTATCGACCACATTCAGATGGTATTCTCTTCTATCCTAAACAGCTTATCGACCACATTCAGACGGTATTCTCTTCTACCCTAAACAGCTTATCGACCACATTCAGTAACATATAATATTACAGTCCAGGCAAATACCTCCAAGAAATACTTCCTAACCTGATGTTAACAAATTTGTCCTTTTTAGAAAAGCCTTTCTAGTCACTGCCAGTCTGCATTTTATATATGCTCTTCTTCGGCCTTCTTCAGTTATTTTTCTGCCCAAATTTAAATACTTATCTTTCAGTTCAGAGTATGATTTCCTGATATAATTTTCGCTGCAACCATTATTTAATTCGTGCACCTTCCATTACTCCTGTTTTACTTTTGTTGATGTTCATCTTGTAATGTTCTTTCAAGCCACAATTCGCTCCATTTGGACATAATCAGTCTTGAACACAAAAGCATTTCATTTATGGTAACCGGTTTCAATCTTGAAAGCCCATCTTCAGATCATAGGGTATCATCAATGGCGACCCGCGTAACGCTGAGCTGTAGTGTAGTCCAGGAGGCAAAGCCGTCATTGGATTTGGACACTGTGTTTTCTAAATATGTTACCAAGAAACAGTAAGCATCCGTTCCATTCAAATGCACTGTCAGTTCCGTTGCCATCTCTGAAAGAATCACAATGTAACTGCCAGACTCAAAGTTGTACTTCCTTCGCCCTGGACTTCATGATTCCATTTTGAAATTGATCTATGATTTTCTTTACTGTTTGCTCAATGTACAGACTAACAACATCAGAGATAGCCTACAGTCTTGCCTCTCTCCTTCCTCAACCACTGCTTCCATACCATGTCCTTCGGCTTTTATAGTTGCAGTCTCGATTCGGTACATATTTGATCTTGCAGATAGGGTATGCTGCAATCTGCGGCTCTTTGCTGATGATGCAGTGGTGTACTGGTAGATGTCGAATCTGAGTGACTGTAGGAGAGTACAAGATGACTTAGACAAAATTTCTAGTTGGTGTGGTAAATGGCAGATAGATATAAATGTAGAAAAATGTAAATTAATGGAGCTGAGTAGGGAAACCAAACCCATAATGTTGGAATATAGCATTACTAGTGCGTTGTTCGACACAGTCACATCGTTTAAATACCTGTGGGACGAGCATGTGAGGATCGTGGTAGGAAAGGCGAACGGTCAACTTCAGTTTAATGGGAGAGTTTCGGGAAAGGGTGTTTCATCCGTAACGGAGACCGCATACAGGAAGCTAGTAAGAGCTGTTCTTGAGTACTACTCGAGTGTTTGGGATCGGTGCCAGGTCGGATTAAAGGAAAGCATCGAAGCAGTTCAGAGGCAGCAGCTAGATTTGTCACCGGTAGATTTGAACAACACGCAAGTGTTGCGGAATGCTTCGGGAACTCAAATAGGGATCCGTGGAGGGAAAGCAACTTTCTTGTCGAGGTTCACTAATAAGAAAATTTAAGGAACCAGCATTTGAAGCTGATTGGAAAACGATTCGACTGCCGCCAACGTACGTTTCTCGTAAAGAGCACGAAGATGACATAAGAGAAATTAGGGCTCGTACAGGTGGATGAAGACAGTCGTTTTCCCCTCGCTCAAATTGTAAGTGGAACAGGAAACGAAATGACTAGTAGAGGCACAGGACACCCTGTGCCACGCACCGTACAATGATTTGTGGAGTATGTATGTAGATATAGAAACAGATGTAGACCCTCATGACCACATGTTTCCAATCACTGAAGGATCCGCAGAACACGCTGACCAGTAGGTGAGGACAGTACGAGCGACATGCTGTCCTGATTTAACTTGTTGAAAGATGTCGCGGAGACCTTGAAGATCGTGTAGGGGCTTGCACCAGACTTCGCACTTCACAAGTGTAAGGCCTGCTGTCCAAATTGCAGGCTATGCGAACAAGAGATGGTCCTGTTGTGTAACCAATGGCACCTAATAACATCGAACCAGCTGCTGGGCCCATATGACGGCGACGAATGAAGTCTGGCAACGTTCAGTCTCCACGACTCTCCACAGAAAGATAATCCATCGTTATGGTGTACAAAGGAGCACACTCATCCGAACAGACGGTGTGGTGGCGCCGTCTCCACGAGCCTCCACAGAAAGATAATCCATCGCTGTGGTGTACACAGGACCACACTCATCCGAAAAGACGCTCCTGCATCCAATATAATGGCTTGATGCACCACTGTCAGCGGCGCTTTATATTCTGGTAGGTTAAGGGAAGCCGCAGCAATGGCCGCGTTGCTGTCAGTCAGTGCATGGTGGCCGCTGCTAACAGGCTCATTTCTTGACTCATGGTACGTGATGGGGCTGCACGGTCCTGCACGGCTGAACGAACAACGTGTATGTACTGTCAGGTGCTTGTTGTATGGAGTCACTGAGAACCTCCTGAATCCTTCAATTGCCCTTTCGCATGGTCGTTGTGTTGTCCTGACCAGAGCGAGCACTAAAATTGTGCAGGCTCAGTAGCCACGGTTTCTCCTTCTTGCACGTACCATAATACGATATTTTCTCCAAACTAACCAATACTCAAATGATACTTCTACATGAGGAACTCGCTGTGTAAGTTTTCCTTACATTCAGAATGTGAACGGCGATCTCTTCTGCACTTTGTGCGGTGCTGCTGAAGGTTTTACGTACCGAAGTACAATATACACTTCATGTCAGCCTGACGTTTATTGAATGTGCTAGGCTACCGTCACGTGATTCAAAGCTGTGGAAATTGGCCTTGTATCTGACGTAAAAAATTAATCATCCACCAAAATAATCAAGTAGGAATTAAAAGATTACTAAATGAAACAAGAATCTCAATTAATTATGTTTATTCCGTTAAAGAAAACATTTGATAAGCAATGATAATATTATTCTAGATAAACCTTGGAACATCTGATAAAAGGATCTGACGTAAGATTCTAATCACTCCGTAAGTGAGCCGGCCGGAGTGGCCGAGCGGTTCTGTGCGCTACAGTCTGGAACCGCGCGACCGCTACGGTCGCAGGTTCGAATCCTGCCTCGGGCATGGGTGTGTGTGATGTCCTTAGGTTAGTTAGGTTTAAGTAGTTCTAAGTTATAAAGGACTGATGACCTCAGAAGTTAAGTCCCATAGTGCTCAGAGCCATTTGAACCATTTTTTGAACTCCGTAAGTGAACAACTGCAATCGTGAAAGGGAGTTGAAAGCAAGCTGGCCATTGAATCTGAATCAAGTCTTCACAGTCAACTTGAAGTTATGAAGTTCTATAAAATGACTTTAATGTCCCTACACATTGTCTCATGATTGCGTCTCGGTCTCGCCATAGCAAATTGTTGGTGCAGCCTGAAGTAGCTGTAGGGTCAGTCATTGGCGGCACACCAGTGACCCCTGGCAAAGGCTTAGTGCGAATCAGCCTGAAATCTCTCAAGTTCCTCGATACATCTGCTCTGGTTGTGGACTCTCTCTGAAGGCATAAGAAGAAGTAACTTTGTGACGAGTGTTTTCGAAAAGAAAAACACGAATCTCTGTGTTTTCGTTCTTTACTCTATTTGGTTTGGCTTGGCTATGGATTTCCAAGTGGCAACTGTTGAAAATGTACTTTCCCTTGGCTATTTTTAGGTGGTTAACCAGTAATGCACGTCCAACCATTTAATACTGAGGAATGGCATCTCATTCTCCATTTCTCTCTGTCCGCTGTGAGGTGGGTCCTAGTCGGCACAGTCGAGTTTCTCTTCTATCCTTTATTCAAATTAGCCAGTGCTGGCAGTTTTCATGTTGTGTAAAAATTTGGTTTTTTGCTAAGCCAACATCCATAGGCATCTCACTTCTTCAAAGCGACCCAAAACTGGGATTTACATTCTGTTTTCGAGATGGCATCACTGGTATCTTGTGTTTTGCGGAGGAAAAAAAAGATTTCTACGTTTTATGCACAATAGTGCCTTCTCAGACTTCGCTAAAGACAGCGTTCCTTCTAATTCCCATTCTGCGTTGTAAAAGTGGTCAAGACTGGGGGGGGGGGGGGCTGTAGGGGGGCTTACACCATAGTAGATTTTATATGTGTTTGCCTGTAACACAACAAATGTCTGGCGCAGTAGTTGTTAGATCGGTTACTGCTGCTGCTATGGCAGGTTATCAAAATTTAAGTGAGTTTGAACGTGGTGTTATCGTCGGCGCACGAGCTATGGGACACAGCTTCACAGAGATAGCGATCAAGTGGGGATTTTCGCGTATGACCATTTCACGAGTGTACCGTGAATATCAGGAATGCGGTAGAACATCAAATCTCCGACATCTCTGCCTACGGGAAAAGATACTGCAAGAACGGGACCAACGACGGCTGAAGAGAATCGTTCAACGTGACATAAGTGCAGCCCTCCCTCAAATTGCTGCAGATTTCAATGCTTGGCCATCAACAAGTGTCAGCATGTGAACCATTGAACGGAACATCATCGATATGGGCTTTTAGAGCCCAAGGTCTACTCGTGTTTCCTTGATGACTGCACGTCACAAAGGTTCACGCCTCGCTTGGGCGCGTCAACATCGACATTAGACTGCTGATGGCTGGAAACATGTTGCCTAATCAGACGAGTTTAGTTTTGAGCGGACGGACGTGTAAGGTATGGAGACAACTTCATGAATCCATGGACCCTGTATATCAGCAGGGGACTGTTCAAGCTGGTGGAGACTCTGTTATGGTGTGGGGCGTGTGCAGTTTCAGTGAAATGGGACCCCTAATACGTATAGGCACGACTCTGACAGGTGACACATAAGCTAGCATCCTGTTTGATCATCTGCATCCATTCATGTCCAGTGTTCATTGTGACGGACTTGCGCTGTTCTAGCAACACCCCACACGTCCAGAATTGCTACAGAGTGGCTCCAGGAACACTCTACTGAGTTTAAATACTTCCGCTGGCCACCAAACTCCCCAGAGATGAACATTACTGAGCATATCTGGGATGCCTTGCAACGTGCTGTTCAGAAGAGATCTCCGTTCCCTCGTACTCTTACGGGTTTATGGACAGCCCTGCAGGATTCATGGTGTCAGTTCCCTCCTGCACTACTTCATACATTAGTCTAGTCCATGCCACGTCGTGTTGCGGCACTTCTGCCTGCTTGCGGGGTCCCCACACGACATTAGACAGATGTATCAGTTTCTTTGGCTCGTCAGTGTATTATCTTCATCAAACGTGTTTGAGAAACGTTTTTAGCATAGCGATGGAGTGGAGAGATATGAGGCGCTGAGAGCCATTAGAGCCTAAAGCAAGTTGTCATCTATTTTGAAACGGCTGCATGCATGCATGTATTCTCCTGACATCTGTTGACCTTGTGGTGAACCGGCTTTGTCTCTTCTGTAAGCCCACTTGGTATATGTGGACATTCAGGAAAAGCACTCACACTGATTTCTAAATGGGCCCGAAGTAAAAAGCATAGTTCTGGAAGTCTGCACTGCTCAACTGTTATTTAAGTTTGTCCACATAATTCAATGCCCACGTCATGTACATAGCAGTACTTCATAACGAGAGGTAGATTGGTAATACTATTTGCTTTGGGTAGCTATTGTAAATGGAAGTTACAGCTTATAATAATGAAATTGTGCAATATAAAGGTAAAAGGGACGTTAAAGGGATGAAAAGGAGCGGACAAAATGTCAGAAAAGGAAAGGGGAAGATTGGCGAAGGACATGTGAAGGCTGTGGACACGGTGATCCCATGGAATGAGCATGGTAAGGATGTCTGTGTAGCCAATGTGTTAAATGAAAAGTTATAATACAATGTCACACTTTCCTGCCTTTTGATTCTGGCTCTGATCAAATCAAAATAGTGAAAAGGAAAACTGATTCAATTTTCTTAATGGTATGTAAAATGGTCCATTAGGATTTCAGAAACTTTAAAACGTGTTATCGATTTCAAGACTACACCAAAACTTGATGTACATGCTAAAATGTAAGTTTCAGAAATTTTACATTGATAATGAAGTTTTCAATAGTTTTCCGAGAACTCTGGTTCAAAGTAACATATTCTTTATTGGAGTTCTGGGAGGCCACCTTTTTGTGCAAGTCACGTCGAGGAAGACCTCAATTTCTCATTTACCCACAGTTTGTGGATTCCTCGTAAAATCTAGTGCCCAGATGCCTTAAAACACAAAACGTTAACAAACTACTAGATTTCATGCTTGAAGTGGACAGTTTTAGCTGAATCACAAGCCACAAATTGAACTTAGTAAAAAGAGATAACGAGGACCATAAAGTGTTGGAACAGATAATAATGGTGCGCTTGGTGCGTTTAGTATCTTTTCTGTATGTCCTTGTTCTAGTTTCACATTAATTATAAATTGGACTACTGTTAAAAAAACCATTGTCACTAGCTCAGAAATGACAATTTTGTGAACTATCATTCTCAATAATAATTCTAAAAATTACTTGAAATTTCGTAACATAAAGTGAATGCATTGCAATAAGTTGACAAAAGTCATGGGATACCTCCTAATATCGCGTCGGACCACCTTTTGCCCGGTGAAGTGTAACAACTCGATGATGATGATGTTTGGTTTGTGGGGCGCTCAACTGCTCGGTTATCAGCACCCCAGTAACTCGACGTGGCATGGACTCAACAAGTCGTTGGAAGTATCCTACAGAAATATTGAGCAATGCTGCTTCTATAGCCGTCCATAATTGCGAAAATGTTGCTGGTGCAGGATTTTGTGCACGAACTGACCTATGTCTGATAAATGTTCGATGGGATTCATGTCAGGCGATTTGGGTGGTCAAATCATTCGCTGACAACTGTTGCCCAGTTACATGGTGCATAGTCATCCATAAAAATTACATCGTTGTTTAGGAACATGAAGATTCCAAGCCAGTCAATTCCATGTAAACATAGCCCATACCGTTATGGAGCACACCAACTTGCACAGTACTTGTTGAGAACTTAAGTCCATGGCTTTCTGGGGTCTGCGCCACATTGGCACTACACCACCAGTTCTTACCAACTAAAATCGAGACTCATCTGAACAGGCCATGGTTTTCCAATTGTCTAGGCCCCAACCAATATTGATCGTTCACAAGCCCAGGAGAGGCACCAAAGGTTGTGTCATGACGTGAACAAAGCCACTCGCTTACGTCGTCTGCTGCCATAGCCTATTAGCGCCACATTTCGCTGCACTGTGCTAATGGATGCGTTCGTCGTACGCCCCTTGCTGATTTCTGATGATATTTCAGTCAGTCTTGCTTGTCTGTTAGCACTGACAACTCTACGCATACGTCGCTGATCTCAGTCGTTAAGTGAAGGTCATCGACCACTGCGTTGTCCGTAGTGAGAGGCAATGCCTGAAATTTGATATTCTCGGTTCAGTATTGAATATGTGGGTCTAGGAATATTGAATTCCCTAACGATTTCCGAAAGGGAATTTCCCATGCGTCTGGCTCGAACTACCATTACGTACTCAATGTCTGTTAATTTCGTTTTGCGGCCATGATCAAGTCAGAAAACTTTTCACATGGATCGCCTGAGTACAAACGACAGCTCTGCCAATTCACTGGCCTTTTATACCGTGTGTACACAATAGTACCGTTAATCTATATACGTACATATCTATATTCCGTGACTTTTGTCGCCTAAGGATATTTTTTCGTGGGAAATGTTGGAAATTAAGAGCAAATTAGAAAATCTATGAGACCGATAGTTTTCCTACAAATCTAATTTTCACAAATATCAATTATCTGAAAACTTCCTGTTTGTGATTTGGGTTCTTATTGTTTTATGTTGCTAGATTTATTTTAATCATAACTTCCGTAATTCATCACTTGAGCAGTCTTCTGCCTCTCAGTCGAGGCTGGCGAACACGTCTCGTCTTTGGCCTTCTCTCTGCCAAGGTGCCTCAGGAGAGAGCAGAAATAAAAACTGATTCATTTCAGCGCTTCGTACTTTTCAGGAAGATATTCCTGTAAGCGGGTCCCAAATTATTTTTCTCGCTTCTCGTCTGCCTCTGATTAATCTCGTTTACCTGGCAACAACAAAGGCATCCTCATCAAATCAGCCGTAAATTCTCCCGCTTTTGCTCGAGTGCCGGGATATTTCTCTTTGCTGCGACGCGGCTACTTTCTGCACGGAACTCCGGAAGCTCTGCAGGTATTTAATTAGTAACGAGAGCCATGCGCTAAACTTGGAAAGCTGCGGCTTCGTCGGAATCAGCCGACCAACGCCGGGGTTTGCGTTATTTAACCTCACTGCCCGGAAATATCGACCTCGGCAGCTGCGTGGCTGGTGGACTTCGGAAATAGACGTCTACCTGCTGGAACACCCTGCCTGAAAAATGCGGATGTTATTTCCTGTATTGTAAGGTCTCATAATTTTTTTCCTCTCTCGCCTGGCAGTTTTCTCGTTTGAGTCTGCACGTGATGAATACTCGCCCATGCTGAGTTCGGCAATTATTATTTTCTCTTGATGTGTGCCATTCATATCGCCATATCGTCCGTTCCACTAACGTGGTGTCACGGGACATTAGAATACACGGTAGAGGTGACGCGCAGGCGGGATGTGAGCTGTGACGTCACTGTGAACCCTCTCCAGGCATCACACCATTGAAGTTTATAGGCGTATGGCGCACACATGTTTAGTTCATATGCAGGTATGCAGGTAGTCGAAATTCTTCATGTTTTAGTGTATTATTATTATTATTATTACTATTATTAAGCTTTATATTGGACTATTTTTTCTGGGGTCAGTTTACGGTTAGTGTAAAGCACCCAACTTCTTCCACCATGTCGAAGAGCACTGCTTTTTTTCTGGAGGAAGAGGGTTCACACAAGCTTAGACCACATACATCTGTAGTACAGAGGATGCCCTCTAATGTCGTTTTAAACTCTTTAACTGTACTAACAGGTTTTATATTTCTATTCTGGGGAGTTATAACTTTTTTCAGTTTTTGCTTTTTGTTTTCTCTCAGTTCGCTTGCTACCTTTGCATTTTCTTTCTTGTTGACAGCTTTCATTTCAAAGAAAGTGCGTGTACTTGCTATACATATTTCAGCAAAGCCCTGAAAAAAGATAACGCTCCATTATTTAGGCAATATAAATTCGCTGCCCTTGCGATATCTTCGGGTAACCACTTAGTACACCGTCCTTTCACAACCACTTGTTGTTGACTATCAGAAATAGAGCCCTAAATTTCTTTTTGAACGTGTTCTAATTTCAGTAAATCAGCCTACATGGAGAGAGACGTTTCTGCAAATCAGCGTTCTTTGGTTTTAGGTCTTCTAATTATGTTTCCATAATCTCTAATTATTGTTGTAAGCACGTACTGTCGCATTCACACCAGTGTTAGTTTTCTTGGTTAATGTTGTGGCTAGAGTAATATCTTCGTTGGTTGATAATATACTTACTTGTAAAATATCTTCTAGTTCTTTATGATAGATTTGTTTTGTGCCTAATGTTTCTTTCATTATTAAGCTCATTCCTACGCCATAAATCAGCATTAGAAGATGGTAATTTTAGAGCTGACACAGCACCAGTCTTCACCTTGAGTTTCGATGGTATATTCAACAGTTTTTTTCAAATCCATTTCATTATCTAAAGCAGTAAATGTACTGAGCAGACGGGAGCATTGTCAAGTGAAAACGAATCTGAAAGTATACAAAAATTTATCCATTTTCTTTTCGTCCTGCTGTTCTTAGAACATACAGCAGACCATTATTTTTCACTTAAAAGCTTAATCTAAAAATCCCTTGGTAGACCGATAATTGCGGCATAACTCTGTACTCAATCGCCAGCCTCTAATAAACATTCACATTTCCGTACGTAACCTTGTTTTCGCTTGTAAACGCAATTGCAACACAATACGTCATGGCAGCTCCGGTTACTGACAGCGGGTCGAGTTTCCTCTGACATCAGCGGTGCCGCTTTCTATCGTTCCGTCACTTCGTGATCGCTACTGTGTATTCAGGTATCCATGGTTGGTACAGAAAATCGTGCACGGAATCTGTCCATGAATCATGAAAAACTTCTTTTCTCGAGAAAGCCTCTATTCGCTCGTGTGTGACAAAATACCAGCGTATGTGAACTGTTAATAACTAACTCGTAAACAATAGTTAAGCCCATAACCGATAAATCATGTCTGTTCGTGTTTGTCGCGATTATTTTTTTTAACTGTGACGTAATCGTACCGTGTAGATGCAAGCGCGTGATTGCTACCGTTTAGTTTAGTATAAAATTATAAATTGGCGGACCGTGGAAATGCGTTTAAGTGGGACATTTATTCGCGTGTCTTTGTGGAGCGCTTGCAGAGCGCTAGTAGGACCCAAAATGAGGCAATAAAAATATCCGCCGGAATATCGGCGAAAATTGAGAATATTAAAATAATGAACGTTGTCTTACCATATGACTCGCAAACAAGCTCGAAATTAGAGAAAACACATGTCAGAGGAAATCTCTCGCACCGAAAGGAATCCAAAAACCCTATAAAGTGCAGTGCCAAAGGAGTGCTTTCGCTGCGACGGCGTCGAAAGTTCAAATGGCTCTGAGCACTATGGGACTTAACTTCCCGTGGCAGGATTCGAACCTGCCACAGTAGCGGCCACACGGTTCCAGACTGTAGCGCCTAGAACCGCTCGGCCACTCCAGGCGGCAGGCGTCGAAAGTGAAACGAAAAACAGACGCAAAGCTGTTACGTAGCCTGCCCATCGGGCAAAGAGCGCTCAGTGACAGTCCTAACTTGTGACTTTAATAGTCTGTAACCATTTTATGAAAGAGATCTATAATTAAGTTACATATTAAGACCAAACACTTGTTATGATTTTTTTCTCGACATTTTCGCAAAAAACTGCTATGCGGGCCTCCGATGCATGCTCAGATTCTTTCTTCTTCTTTTTTTCTTTTGATGGTGTGATTGTTCATTTGAAATGTCGGTGTATCGTGCCTGTTGGACAGAGGTATGGAACAAATTGGGCTTTAGAAGGTGTGGAACAGCACGCACAAACCACCCCCAGGCATGCTGTTGTATAAAACTAACGGTTGTTACTGCAGGAACCGCCATCTCCGCGTTATGAGCTACAAGAGAAGACTGTCTCTTAACACTCTTAAATGATCCATTGCTAGTGCTACTATTGTCTTGAGCAATGTAATTGACAGCGATTCTGATTAACTTTTTGTTCATTGGGATGCTTAAAGCTATTTATGTTACTGACACACAAGTGCTGATTGCAAAATGAGTTATAAAATTAGATAATAAAGAAAGTGTACAGTTTGTTTCGGTTAAACGGGATATAGTAGGATCCTGTGAGGACGTAAGTAAGTGGACGTTCAATTCCGTACGTGGTATATAATCAGATGTGTAATCAGCTTTGTTGTGCAATGAGTCTTTATTCCTTTTATAATTTCTGATGTGCACTTCTTCACTCTGAGTCTCACATGTTACTCATATCTGTGACAATCCAGTATTTACTAAGCAGTAAGTTTTTTTTCATTCATTGTAAGAGACATATCCATGGGCACGTCATATACATTTGATGTAACAAGACTGTGTAGAATCTGGAAATACTTGTTACCTTTCTACGAATTGATAATAATAATCTTCTTCCTTTTCCTTCCTAGGACCATAGCTGGTCCTCAGTGTAAATAACACGTTACGTTGCCTGCAGTTGCGAAGTCGTTCCATTAAAACGTATTCTGAAATGAGCATGAAATTACGTTCACTGTGGAAGTTTTCAGTATGACTGTCGCTCTTGCAAGAATGGTCGATATTTACATCTGAACTTTTAGATTGTATTTGATAAACTGGCGATAGTCAGAAGAGGTGTCTCTCATGGTATGAGTGGTATTATGTGAAGAAGATTAACGGCAAAATTATTTATCTGCGTGATTATTATCATTTTTACGAGGATTTGGATGAAAATCAAAATCTCAGTCACTTGGAATTTAAAGTTTCATTGTATTCACGGTCGTGGCCTTTAATTAGTTCACGGAATACTTGTACATAAACGAAGAAAATTCTTTCGAAGACAGAAGTCCGTCAGGGCGGAAGGGTTCGGATAGCAAGCGAATATGCTCGCAGTGAAACTGTCAGCACATGCTAGTGCCAGTTGGGAATGGTTTGCCAGCCATTCAAAATATTAATCGTGTGATGTCTGTGGCAGCGTTGGGGTTTGCGATGTACCACGGGCGTGGGTGAGATTCTTGCTGTGCCTGGTAGAACAGGCACCAGAGTACAATACTGTTGATGGTGTTATGTGTTTGTTACCAGGCCTGTCACGATATATAAGTGGCTTAAATAACGACATATGAGTGTTCACTGTGAAGGACACAGGTATGCCGCGTACTCGTGCAAGGTATCTGTAGCAGCATCTGACACAGATTGAGAGAGGCCTCATCATTGGTCTCCATTTTAGCGGCTGGTCTAATTACGCGATATTCAGATTTGTTGGGCATTCGGATGTGAGAGAATTCGGTGTTGGACTGCATGGGAACGCGAGTGTGAGGGCAGGCGTACTCGTCATCAAGGTTCCGGTCGACCACCTCAGAGCCACAAATGGGGATCGAACCAAGTACTTCGTAACCCGAGAACGAGAAATTGACTCCCTGAAAAATTCTGTGTCACACCATTACTCGGAGACAAGCAGCAGCTGCTCTAGGGAATTTTATCACCCCCACCCCCCCGCCCCTCCGCTGAAACCCCGCCGCCGTTAAAACCAAATACTTACACGGCCGCGTCTGAAGCCGGGATCTGGAAGCATGCTCTGCTGATGAATGGCGTCTCTTTGTCTTTAGCGACGAATTACGGTCAACACTGCACCAGACAACTATCCTCGGTGAGTAAGGCAGCGGCCTGCGAAGAAGCCTCACTCTTCCAGTGCCTGGAGATGCACACCTGTGTTACTCCTGGCGCATTGGTGTGGGGAGCCACCGGGTGTGACATCAGGTCACAGCTAGTAGCAGTAGTAGTAGCAGAGAGAACACTGGTTGCACAACAGTACACAACAGACATCCTGTAGTGTCCTGTGTTTCCTCTCATACGATGCTATCATGGTGCCATTTTTCAACAGGACAATGCTCGTCCACACATGGCACGGGTCTCTGTGAAATTAGTGCGTGAAGCGAAGGTACTCATATGGCCATCAAGATCCCCAGATCAGTCCTCCGTAGGACGTGTGTGAGTCCAGCTCGGACGTCAAATCCAGTTACAACAGTTGTGGGCCGAATTCCTTTAGGAGAGGAAGTGAAGAATTTATGACATCTTTCCCGAAGGAATCAGTGGATGCATCGGCGCAGGGGTGCACCGTCATACTTTTAAGTGGGCTCTTTGTTTGCAAATTCGACTTTCTTTTGCAAATGGCTCTAAGCACTATGGGACTTAACATCTGAGGTCATCAGTCCCCTAGACTTAGAACTACTTAAACCTAACTAGCCTAATAACATCACACACATCCACGCCCGAGGCGGGATTCGAACCTGCGACCGTATCAGCAGCACGGTTCCAGACTGAAGCGCCTAGAGCCGCTCGGCCACAGTGGACGATGACTTGCTTTTGGAATCACTGAAATAATTTCACGCACTCTCTAAAAGCGTGAAGTTACATTTTGTCTCGTTCTGCCCTTCTGCGTTTTTCACTTTTCTGTCAAGCAGTGTTTATATAAAATCCGAGTTGTACGGGATGACACAAGAGCATGTCTCAGTTTGACTCAGAGACGCTGTTGCAGTTATGATCCAGTTTATCGCTCATATTCAACGAATAAAACTGAAAACAATGAGCACTCTGACAAACGTATGATGAGTATTTTATTCGCTTCAGGGGGACACGTCGGAACAATTAAGGTTTCAAACTATAGAACAACAGCGGGAGACTGCTATGTTGTATCGCAGAGCTGTCACAACTGTTAGACACTGGACGTTTATTCAGAGAGAGTAGTATTCATATCCCTTTTCGGTCTTTCAGACGTAGAGTTGCGTACCTCAATCGGTAAAAACGGAACACTTATAGGATCCACATTTTTGTCGGTCTGTCTCTTAAGACCATTTTTCTCAAGAGCGGTTAGAGGTATGAAGTTGTGTCAAATACTGTCTACGGTCTTTTGACAGTGTAAGAAAATTTAAATCTGAGGTTCAATCGGTAAAAACGGAATACTTATAGGATCCACATTTTTGTCGGTCTGTCTCTTAAGACCATTTTTCTCAAGAGCGGGTAGAGGTATGAAGTTGTGTCAAATACTGTCTACGGTCTTTTGACAGTGTAAGAAAATTTAAATCTGTAGCAATGTAATAAAAAAATACGGCGATTTTTGTCACATATCTTGATACATGTTAACTCACTTATCAAAACCTATAGATGAAGTTTCCATATCATAATTTTGTATAGAACCTTCAGAGTGTGAGTCCTATTCGGATTTGTGTGGATCTTTTATTTTTTAATCGCCTCATTTGGATGCATGTAGGATACCCTTGAAACAGCCACGGCCCATAGGTTTCCAAATCGTCCAGCCATTTGTCTTTAATCCATTCAGCGTTGACACCTCCTCAAACACTAATCATTTCTTCTTTTTTTTGGTTTTCTAGAGTAGTTCTGACATTTTTTTAAATTTGTATTCGCAAAAGCACAGAAAAGCAATCAACTTAATTAAAAGTATCGCTAACGAATGTGTCTGCCTAGCAAGCGTCCCTTGAAAACTTTCCTTACTTAGGAGACATATCGTGGAAGCTTTAGTAAGTGGCTTGAGAAGTGGCACAGGGAGACATACTATGAGGAAGGTTACAATGATAAGACATTGCGGTAAATTCTCAGAAAATCGCGGTTTGTATCACTTTCTAAAATTTTCAGTTCGCTTCTCGTAATAAAGCTTACAACCAAAACAGAACTTTTGTCTGCAACGTAGAAAGTTGATTTTATCCATAACTGGAGTCAATCATTGTTTAATTTTCATCATACAGTGTTGATTATAATCTTATTAATGTGGATTTATTACTTACAAAAAAGAGCCTAACAGCTTTGTCAAGTATTTTGAAGAAGTAGCATTGTGTAAGGTATGACTCTTAACCAAAAATCTTATACAAATACTGTTCGGTCGCACCTGTCTCTTACTGATACAGAAAACTCTACATAACGTTCTGACCTACTCTGAAAATTACTTTGCCTATATGCAATTCTTGTTGCTTTACTTCTATTTATGGTAGTAACTACTGTAGTTTTGAGGCTATATGAGAGAAAACGTTAATTTCAAACAGCGTAATATTTATAGGTAAAACGAGAGAAATATTTTACACGTATTTTATGGTATGCAGTAATTAGTAGCTTACATAGTCACGACTTTTGATTTTCATAATCAGCCTCATAAAGTAATTTTTTTCAAAGCGTGTTAATGAGTTCACTCATAGTTAAAAGAAATTCTTTTTGCCCAATAGCATTTAGCAAGTCCCTCTCAGACCGCTTTGTTTAGGTTCCCGTTCAGTAGCAATCTGTACAGTTACGCCATCATAGACCTATCATGACCTCTGTCTCTATTAAAATTACAAATGTGTTGGAGGTATGGCATATCGCAGTGTGTTCTCGAAATCTTTGTGCATGGACTCCCATTTTGGTAGCCACTGAATGCATTCCTCCATGTCTGACACATCCGTAGAGGAGGTCGTCTCACGTCTGATGAGCCCCATCAGACCACTCTCATCTAAATCTGCCTCATTTTAAATGAACACAGGGCCATTTGACTATATTGTTGTTTATTTAATTACGACACAGGTTTCGGCCTTTTATGCCATTTTTAAGTGATTGAGTTTATGTCTTTAACATATATTACAGGATATGATAATGACATAAACTCAGGTCGAAAACTGGGTCGTAATTAAACAAACAATAATTCAGTAAAATGGCAGTGTCTTCTTTTAAAAATTATTGTAACTATTGTTCAGCAATACCAAAAACAGTCTCATTTTATTCTCGATCATTTGTCTTTTTAAAGCGATGCCGCTATTCTTCCATTACCATACGACTGACGTTATCTTTCTCTTGAAGACAACCTGCATTCTGCGTAGCTGTCATTATTTATGTGAACTGATGAAAAAGTTCCCAATACTTATTTTTTGGGGTTGCATCCTAACACCTGAAATGGCTCTCACGAAATTTCGCCACCAGTCCCACATATGTGCCGTTGCTCCTTCGAGTAGAACGCACGAGATCCATCACAAAATATTTTAATGGTTCAAGAACGCAGTATTGGACTCGCCTCCGTACCAGAGTGGTCAGCGTGTCTGACCGCGACGTAGAGGACCTGGATTTAATGCCTGATATTGCCAGCGACTTTTCCTTGGAAGAAGGAGTGGGGTCCAGTCAGCCTCTTGATACCAACTGATGAGCTACTTCAGTGAGAAATAGTGATTCCAAGGTCTGGAAAACCGACAACGTCCAGGAGAGTGACACGGTAACCCCATCCGAATAACGCGTTATTGGAGAGGATATCACGGCAACGATTGGACTGCGCGGTCCTTTGGATCTCATCACAAAATTAATCTTTTTTTTTCTAAACCTGGCTTCCGGCCCTGTAAAGTGGCAAGTCCCCATCTTTTTCAACCAACATCGTGGACGTTCTGCTAATACATGCCATCGTGCCGAGGAAAAGAAATCTACATGCAGGGGTGGACATGGTCCCCAAGGGTAGATGCATATCCATTGTGCCTTCCAGAATGACGAACTCACCCAGGGAACGCCACTAAAACATTTCTCAGACCATAACGCTCCCTTCTCCGGCCTGGACTCTACCGACGATTGTTCCAGGGCCGACACGCCAAAGGTCATCCATCCGATGGAGCATAAAACGTGGTTCAACTGAAAAGGCCAGCTGTCGCCACTCTCTAGATGTACAGCTGCGGTACTGGCGTGCGAATTCCATCCTTCGTCGCCGATGACAGCAATCAGCATGAATGCGTGAACCAAGGTTCTTCTGCGGAGGCCCATAAGCAGCAACGTTTGCTGAACGATAGTTGAGGAGACACTGCTGGTAGCCCCTGGGTTTATCTGGGTGGTCAATTGCTCAACGGTTGCACGTCTTTGGATGTCAGACAAATCCCTTCCTTCCAGCAAAACAACGACTGCACTGTTGTCCGCATCCTCTCCCCTCCATTCCCCCCCCCCCCCTCCTCCACCCTGGCGTCGAACACAGGCGGTGGTCGCATGTGATTGGACTGTATAGGTCTTACGAAATGTGCTAACAAAGATTGTGCAACAGCATTTTGAAGACGAAGCTCTTCCTCAAAAAAACCTAGTGATAATCACAGCAGTCTTTGCTCTGTTTCCCAAAACTAAGGAAATTTAAAATTTAATATGAAGTCAAGTCTTCTGGACAACTATTCCTATTCTGCAGAGGAATATTTAACTAAACTGGTCGACAAAGACGTGCATTTTGTTGTTGAACTTGTGTTTCACTTTTAATGCGAACCATGGCATATGCTAATGTCATACATTTTACTTAGTTTAACTCTCTATTCTATTTAGTAATCTGTAAATGGCCAGCCTGCAGCCATACACAGAAAACCGTGCATATATCGTCTGTGTCATGTCTCAAACGAATTTTACTTCAGGCGCTAGTCAGAGTAGCGATTACGGGACTAGTGACAGTAATGAGCTTTGTGCGCTTATTATTATCATTGCGGCACTTGAACTGTTTCACAATTTCTTACCAAAAAAAGAAATATGTTATCATTCTCACTTTTTCTTTCTACAGAGATAGACGCATTACTTGAATAATATGTAATTAGCCATTTTGTGCAAACTTGCTCGATGCATCTGCACGATTAATGTTAATGCCGTAGTATCCTACGTGAATTACAAATAATGTGGTGAGACTGTTCCACGTAATTATTGGTTTTGTGAACTTAATTAATCAGTATAGTAATCCATTTTATGATAATTGAGACGACTTGTGTCGTACGGTATTCGTTGTTTGCTTATGGTCATTCGTAGTAGAGCTGCATCTTCGGAGTCTATTTTGCTTTCTGCTGCTAAAACAATATCTTGATGCTAAACATCAGCTGTACACGCATTGCACACTTATCCAGCTGCCAAGCCTAATAAGGTCAGCTCGCAAAATGATAATAATAATAATAGACATTCCTGTCTTTGAAATTAACTAATTTTTGAGGCAGATGTAGTTTAATTGTCATCCATTTGTATGAGATAGTTTAATATAAACTGACTCGTCCCATACGGGTTCGACAATCATGAAATTAATCTATGTCACATTTAATTAAGTAACTAATTGTATTATATAACTTTTAAAAAGAGGCTTTTTGCAAAACATTTGTCAGAGGTACCGTATATGGTGTCAAGGCGTGGTGAATTGTTGAACTGAACAGATACGATTCTATCCCACTATTCTTTAAAGAAGTTAATTTACCGCGCATTGTTTGTTGTCCAGTACAAAATACTTTTCCTATGAGAACCCACTGCCCGAAAAGGTAAACATGGGCCATAAAGAAGAGAAACAGTATCCAGCGTTGTAACGAATGCAGGTCAACCTGCACTCACCGTCGAGTAATCCTCTGCTAACGTGAAGGTGTTTCAATTAGCAGATTACTGTAAACGTAATTATCGTAAATTAACTCCCTTCCCTGATGGACTGTTTGAGGACTCTAGACTTCAGCTGAGGAGATGGCGCACGACTAAATAGAACTGCTGTATTTGGACCCTGCCAGCAGAACACGTGCGTGTATTCTATTCCAATAATCAGTAAACTGATGTTACTCCATTTGATTTGACAAGTCGATGGCATCTTAGTAATATGCTGCGTCTGAATATTTTTGGGTTCACCATTGTTTAACAGATCTTCACACCAGAATGATGAGCAGGACACTGTTAGAGTATGACATATAGTCTAAAATTTGATAGATAGAAGTTTTATTGGGTTAGAAAAGAGTCTGATCTAGTCAGTCATTTTTCACACTTGTTACAAAAACAGATCATTACTTCTCACATAATCATTATTCGTTGTACGAGGAAACTGACCTACCATCTACAACCACTTCCTCACCGTACGACACCATCATTACAGTTTTGATCTCCGAAGATGAAATATGCATATTTCATCGCCTGCGACACTTTTTCTTACAAGAAGCTCTCACTTTACTTCTTGCAACCCAGCGGAAGTATTACCGTACACGTCATTTGTTGAATCCTGTGGTTATCAGTGAACATTCTGAGCACTTGTTGTGCACCATGTTTACGTCATCCATGAGTCTCTGTAGCAAAAAAACATAAGGTGTTGAACTGGAAATTTCGGGTAAGTCGTAAGACCAAAAATCGTAAACGCACGCAAGTCTAGAATTACTTTATCCAATCGTTACTCAAGGTCTTAATTCGCCATTGACTTTCGTCCCTGGCTACTTTCATTATGGATACCCGTTTGGCCTACACTAAATCTGCTGCACCATTCCCACACCACACCTTAGATCATATAGCTCAGACCAGATATTAGACTCATCGTTCGATGACTTTATGCGTCATTATGTTCTCCGACAGGGCGAATTACGGGATAGTTACTTAGAAAGGACACACGAAATTTCATTCCCTATTCTTCTCTTACACCAGTTTGAGCTCCGTGGCTAATAACTCGTCGTGAACTTCCAAAACATCGTTTTCTACTACTTTTATGTTTCTCCAAAACGTCCATTCACACTATTAAGCTCGAGCTTTGCAGAAAAATGATAATATTTACCTTGTTTGCATGCTCGTAGCGAAGTTCTTACTGAAGAGTTGACCGTGTCTGGGGAAAGTGAAGGTTGGCGCACTGAACGAGTCTCCAATTTCTCCCACGTGACTACTGACACGGCAACAATACCGGAAGTTAAAAAGTCTGACTTTCTGCATTATGTATTAGAGAAAATAAAAAATGAATAATCACTGATAAATTATAGTTTTTACGGGGACCTACTTCTTAGGCCACAGAGAAATATCAGGTAACAGGGGTGAGAAATATTCGGATACCTAAGAATTTCGGCTTTGAAGTTTCTTTAGTAGAGTAATAGCAGTGTTAACAAAAATGTAATCTCCTGATTTTAACTGTTGTAATACTATTTTCAGTGAGTAACATTGAAAGTAAAACACACATCCTGAAACTGAATAGACTTATAAGAAGTTGTTCATTTCTGAGACACAATGAATTTTCTGAGTTTCAGGTGGAAATAGTTCTACAGGAATATAAAGGTTTTTAACTTTGTATGTGCGCAAATTTTCGTGCTGACATTTATCGAATGTAGTTTGGACCTTGCATAAAGGGTAATGGGAAAAAGGCACTGTAATGAAAATGGAACGGGGGTCTATGTCCAACACACAGGAAATGTGAAATTTTGGGAGCATGTACAGAGAGAGACAGAAAAAGAAAAGAAAGTCTTGGTGGGGGCTTTATACAGTACCTGTTTTTATTTTTCAGCTTCTTAAAAAATTTAGTGGGAACTAGAGGTAGGCTTACTTGAAGTGTCTCTACATAAAGAAGAGTCAAACGGCACAGCTGGCACGGACCAGGAGGTCACACGCATCCTGGCCCAGCGCGCAACATCATCCGACAAGCTAGTACAGCTGAAGTCAAATGGGCCATCATGCACCGCTAGGAAGGCCACTGGTAACGGTGGCATTCAAAACCGTGTCCTCCAGGAGTTCACGGACGAAGCTGTAGACTACCTAACACACATCACGAATGCCATACTCAAGCACCAACACTTCCCCGCCTTTTGGAAGACGGCCAAGGTCCTGATGTTCAGGAAGCCGGGGAAAAACCACTCCCTCCCACAAAGTTACCGACCCATCAGTCTGCTGAGCGCGCTCAGCAAGATCGTTGAGAAGGTAATATTAAAACGACTCACCAGGCACTGTATCACAAACGACACCCTGAGACCGGAGCAATTCGGTTTCAGGAATCACCACTCAACAACACAACAACTCTTCCGCCTCGTTGAATACATAACACACGGATACAACACAAACAAAGCAACTGGGGCGGTGTTCCTGGATATCGAAAAGGCTTTTGATCGTCTATGGCACAACGGCGTAATACGCAAACTTAGCGACGCAGGGTTCCCCGACGGGCTCGCACGTCTCATACACTCATATCTCACGGACAGGAGTTTCAACACCGACGTGCAGGGCAAACAATCGACACGACATGGTATACAGGCAGGAGTGCCCCAAGGAAGTATCCTAGGGCCCTTACTGTTTAACCTCTACATTAAAACGACCTCCCAGCTACACACAACACGACGGTAGCAATCTACGCGGATGATACCGCCATCCTTGCGCAAGATTGGAAGCCGTCTAACATTAATTCACGACAACAGACTGCACTCAGAACGGCGGAGCCTTGGCTGGTGAAATGGCGTGTTAGAGTAAACGTCGACAAGGGCGAGGCCGTTCTGTTCACTAGAAGACCGAAGCAACTGCGCAAACATCAGCATTGCAACCCAATAACACTACACACACGCCCAATACGTTTCCGCGAGAAGGTCAAATACCTCGGTGTCTGGCTGGACAGGAAACTACTTTGGGGGGACCACATTCAACACGTGACCAACAAAGCTAACGCGAGGCTCAAACAACTCTATCCTATGCTTAACAGGCGTAGCACACTGAACAGGAGGGTGTCTAGGTCCATGTACATGACACTCATTCGACCCTTGATGACGTACGCAGCCCCTATCTGGAGATACGCTGCGCCAACTCGCCTGAGCCGTCTGCAGCTCATGCAGAACAAAGTACTCAAAATCATAAGCAAAGCTCCGCGCTACACACGCATCGCGGACCTTCACCGGGAATACCGGCTAGATACTATCTTGCAGGTATTCCAAAAACTCTCCACACGACTGTACAATAACACGAGACACTCGCGCAACCCGTTTATCCTGTCTCTGGGTAACTACGACCACAACCACAGATGGAAGCATAACAGACAAAAAACACTACTGGCTCGGAGTAAACATGTATGGTCCATAGAACGCTAACACGACAGTACTGGCGAGCCCATGCAACACAGTTATTACTGGAAACCCCAGATGTTCGACCAACCGGAAAACAGGCAACCGCAGGGAAACCGTACTGTACACAGCACGCAAACCAGCCACACAGTTCCCCTACACCGTCTGCGAGCCGATCTATGACCGATCGCCCACTAATCTAAAACGACCTTGAACTGTTGCAGGGACGCAGCAACTGCAGCAAGCGCCGCAACGAGCACCAACAACGACAAAGGTAACGATGCACGGTACCTCGAACTAACACAACCACACCTTGCATGCACTGTCGCAGATAGCAAGCCGCTACTGCCCTTACTACCTGTCCTACTGTCGCAGAGGTTTTTTTCCCTTGGCGCTTGCCTTGGCAATTTTTTCCCTCTGCCCTTACAACCGCTGCCCTTCGATCGCTTTCGTCCACTTTCTATCTCCTGATGGACCATGTTAATGAGTAATCTTACCTAGACGCATGGATAACATCACAGCCCGCATCCTGTGACTCCTGATTCAAAAACTAACTTGTTATACGGAGGTGACAGTAGAACTTTTGATTTGGTCACCACGTTGGCGTGGGCGTGGAGGGGCCCCATCCTATAAAGGCACTGCTGGCTGGAAGACCCCGAGGGGTAAGTTCAGCATCCTAGTCGGAAAAGGTTCTCTTCCCTCGCGACCGGTGGTCCCTTTCCTAGAGATGTACGATAGCTGTGTTTTAACTGTGTCTGTTGAGTGTGTGTACAGTGTGGTGCTATGCCTGGGATGCATAATGGTGACAGAAGACAGGTGGTGAAACTCGGTGCCTTCTACTAGTAAAGGAGCGCAAAGACACCACCTGACAGTCGGAAGACTGTCAACAGTGCCATACGACCTCAGTCCACGAGTAACTGCGGAAAGGTTTGAAATTTCTTCAGACGATATGAAAGCCAGGCCTGCTCACCTATCTGCTCGTGCGAGCTAGCTCGCGCCCGTGTCTCTGCAGTGGGCCACCGGCCGGCTCGCGGAGAGAAATGGTGGGGGAAGGGTTCTAGAGCGGAACGGAGGGGAGGGGAGGGTAAGTGGAATCGGAACAAGGCGGCTCTGCACGAGAAACTGTCGTCAACGAATCTATTCTAAAACTTCCTGGCAGATTAAAACTGTGTGCCGGACCGAGACTCGACCTCGGGACCTTTGCCTTTCGCAGGAAAGTGCTCTACCGTCTGAGCTTTTCTTTTTTTCACCAAAGCATCGGTGTTTGGAACCACTTTCCATGAACTACTCATTCGAAGATTAGCTTGGGCGTCAACGTTAAGAATTAAATGGGTTATACCGACTCTTGCCGCTGAAACAGCTACAGAGGTCACTGTAACAAAATGGCTTTTCCTAAAATTTTATTTGCTAGGATCATGAACAGTTCTCATGCTTTCAATAGCTAGTGTAAACAGTACTAAATCATCATTGTTACACACGGTTTCTTTGGTTTTTACGTCATAATTCACTTTCGCCTGCACGCATCTGGTAGATTTAGCACGCAATACTTTCATTGACACTAAATTTATTCGTGTTTTTTTTGTTGTGAAAGCCCACTGACGTCTCACCATTTCTATACTTTGCGGAATGCGCTCATCTTTTGTTTCGCTTTGGTTTGGGAGGAATATCTGCCACTTTGTTTGTGTATGTGTGGGGGGGGGGGGGAGTGCGTGTGTGTGTGTAGAGTGCTAATATGTCCTAACTTCAGTATGTACAAATTAGTGCTTTCATATAGTACAGTGGATATTTCAAAACAAAAAAGCGTAGATATATTTAGTGTTAGTGAAAGAGCTGTGTGATAAACTCTATCACATATGTGTAGAAGGACATGTAGAACGATTTAAAAAAAAAAAAATTAACGACGATAATTTAATACTGTTTATAGTAGCAAGCGAAAGCATGGGAGAAAAGAAATTGTAAGAAAAGCTATATCATTACAGTGAGCACTGAAAATACTGTAGAATAAAGCGAAACGCGTTTGGTCTTAATTAGACTTTATTACAGTCGCAAAAGATGGTATAAGCTACATAACTTGTAATACTGCGACTGTGAGAAAACAGGACAACATACACATTAAGAGTGCGAGAGGAATTCGTCTACCAACTGTAGAGCGGATAGATGAAAAAAGGGGAACGATATGTCTGATCAGTGACAGATGAAGTAGCAGTCAAAATAGAAGACATAGTGAGATTCATTATTACAGTCAGAGTTAAACAGATATTTGGAAGAATGGGATCATATACGGAAACAGGTATACATACCATTCCTTAAGAACTGCTAAAATAATTGGAGGAAGCGACAACAAAACGACCATTCAAGTTCGTCTACGGAATCTATGAGTCTGGAGTACACCATTAGTCTTTTGGAAAAAAGAACAAATATCGGTAGTAAGGACAGATAAATGCAAGAAATATCGCACAATCACCTTAACAGCTCATGCATCCAAGGTGCTTACAAGAATCACATTCAGAGGAATGAACAAAAAGTTGAGGGTCTGTGAAGGTGATGTCAGTTTGGCTTTATAAATAGTAAAGGCTGTAGAGAGTTATGTCGTTGCGTTTGATAATGGAAACAAGACTTAAGAAAAATGAAAACACATTTATATGATTTAAGAACCTTTAGAAAGCGTTCGACAACTTAAAAATGATTCAAGATCGTCGACATTCACAGGAAAATTTGTAAGCTATAAGGAAGGATGGGCAATATACAAAAAATACAAGAAACAATGAGGAAAAATTGGAGTAGAAGACCAAGCACGAATTTATGGGATTAGTAATGGTACAACATCGGTGTATAGTTTTTCGCCCTTACTGTGCAGTGTAAGCGCCGAAAATGCAATGACGGTAATGAAAGAAAGGCTTAGGAGTGAGACTGAAATTCAAGACGTAAGGGTATCAAAAATGAGATTCACTAATGACACTGCTACCCTCAGTGAAAATGAGGAAGAATTACAGAACCTGTATGACTGGAATGAACAATCTAAGAGCACGTGTTATGGACTGAGAGAAAATCGGAGAAATACGAAATCAACGAGGAATAGGAAGGCGTTCGATACAGTTCCGCACTGTCTCCTGATAAACAAAGTAAGAACCTACGGAATATCAGACAGCGATGTGGCTGGATTGAAGAGTTTTTAGCAAACAGAACACAGCATGTTGTTCTCAATGGATAGACATCTACAGAGGTTAAAGTACCTCTGGCGTGCCACAGGGGAGTGTTATGGGACCATTGCTTTTCACAATATATATAAATGACCTAGTAAATAGTGTCGGAAGTTCCATGCGGCTTTTCGCGGATGGTGCTGTAGTATACAGATAAGTTGCAGCATTAGAAAATTGTAGCGAAATGCAGGAAGATCTGCAGCGGATAGGCACTTGGTGCAGGGAGTGGCAACTGACCCTTAACATAGACAAATGTAATGTATTACGAATACATAGAAAGAAGGATCCTTTATTGTATGATTATATGATAGCGGAACAAACACTGGTAGCATTTACTTCTGTAAAATATCTGGGAGTATGCGTGCGGAACGATTTGAAGTGGAATGATCATATAAAATTAATTGTTGGTAAGGCGGGTACCAGGTTGAGATTCATTGGGAGAGTCCTTAGAAAATGTAGTCCATCAACAAAGGAGGTGGCTTACAAAACACTCGTTCGGCCTATACTTGAGTATTGCTCATCAGTGTGGGATCCGTACCAGATCAGGTTGACGGAGGAGATAGAGAAGATCCAAAGAAGAGCGGCGCGTTTCGTCACAGGGTTATTTGGTAACAGTGATAGCGTTACGGAGATGTTTAACAAACTCAAGTGGCAGACTCTGCAAGAGAGGTGCTCTGCATCGCGGTGTAGCTTGCTGTCCAGGTTTGGAGAGGGTGCGTTTCTGGATGAGGTATCGAATATATTGCTTCCCCCTACTTATACCTCCAGAGGAGATCACGAATGTAAAATTAGAGAGATTCGAGCGCGCACGGAGGCTTTCCGGCAGTCGTTCTTCCCGCGAACCATACGCGACTGGAACGGGAAAGGGACGTAATGACAGTGGCACATAAAGTGCCCTCCGCCACACACCGTTGGGTGGCTTGCGGAGTATAAATGTAGATGTAGATGTAGGAATAAACATAACATCAGAACTGGAGACCACAGAGCAGACGAAGTTAAGCAATTCTACTACCCTGGAAGCAAATTAACACATGACGGACGAAGCAAGAAAAACAAAAAAAGCAAACAAGCACAAGCAAATGGGGCACTCCTAGTCAATATAAGTCTACTAGTATTAAGCACCAGTGGAAGAAATGTGTGAGAATGTACGTTTGTAGCAGAACATTGTAAAAAAGGGAGAAGAAATTGAACAGTTTGAGAGATTGTATTGTAGGAGGACATTGGAAATTAGGTGGTATGATAAGAAACTACGTGTCTGCAGAAACGGTGAGGAGAGGAATCTGTGGAAGACAATGACAAGAAGAAGAGACAGGATGATAAGACACTTGCCTGGACATGAATATCATCGATGGTAAACTGTAGGTGAAGACGGAGACTGGCAACATCCATCAAACAAATGGGTTTAATCCGTGCATGTAATACTCTGGGATGCAGAGGATGGCACAGGAAAGGAATTATTGGCGGAATGAATCAGACCAGTCAGAATATTGTTGATGTATTGAAATGGCATCATTCAGTAGATAATCATGACATGAGAAAAAGTTTAAATCAGAAAGCAGTGCCCAGTGTAGTGGTGCCGACCAGAAGGGTACGAGGCTATTCACTGACTGGCATGTTTTGACACTTAGTGACACTGCATTTCCCCGTCGACGGTGTGCGTCGATTAATACGCCAATCACGTGAGGAGGATTCCGCCTTTGATTGCGAGAGAATTGCCGCCTACCGGAGGTTGTGGGTTATTCTAGCGCGAAATTGGTTCTTGCGTTGGAGGAAGAAATGCAATCACAGCGATGCGGATATGAGATCAATGGCTCGCGTGTGGGAGATGCGGCGGGGAGAGGGGTTGATTGACGCAGCGGACGTCAACGGCCCAGTGACACGAGGCAGCCATCTTGTGCACACGGAGGGAGAGGAATGTGCGGCTGCATGCAGTATGCTTGCTTACCACTGCATCCCTGTGTTCGCCACCTGCATTATTAACCGCTGTTGGTTGTCGTGTACAACGCCGGACTCTTCTGATGAGACAACGCTAATAGTATAACGTATCCTATTAGAGAGATAGCAACAAAGGAAATGTTAACGATGTTTTTCAAACAAATATTACGTATTTCTCTGAAAATGAACTCTCCCTTAATTACAAAATAAAAAAAACCGCTCTTATTCAGTTCAGCACAAAAAATATTTATAAGTGATGTAGCACATAAAGTCAGTAATCTGGGCAGAATGATCCAAATATTTAGACGTACACATATATGAAAACTACACCTACAAGAAAAGTATTACTGATCTAGTCAAATAACTTAAGCTACTTTTGGCCTTCGTATAACTGCTAGTTCGGAAGCAAACGACCAATCTCCAAACATATTTAACATACACGGAAAAGAAATCGGAACACCAAAACGTTGTTATGTAGAGTAACGAAATTTCAGGAATACATTTGTCTAGGTAACACAAGTGATTAACATTGTAACATCACAGGTTAATGTAAGCGCGAGATAAGACATTCAAAATGTGAAATATTGGTACATTAATAACCGGTGTAGCTACCAGACTGTTAAATGTAAGCATGAAAACGTGCATGCCTTGAGTTGTACAGGCGGCGGCTGTCAGTTTGTTGGATGGAGATCCTTGCCTGTTGGTCTTGGTCGGTCAATACAGGGCGGTTATTACTGGCTGTGGATGACGCTGGAGTTGTCGCCCGATGATGTCTCATATGTGCTCGGTTGGACAGAGATCTGGTGAAAGAGCAGACCAAGGTAACATGTCGGCGCTCTATAGAGCCTGTTGGGTTACAATAGCGGTATGCTGGCGAGCGTTATCCTGTTGGAAACACCATATGGCATCCTGTTCATGAATAGCGACTCACCACACTGACGTACAAATTTGCTCTCAGAGTTCGTAGGATAACCACAAGAGTGGCATACGAAATCGTACCACAGACCATGATTCCAGGGCAGATCCCGTGCGTCTAGCACGCAGTCAGGTTGGATGCAAGGCCTCAACTGGCCTCCTTCTAACGAATACACAGCCATCACTGACATAGAGGCAGAACCGGCTTTCGTCAGAAAACACAACTGACCTCCATTCTGCCCTCCAATAAGCATTCGTTTGACACGACTGAGTTCGCAAATGGAGGTGGTTTGGGGTCAGTGGAGTGCACTCTACAGGGCATCTGGCTCTCAGCTATCCTTGAAGTAACCCATTTGTAGCAGATCATTGTGTTACTGTGGCATCAACCGCTGATGAAATTGTTGCTGGAGATGAAGTACGATCGGCCAGAGCCATACGCGGAACACAATGGTCTTTCTTCTCGGTAGTTCGAAGTGGCCATCCTGAGGGCGGTATTCTTCAGCAATCATGTGCAAATAAAGTGGCTACATTCCTGCCAAGTCTTTCCGCAGTAGCGCAGAAGGAACATTCAACTTCCTGTAACACTATTACTGGATCTCGTTCAAACTCAGTAAGATGTTGATAACGGCGTCTTTATCGTCTTAAAGACATTCTTGACTAACATCAACTCACCACGTCCTATCTCAAAGGTAATTAACGGTCACTACCGTTACAGTGCATATTTAAAGGAAACCTCATTTGCGTCCTTTTATGCGACTGGAGTGAAATTTGAATATACAGTATCTTTCAGATGTAGAAACGCGCCTACCAACTTTCGTTTTCGTCGCACTACTGCTTCTTGGTGTTGCGATTTTTTTACGCCACTGTAATAACTCATCGCTTAGAAGGAAGATATTGACCGGACAAAAGATAGCAGTAAGAATACATCAACGAAAGTTTTTGATCAACATAAAATCGCTGAAGGTCCTAAGGCAAGCTTTAAATGTAACCCAAAAGTGTGTCTTCTGGACAAGTCCTATTCCATAATAGAACTTTTGTTTAAAAACTGGTAGCCTGTAAGAGTGAACGTACATTTAAGTTGAGTAGGAGTGAAAGATAATGTTGATTAATGGTAAGTGTTGGCTAATGTTCCATTTACAAAGTGGTCAGCATGTAGCCATCTACCGAAATTAATCATGTATACATATCTTGCAATCTGACTCTTTCCACACTCCACTACAGAGTGAAAATTCTTTATGAGACCTTCCACATAACTCAGATAGCAAAAATCGTTCAACTGGCCTATGCAACACGCAACTAACTAGTACAGCTACGTTGCTCTACACCAGAGACCGACGAACAGTTCACAAGCACGGTCGTTTCCCAAATACTGTCTTCTTGGAGTCAAAAGTCGAACATCCCTTTTTGTGTAACCAATAAACGTCATATTCATGAGAGCAGAATGTTAATTGCTTGACCCGTGCGCTGTGTTTCAGCATCGGTAGAAGCTGTTAAAAGTGAAACGATTCACTGTTGTTTTGTGTGTGGCTATTCTCTCTAAATTTTATAAAAACACAGCATGTTCAATTCTGCACGTCCATACTTAGAGAACACCAGTAATAATTTTAAGTATGAACAGTAGTAAGCAAGTCAGTATGTACTTATGAGAATTTAAAATGGAAAAAAGTGCGACCGTGTGTACGCACTCCCCCCTCCTCCGTTCCCCCTCTCCCTCCCCCCCCCCCCCCCACACACACAACACACATATTTTAGAACATCTTAAACAACTCAGTTAAGTACTGTTGTGTTTCGTATTATTGTAAACCTTGGTAATAGAAAAATCAGGTAGTTAATATATTTATGTATTGTAATTCAGTAAATTATATTCTGGAGCAACTAATTTTTCTCATTTTTTGAGTGAATGCCTTCATTGCTCAAAAGCGTTGCGTAAGAAAAGAATGTGCTGCTCATATGGGGAGCTCACACTCGATCATGTTATAGCCGATTTTTTATGGAGTTAGGTATTTAACTGCGGTATCGAGTACATAATTATATTCTCTCATGAAAACTATCGCAAATACTCAGATTTCAAAACGAATGATGGGAAACATATATAGATAATTAGAAGAAAAAGTAACTTATATTATTCATTATTAACTTGACTTTACCTCAGAAAGGGGAGAATAACGCTGCCACCAAGTTCTTTGATCACTTGCCCAATGACATTAAACGCCTTTCAGATAGAAAAGATGCATTTGAAATTAAGATGTAAAATCTCCTTGTGGGCAGTCCGAGCATTGCACAGAAGACGTTTTATCTAATACCTTGTATTCTATTTGTTGCATGAGTGTTATGATGGCTTGAACTCTGCTGCAGACTCTTTCAGTGACGTGACTGAATGATTCAGTAGGAATGGCAGTTCATTCTTCCTCAAGATCCGAAACTGGAGAACGTAGTGATGTTGGACACTGGGGTCTGGTGGGAAGTCGACGTTCTATCTCAACCCAAAGGAAACCATTCGGCTCAGGTCTACCTTTGTATGTAGTTCCTTTATCCGTCTTCAAAAGGTGAAGTTCTCTTAAAACGTATTCCACGATTTGCAGTGTTGTATGTTTTTAAAGGACATTGTGTGCAGTTCGCAGCCACTATACATTGACGTTTGTGAAAAAAGGCTGAACGAGATTATCACAGAGCAGGTCGACAATAATATAAAACTTGTTAGAATTGAAAAAAAAAATTGTACATGGTCTCAGGCTGAAAACAACATAACGTGACGCCCACAGATGCTCTAAACGTGGTGACCCGGAATCGGAGCGAACTTGGATTAATTCCTGGCGAGCCAGCAGAGGTGGCCGAGCGGTTCTAGGCGCTGCAGTCTAGAACCGCGAGACCGCTACGGTCGCAGGTTCGAATCCCGCATCGGGCAGGGATGTGTGTGATGTCCTTAGGTTAGTTAGGTTAAAGTAGTTCTAAGTTCTAGGGGACTAATGGCCTCAGAAGTTGAGTCCCATAGTGCTCAGAACCATTTGAACCATTTCCTGGCGGGTGGCATCCATACCCTCAAAGTTACAATTCGATCATAGCCCATATAAAGAGTGGTCAGAAATAGTCAGGAAGCTGGTAGGGGTGTTGCAGGAGAGGTTGTGAGATTAAGAGATATTTGTTAATCGTCACGCGCGCAAATATAAGGTGCCTGTCAGTGTCGGCAAACGTGGTCTTCGTCTGATTTCCTCGCACCGAACAAATGTAGGTTTTGCTCACATACTTTAAATTTATGCCTTCAGAGAGAGGTACATTTTAACTGGTAATAAAATGAAAATACCGTGTGGCTAGGGCCTGCCGTCTGGAGACCGTTCACCTGGTGCAGGTCTTTCGAGTTGACGCCACTTCGGCGACTTGCGTGTCGATTGGGATGAAATGATGATTATAAGGACAACACAACACCCAGTGCCTGAGCGGAGAAAATCTCCGAGCAAACCGGGTATCGAACCCGGGCCATTAGGCATGACATTCCGTCGCGCTGACCACTCAGCTACCAGAGGCGGACAACTGGTAATGAGTATTACAGAAAGTGGTAACTCCAGGACCCAAAGATGTCTGTGCATTACTGCATTTTAGTACGTGCAAGTGCTTGTATTTGCACGCAACGACCTGATTGGCTAACTTTAATGCTAAATAATCTGGAAACGGCGCAGCATACGGAATTTTTTTCTTAGCAATTATTTCTGAACACAACGTCCCCTGCAACAGCCTTATAAGTTTTCAAACTGTTTTCGACCGTCCTTCATATGTTAAATGCCGACATGTCAAACGGTAGTGCAGTCCGGAGAAACAGGCGCACCCTTAGGTCTTCGATGAAAGCTTGCATAATCATCGCCACAAAAGGCTGAATCTTCTCTTTTCTTTTTAGTACGATAAGTGGAGTAGAGCAAAGTGCCGGTAATACTCATGGCTCCAAATTGAGCTAGACAAGAGAATTTCAGCACTCAGGACATAAAATCAGTCACACCCAGGACACATAAAGCTAATGCCGTAAAACAACGTCACTACAGTTGGTAGTGGCCTTAATGTCATTAGAAAGAGAGACGAAATGTTTTCTCAGGTATGCCATATGCAGCAGAAGTCACGAAGTATTAGACTTCGCACAGTTACTAAACTGAAAAAAAAATGTTGATTGGTACGTGTCTCTCGCTGTTTTAGATGATCAAAAATATTTTTTTTTTTGGGTTTAGGCTCTCGCGATTAGTGTTCATGAAACCAATAGGGTGTGCATACAGCCCTGTAAGTCTCATTATTTTGGAAGACGGGAGTGACTAGTATACATCCAACATGCGGATGTGTAAGGAAGGGCAACGCTTGGTCGCCAAAAAAGTTGAAACATACGTCCTGGTACGGAAAATACCCACCTCAAAACCGTAGAACCTCCTCCGGCTAAAACTGTACATCCCACACACTATGGATTAAACACTCGATTGTGCGATCGGCGTACTTACACCTTGCATTATTTCAAAAGAGGCCAAATCGCAACTCATTGGGTGGCACTGCATTTCTCTAATCAGCAACTGTCAAGTTTCTGTATTGTTCGGTCAACTGTCATTTACGTATCGTTGTGAGCATTGGTGTAACCGAATTCCACTGCACGCAGTTACTTTCGGCATACTCACCATGAAATTGGCTGCGATGACCTACATTCACTACATCAGCAAGTCCTACCGGGTCTGAAACCGACTGTCATCAACATGCTGTGACACCCGTTTGCGATCCCTGTCAAAATATTTTTAAGACCTCTGTTTTTACTACATGCTACATAATTTTACTTGGCTGTGTTTCCCGAAATAGTCCAATAACATACGTAAAATCGTAATGCAAAGATCCATTCGATCAGAATAATTAACCGATACAGAGAAATGAGATATACAGCAATACTAGTGAACTGTCAGTAGCTGACTAATATAACTTACTCTTTATTCGAATTTGCATGCCTTATTTAATGAGGGGACAATGAAAGCAGATTGAGTTGAGATGGCAATGCCATGGGGCCACGTAAGCGCGAGACACCGCTGAACGTTGACTTAAAAAAAATTATGCGACGTAAGGACAGCCGGGATTGGCTAAAATGAATGAACCAGAAGTTAGAAAGAGAAACTCCTGTGCTTATGACTACCCACCTCGCTGACCACGGAGAGCAATGTTCAATGTTAGGGCATGCATTACCGTTTAACCGCCTAAAGAATATCCCAGGGAAGGGGAACAACTTTTTCTAAACAATATTTTTACAGGTAGATGTTCGGAAGATTTGTAGTCTAACCAATCCGAATAGAGTTAAGAGCGAAAACACGGAAATGTGAGCTTTCCTTCAAGCGAATACTAGGTAAAAAATTACTTCTTCTTCTTTTCCTCCAGAGAAGGCCTTCAAGACAACTTCTTCTTTGACTTCCTCATAGAGAGCTGCCATCGCTTCATCTCTGAGACTCTTTACCGCCAGAATCCACCGCCGTAGCAGATGTATCGAGGGACTTAGAAAGATTTTTCTGTTGTACTACCCCTCATTACTACTAATATCATGACAATCATGGTACAGCTTTGCAACTGCAATTGTTTCATTTGCGTGATTACGATAATCTTATTTCAGACCCTTCATTCTGATGCGCCAACGTTTAACTGTAATATTATAATTGATAGCCAAATATTTTTTTGACAGACTAAACCAAATTAATTGTGATTCTTGTTTCATTAAATAGTCATTTAATTCCCGGTTCATTATTTTGAAGGGTGTTTGGTTAACGTATGTCACTTACAGGGCCCAGTTTCGACACCTCCAACTTGAATCACACGACTGTAACTTAGCAATAGCTGAGGCTGAAACACCGCTACTTGAAGACACGTTGGGCATTCTGCTTTGATACACCAACAAATCACACAACTCAATTCACGAGATGCTTATAGCCATGGGCACGTCCAAACATGATAGCTCCATTCTGCCATTCTGTCACGTCTTCAGTTGAACCTTGTCACTGTGCTGATTCCATATAACCGACTGGCACATGCATGTAACTACAGTGACGTGACGTTTAGTAGGGGAGGTTCACGTGATCGCCTGGCGCCAGCTGTAGGCCATCTGCAGCACCCCAAAGCGACCAGGGTGCCCCTTTTTGGGGGTGACTAATCTTTTGGCAGGTGAACTAACACGCTTTTCAGTGCACGTATTGTTTCTGTAACTTCAGTCATTTTATCGTGATTTGGTATTTATGTCTCAAGTACAGGGTTTGGGCTCCGCGAGAAACGCAGTGTTGGACATAAATGCAGATGCTACCCGATCCTGCAGGTTACGCAGTTGTATCTGACCACAAACGGTACCTGTCCAATGTCCTCAATATTTTGCAATTGTCAGTGGCGGTCAGAACAGCGTTCTGTTTAGTTTTGAGTGCATTATGTCGTATCTAAGTCAACTCGAACTTTTGGTGCTCGTACTTTGGGTGCTTCTGATTCCAAGGTAGGCGAAGTGTTTGGTGTTTGAAGAGGCAACATATCGAATTTATATCCTGCATACAAGGAAAGCGAAAAACATTATCGGCTAAGTCACAATATGGACGAAAGTATCTGTCGAATGTTTGTGACGTACGGTTATTGAAGAGGATTATCAGGAAACATAAGAGGACGATAGCTACAAAAGTCACTGCAGAATTGAATTTCACTGTTGCGAACCTTGTGAGTGTCAAGACACGAATGGAGCTTCGCATTCAGGGATTAATCGTAAGGCGAACTGAAATTCCAAAAGCAGACATCAGCGTCACAAATGTCCATTAGAGAAAAATCTGCTGCCACAGCCATAAAACCTCGACTCAAGGAGCAATGGAAGGGTCCATTTGGTCGGATGTTTCCGACTTCCGGCCGGGTTTACATTCCAAGAGACAAACATGGCGGAGGTTGAATGATGATTTGGGCACCCATGTCGTGGTGTTCCGTAGGTCCCATGGTTAGTCTGGAAGGTCACATAACTGCCAAGGATCCAAGGATTATGTGGCCATTTTGTCTGATCAGGTTCATTCAATTGTACAATGTTTGCTCCTCTACAATGATGCTATGTTCCAAGGCGATAGGGAAACTGTTAACACAGCCTACAGCAGAAAAATAAAATGGTTCAAATGGCTCTGAGTACTATGGGACTTAACATCTATGGTCATCAATCCCCTAGAACTTAGAACTACTTAAACCTAACTAACCTAAGGACATCACACAACACCCAGTCATCACGAGGCAGAGAAAATCCCTGAGCCCGCCGGGAATCGAACCCGGGAACCCGGGCGCGGGAAGCGAGAACGCTACCGCACGACCACGAGCTGCCTACAGCCTACAACATCCACAGCTATTTTTGTGAGCATGAGGATGAAGTGTCGCATCTTCCCTTGCTACCACAGACACCAGATTTCAGTATTATTGAGCTTTTGTGGTCTGCTTTGGAGAGACAGGTGCGTGAGCTCATCATCTTCACTTGAACTTGGCACTATTTTGTAGGAAGAGTGGTGTATGACTTATCCATTTCGAGGCGACTGGGAGCTATTAGAAAACCAACGGTTTTCCTATATTACATTAGGCATCACAGTGCGTTTTGTTTGTGGTTTTTCCATATTTTTGTCGACCTTCTTGGTAAAATCATTAGCTTTATTGTTCATCTCAATGTGTTTTAGGAAACATATGGAAAATACTCTCTTCTTTTCTCTTCATAAACCTTGTCATCTCCTCCCTCCCTAGAATTCTCATAAGTTGTTAGGGTAAACATACCAACAAATTAACAAAAAATGACTGCTCATTAACAGTACGCAGAGAGATTATACAGTTGAAAACACAATAAAAACAAATCACACTGATGTGGTGCAATGATATAGAAACAATTACTGCACTGCACTGTGGTGACAAGTGTAGACACTTACTAGTTTAGAAGACGTGTAAGTGACAAAAGAACACAGTGGGAGACCAAAGAATTTAATGAGTAAGTAGTACATACAAAACCAGAGACCATCACAGATGTTCGTAAACTGTTCAAAATAAATTTCTAATCCAGAAATAAATAATGTTGCATGTCAATATCTATGTATTTCAAATGACTGGAGGCGCTTCATAATAAAAAACGTGAAAGGCATATCACGGAGTACAGATTTCATTTGTTCAGGTTAAGGCAGAAAAACCCTCTTAATCACCATTGTAGCAAAAGGGTTGTCCTTGAGCATTGTTGTAGCTATTATTATTTGACGTAGTGTCACCTGTGAATGGAGGCGTTTGTTGGTAAACCTAGAAGTATCTTGGCGAAAACTACGACTGAGTCTCTTCTGGTTTTATACAGGACATGGCGCAGGTTACCGCTTTCTCTTCTTTTTTCGGGTTTAACGCCTGCGGCCCCCAAGGGAATCCTGATCGGTCGGCGCAGAACCGACGCTGCAACCCGCGAAGCATTTGGGGGAAACGCTTGCCGGCCTCAGCCTTTTTTCTCAGTGATTCATGACTGGCTGCAAGCTTAATTAAAGCTTTAACAGCGGAGTTGTCCCAGAATTAATGAAGCTCTTTATTAAACGAGCCGGTAACATTTAATATCTGCGCTCTGCTCTCTGTCTTCGCAGCTACACCAAAGGGCGAAACGTTTGAGCTGCTCCATGAGCCCGGGGGTTTTATTCTTTGCAAATCCGGGAGCCCAGCCGAGGGATCCGAATTGTAATGATATTAGGATTCCGGATAAGCTCTACGGATATGAAATCAGATACATACACAGAACTCACTTTTGCTTTTTCACACATGACGTCTCAGCGGGGTTTTGGAATGTGTATTTATTACTCTTCTACAAATCATCAGGTGAAATTTCTAAGGTGTTCAACAGTTTTAGTTTCTTGCAATGTATAGACAGTCTTTACAAGCTGCGACATAGTCAAGTAAAAGTTTTCAGCGATCCAGGAAAGTAATTGCTATATTGTAACCAGTCTTGGACCACAACATTTATCAGGATATTAATTTTGGTCGCTGTTGTCCGCCTTCAGACCTGAGAAAATACGAATGCAAGGAGGTAGACTAGTTTATAAATTTACACCCAACTATTTGAATCTAAAATACTATAAAACAACAGTACAACGTATCCATACCTGAGTATAAACGTGTTGTATTATATATATCACGCCGTTACATGTGATGGTGCAGTCAAAATGGTTAGCCATTTCGGCTTCGTCAAACAAATAAAATTATGGTATGTAAAGAGCACCATTGAAGCATATATACTGTACATAAAGAGAGACACAATTATACCTTCGTGCAGCGGTAAGTAACGTGTCTCAATTCAAGAGCGCTAATGTTACCACTGTAAGTCAATTTACATGATTTCAAAAATTACATTCCTTATATTCAATTATATGAAAAGAATATAAAACAGAAATGCTTTTATTTACACATCATATAATAAATTTAATGGGGAAAGGATGCCTTTCACAAAATGTGAACTTTTTATGTACTTGAGTATAAGGAATGTACTTTGAAAATACGTAAACTGACGTGTAGGGGCTACATCTGGCAGGCTTGGACTGAGACACGCTTCTTCCAGCTGCACGGCAGTATAACTCTCTCTCTCTCTCTTCGTATGCAGCAAGTATGCTTCAATGGTGCTCTTTACATACCACAATTTTATTTGTCTGACGAAGCCGAAACGGCTAATGATTTTGATTCCACCATCACAAGTAATGAGTGATGTGTACAATGCATATACTGCAACACGTTTTTACTGTGGTATGAATATGTTGTACAGTTGTATTATTTCTGCTTAACTTTCGTATACTTAGGAGTGCGTTTGTGAATTAGGCTGTCTCTATGTGCACATATTTTTGTAGCTATGAAGATGGTAATTACCGACTGATATTAGTAACCTGATTACATATAAACATTGTGATCCAAGATTGGAATTATAATAAATGCAGCATAGAGAGTTTGTCCAAATGAATAATGCTGTCACTTGATTCATGTGATTTCCAGTGTTCACGAGACTGTAAGTTTGTTTCTAGTTACGCACAAAATTTTTTTAAAGTGGGAAGTCCTCGTGAAAATCCCTTGCTTTCTAAGACACTCATGCTGGGGGAAGAGGCTACGCAAAGAGCTTATTCTGTCCGTGTACAGTGCGGGCTTTCCAAGAACTGCGTCTTTCGTCGTCGTTGTATTGGTGGGATTCTAAGCAGCCACACAATAGGTATGCACATTTCCTAAGAGATATGCTGCCTCCCTATTGGGAACCATCCCACTGAATAAAAGGCAAGCCATATGGTAACATCATAACGGGTATCCTGCACATTCCTCATACAACTACAAATATAACTTCTGGAGATCGTTTGATTGGTCATTTGGGAAACAGAAAAGAGCTTGCGCGATCACCTCTGGTCTTTTTTCTTCTTTCTGCACGTACTTCCCGTTTACTTGTTATCGTCTCTTGATGTAAATTACTGATCTTCCCACCTTTCCTTGGTCTCCCTAAAGATCGTCTACCTGCTAGGTAATAATTCATGATTAATTTTGGTATTCCGCTGCCTTCCATTCTTGCGACATGGTCCTTCCAGTTGTTTCCTTATCCCTTAATCTGTTCACTTAAGCTTTTCTCTCCCAGTTTCTCTCCAATCTCAGTACTTCTCCTCGTTTTCGAGAGTGTGTACCAAGCTACTCCTCTTAGAAATTGCACCTCCAATGCTTGTATTCTTTGTTAATTTTCTATTGTTTACAGTCCATGACTCATATCCATACATCATGAATGGTACTGACATCGTTTTGGTGAACTTAAATAGGGTTCTTAATTTAGTGTGAGAGTTCTCTGTATTCCGTTAATATAATTACATCTTGCTACTTTCGTTTTTATGTTGCATCTGTCAGAATGAGATGGTACTTCCTAAGAAGTTGCTCTTTCAATTTTCTGATCATTTATTACTATTTTGGTGCACACTGTCTCCCCCCTCTGCAAGCCATAATTTTATTTATTTTAAGGTACTAGTAGATACAATAACAATAATAATTTAGTGTGACTCAATGGCTTGATACAATTCTTTCTACTGGACGCTGTTTCGGCAACTTACGTGTTCATATCCTACCCCAGTTATCCAAACAGGGAAAGGGGGCGTGGAATCCGAACCACGTGTTGTTTGTGACGACTCCTTCCATCGTTGAGAGGGGAAGGCTATGTTAAACAAAGACTAAAAGACTTGCGGTGCAAGCGAGTTTCGATCTCGAGACCTCTCTGTTTCCAGGTGTACGCATTACCACTAGACTACCATGCGCGACGTACTAACGTGTTACATAACTTAGCTTCTGTGGATAAATTATGGGCAGCTATTTGGACTGTGTTCTCGCTAGCAACAATCACAATTTGATCATTGCAAAGATCCATGTCACAGAATAATTCCTTCTGTTGATCTTGTAAAAACTAAGATTTAATTTTCTTACCCATTGCCATGGCATGTCGTCAGTGTATGTATGAAAAAGAATCAGAGACGAACTGCATCCTTATCTAAATCCCAAATTTTTCCTTGGCTTAGATTTTCCATTTCTTGCAATGGAGATTTCTGATCCTTGGTATATGCATTCTACATCCATGCCATTATACAAAATGAAAATACCTAATAACTGACATAAACCAACATATTTTTGTCCGTTTCATTATTGAAACTGGGTGTCAATGCAACTGCGTCCGCCCCTATAGTTGAGTGCTCAGCGTGACGGATTGCCGTCCTACGGGCCCAGTTTCGATTCCCGGCTGGGTCGGAGATTTTCTCCGCTCAGGGACTGGGGGTTGTGTTGTCTTCATCATCATTTCACCCCCATCCGGGGCGCAGGTCGCCCAATGTGGCGTCGAATGTAATAAGACCTGCACCAAGGCGGCCGGACCTGCCCTGGGCCTCCCGGACAATGACTCCAAATGCTCATTTCATTTCCATTGCAATTGCGACTTGAAGTTTGTGCATGAGGTACGCGATAATTATGGTTAATCCAATAAACGTACAACGCTGATTAGTCGCTAATAACAGATCTGGGGTGTTCCGTAGAAATGTTGTATTGAATCCAAACTGCTTATTGGCGTTTCGGACGTGGCACATCGTCAGATAATTTGGTAAAAAATATATGAATCATGAGCAAAAAAATACTTCACAACCTTCACAGTAAGGCAAACAAGTGAACGACAAATTTACAGAATACATACCAGCCTAAGTAATAAAGAAAGTTGCATAAGCACTGACATATAGCACACGAGACATCCCAGAGAAAACGGTTAAGTGCAATGGCTGAACATGGAAACTGAAGTGAACGAATCACGCTAACCAGAGGGAAGCCTGTCAGATCGCGTGCCGAACTTAGTCTCCAAACGAAGTCAAATACAATCAAAATTACAGTAAGTAAAAAAAAGGCTACAGTTATCCGTATGTAACAATGAATATCATCAAAATCCACAAATTAACGGGAACAACTCATATAGTACAGTAAAATACATTAAAATACAAACAAATTAAGTGGCAGCAATAAATCATAAGACCAGCAAAATGCAGATTACGTGATTCAAACTAGTCAGGAATTCAAGGTATGGAGGAAAAAGGATATTTTGCAAAAAATTCATTTTTACACAAGTACAGAAATCCATATTTGATGTCTTATAACAAAACCGTAGGAATAAATCATAAAACCATTGGTAATAAAGCTGCCGAAAGCTGCTACACAGCAACGTGCTGCACTGAGGACAGCATAGACGAAGTTTTCGCACTCATTTTTAAGAATGGAAAACTAAAATATATTTTACACAATAATCGAAAATGATGAAAGTACATAGAGAAATAGTAATCTCAGTGGGATATCCCTGGCTACAAAATCACTATGAACAAAAATTACGAGGACAGAAATTGAAAATTTTGTGCAAATCACCAAATCTTCATTAAAAGAACACCTACAAAATTGTCATAGGAGGAGCATGCTGCACTCAGAACGGTGATACCCATTTATCCATCATATTTATAGACAATAAAACGAAACAAGCTTCAGCTAATAAAATTCCAAGTGTTAGACAAACTACGAAAGCCAGACAAACATTTTCACAAAGGGTCGCATGGGCACCCCAAAAACCAGTTTCCATTTATATAGAAATAAAACAATAAAACAAAAGGAACCATGATAAATGAGAGTCGTGAAAGCTGCAGTTCTAAATGAGATCACTAATGTAACACATTATCAAAAATATTGAAAAACCAGTTCCTGCTACCTCCAATCTCTTCGTTAATTACAGTTAGTAGGATGTAACTCGTGGTGCACATGCACTTCGAGTTACTCCAGGATATCAAGGTCCCTACCCTAATGCTCAATGTGCAGGACTTTTATACCCTCATTCATCAAGAGCCAAACATGACCGTTCGTTTCTAAACGGCAACGTAGTGCCCTATTATTTCGTCAGTACATGTGTTCTCTAGAAGTTGTTATAAAATTCCTCTCACTCCGACCCACACAATTTTATAAAACCCCGAATTTTTAAATTTTCTATCCCCAGTTTCGAGATTGTGTTGCAAAAAAAGCCAAGTTATTTCTGTGTGCGGAAACCTGCTTGTACCTTTTCCTTTCTAAAGGCCTGCGCTATTTTATCGCACCAAGGGCCGAAATAGGACAAGCTTTCACGCTGCAACTTATCTTTAGACGTAGGTACCTGGTTTTTGTATATCCAGCCTACTGTTTGGGGTCTGATGGCTTCGGCCGTTCACTTATGTAATAAAATGGAACACCTACAGCCGTCCCTGCAATGGTATTTATTATATGGTTACCAGTTTCGGTGCTTCAGTACAGCATCTTTAGGCCTTAACTGACGCTCAGGGGGTGTTAATCTCCTGAGCGTCAGTTAAGACCTGAAGATGATGCACTGAAGCAACTAAACTGGTAACCAAATAATGAGTAACATCGTAAGGACGGCTGTAGGTGTTCCATTTTGTTACATAGGTACCTCGGGTTGCACTTTGTAAGGGTTCTGTTCTCCATATTCCGCATACTCTTTTCAGAAAAACATTCGCCAGGTACACTTGCATTACGATATTAATTTCTTTATTGACCGCATCGTCGTCTAATCTTAATCTAGCGAGCCTGTGGAACATAAACGGAAAGAATCCACGCTTTTGTGCAACAGTGTGACAGGATTCTGAAACAATAATGACATCAGATGCAGTCGGCTTGCGAAAGATATTCATAAACTTAGACCCTGCCCTGGAAATCTGAAGATCAAGAGAATTCAAACTACCATCAACTTCGTGTTTTACCGTTAACTGTATGTTCCCATTGTGTTGAAAACTTGTGCAAATGAATCTACGTTGGCCCTACTGCCCTGGAAAAGGACAAATAGGCCTATACCATCCAAATATCTGTGGTACACAATAATTTTTATTTTTAGACGAGGATAAGAGTCAAGAACTTATTTTCAAGATAGTTCACAAAATATCAGACAAGATCCCAGAAAGCCTACATCCCAAGGACAGACCATCGCTTTGATGATGAATGCCACCGTTAAACCTAAAGTAATTAAAAGACAAGGATAGGCGCATGAGTATAGCAAACGCACTAGCCTCGCCTAGACTTATTTTCCGAAACTTCAAAGAAATTTTCGCAAGAAGTTCCAGGGTTTCTTCAATTGGATATTAATATAAAGATTCTTAGTATTTAGGAAACAAGTAGCGCCCAAACCGAGACCTGTACGTTCTATAGCAAGCTGACTAATTCAAAGCTATTTCGTACACTGTAGGACTGAGGGCATGTATAAATTTCTTTAAGATTTCCTTTGCAAAGCTACTGACATAGCGATCGTGGCTCTGAATAGATGAAACAGTGAGCTTGATCGGAAAATCCAGTTTATGAAGCTTAACCTGAAAGCGCAATTTAGGCATTGTGGGATTCATGACGTTAAGACCTTTTCCTTAAAAAATCTGACTTAAACTAAAAATGTGAATCATTGAAACTTTTTTTAAATATTGACAAAAGGAAGCGAGCGGTTTCTTCTTCAATTCTACTGTGCCATTTGCATCAAAAAATTTGAAAGTCTAAGAAATGTAATACTCATCAGTAATTAAGACTATAGAGTTCCCTTTGCCAGCCTTCGTAACTAAAAAAATATTTTCTCACAACCTGACATTCGCACTATTAGCAGAAATGACTTACATAAGGAACACTTTGCTTGACATACCGTGAGATACCACAATTGTTAGTAACAAAGATAGCGTGTGAGAAATGAAATTTTTTTCTACTCACAGCCACTCTTCATTTCCGCAATCGTTATCTTTATCAAGCTATAATCAACTTTTGAGGACAAATTGAAACACAAACCCTTAATTAAGACATAAAGTTCATCAGCTGAAAACTCAACATTAGTCTGATTGACCACACTTTCCCCATAGTTGTTTATTACTTGGTGGGCACCCCGTGCAGTCAAGCTGGCACCTCGTGTAATGCCAGTGTATGCCTCCGGCAAATCACATTACATTCCCAAAAATCGCATACTAGCGCACAAGATTTAGCAAACTAACCCTGTAAAGAGAAGAGAGTGTATGTGAGAACGAAGAAACTTTGCCTCACGACTTCAATCTTTACACCTAAGTGCAGATCTAATTTCACATTTACCCCTCACACTCAAATCTGCTTAATTTTCCATGCATTACATGATTTGTTTTTCAGTTTTAATTTACCGTAATTAGGTATGCTTGCCACTTTTAAATGGTGCAAGTGTGAAAACAGCTGTGGTAGTGGCTGGAAATTCTGACTCCAGCTCTGGCTCTGTACTTTGCTCTAAGCTGAAGGCAACTCTCTCTCTCTCTCTCTCTCTCTCTCTCTCTCTGCAGATATTTTCTGTGTCTGTAAGCCGGAGACATCTCTCTCTCTCTCTCTCTGCAGATATTTTCTGTGTCTGTAAGCTGGAGACATCTCTCTCTCTCTCTGCAGATATTTTCTTTGTCTGCCAAAGGTTAAGTGCATTTTTGAAGATGTACCTGCAGCAAGTGCACACTTCGATGTCCCAGAAGCAAGTGTTCTCTGAGTTTGCCTTCTGAAACTTAGCTGGCTCAGCCAGTGTTGGAATCTTGTCGGCCAACTGCATCAGACCTTGTGAGCTCTAACCATTAATAATACTTTAAACAAGTTTAACGATATATTACTGTCAGAGGTTAACCAATAATGGTATGGTGTAAGGAATAAGGCAGAAGATCTCCCGCTATGTGACAGTCTTAGTCATGGCGTCCAAAAGCCTTGCACATTGGCATGTATTGCTAAAGTGTTGTCTTCGGAAATAAATACTGTGAGATAATCACAGAACCCATTACTCAGACTTGAACAAACATTCCACCATGGGACGGCAGTGTCCGATGGCTGGTATGATGGTCTGAAGCTCTGTGTGTTCACCTGGCCTTCAAATCTTGTCTAGTCAAAACAATTCCTTTCACTGTCTCGTATAATGCAGTTTCTATGGAATGCAGTCTGCCTTCTCCTATGCTCCTGCTGCATGAATATGGTAGACTGCCATTTCTCTTTTCTATGCCTGCTCAGAGGCGGTTTTCAGTACCAAACAAATTTATGACACTTCGGTTCTTCTAAGTTACCTTCTCTGTCAGGAGCTGGCTAAAGAAAGCCTCCAAGAAATAACAGGTCCGCCTCACCGTATTAAAAGGAAAGGAGAGGAGATAATAAGCAGTGCAGTCATAGGTTTTAGTGACTATTGCCAACAGTTTTCATGCTGCGTTAATGAATTCTATACGGACTTCTGATATTTGCATGTTATTAATTATAAAAATAGGTGTTATAGCTTGAGCATAAACTTCCCCATAGCAAAAGACCCTTGTGCTAGCTTTCATCAGAAAATTCACCATTTTGCCTACCGTAACTTAGTGGCAATCACATCTCAGTACATTTACCTGTTGCGAATATATTTCAGCTAGCGTACTGGACTTTCCTAGTACGGTATAGATCTTATGTTGGAAATAAGACTTTAAGTATTTTGAATATGCTGGAAAAAATGTTCTAGTATGATACAGGTGTATAAAGACGTATTCTCAATCAAGGTATCGTACGGAAATTTTGGCCAAATTACTTATGTGTATAGTACGTATACTGTAACTTTCTGACTTGTTCTGTAATGTACTGCTGAAGCTAGGAATGCATCTCTATACCAGTCCGGCATTATGGAATTTTAAAAATAAATTTTAGGCTCCCCATATCTAATTCTAGTAATCAAAAGCGGAAGTCCTGACTCACTGAATTTCAGTTGAGTGCATGAATTGTTTATGCTGTATCAAGGAATAAACTCGGCACGTTTTCTTCCATGCATCACCATCCAGCCTTCCGCCAAAAGTGAAGTGAAGAACCCAGCTAGAGTACAGAATGATACGAAGTTGTGTCTACTGAGCAGAACAGATTTTGCCTTGGAGGAAATGACGGTAGTTGCAAATACATCATCAGGTAGGAGAGCAGCTGCTACACGTATGTGTCAGCCAGAGAGCAAGAAGGACAACTCCTGGTACCATAGAGTAGGAAACCATAGCCTAAAATGACGGAAATTGTCTTCTGCTGGTTGAGGAGACACTGAACAGTGGTGGATGATACAATGAGTATCTCACCCACCTCAATCTGTTGCCGTTCTTTCCATGTCAAGGACATAGCCTCTTCCACCAGAACACATCTCTAGAGTGTCCAGCACAGTCAGAGAGATGTTTGCTAACACCTCTAGTGAGCAACATCATGTGTTGTGCTAAACTGAGACTGTGTGAGTCATGACAGATCGCCGGCAACATTTACCAGTAGCTGGCAACAGCGTATAAGGCTGACATTTCAGCCTTTTATAATTTTCTAAACACATTTTCTAGCAGCCAGTGATAAAGATCTGCTTCATGAGGGAGCTCTTCAGTAACTTGTATTCTCTCTGAAGTATAATTGAAAACAACACTAACTATAACAATTTTTACTGTCCAAAGACTTTGAAGTAAGATTAATGTTTTGTGTCGTATTCAAACGTAGATGAAAAGATTGTATTTTGTAAACAACTTTCTTCTGAAAGCCGTAAGTTATTTTGCTTTGAAATCCCTATTCATAATTATTTTCATTGATTTGGGTTTAGAAGAACAAAACAATAGGGTGACATTTCAATTAAAAATAGTTTTGTTCCCCAGATATTTAAAACTGTCAAAACAATTTGCTACGTTGGTCATTCAGATGCTATATTTATGTGTAAAGGGCTAGCATTAAATTTATTCATGTGTTGAGTTTTCATAAAGTAATTCGTGTTTTATTGTGGATATCGTGCTTCTTTATTAACTAGAATGTAGCCTTTTACTTGCATTTAATTTCTGCGACTAAGGTAGTTGGCAAACAAGGGCAAAAGAATAACGACTCAGATATGTGATCTAATCAAAATGATGCAATATCACATATGCATTATCACTTATCAGCAGTGATGGATCAATCAAATGACATAGCAATCTTCAAGCAATATTATGTCACTATGAACTATGTGATGCCTGTCTTCTAATAAACGATAGTGTAATTTAACTAGGTGGGTCTAGTGAATTCATTAACAAAGGTCTACAGGGGTAAACGTATTTAGTGTGTTTGTAATGATAAAAAAATCATTAAATTGCTTGCAAAATTATATTGTCAAAATTAGTTGTTGTATGCAGTCGACACACTGAAATATTCGTTTCATGAGCTGTAACATCCCAGTCTGCAAGATTCATCCATTTATCGGCTATGGACATGCAATAATCTGCTTTACGCATAAAAGGCATCAGATAAATGTAATTACATAAGAACACGTATGCTGCTGGTGTTCGGAAAAAGAGCGATGTTCATGAATCCCTACTTTGGAGCACAAACAAAAACATCAGAAGAGAGATGATGATGCCTCATGACCAATGTATAGGCTAATTGATCCTGCGAGACCCTAATATGATCTCGCTGAAGTTTAGTTCATTTCATTAATTGTGTTGTTATACGTAGCCCAACTGTGTCTTCACTATTAAATGTACCATGAACAGACTATAAGCCTATTCATCGTACGTTTAACAAGGAAGTCACCACTCTGCTAAGTTCTCATCCAACTGTATTGTCGTGTCATTATATTCTCCTTCCCGTGGAACGAAGGTCACACTTTGTCGAGCACAGTTGTTTACGACAATAAAGGTACGTTTGTGCTGCAGCCTCGTTGGTAGCACATCACCTTACTGGGGCACGTAAGCCGCAGCTGTAATGCCCTCCCCATCAGACGTTAATTGAGAAAGAGGCTGCAGCTGCAGTAAAGAATATATCCTATTAGCCCAGAAGTAATACGCCAAATTGCATATATATATATCATGTTCGTGACAACCGATGAACAGAGAGAGAGAGAGAGAGAGAGAGAAAAGGAAAATGCCATTTAGAATAATTTTTAAAAATAATGAATTGCCATACGATAAAACTCTGATTGTACGCATCACAAACAGTCTGGTGGTAACCGACGCAACGATCAGGAAAAAGCTTCTGCAAACACTCGGTATTTTATTTTTCTTAGGTATTTGTGATGTGAGAGCGTCTGCATTGATTTCATTCTGAAACGAAATACTGAAAATACTGAAGACAATACTTAGTCAAGGAAGAAAAGTTTACCCGTTTTCTGTTCATTGCCGCGTAGCTAATATATTCGACACAGGAATTAAGAAGTTATTTCTGAAATCTGCATAAAGACAGTGGCAATTTTTTTCAAATAAATTCGAAAGCATGAAGCAAAATCTGTTCCTCGTAACTTTTTGAGTTTCTCAGTAGTGATAATGATTTCCTGCGTCTATATTTCGCTACGGAACGCGAAGCAACTACACTCATTTCCACTGAGCATACGAAAGAGAAGAAAACGTGGGCACAGCTGGCGGGACAATGTCCAGTGAGACTTGAAACAAGATATACATGAAATGAACTTTTAATAAGGTAACTGGCAGAAACATCGACAACTTTTAATACTTCAGTGCGCTTCCTTGCATCATTTGTTGTAGAATAACACAAAATATCTGGTATATAACTTCGCCCTATTTCTAGCGGAGCAACAACAAGCTGTGGATGTGCACCGATGACGAGTACCATTTGCTACGCAAACTTGTGTTTACATTAGATTTCAACTTACCATGAGCAAAGTATAATGTAGTAGTATACTCGAAACTGCGTCCAACCCATTTAGAATGTCAACTACAACTCTATTGTGCTTAGATTAACCATGTGGTTTTTACTACGACCATAGCACAATGGGATAGAGTGTTGACTTTATTGCTCTCTACCAGAGACAGACCAAACGCCTTTAGACTTGAAAGAGAAAGTATTAATTGCAAATCCAAAAAAGGCAAGCGCTGACACACGTGAACTCCAAGTTTAATTGGTAATGACCGTAAAATTACAGAAGAATGAAAATATTGACAGAAGACGACGCAGATAAATATCGGTTTCGACTTCGGAGAAATGTAGCAACAGTCGATGCTGTATTAACCATGCCACCTATGTTCATTTCATTTGTAGATACAGAGAAAGCTTTAAACACTGTTGATCAGGATACTTTCTGTAAAATTCTGAAAGCAGCAGGGATAAAATACATAGAGCGAAAGGTTACATACAGCTTATAAAGAAATCAGATTACGGTGTTGAAGGAAAGGGAAGCAGTAATTGCGAAGAGGGGTTAGTTAGGATTCCAGGCTATTCTAGATATTACCCAAGGAGAAATTTGTAGTAGGAATTAAACTTAAAGCAAATTGTCTAATTATTCCAGAGACGACAAGACATATTGAACGGAGTGAATAGTTGCTGGTAAATGTTCCCGGTTGTATGGATGCGGTCCACGAAACTTTTTCATTTCTGACGTTCCGTCCAGAGCTTCGTTGGAAACCGTCTGACGCGTTCCTGGTTCCTCTGAGTCTTGCCGACTCGGCTTTCTCTGCAAGACCCATCGGAACTAGGAGCGTAATTGGAAGCGTCCATTGCAATTTGGGACGAAACTTCACCAACGGAAAGGTTTCATGTGTGCTCATATATAGTGAAAGCCATTACTGAGCGATCGGAGAGATACAGTCTTCAAAAGAGATATGAACGTCAACAAAAGTAAGACAGAGTTAATGACACGCAGGCGAATTAAATCAGACGTTGCTGAGAACATGTGACACTAAAAGAGGTAGATGACGTTAGCTATTTTAGGGCAGGAAAATAATCGACGACGGGGGAAGAAGAGGGGGCAAAAAAGCACAACAAACAGCAAGTAAGTCATCTCTGAAGATGAAAAATTTACTAAACCCGCCACGTTCTTCTGTCTGTATATTACAGCTTATCTCAGAAACCACTGTAGGGATTTTGATAAGTTTTTGCACTGCTTCACGAAGAAGGTTTGTATAAACAAACTATCGTTTACAATAATTACGAGTGTGTAATACATTGACGTGACGAAAGTCATGCAATAGCGATAAGCTCATATACAGATGGAGGTAGTATCGCATTCACTAGGTAGAGAAAGGCAGTGAATTGGCGGAGCTGTCATTTGTAATCAGGCGATTCAAGTGAAAACTTTGCCGACGTGACAATGGCTGAAAGACGGGAATTAACAGTTGGAACTAGACGCATGGGATACTGCATTTCAGAAATCGTTAGGGAATTCAATATTCCGAGATACGCAGTTTTGTATCCCGCCTGGAAGGCGACGCGTGGGTCTGCTCCTGTAAACTGAAGGGTAGGCCGAATGTAGGAAGCTAGGAGGAGCAGGTGAGGTAGAACACTTGGTACTGCAGTTAGATTATAACTCTTTTACTTAACTTTGCGTACAGATGAGCACGGAGGTGCGAAGCCGTTCATCCATCAAATCTAACAGCGGCTAGAAGTTACAAAGGCAAAATCTGTAGTGGCTCGCCCACTATGAAATAGAAACAATGTTGCTTGGTCGTCTCCTCGGAATCAACTGGGTTGAATCTGGAGCGGCGCTCGTAGAGCTGCACAGCGCCGGCTAGAGGGCGCTGTCGTTGGTCTCGGTGACGTAGTGCCAACCTAAGAGCTTGTACCTACGCCGTGGCATTGTAGTATCGATATCACACACAGTGTCAACAGTCTGCCAAGAACACCAAATTTCTGAAATTACCTCTCATCATGGGCAACGCAGTGGCCGAAGGCTTTCACTTGACCACCGAGAGAAGCGGCGTTTGTGTATATTTGTCAGTGTTAACAGAAATAAGCGCAGAGATCAATTGGGGAACTTACGACGAACGTATGCGTTAAGACAGTGCTGCGAAATTTGGCGTTAATGGGCTATGGCAGCAGACGACCAACGCTGGTGCCTTTACTAGCAGCACATTTTCTAACTTGGGCTCAAATCACATCGGTTGGACCCTAGACGACTGGAGAACCATTGCCTGGACAGACGAGTCCCGATTTCAGTTGATAAGAGCTGATGGTAGTGTTCGAGTGTGCCGCAGATCTCACAAAGCATGGTCGCAAGTTGTCAACAAGACTCTGTGCAAGTTGGTGCTGACTCCATAATGGTATGGGCTATATCTACATGGAATGGACTGCGACCTCTATTCCAACTGAACCCATTATTGACTGGAAATGGTTATATTCTGCCACCTTGAAATCATTATCAGCCATTCGTGGAATTTTTATGGATGATAATTCACCATATCACAGCGCCACAATTGATCGCGATTTGTTTGAAGAACATTCTGGATGATTCGAGCGAATGTTTTGGTCAACCAGATCAATGTCCTAACATGAATCACATCGGCCACTTAAGGGACGTAATCGAGAGGACACTTCGTGCACAGAACCCTGCACCGGCAACATTTTCGTAATTATTGACGACTATAGAGCCTGCATGCTCAGTATTTCTGCAAGTGACTTCCACTGACTTGTTGAGTCCATATCTCGTCGAGTTGCTGTACTACGCCAGACAAAAGAGGGTTCGACACGGTATTAGGACGTATCCCATGACTGTCACCTCAATGAATAAAGTACGTGTGGTGTCACTGCCAGACACCACATTTGCTAGGTGGTAGCTTTAAATCGGCCGCGGTCCATTAGTACATGTCGGACCCGCGTGTCGCCACTGTCAGTGATCGCAGACCGAGCGCCACCAAACGGCCGGTCTCGAGAGACGGACTATCACTCGACCAGTTGTACGGACGACTTTGCTAGCGACTACACTGACGAAGCCTCGCTCCTTTGCCGAGCAGATAGTTAGAATAGCCTTCAGCTAAGTCCATGGCTACGACCTAGCAAGGCGCCATTAGCCTTACATAGCAATTGATACTTATCGTATAAAGCATGTCTCATCAAGAACGATGTATAGAACAAGGATGGATTAAAGTTAAGTATTCCAAAAGCTACGTACTTTTCTTTATAGCATTCATTACGTATCCTGTTTCAGACCTCACGCCATCCTTCGTGTGTTTATAGCGTGCATTGCGGTCCCCTCAAATCACACCGTGTCGGCACTTCTGTCGACACATCAGTATGCATTATCATTTTTCTATATTTCACTGGTGTATGGAGTGATATCTCGTGTTAGTGACGTGAGCTATGAGCTGACGAGTTCGAGAGCAGCCGCTGTCTGGCAGATACAGCAGTGAGCAGCCGCCGCAACTCCATATAGCAGCGAAACTTGACTGGGACCAGTATATGTTATAAATTAAAGTCCCTCCTGCCTTCTACTGTCTGCACGTGAACGTTAATCTCAGGAACTATCGTAGTGAATCTCATATGGCTTTCACGAATAGATAGATCGATATACGAAGGAGTGTTGTACCCGTATATCACTGTGTATTATAAACAAGTCGTCCGACTGGAGATGCATAGTGCTACCCTTGCAAAGCCGGTGCGGGACTCGGATGCAGCAGGCAGGGTCAAATGGATGCAGTTTGCAGCAGTTATGCAGACCACAAAGACTAGCGTGGTGAGCAGCCCATACCAGTCTTTCGACTGAATACTACAGCAACAACATCAATGCCGCAGAGAAATGTGATTTATCTCTTATAATCATTCCTATTTTTTTCAGCAGTTTCATTCAACGATAGATTTAAGATGTTGTTGTTGTCTTTTTCACTTCGAAGACTGGTTTGCTGCAGCTCTCCATGTTGCTCTATCCCGTGCAAGCCTCTTCATCCCCGAATAACTACTGCAACTTACGTCCTTCTGATTCTGTTGACTGTATTCATATCTTGGTCTCCCTCTATAACTTTTAGCCTCCAAACTTGCCTCCCTTGATGTCTGACAACGCGTCCTATCTATCTATCCCTCCTTTCAGTCAAGTTATCCTAGAAATTTCTTGTCTATCCAGTTCTGTTCAGTGCCTCCTCATTGGGTAGGTGATCAACCCATCTAACACTAACATCAAAATTCTGTTAACAAATTTCTCTTCTTCAGAAACGCCTTTCTTGCCATTTCCAGCTTACATTTTATATCGTCTATATTTCGTCAATCGTCAGCTATTTTGCAAAACTCTTCTATCACCTTAAGTATCTCGTTCCCTAACCTAATCCCTTAAATCACCTGGTTTAATTCGACTACATTCTATTATCCTTGATTTGGTTTCATTGATATTCACCTTATAACCTCCTTTCAGAACACTGTCAATTCCACTCAACTTCTCTTCCAAGTCCTCTGCTGTCTCAGACAGAATTAGAGTGCCATCGATAAAACTAAAAGTGTTTATTCTTCTCCCTGAACTTTAATTCCTACTCCAGATTTGTTTTTTGGTTTACTTCAGTGCTTGATCAAGGTACAGATTGAATAACTTCTGAGATTAGCCACACCCTCTTCTCAGCCACTGCCTCCCTTACATTTGCTCAATAAATCGAGGTAAAGTATCTAGCAAGACCTTTTGTAGAGAGCAGAACAGAAATGCGACACGTGTGGTTATGCAGCCTGCGGGCAGAGATCTCCGTAAAGCGGCACCGATCTGCGTGGCGGCAGCAAACGCTTCTGAAGCCCTGGATAGGGTTGTCGAGAGCCACGACGAAGAGGGGGGGGGGGGTGCAGGCAGGAAGGAAGGAAGGAAGGAAGCAAGTGAAGCGCGGGAAGCAAGTAGGTCAGCCGTGAAGCAGCGCGTATCGAAGAGAGAGAGAGAGAGGGAGGGAGTGAGGGAGGGGGGAGGATGGCGGCTACTGGCCTGGGGCAGCCACCGTCCGCCACCCTCTGGACACCTGTCTGACAGCACAACAACGTTATCGGCCCGCCACAGCGTTACACACGGCGCCACCTCCAAATAAACTAGGGACCGTCGAGGAAACGTGCAACTAATATGAAACTTAAGAGGACATTTAAGGCTAGTAGTGACACGCAAACGACCAGATTTACAGGGAGATAGATTACTAAGAATGGCCGAGTTAGGTACGTATATAAAGGGCTGTAGAGGCCCGTTCAGTGTTGTGCATCGTAGTGTGCTAGCGATACGCGTTGCCCCATTAACGTCAAACAGCGCTTAATAGCGAAGTTACGGGCTTTGAACAGGATCAAGCGATCGGCTGTTTAAATATTGTTTGTGTTTGGACCTGCAAGAGGTGTAGTTGGTAGTGCAGGAAATGAGCAGGGATGGATTCCTACTCTGCACAATGCTGTAAATGTGTTTAAACCCCTCCGCAGTTAGCGTTTTGTTAGGCACAATAAGGGAACTTCACTCAAACCTCGAACTGCCCTCCTCCCTCCCCATTCTGTACGTCGCTGTTGTCACTACAAGTGAGAGGAGGTAGTGAGTGGTCACCAGGTCTCCAGGCTTTGTCACACCCAAATCCTTCCATCGGACTGCCACAGGTTTAGTGTGTATCGAAATTCCAGATCATTAATCCACTGTGCAGTGACGTTAATAGACTGTGGAGATATAAGTTATGCAATTTATATGCCGCGATGCTATGTTTTGTCTATTGTCTTATTTATTCTGTATTTTATTTCGTTTTGTCTTATTTTACTCTGTATCTTTCACTGATGTAATTTATAGCGTATTTCATCATGTGTGTAGTTACATACGCTAAATAAACAAAACTAAATAAAATGTAGACTTTCACGGCCGGAAATATCATGTCCATTATAATTATCCGGGCTGTTATGCCGTGGCCGGTTGATGAATTCTGTGTCAATTCCCATCGTTTTGTCTCCGACTGCGGGAGACATCTTCAAGATGTCTCCCGCAGTCGGAGACGAAAGGTTGGGAATTGACACAGAATTCATCAACCGGCCACGGCATAACAGCCAGGATAATTATAATGGACAAAAATAAGTAACTTTTTTCCTTTTTTTATCGTGATATGTAGGCGAATTATACGGGAGTGGCAGAAAAGTAGTCGCACAGGCTCTCTAAATTACCCCGGCAGGACATCGTGAGAATCTGCTTCCATGGATTCCCACTTAAGATCCCGAACGTATTTTTTACGCTGTCGTGTGGACCGTATCGTCCTGTTACGATCCTAGCAGCACCTCTCTAAATTCGTTCAGTGTATGTTGTAAGTCCTACCTGATAAGGATTACAAACAGCCGGCCGGAGTGGCCGTGCGGTTCTAGGCGCTACAGTCTGGAACCGAGCGACCGCTACGGTCGCAGGTTCGAATCCTACCTCGGGCATGGATGTGTGTGATGTCCTTAGGTTGGTTAGGTTTAATTAGTTCTAAGTTCTAGGCGACTGATGACCTCAGAAGTTAAGTGGCATAGTACTCAGAACCTTTTTTTTTTTTATTGCAAACATACGAACATACTCCGGAGCTGACCGTCGGTTGCTCCGTTGCATTTAATTAGGAACGGCTGCCACAACAGCGTGTATGTGAGAGTGAATTTTGCCGGAGCTAAGTAATTTCACATACGAGCAGATTGTTGGTACTCATTTGCTTCCGAAACCAAAGGAGCCGAAGTGTTTCGTGTTTCAACAAGCACCGTATCGAAGATTTATACCCCATACAGGGAAAGCGGATGAACATCATCCATTAACTCACAACGCGGTCGACATTGTGTGACAGACGATCACTGAAGAGGACTGTGACGAAAAATAAGACAACGACAGCTGCAAAAGTCAATGGAGAACTGATTGTAGCACTCGAGAACCCTGTCAGCACCAAACGAACACCAGCTCCATAGGCACAGAACTCAGGGCGAGTTGAAATTCCAGAACTACACCCCAGTGATGCAAATGACCGTAACAGGAAAACGTGGTGCGTAAGCCATGAAATCTGGACTATGGAGCAATGGAAGGGTATCATTTGGTCGGATAAATTGTCTTTCACGTTGTTTTCAATTTATGGCCGTATTTACGTTCTAAGAGTGAAACACGGCAGTAGTTCGTTGACGATATGGGCAGCCATATCGTGCTATTCTATGGGCCCTACATTTGCTCTGCTAGGTCGCATTACTGCCAAAGATTATTTGCCCATTTTAGCTGATCAGGTCCATCCCATTGTACAATGTTTGTTTCCCAGTGGTGGTGTAGTCTTCCAATATGACAGGACCCCTATTCACACAGCTCGCATCGTCCAGGACTGGTTCTTTGAACACACTGATGAATTGTCACATCTCCCCAGGTCATCATAACACCAGATCTCAGCATGGTTGAACACATAGAGGACTACATTTCAGAGTAATGTGCGGCATCGCTAGTCACTTCCATGATTGTTTACAAGAAGAACGTATACGATTCCCTTGAAAATCATCCGAGACGAGTGAAAGCTGTTTTAAATGTCAACGGTTTTTCTACTCCGAATTAGGCGTGGTAGTGTGTTGTATTTTTGGTATTTCCGTTTATTTTTGTCAACACCCTCTACTCTGAAAACATTGCAGACCCTTTTATCCTTCCTCAGGTCACATCCTATATTATTTTCGCTTCTGTGGAATGTTCGCCGTCGAGTATAACGTGTTGATTTTTACTGGTCAGATGTTCCTATGTGGGCAGTTACACATTTACGAAGACACACCGTATGAGCGTGCCTAGGTTACTAGATCACGACTTGGTACAGCCTTACGAAAGTCTAGGGAGAAGCAGTCTACTTGTTCACCGCCCCCCCCCCCCTCCCGGCCACCCACCATGTATTATTTTCGAGACGTCGAATAGGAAAAAAGCAAACTGTGCTTCGCACAAGCATTTTATTTTGTGCATTCGTGCTGATCCTTTTGAAGAAGATTGTCTCCTCTTAAAGAACGTTATAATCTTTGAGCTTAAAATACACTCTAGGAGCCGCGCGGGATTAGCCGAGCGGTCTAGGGCGCGGCAGTCAAGGACTATGCGGCTGGTCCCGGCGGAGGTTCGAGTCCTCCCTCGGGCATGGGTGTTTGTGTGTTTGTCCTTAGGATCATTCAGGTTAAGTAATTTATAAGCTTCGGGACTGATGACCTTAGCAGTTAAGTCCCATAAGATTTCACACACATTTGAAACTTTTTGAACACACTAGGATCCTGCGACAGAAGAACGTAATTTTATTTGGTCTGTATTTCTGAGCATCCGTTCAGTTACTATTTTTGTAAGCAAGAGTGACCTATGCTTTCTCCAGCAACACAGGACCTTTCCGTGAGCAAGCGGTCATCGATGAATATGAGCTAGGAAAGAATAAACTGTGTGGCCTTTTCAGATACAATATAACTAGAGTTGCCTTGCTCGTTTTAAGTGGTTCAATTTTTCGACATCTGGGCTGTTGATGTCGATATTGTTCATATGTGTGAGTGCGTCACCCAGATATTAGTACAACAAGTTTCTCTTGCGGAATACGTTTCTAAACGTGGAACTCAAACTATATGATTTCTGTTTGCTGCCTTTAGTTTCGAATGAGACGGATCAACGAGTGACTGAAGGTTTGAGTCAGAAGTTTGGGAAATAAGAAAGAAATAAAAAACTAAACTACTAGACATGGAAATGGATTATTTGAGGAGAAGTGCTGGAGTCTCAATACTAGACCACATCAGAAATCAAGGTATTAGATAGGTAACTGAGGCTGTTGAAGACGTTACTATGGTACTCCCATTTGGAACTAATCTATGATAATACTAGAACATGATGAAAGAAGATATGGAAAGGAGATCGACGGATGTCAAGGAAGCTATGGACTCCATGAATCTCGAAGAGAGTTATTTGGAAGACTGCAAATTACGGACGTTGACAATCTGCAAACAATTCTCAAAGTATCAATAAAAACGCAAGAGCTTAAATAATAAATCGGTGTGACAATAATTACATTACAATAAATGAGAAGGTAAATTTCTATATTTTTTCTCTACCTCTGCTAACCCCTTAGTCGGTAATTTTCGTGCGCGTTCCTCTGCCTTAGTGGGAAGTGTAAATGCGGGAGAATGGCGCACACTTTCTAAAACTCTCATGTGAAGTTCCGTGGTGCACTTACAGTAATTTATTTGTGCAACTAAACACATCAATTGTCTAAGACATACAACTTTTTTGAGTTTTTCATTGTAAAATTTAAACGTAATATTTGACCATGAAAACATCCTTACATTGCCGGGTCTATCTTTTATGATGTGAGTGATATAACAAATGGTTCAAATGGCTCTGAGCACTATGGGACTTAACTACTGTGGTCATCAGTCCCCTAGAACTTAGAACTACTTAAACCTAACTAACCTAAGGACATCACACACAACCATGCCCGAGGCAGGATTCGAACCTGCGACCGTAGCAGTCGCGCGGTTCCGGACTGCGCGCCTAGAACCGCTAGACCACCGCGGCCGGCAGTGATATAACACATCCTACATAACAGCAAAACTACCCTAATTTTTGTGCCAAAACCTGTATATGTATATAAGTTATAAATATGTTGTTGGGTGAAGAGATGAAATGTTAACAACAGTTTTTAATGATATCTTATTTGTGTATCTAAGTAGTTTACTTGTTCAGATAACTAGTTTATTATTAACAGTTGAAAACATTAAAATTGAGACATATGTCAAAACAGTCAAAAATTCATAGTGAATTACTAAAAACAGAAATAATATTTACAGACTTTGATCAGGTGTTTTACTCTAAAACTTGAAAATACAAATATATTTACAAATTGGGTATATTTATTTTGTCAGTATCCGGGGAACAAATTTTAAGTAACTGGCTACTACATATATTCGGGAATACTGAATAATATCCTGCATTGATCTTGATGAGACTATGTAAACACTTCAAAATTCACGCCAAGTCTTTTGAATGAAAATATAAACAAAACTAATTCTTTTCCCTTATTTAAAACTCTTGTGAGAGATGTGCACCAAGTATCCATAACGGAAAGATGTGCGGCTTATTTACTGCAGAGTGTATCCCGATCTGTAAGGGAGAGACGCCGCACCTTATTAATTCATGTCCTTGATAGCCAAGATGGCCCTGCTAGAATCAAAACACGTCCAATACAACTTGCTGCTAATACGACTTATCAAACATTTGAGACTATTTGACCATGTAGCATAAACAGAGAACTAGTAGTGACACTGAAAAGGTTTTGAAGGGATATTTATAGTCTTACTTTAGTTTTTTCCCAGACCTTATGTAAAACGTACTCGATCGAAATGCAAACTCTCTTATTAAGGCCTGGCGACCACGAAGCAACTGGATTGCCGATACGCGCCCACTTTCTAGGTTTTTACTGAAGGGTGCGAGGTCTATACTGCATGCGGGCGCCTCTCTCGGATTTACACTAATTTCCTCTAACGCTAGCTAGAGTAATCACACTACGTGTGTTGTTCACAGATTAGAACATTTCTCTGTTGATTTTAGTTTATAGATCAAAACTACAGTGGATTATAATCGAAGAGAATATATTAAAGAAGGTATTGAAATTTTACTTTCACAAATTTACAGGTAGTATAAGGTGTGGAATATTTTAAAACATTACGATGCACAGAGAGGACCTTTCCATTCTGCACACTGGTAGTACGATTCTTTTTGAAAGCCTTCTTTCACGCAAACTCCACTTCTCCTCGTGTTCTTTTCTTCGTTATGCTTAGTAAAAATTCTGGGAAATGCGTGGCTATGAAGCGAATCGCTTTTGTTGTTCGAGGTAGACGTCTAATTGCCGTCTCTTGTGGTGGAAAGATAAATGTTCCCTGAGACTGACAATGAATTCCAATCTGCATTTCCTCTGCCGTATTTTGCTGTACAAAACGTATTGTTGGACCAAACAACGCAAAGTAACCAGGGAGAAATCTTTGATATTCTGCTTCTGGATGTTGGTGGCTTTGAAAATAGGAATCCTTCCTATCCACGCCTCTCATATTCTTGTTGTAAACCATGACAAAACTGGGCTTTTTCAGGATGACATTCTTTGAATTCACTTTGTGTCATAACGGAACGTGCTCACCACGACGTCTCTCTCTTGTCCTTCCATTACATCCACATCTGCTTGGTTCTGTACGCCATTATGGACTCACCTTTCTTCAGTTTTCTCATTTTTCATAAAGTTGGAGAACTCTTTTCTGTGCCTTCAACGTCGGTGTCCATATTCTTTAGTTCATTAGCCAAATCTGGACTGGAGAAGTTATTTCATCTTCAGGGTACTGGCTGTCATAATCTGCGTCCTCACCAGTACCAGTAATTAAAAACATTGTGTACCTGAGAGTCAACATTTTCAAGAGCTTTTTCCGAAATTTTGTGTAGATGAAAACCACTGTATCATTGCGATCGCTAGCTAGACTCCAGTTTCCGATGCGAAAGGTGTTGTAACGATATCGCAGAGCCAGTGGAACGCCACAAGGGAGCTGGCCAGGAGCGGTGCGCGTTGCGTGTTGCCTGCCTTGAGGCGCTCGCCCGGAAAGCCGTCAGGTTGGTCCGGCGCTCTCTGCCGGCACATCAGCAGACCAGCGCGACGCGCCGTGCAGCACCGCTGCTGAGGCCGCTGCCGCTGCCGCTATCGACCGCAGGCGCCGTCTGGGCGTGGCAGAAGCGCGCCCTGCGCCCAGCTACCCCACCAGCCCCCTGCTGTCTGCTACCCTATCACTACGATGCTTCTGCCGCCACCCGGGTGTGCCGTCGGCCGCGTGCAGCGGTTGGACAAAAATAAGCAAACGGCAAAAACACCATACTACGCCCAATGTGGTGCATTAAAATTACTGGAGTTCAAAACAACTTCCAGTCTTCTCTGAGTGGATAAACATACGTGCAGAATGATTTTCAAGGGGATCTTATACCATTCTTCCTGCAAAGTAGTGGTACGTCCAGGTAACAATGATAGATGTGAAAAGCTATTACGCAAGCTTCTGTCAAAAGTAGACCACAATGGCTCGATAATATTGAGATCCAGTGGCTGTGGGGGCCACGGGAGACGCGACTGTTCATCATCGAGCTCAGAGACCCACCCTTGGACGATGCGGACTTGGGAACAGGGGCCCTGTCGTCTCGGAACACGGCATCATTACTTGGGAACAAACATTGAACCATGGGATGAACTTGATCAGCCAAAATGTCCCCCTAATTGTTGGTATTAATGTGACCTTGCGGAAAAGCCATGGGGCCCATGGAATACCACGATATGGCTGTCCAAATCATTACCGAACCTCGTCCATGTTTCACTCTTGGGACATAAACTTTCCCAGAAGTTGAAAACAATGTGAAACAAGACCCATCCAACCAAATGACTTTCTTCCACAGCTCTATAATCTGGGTTTTATGGCTTAGGTATAAAGTTTTCCTGTTACCGGCAATTGCATCACTGGTGAGCGGGTTTGGGATTCCAGCCCGCCTTGAATTTCCTTGCTTATGGAGCTCCATTCGTCTTGTTTTGGTTCTGATAACTTTAGCGTGTGCGACATCCAGTTATACAGTGACTACTGCAGATGTCATCATATCGAACGGCTACCTGTGTAAGTAGGCTATTTATGTTTTCTCTATGTAAGTAGGCTGTTTATGTTTTCTTATTGGCAACGTTATGTAGTGCTCAATATGAAAATCACTGGCTGTGCTGTGTGCAGTCTGTGGCTAGTTTGCATTGTTGTCTGCCATTGTAGTGTTGGGCAGTGGCAGCTGGATGTGAACAGCGCGTAGCGTTGGGCAGTTGGAGGTGAGCCGCCAGCAGTGGTGGATGTGGGGAGAGAGATGGCGGAGTTTTGAAATTTGTCATGAACTGCTATATTTATATATGATGATATCAAGGTAAATACATTGTTTGTTCTCTATTAATATCTTTCATTTGCTAACTATCCCTATCAGTAGTTAGTGCCTTCCATAGTTTGAATCTTTTATTTAGCTGGCAGTAGTGGCGTTCGCTGTATTGCAGTAGCTTGAGCAGCGAAGATTTTTGTGAGGTAAGTGATTTGTGAAAGGTATAGTTTAATGTTAGTCAGGGCCATTCTTTTGTAGGGAATTTTGAAAGTCAGATTGCGTTACGCTAACAAAATATTGTGTGTCAGTTTAAGCACAGTCATGTATAATAGTTCAAAGGGGACGTTTCATATGGTGACCCTGCCAGGATTCGAACCTGCAAGTGACAATTTACAATGTTGCTTTTGCGGTGTTTCTGTTTTATATCTGCACAGTTTTTCTGAATTATTCTGGAAAGTAAAACATGTTTTAGTAGTAACTTTTGTGGTATAGCTACAATGAGACTGCCTTTTCCGTAGCACAACAATACGTTACAGCACAGTACTTTCCTCATCACGGCAATAAGCGTAATAACTAAGACATTTATATGCAAAGCATTTCACTTTTGTGTATTATGAGGTAAGTACATTGACTTCTGCAGAACTTAGCTTTCGGAGGACGATAACTACGACACTTCCACACAGATTATGTTGCAACAAGACGCATATTTAGCGCTACAGTACACTTATTTTAGTGATTAATTTTGTACTTAAAACATTTATTTTTAAAGATTTTTGAATTACAAAGAAAGTTTTCCGTGATACATTTCATTCCATTGCTGTAATCTGTAACACCTGAGGGTATAATTACATTAATCCTCAGGGGGGTACATGCTTACTTTGTGTACCATGTGTGTGGCAACCACAAGGAACCCTAGCTAATATGGTATTTGCTGATACAACTTTACACATCGGTACCATATTTCTCTAACACACAAATTACACAGCTATCTGATCATTTAACTGAGAGATAAACATGTTTTTTACTACATCAGTGACACATGTTTACGTAATTACACCGTTGGATAACTTCACACTTGCGAAATTGTATTTTGTCTGTACTGTGTGAACTCTTCATATTTTTTCGGAACCATTGTGATACTATGAGAGCTTTGAATGATGTATTTGGTATGGATTCATGATTTTTAAAGTACGTTTGAGGCAGATGACACTTTTGACATGAGCAGAGAATTTTTTTAATTATTGGAGGAAGCTACGACGATTTTGAGATTTGACTGAGGTGTTATGATGTTATTTTTACGACGACGATGTGTATTATGCTGCTGAGGTATGTTTATGATTAATAGGCTTAGGCTATATGAGTTATTTGATTATGCTTCATATTTATAATGACGAAATATTGACGAGTGTCGATGGATACGTATATGTGTAATATGGTAAGGAGTAATGAATAGTGGGTAGGGACTCTTGACTTGTGAAACAGGATGTTGGAAACCAAGAATTGTACTTTAAGAGTTATGAAATGTGTGTAAATGCGTGAATGTATCACAATGCCGGCGAAAATTTTTTTGGACACTTATATTTATAGGATTTTGTTTCTACAGATTTGCAACGCTAATTCTTGACCTGTGAAATATTTTTATGTGAGACTGTCACTGTAGCGGAAACTGCTGTCGTAAATATTTCCGTAAGAAAGTTAAGTGACCACGTGCACGTAATGCGTCGTGGGCACCCACCTGGGCGACAGCTGCCCGAAAAAAAAAAAAAAAAAAAAAGCCATTAGCCTTTCAGCGGCACAGGTAGAAAACAAAAAGGGGAGGCCATTGTCCGTGCTACTGACATTTCCTTGTTGAAAGCATACTGTGGAGCTCGTAATTTATGATATTTACTGAAATGCCTAATAAAATGACAAGAAATATTTTTACATCTGCACACCTGATTATGACAAGCGTCTTTCTATGAGAGTTGAGAGAATTTCTACTAACTTATGAAATGTCACATGACTACTGAATGATATTTTTATGCTTTGCTTTTCATAGTTGCTTATTTCATTTGATATCTGGTTTCCAGCTGTGTTGCAGCATTGCTTTTATAAAATGAAATGCATTTGCTAATGTGAACACTTTCTGTCAACAGATCTATTAAATAATTATTTTATGATCCACATTCTTTAAAAAAGGAGCACTTGGAAAGGAAAGAACAATAAGAAGGAACTAGTAACAGTACACATAATTTTCTTTTCAAGTACATGGTAATATTTCTTTTTACAATCAGTTGTTGTGGTGCACCACTTTAATTACATAGATATTAAGATGTGAATATACATTTCCCTTATCTGCATTGTTGTTTTTACTGTAATATTTTTTCTGCTTGAGCTATGTCATGTTTAGGTATAAGTTACTGCTGTTTGCCAGGCGTAGTGTTACTGAATTTGACTTTGTGTTACTCTGCTAAGCCAATTTTACTACTCATTTATTTTTCTTGTTGCTGCACATTGGCTCATATTAGTTGTAATGTTGCATTGCTTGGTAATTTAGATTTACTGTAGCTTGCTTTGCAATTTTCCATTTTTTTGGTCATTGTTGTTTGTGTTACTTATTTTGTGCTGCTGCATTGCCTCGTTCCTTAGTTTAGCATCTGAGCTCAGTAGATTTAAGTTATCTTAAGAGGGGGTAGCCTCTAAGAGAATGAGTTTCGATGAATTGGAAGAAATGCATTGAGAAGTTGTACGAAAAAAAAGTACAGAAAACAGGTTTAGGTAGGATTTTCTTGGAAATAAATGTTGAGGTAAGAAATGTGTGAACATATAAATACAGAAAGCATGCTTAGATAGAATTTTTTTTGGTGGAAACAAAGGATGAAATAAGAGGAAAGATATATGAAGTTTTGGGTTGGACTGCAGTACCACATGTTACACTGAAAACGAACCCTGTCCTTTCCTATTGGTGTTATCCCACTATGTGTTTGTGTACCCTTGTGTATTTGTTTTCTTCCTGTCTCTGTGTAATTTCATAGAATTTTTTTCTTCTTTTAATATTAAGCTACATTCACTATGATGAGGAATAGTGTTATCCTCGAATATAATTGGCATTAATAATATGTTATTTACTTTGTAAAGATGTTAGATATTATTTATTCTGTTTTGTTTTAATGCTCATATGTGAAGTTGATGTTTCAAAAGTTATTCTGATCTTTATGTATGTACTTATGTCATAATTCTTGTAACACTGATATGCATGTTTATTTCTATTCTTTTGTAAAGCCTGTGTTACTACAATTGTTATCTATATTGCTATGTTCTTTAATGATGTATTTTGTACCTTTGTAATTGTATTCTTATGTTATAAAATTGTAATTGACACCAGTTCATCATATTATTAACTTGTAAGTTACATTTCACTGCACACGTTTCTGTTGGTCATAGTACGAGGGGCGTTCAGAAAGTAAGCTCCGATCGGTCGCGAAATGGAAACGACTATGAAAATCCGATAAAGCTTCGCACAGATGTGTTGGGTAGTGTCTCTAGTATAACCCCAGTTAGCATCACGTCGCTCTTCTCATTTCTGAGATCGCAGTGAGTGCGTAAAGATGTCTAGAAAATAGTGTCTGACGCCAAGTACGAGGGCCTGGTAAGAAATTTCGCCTGAAGCTATGCAGCTAACATTACACAACTGTCGTGCTGTTTCGTCTTCACGACAATTCTCAGCCGCATTCTGCAGGGGCAATGAAGATGCTCCTGCATCGTTTTCAAATGGAAATGTTAGATTACCCACAATACAGTCCGCAATAGCCTCCCCCTGAGTTTCATCTCTGGTCACATGAACCGCTGTCTTTGAAGACAACATTTTGACACAGACAACGAGGTGTAGGCCAGCGTGGAGAACTGGCGGAAAGCACTGGCGGCTGCCTTCTATGATGAGGCTATTGAAAAGTTGGTACAACGCTATGACAAAAGTCTAAGTCAGAACGGCGACTACGTAGAGAAGTAGCTGAAAGGTGTAGCTAATTGTTACAAGTAAAACATTTCTGATGTTCACTTTGGTTTCAATTTGGCAATCAATCGGAGCTTACTTTCTGAACAGGCCTCGTATATGGACAATATGTGAGAAGTAGGGACTGATAGTGTTTGCACGTGTGTTAATAATTCAGCAAGGGACTGGATAACAGCATTGCTGGTTCTAAGAACAATTCCAAAAACTTTGTGAGTGCACAAGTGGTGGTTATGGACTTGCTATATTATCCGCAAGACTCTTCAATGGTGATTGTGCACCTGCACAGTCACAACAGATGGCTGCTGGCCGTCTCTACAAGGACTACAGTGGGTCTGCATCTTTGATGGCCCACCAATACCATTATTTCTGCAAGGACTGCACTGGCTCTGCACCTCTGGTGTCCCACCAATACCATTATTTCTACAAGGACTGCAGTGGGTCTGCACCTCTGGTGGCCCACCAGTACCGTATTCTCTACCAGGACTACAGTGGGTCTTCTCTGTGATGACCTACCTACCAATACTCTTCAAAACGTCGAATGACTCTGCTGTGGGTTTGCTCTGCTGTGGCCCATTACCTGTCTGCATGTCAAGAGTCAGCACTGTCCTTCCGTTGGAGGGACAACACTACTTCTTCAAGACTGCATGGAAATCCACTACTTCTGTGTGCAATTTCTTTTACTAATGAGACTTTGTGAAAAAAAACTGTAATTACTATTATGATGAATGATCAGGACTCTCTTTATGGACTGTGAGAAAATTTAAGCTTTTGACCAACATTGTATCAATAAGTGTGTGCATTTGATTTCTTTGTTATTGTAATTATGAAATTTTTTTTTCAAATCTGTATTGGCCACTGCCCAATGCAATTTGTTAAATTTTTTGTGGGGAGCATGGGGGCTATGTAAGTAGGCTGTTTATGTTTTCTTATTGGCAACGTTATGTAGTGCTCAATATGAAAATCACTGGCTGTGCTGTGTGCAGTCTGTGGCTAGTTTGCATTGTTGTCTGCCATTGTAGTGTTGGGCAGCGGCAGCTGGATGTGAACAGCGCGTAGCGTTGGGCAGTTGGAGGTGAGCCGCCAGCAGTGGTGGATGTGGGGAGAGAGATGGCGGAGTTTTGAAATTTGTCATTAACTGCTATATTTATATATGATGATATCAAGGTAAATACATTGTTTGTTCTCTATTAATATCTTTCATTTGCTAACTATCCCTATCAGTAGTTAGTGCCTTCCATAGTTTGAATCTTTTATTTAGCTGGCAGTAGTGGCGTTCGCTGTATTGCAGTAGCTTGAGCAGCGAAGATTTTTGTGAGGTAAGTGATTTGTGAAAGGTATAGTTTAATGTTAGTCAGGGCCATTCTTTTGTAGGGAATTTTGAAAGTCAGATTGCGTTACGCTAACAAAATATTGTGTGTCAGTTTAAGCACAGTCATGTATAATAGTTCAAAGGGGACGTTTCACCTGTCACGAACACTCTACGCTCATTTTCGTCCGCGTTGTGACTTAGAGAATGACGTTTTCTCTGCTTTGCCTGTATGCGGTATAAATCTTCGATATGGTGCCTCTTGGAACAGCTTCGTTATGGAATCAGGCACAATATGAGCACCAATAAAGTGTCCGCGCTCGAATGCACTAAATTGCGGCGTAACGCACTCACAACTACACCACGACAGACACTTGAAATGTATTGAAGACATTGCACAGGTGTCGTTGGCAGTCAAATACATGCAGACTTGACTAGAGTCTCCATTTGTGTTCATCGGTGATTCCATATCTTTCTACAAATTCTTAATTGCATTTGACATATACAAGGGTGAATTCTGCTATTAACCATCTCGCGATGAGTGACACGGCGCGTCGAGCTCAACCTGTGGCTTCATCACCTCAATGTCTACATCTATAATTCGCATAGAAGAGGGCACTTCCCACTACTATGGCTTCTTCTCGTTCCAAGCGCGGAAGGCTAATTGCTTAAACGCCTCTGCGCACGCTCTGCAAGTACAACCTTGTCTCTGGGAATCCTAGGCGCTAGGTACACGATGAGGTGCGTTGAATTTTTAGATTCCTTACTTAAAGCTGGTTCTTGAAACTACATAAGTAAGCTTCAAGCGATTGGCAGTGAAATTCCTTCAGCAGCTCCATTACGCTTTCCAATGGGTCAACCAGACCCGTGACCACTCATGCTGCTCACATAATCAGGAGGCCACCGTACGGCACATGACGGATGTCGCTTGAACCACTACTAGTCATATTTCTTTGCTGCTCCACTCGTAAATACAGCGAGGGAAAAACGACTGTCTATACACCTCCCTACATGCCCTAATTTCTCTTATCCTCCTGATCCTTACGCGAAACGTATGTCGGTGGCAGCAGTATCCTTTTGCAATCAGCTTCAAATGTCAGTTCTCTAAATTATCTCAATAGCTTTTCACGAAAAAAACGTTTTCTCCCCTCCTGGAATCGCCAACTGAATTCACACAGAGTCTCTTTAGCACCCGCGTGTTGATCGAATCTACTGGTAACGAATCTAACAGTGGACCTCTAAAGCGGATTCCAAACACTAGAGCAGTACTCAAAAACGGGTAGCACTAGTGTTCAATTTGCGGTTTTCTTTTTAAATCCCCAAAATTCTCCCAATAAGACGAAGACGACCATTTGGCTTCCCTATTACCCTCCTTACGTGCTCATTCCATTTCGTATAGCTCTGGGAATTTACTCCCAAATATTTAAGGGACTGTGTCAAGCAGCACCCTACTAATTCTGTATTCGAAAATCAGAGGATTGTTTATGCTACTCTTATATTTTTCTACGTTTAGAGCAAGCTGTCATTCATGACATCAAGTACAAACTTTATTAAAGTCACCTTGTATCCTGCTACAGTCGCTCAACAATGACACCTTCCCGTACATTTTAGCATCACCAGGCAACAGCCGTAGATTGCTGCCCACCCTATCTGCCAGATCATTTATGTATGCAGTCGTATCATATTTCCTTGGGGCACTGCTGAGAATATCCTTGCCTCTGATGACCACTCGCCATCCAGGACAGAATACTGGATTCCATTACTTAAGAAGACTTCCGTCCTCTCACGTATCTGGGCATCTAATCCGTATGTTCGGACCTTCGTTAACAGCCGGCAGCGGAGCAGACGGCCTATACCCCTTGTACAATCTCTCTGTTCCTCGTATTTGGCACAGGTCCGAAGCACTTAAGCTGTATTCGAGGACGGAGCCATGACTCTTTTGTAAGCAATCTCCTTTGTAGAGTGATTGTACTTTCCACGTATCCCAGCAATGAAACGAACTCTGCCATGTGCCTTACCTAAGACTAAGCCAGTGTGAGAGATCCATTTCTTACCCTACGAATTGCTACACTCAGGTATTCGTAGAGCTTATTGATTCCAATTGTGACTGATATTGTAGTCATGAGAGATAACGTTTTTTGGATTAAAATTAAAAGGAAAGTCAGCGTTGGCCGTACTATTGATTTTTATTGATAGCAGAATCAATTTTCGATCACATAGTGATCATCTTCAGTGCTGTACAAATTAAACTCAGACACTGGTATCAAGGTATCACAGCACTTCGTGGAGTCGCCAATCAATAACGTTTATTGGTTTTGTGAAATGCACTGTTTTATATTTCGAAGTATATAAAACACATTGCCAATCATTGCAGCACTTTAAAAGCTTAACAAGATTTGACAGAATAACTATACAGCACTTTTCCAAACATTGTACCATTACAGGTAAATGAATCATCTACGAAATGTCTGACATTACTATTAATATTGTCCGTAAGGTCATTAATATACGACATCAATAACAGTGGTCCGATGACACATCCCTGGGGAACACATGAAGCTACCTTAGAACGTCTGTCGACGACTCTCCATCTAAGGTACATGCTGAGTCGTCCCTACCAACGAATCTCAACCAGTTTGCAAATTTTGTTTGGTACTCCATGCGCTCGTACTTCTGAATAATAAGCATAACTTTGGTACTGAGTCAAATGGCTTTAGAAAGTTATAGGAAGGAAGGTTAGATTTTAAAGTCTGTCTGACAACGTGGTCATTAGAAATATAATCTCGGATTACGAAAGGATGCGGAAGCAAATCGGCCGCGTCCTTTTCACAGAAACCCGGGATTTTCTAAGAGCGAGTTAGAGAAAGCACGGAAAACCTAAATCAGGATGGCCAGACGAAGGTCTTAACTGTCATACTCCCGAAGGCGAGTCAAGAAGTGCTGCATCTACCTGCCGGCCGGAGTCTTATAAGGGGGATCCAAATGTTTTCGTTCTTGTCCTACGGAGTGAAGAAGTCCGTAACTGCCTGCTGAACATACTCATCCGACAGCAATCGTCGACTCTTAAAGGTCGTTTTTTAAGGGACTGAAGGCTTGATAATCGTTTGGGGAGAGATCAGCACCATAGGGCGGGTGCTCGACTTCTAATGACCGTAATGGATGAGGCTGATCTCCCACAGCGATTGGCGTCCTCGGCCGAATCGTTACCACCCCGCAACCTTCGTACCATTCCAAAACGGTGGTTTGTAACAGACATACTGACCCATGCGTACCATCCAGTCACCGATGGATGCCTATTAGTGTTTGACCTCCGGCAGCCAAGAAAACAGCACGTTGGTCCTGTTTAGACGCATTTGGTATTAACGTCGCCATAGTTCAGGTTCCCGCATCTACCGCTGAAACGTGAGAAAGACTCGGTTGCCACACTAATCCCTTGCATACACGTCGGTGCTTATACACCCGCACCGGAGTCGTGCTACGTTGCATATTCGCAGCAAGAGCGCCCTGAAACTGAAACTTTTGGATCACCCCTTACGTAAATTACTCAAAGAAATATATTTCGTACAGATGATGCCCCATAGGTCGCATACATTTGAAAGAAAAATCATTTTCATAATAGCCAAGAGAAACTGATAAAATCAGTCTTTATTAACTACCGCTTTCGGTCATCTGATTGCCTTCAGATAAGGAAAAAATATATAAAAAGTCTGTATGGCAACGTTCTTATTGTGACGTCAAAGGAAATAAAAACCGTCTTTCGTCATTGCCGTCAATAACACATTGACGGCAGTAAAGATTTTTTATTATTTTATTTCCACCACTCTAAGAATGATGGCATAGGCCTACATGGTACTGTAAATATTTCCAATAAACCTGAAGATAATTAGATGGTCGAAACTGGTAGTTAATAAATAGAGCCTATTTATTTTTGCAATAGCTCTTTGCTATTTTGAAATACGCCATTTTTCAGTACCCAAAAGACGCTTTGCACCACCCTCATGACGCGCACGTTTTGTGTTTATTTGATCGGAAAACTGTTTATGAATGCACGTTTAACGACAAGAAATAGCTGAGTTCAGCCTCTTGTCGAACAGGAATGAAAGTAAGCTTCCGTTGTTAGTGCAGTTCAGTATAGGGCCCCGCACGTCCGAACGTGAATGCGACAATGTGGCTTGTGTGCACTGTTCAACATGCCTCGAAGCTCGTTTCAAGTTTAGACCGTCCGCTGACTGTCACGGTGCGGCAAAAAGCGTTGTCAGCGAAGTTGTGTGCCAAACGTTTCAAATGGCTCTGAGCACTATGGGACTTCACTGTGAGGTCATCAGTCCCCTAGAACTTAGAACTACTTAAACCTAACTAACCTAAGGACATCACACACATCCATGCCCGAGTCAGGATTCGAACCTGCGACAGTAGAGGTCGCGCTGTTCCAGACTGAAGCGCCTAGAACCGCCCAGCCACTGAGCCGGCAGTTATGTGCCGAAACGGCACGGAGCACAACAACATAATTCGAACATTCAACCGCTAAAGCGAAACACAAAGAATTGAAAACATACCTCATAGCGTTCGATCGCTGTTAAAATTACCCACAATTTATGACTCGTAGGTACCACGACAAAAGTGCGATAGTTGAACACGCTGCCGTTTTGGAGACACCTGTCAGAAATGGGTCGACCCTGACAACAGGCAACAGGCTCACGGTCAATTTCGCGTGTAAACTTTCATTACGAACAACAGTAAAATACCACCTTTCCTCAAGCCACTGCCCTCGAGATTTGTGAATCGGTACGTCGGGAAACACGTGGAATAGAAATTGGGTCATCGGCGTCGGTTTCTTTTCCCACACAAGCGCAACATCAGTCCTGCGCTCTATGATCGTTGTAGAAGAGTGTGGAGGTGAACAAGTAACACTTATTGTCTCGGGCTTGCAATAACACAGGTTCAACAGAAAAGTAGGTCAGACATGTTTTATCGATGACGTGGATCAGCGGTTAGCACACTGGACTCGCTTTCGGGAGGACGACGGTTCTAACCCGCGTCCAATCATCCTGATTTAGGTTTTACGTGATCAGGCAAATGTCGGGATGGTTTCTTTGAAAGGGCACGTCCTAACCCGGTGGGCCCAATGACCTCGTTGTTTGGCCCCTAGCACCAACCAACCATTAGATATGTTTTGGACTTGAATCACGAACGGATGTTTTATGTCTGTGATCGAAATCGAGGGTGAGTGCTATGAAGTATCGAATCAGGATCCTCCAACAGTCTAACCTAATGTCAACCCTTACACTCATTTCGGCGATGATACACCAACATATCGTAGCCATCTGTTAAACACCCTCGTCCAAGAGGAAGGAATCAATCGGAAGTATTGGCCCGCATTATTCTTTGATATGAGGCAGATTCTTGGGAGCAGCTGAAACCCTCCGTGCGTCATCACAGAAACTCTCCTCGCGCGTCTGGTGACCTCAAGACGGCCGCCTTCGAAGAGCGGAGAAATAGTCTGTGATACTTGTCGCCCACCTCGTAGACGGCATTCCAAGATGGATCAAGGCGTATTACAAGGAGCGTCCACTAAGTAACTGTCCCTATTTAACGAAAAACATTACACAAAGTTTATCGTGTAGAAATAATTTTATTGACATTGTACGATCCTTCTGTTACTGTTCTACATAGTCGCTATGTTTTCCCTAGTTTTTTGATAACGAAATCAAGTTTTTCTAGAACAATGCCGGGTCCTGCTCTCGTAACCAGTCGTTCACTGTTGATGTACTTTATTGTCGGTGTTTAATTGCTGATCTCCAAGGCTGAGTTAGGGGAACATGTGAAAATCACTTGGGCCAAGATCTGGTGAACATGGAAGATGCGAGAACACTTCCCAGTTGAATCTTCCGGGCTCCTCGTGGATCATTCGAGTTGCTTGAAGCCGAGCATTGATATGAAGGAACAGAA